>NC_047108.1:103160114-103860049 GCF_902500255.1 Thalassophryne amazonica | reverse complement strand
TTCTTGTAGCTTAATGCTAACATATTGTGCTGTATTTGTTGTCTTTCTGCCGTCTGATTCTGCTTTTTCTCTCTGAGGTGTGGCTCCATCCAGAGATGGGAGTGGGTGTCTTCTTCTGCAAGTCTCCCATATTGTGTACCAGCATGGACGCACAAAATTTTCCTGTATATTTGTATTGTCAGTTGTTTGGTCAATTGTGTCGGTAGCAATGGCCCAATCAGAGGGTCACCCCCTTTGAGTCTGGTCTGCTTGAGGTTTCTTCCTCAACTCATCAGAGGGAGTTTTTCCCTTACCACTGTCGCCTGTGTGCTTGCTCGAGGGATTGGTAAGGTTAGACTTTACTTGTGTGAAGCGCCTTGAGGCAACTTTGTTGTGATTTGGCACTATATAAATGAAATAAATTGAAAGTGAATTAAATTGAAATTGAACTGTATTTATTTTAATTTTAATATACATCTTTACCCATGATCCAATCCAAATAAGTGGTTGAAGATGAGTGATATATATCTTTTATACCACACTTATAGTCCTTCTTCTGTTGTATTTATGGCAAATGTGGGAACTTGGAGAAAATAATTTCACTATTTACAGTTCTATTTTCTGATATGTTGTATGCAACTGACAATAAAGAACTATTGACTACCATAAAGAACTGTTGAGCCTTGAAGTTGGGGTGGAACAGTGCGAGTATTTGTACAGATCCATCAGGGTACGGACATTACTGTTCAGTGCAGGCAGTCATGTGGCAAACACAAGTTTTAAAATCACACAAAGGAAGATACTAAAAGCTAGTTGTAGCTGACTAAGAGCCTGGTTTGGTGTGGATGATGAGCAGTATATTGTGATGTCATCCACCTAAAAGTGAACAATACATTGTGGTGCTCCACAAGGAACAGAAAAGGGAAGTGGTAGATGTGCCAATTCCCAGCGACAGGAAGATCAGAAAGAAAGAGCATGAGAAAATCAAGAAGCACCAGGGCTGAAGGACAAACTAGAAGGTGTGAAAGTTAAAAGCCAAAAAAAAAAAACAAAAAAAAAACTGGAAGAATGGCTCCTGCAGATTCTGGTGACATCTGAAGTCTCTGTCCAGAAAAGTGCCATTAAAGTAATCTCCAGAAAATTATTATGTTGCAGGTAGTTTCTAATTATAATGTAGTTACTGTCAACTATTCATGACTATAGCCAAGTGGCAAGGGACTGATTTTATGATGTGGTTGTCCATTAATTACAATATAATGACAGATAGAAAACCCACAGGTAGTTACCAGGCAGTTTCCTGCAGGTTAGGTGGCTGGCTTCCAAGCAGCATGAGTGCTGTGCAAAGAAATCACTAAATAAGGAAGTGACGTAATGTTTACATAACAAGTCACACGTGTAGAACATGCTGCCTGAGGAACTCACACACAGGGTCATCTGAAACAAACGCTGCAGTTAATCTGAATATGTGTAAGATTGCTGTGGATTTTTTTTTCTTAAAAGTTACCTTTAAATTGTATCTCTTGTTGGAATCCATTTTGGTAAGAAAATAAATTACACAGGGCAAACCCTTCCTTGCTGAGCAATCAGTACCTTTTCCCCTGAGCTAACAGCTTCCTGTTCCTTTTCCTATGAGCTCAGCATAGCATCACCGCATGCTGAAGGAACTCAGGGGAGAAGTCTGTCAGGGGAGAAGTAGACTGAATGCTGCGGAGCACCAGGGGAACAGGAATTTTTAGGAAAGCACAACTTCCCTCTTATGTCTCTGTTATTTGTTCTGGAATTTAATCTGTGGTAAAAAGGGGTTCCGTTGTGCCTGAAACTTTACATCATTCCTTAAAGGATTGCTATTATTTTGAATTGAACAAATAACCACATTACAGAAATGCTCTGACATGACCACACAGAGTGTGTAATGCTGAAAAAATCATATTTATTTTGCATGGAAATGACAGATGACTGTACTCTGATTTCAATAAATATTAATAAATAAATAAATATGATTTGAATACATACAGTACATCTGGAAAGTATTCAGAGCCCTTCACTTTTCCACATTCCCAAGAGCTGTCCAGAGATGTTCAATCAGATGGGCCACTCAAGGACATTCACAGAGTTGTCCTGAAGACACTTCTTTGATATCTTGGCTGTGTGCTTAGGGTCATTGTCCTGTTGAAAGATAAACTATCCTCCAGTCTGAGGTCAAGAGCGCTCTGGAGCAGGTTTTCATCCAGGATGTCTCTGTACATTGCTGCATTCATCTTTCCCTCAATCCTGACTAGTCTCCCCATTTCTGTCGCTGAAAAACATCCCAACAGCATGATGCTGCCACCACCATACTTCACTGTAGGGATGGTGCCTGGGTTCCTCCAAACATGACACCTGACATTCACACCAAAGAGTTCAATCTTTGTCTCATTAGACCAGAGAATTTTGTTTCTCATGGTCTGAGAGTCCTTCAGGTGCCTTTGGCAAACTCCAGGTGGGCTTCCATGTGCCTTTTACTAAGGAGAGGCTTAATTCTGTCTGGCCACTCTACCATACAGCCCTGATTGGTGGATTGCTGCAGAGATGGTTGTCCATCTGGAAGGTTCTCCTCTCCCCACAGAGGAATGTTGGAGCTCTGACAGAGTGACCATCGGGTTTTTGGTCACCTCCCTGTCTAAGACCTTTCTCCCCCAATCGCTCACTTAAGATGGGCGGCCAACTCTGGGAAGAGTCCTGGTGGATCTGAACTTCTTCCATTTACGGATGATGGAGGCCACTGTGCTCACTGGGACCTTCAAAGCAGCAGAAATATTGCTGTACCCTTCTACATATTTGTGCCTCGAGACAATCCTGTCTCAGAGGTCTACAGACAATTCCTTTGACTCCATGCTTGGTTTGTGCTCTGACATGGACTGTCAGCTGTGGGACCAATATATTTAGACAGGTGTGTGCCTTTTCAAATCATGCCCAATCTACTGAATTTTCAAAAAAAACAAAAAAAAAAAACAACATTTTACCCATTGACATTATGAGGTATTGCATGCAGAATTTTGAGGGAAAAAATTAATTTCATCCATTTTGGAATAAGGCTGAAACATAACAAAATGTAGAAAATATGAAGCGCTGTGAATACTTTCCAGGTACATTGTATGTTAAAACATGATTCCATCAGATATACATTCCATGTGTACATGGTAAAAATAAGATTGGAAACACTGTTTTCCATTATCGATCCTTTTTGACAAACCCTCCAGGTTGTACAGAATTTGACCAATGTGATCAAATAGGGGATGCTCGTACATCCCTGTGTAGCATGAGCACTAAGCATTCAAAGCTCTACATGCATTTAAGAGCTGAGCTTTCCATGTGGCCGGTTGGATCACCAACACCAAAGACGCGAGCAGCAAGGATGGAGAAGGAGAAGAGTCTGTCCATGGTGTAGTAGCACAGCAGATCTTCCTTCCAGGGCTGAAGAGCTGGATGATTATCATCACAGGCAGGAGTGTCCTGAGGAATAATAAAACATGTCAGACCTCTGGAGGGAAAACACTATAAGAGCAGTGAAATCTTGTAATCTGTCGATGAGTGTAGTGGTTGTCAATGTGGACTCTATAGAAAAAAATTAAGATCAGTTGGGTCAACTCCATTCACCTGCTGGGGGTCAGGTCCTCCTGTCATCTGCACACATCTGCTCATGTCCTTGTGCAGCTTTTCCACTGATGATTTCGCCATCTCCACAAACTTTGAGCAGCTTTCAAAACCAGCAACACTGTTCAGTGCAGACTTGTAGCTCTTCAGGACATCCAGCATCTTCCAGGTGCACAGCTGAAGAAGGGGAATCAGGAGGAAAATTAATAAATAATAATAAAAAAAACTTCAAAAAATTATCTTGATGCCGAGAAGGTCATGAATTCAGTGTTGCTTCTTTACGAGTGTTTTTGTTTGTCTCTGAGATGTGATATCCATGAGATGTAGTGGAATGATAGCATTTATCAAGAGGAAGAACCCAATCAATTTTTGTAACCATCAGGATCCTGATGTGTATTCTAGATAAAATATTTTTACATTTTCCTCTACATCTTCTTTTTCTTTGGCTGCTCCTGTTAGGGGTCACCACAGCAGATCAATCATTTCCATCTCACATTTCAGAGGGTGACATTTATTCACTGAAATGTAATTTAAACCAACTGCCTTTCCACTCTTCATCCACTTCATAGCTGCCCTCACTTCATCCTTGCTAATCTCTTGCACTTCCTGATTTACTCTCTCCACATCATCCAACCTTTTCTTTCATGATCTTCATTCATCAGCTCCTCACAATATTCCCTCCACCTTCTCAACACTCTCTCCTCGCTTATCAGCACTTCACATCTGCAACTTTTATCACCCTAACCTGTTGCAGTTCCTTTGTCCCTTTGTCTGGCCAATTGGTACAAGTCTGTTTCTCTTTCCTTACTATTCAGCTCACTATATGCCTTGCGCTGCATCTCCTTGTACTCCTGTTGACTTTCTTCATATCTCTGACTATCCTAATTCTTTTTTACCAACATCTTTCTCCTTATGCTTTCCTGGACATTTTCATTTCACCACCAAGTCTCCTTGTCTTCCTCTGCTGTCTAGACATCACACCCAGTACCTTCCTAGCTGTCTCCCTCACCACATCTGCAGTACCTTTCAAGTTGTCCAAAACTGCTTCCCCTCCATCCACTGCCTCTCTCACCTGCTCAGAGTTTCACACAATAGTCTTCCTCCTTCAGCTTCCACCATCTGATCCTTGTTGAGCTATCACTCACTTCTTCTTCACCTCTAAAGTCATCCTACAAACCACTATCCTCTGCTGTCTAGCTACACTCTCTCCTGCCACCACAGTCTCCAATTTCTTTTAGCTTGCATCTCCTACAAAGAATGTAGTCCACCTGTGTGCACCTTCTTCCATTCTTATATGTCAACTACCATCTGCCCTTCCATTTTCATGTCCTTGATACCATATCTACACATTACTTCGTCATCATCTCTGTTCCCTTCGCCAACATGCCCAGTGAAGTCTTCTCCTGTCACCATTCTTTAATGCTTGGGCACACTCTCCACCACCTCGTCTGAGGTGGTGAAGAGTGGTACTTTCTGCAACATATACTATAAAAAGTATACTCACATATACTGTAAAGTATGCAACATATACAGTAAAAAATCTGTAATTGTTTTTCCTGAATTTTAAAAATAGAAAACAATAAAATTACAAAACCAGAGCAATGCAAAATAACATGAGAAAATTCACTGCACCGTAGTTATTTTCCATTTACAGTATTTCATAGCACCCCAGCTGCTGTAATATTACTGACTTGCAACATTGTGATCAATTTCTTTATTTTTTTTTCTAGCAAATCTCATTGAAACCTAACGGAATGTTCAAAATCACAAAGCGAAAGCAACCTTTATATTTTGATACTGATTTGATTCTGTTGTTTAGTTTTTCTGTACGCAACATTTCAAATATTCAAGGGGTTTTAGAAAAGCTATTACAGTAAAACTTGCATATAATGGATTCAGGTGGACCAATGAACTTTGTCCGTTATAAATGAAATCCGCTAGATGTATAAAACAGACAAAATCTGTTATATACTCAACAAAAATATAAACGCAACACTTGTGGTTTTGCTCCCATTTTGTATGAGATGAACTCAAAGATCTAAAACTTTTTCCACATAACAATATCACCATTTCCCTCAAACATTGTTCACAACCAGTCAAATCTGTGATAGTGAGCACTTCTCCTTTGCTGAGATAATCCATCCCACCTCACAGGTGTGCCATACCAAGATGCTGTTTAGACACAATGATTAGTGCACAGGTGTGCCTTAGACTGTCCACAATAAAAGGCCACTCTGAAAGGTGCAGTTTTGTTTTATTGGGGGGGATACCAGTCAGTAACTGGTGTGACCACCATTTGCCTCATGCAGTGCAACACATCTCCTTCGCATCATCCGTGAAGAGAAACACCTCTCCAACATGCCAAACGCCAGCGAATGTGAGTATTTGCCCACTCAAGTCGGTTACGACGACGAACTGGAGTCAGGTCGAGACCCCGATGAGGACGACGAGCATGCAGATGAGCTTCCCTGAGACGGTTTCTGACAGTTTGTGCAGGAAATTCTTTGGTTATGCAAACCGATTGTTCCAGCAGCTGTCCGAGTGGCTGGTCTCAGACGATCTTGGAGGTGAACATGCTAGATCTTTGAGTTCATCTCATACAAAATGGGAGCAAAACCAAAAGTGTTGCGTTTATATTTTTGTTGAGTGCATCAAATGATTTATAGGGAATCCCAGCAACACTGAGGCTTAGTATTTCCTTGATTAAACACCTGACCTTGAATAGGGGCCTGTCTCATTTAATGACCATGTCAAAACTTCGTCTGCCTTAAATAAGTGCCGGGCATTATGTGCATTAAAAGGATTACATTTGGTCACACTTTTTTCTAAGTCAGTTATGGTGCGGTACCTTAAAATCCTAAAGTCTGATTTATGCTTCTTCAGCTCCGTAACTCCATGGCCATGCAATGACGTTGACGTGCACATTGACCCTTTAAAGTTTTTCGTCACGTCTTTATGCAATTGCCACAGGAACCGTGGGTTTTTTCTGCATTAATTTGTCCTTCAGCAAGCTCCACTTCTTTACACAAACATCAACCTCCAAACCAACAGTACGGTACGTGTAATTTCCCTCTATGAATTCCAGGTTATTTGAGCATCATTTTGTGACTCTGTGTTGTGAAGTGGTCATATTTGCAGACTTTTCTGCAAATGTATTTGATCCATGATTGAAATGTAATTAGCGGCGCACTGCAAAAACTATTAAAATATTATAGGAGAGGAAGGAGTGAAAACACAAAAGTGACTAATCACAGCCCTTGCTGTCTCCATCGTTTAGCAGGTCCACATTAGGCTGTGGGAGGGTTCGCTGCCATGCAGAGAGCTCTGATCTAAAGTAGTTTGGTTTGTCACACTGAGGGATATGTGAGAAACTTAACACCATATAACAGTGCAGGCAACAAGGAGTATTTTGTTAATAATCACTGGCATTGAATAAAGGCCTGCTCGTTTAGGTGCCGGATCTGAGCATGGTTTGAAAAAACAAATGCCTGGGTTTTTAATCAAGGAAATACGGGACCCACTTTCTTCAAATCGGCGAGTGTCAGTGCTGAACTTCATGTCGTAGACTGGGCACAACCAGACGGCTCTGTCCAGTAATGTAAGGGGTTTTTAATAGGAATACATTGTGATGGGGTGTGAAATTGTTTCCCATATGAGCAAAAATCCGTTATACAAAATCCGGTATATACGATGTTTATTACATGGAAAACCATACAAAAGCACTAGGACTTTTTCTTTTGTCTGGTGACTGCAACTATCAGGTTCATACAATGATGGTTTAGGCGAGTTTTACTGTATTTCAATAGTGATCATCTAATATGACCTGTCAGTCATATCACATGACAGATAACCATCAAATGACGGTTTGTACAGATCCAGGTCACTACACTCCCACAGCGATCAGTTATAATCTTGTTATTCCAGTTCAAAAACTGAGGATTGTGCATGAGGTATTTGTGCTCTGTTTCTCATGTTTTTGTAAGAAGCACTTTACTTTATTTCAAAACATTGTCACTGATATCCACAAAATTTTACATTTTGAATTCAACCTTTGTTTAACCAGGTTAGTCCCACTGAGACTGAGATCTGTTTTGCAAGGGAGACCTGGGCAATTATAAAATGACAGTATTTGTATTTTATTGTTTTCCTGGTATGGTATACCTGTATAACAACAAGCATAATTAACACATTAAACTGTAAAAACACTTATTTCCAATGTGGTTGTCAATGACAGCAGGTAGCAAAATAAAAGCATATAACAAAATTTAAAAATATAATAGAGTGATAAACTGTAACCATTCAATCGCAATAATAGTAATGTTGTTGTGTAAAGATAATTAGACACAAATAATACAGGTTTAGATTAGTTGACATTGGAGCACCAAAAATTCTTAAAAAATGAAAAAGAAAAAAAAAACAAAAAAAACAAAGCAGCTCACCCCTGGTTTATGCTTGAGACTTCCTGGATCACACATGTCTTTGGGCTCCATCCAAGCAACATGTGTATTGAACTCTGACACACTGTTGGACCCATTTCGTACCTAAAAATCATTTGAAACACATATGTCTTATTGTATTTCATTTGTTTATATAATACACTGTAAAAAATTTCGCTTCTTTTTAAGGAAAAAATTCTGGCAGCTGTGGCTACCAGAATTCCATAAAAAATTAGTGAATATGTAAATGGTTTTACATAAAATATTTCACAGTGAAAACCTGTTGTAATTTTATTGCCTATTTAGAATAGAAATTTCTGAAAAACCTTATGTTTAATTATCCTCAAAATGAATGTAGGTTAAACAGACACATCACCTCTTTTTCAAACACTCAGTATTTTATGGTATTTGTGAAAATTCTCATCAGTAAAATTCAACTGTATTGAAGTTTTTGTATTACGGTTTTTGTGTTTAAACTAGTCATTTGTAAATTCTACAATGTTATACGATTATTTTAACATATTTGTAATGTTAAATTCGCAGTTCTGTTTCATTCCACATTTTACAAATACTGCTGGAATTAAACACTATACTCCATTCTTTTTCTTTCTACATTTTTTATGCCGTGATTTCACAGTTAATTCACATACTTTTTACAGTGTAGAACAAAAAAGGCGCCTGCAGTTGTTAAATGTCCTGTAAAATGAGCATTGAATGAACTCAACAATTCTGCAGTGATGCTGCAAATAAAAATCTTTGAAATTAAGAAAAACTTCTTCTTTTTTTGCAGCTATTAAAAAAGAAAAAAGTTTCAAATGACCTCACCTCTTTGACACTCGTTTGGCGATCTGATTGAGCTCCAGAGAGCTGCTGCGCGCCACCGGCCACGGGTCCGGGCTGAGCGCGGCCGGAGCGCAGGACGCGGCGGCGGAAAGCCAGAAGGAAGAGAGCAGCGAGCAGCGCGGAGCCTCGTCCATGGTGACTTTTCTTGTCGAAAGTCTGAGCTGTGTCTTGCAGTGGTGCTCGTCGATGATCCCTGTGTGCGCTGATCAGCCGGACAGATTTTTATAACGCGGATGGACGGAGCAGTGAGTCACTGAAGGGTTTTCCTGGGCATCCTCAGGTGAGTGTCATTTTGAATATCCATTAGCATAAGTGACGTCACGCGCAGGTGGGAAGGCTGGGTTTATCATCTGGGAGATTATTTGGCGAAATTTCAATGAACGCATTTTATTTATTTATTATTTTTAGTCACCAGATTAAAAATAGGTATTAATTACAGCACTGGGGTTTCCTTGTGTGAGCTCCGAACGTCCAAGGGTGATATACGGGCTGCGTTCCAAACTCAAAACGCCGCAGCTATGTGAAGAATGTGTGCAGAGGAGATGAAAGACAAATGCACATAAAACAAGTTTCACATCTGCATGCCGAGGAAGTGAGATGAGGCTTGACACTGGAGACATTCTCTCTGCACAGCTCGTGCAAACTTCCCACTTGTGCCCCTGTGGTCTGCCAGAGAAAAAGCGTTGCACTCTAAAACTGAACTTAAAGAAAATGAAAGAGGAAGATAATGACGTATATTCCGTCCGTGAGTCCATCAAAATACAATACGTTTTTCTGTTACGCCACATATTATTGATTTACATGGGACCATCACGATTAAAATCAAGGATATTAATTACATTAATTAAACTCAGTATGACAACAGACTTGTTAAGTGTTTTATTAGGATAAGGATGGGACACACACACACACACACACACACACCACACACACACACACACACACACACACACACACACACCACACACACACACACACACACACACACACACACACACACACACACACACACCCCCCTATTCATTTTATAGTTGGTATAATGTTAAAATATGATTCCTTCCATGTTTACATGGTAAAAACAAGATTGGAAACATTGTTTTCCATTATTGCTCCTTTCTGACAACCCCTCCAGGCTGTACAGAATTTGACCAATGAGATCGAATAGAGCAGGGGTGCCCAAGTTCGGTCCTCAAGATCTACCTGTCTGACACTCTTTATTGTCTCCCTGTTCCAACACACCTGAATCCAATGTAAGACTCATTAGCAGGCTTTTGGAACAAGGAGACAACTAAGGTAGAGCTCGAGGACCAAACTTAGGCACCCCTGGAATAGAGGATGCTGCTGTGTCACAAGCACCAAAGCATTCAAAGCTCTACTTGCATTTAAGAGCTGAGCTTTCCATGTGGCCCATTGAATCGCCAACAGCAAAGATGCGAGCAGCGAGGATGGAGTAGGAGAGTCGGCCCATGGTGTAGTGGCACAGCAGATCCTCTTGCCGGGGCTGAAGAGCTGGATGCTTATCATCATAGGCAGGAGTGTCCTGAGGAACAATAAAACATGTCAAACCTTTGGAGGAAAAAATAACTATAAGAGCAATGAACTGATTTCTTACTTTTTAAAAATGTTTAATACATTTGCAAAAATCTCAAAAAAAAAATACTTGTCATTGTCATTATGGGGTATTGTGTGCAGAATTTTGAAGGGAAAAAAAAAAAAAGAATTTCATCCATTTTGGAATAACGCTTTAACATAACAAAATGTGGAACAAGTGAGGCACTGTGAATACGAGGTCTATTACAAGTATCTGACCTTATTATTTTTTCAAAACCATATGGAATTGATTCATATGTTTTTACGTCAGCCAAGCTTGTACCTTCGTGCGCATGCTTGAGTTTTTCCATGCCTGTCGGTTGCGTCATTCACCTGTGAGCACGCCTTGTGGGAGGAGTGGTCCAGCCCCCTGTCGGATTTTCATTGTCAGGAAATGGCGGAATGATTTGGGCTTTTTGAGTTGCATCAGGAAGGGCATCCGGCATAAAACTTTACCAATTACCAATGCGGATCTGGCTGTATCCACTGTGGCGACCCCGAACAAAAAACAGGAGCGGCCAAATGAACAACAACAAGAATAAAAGCAGAATTAAAGTCAGTTAATGCAGACAGTCAGTCCATTTGTGGAAACATTACAGACAATACATAGAAGATGGTAAATAAATTGTAATGAAATCAAGACTTGAGCCATATTTTGTTCCAGTATAACAGTAAAATACCATTATTGTTACCAGAAGGACACACAACGTGAGTTATGTGTAACAATGAAATTCACCTATCACCCTCTCTTTCGCTTCCCTCTGTGATCTCTTCTCATAGGTGTCTAGTCTTTTTTTTTAATCTAGTGAATGCAATGCACTTTCATAAGTAGTCAACACTCTACACATATAATTTCCGTGTTATGTTTCTGTTTTACCCAGATCATTTTATGAACCAATCGAAACGTTGACAATTTTTAGTAAAATCACAAAGCACAGTGTGTTTATGGGGGAAATACCACATGCATTTTGGTGCAATTTGGTGCAATTAATAAGCTAAATGAGAGCTATTTTTTTCTTGATCATTTTAGTCATAAAAACCATATTTTCCCATATTGGCAAGATAACAGAACTATAATACACAGTCTGTCACATGGATTAGAATATGGTGCTAATACAATTCCATAAAAATCACACATTCACATTGGACAGTTACTGTTCTCTCTATAAAAGTGGGGCAAAAAAGTATTTAGTCAGTCCCTGATTGTGCAAGTTCTCCTACTTAGAAAGATGAGCGAGGTCTGTAATTTTCAACATAGGTACACTTCAATTATGAGAGACAAAATTATTTAAAAAAAAATCCAGAAAATCACATTGTAGGATTTTTAAAGAATTTATTTGTAAATTATGGTGGAAAATAAGTAATTGGTCACCTACAAACAAGCAAGATTTCTGGCTCTCACAGACCTGTAACTTCTTCTTTAAGAAGCTCTTATGTCCTCCACCTGTTACCCGTATTAAGGGCATCTGTTGGAACTCGTTATCTGTATAAAAAAAACACCTATCCACAGCCTCAAACAGTCAGACTCCAAACTCAACCATGGCCAAGACCAAAGAGCTGTCTAAGGACAAAAAGGAAGAAAACTGTAGACCTGCACCAGGCTGGGAAGAGTGAATCTACAATAGTCAAGCAAGTTGGTGTGAATAAATCAACTGTGGGAGCAATTGTAAGAAAATGGAAGCCATACAAGACCATTGATAATCTCCCTCGATCTGGGGCTCCATGCAAGATGTCATCCTGTGGTGTCAAAATGATCATGAGAATGGTGAACAAAAATCCCAGAACTACACGGAGGGACCTGATGAATGACCTGCAGAGAGCTGGGACCAAAGTAACAAAGGCTAAACACTATGCAGAGAGGGACTCAAATCCTGCAGTGCCAGGCATGTCCCCCTGCTTAAGCCAGTACGTGTCCAGGCCCATCTGAAGTTTGCCAGAAAGCATATGGATGATCCAGAAGAGGATTGTGAAAATATCATGTGGTCTGATGAAACCAAAATAGAACTTTTTGGTAAAAACTCAACTCGTCGTGTTTGGAGGAAGAAGAATGCTGAGTTGCATTCCAAGAAAACCATATCTACTGTGAAGCATGGGGGTGGAAACATCATGCTTTGGGGCTATTTTTCTGCGAAGGGGACAGGACGACTGATCCGTGTTAAGAGAAGAATGAACAGGGCCATGTATCATGAGATTTTAAGCCAAAACATCCTTCGATCAATGAGAGCATTGAAGATGCAACATGGCTGGGTCTTCCAGCATGACAATGATCCCAAACTCATCGCTCAGGCAACGAAGGAGCGGCTCCGTAAAAAGCATTTCAAGGTCCTGGAGTGGCCTAGCCAATCTCCAGACTTCAACCCAATAGAAAATTTGTTGAAGGAGTTGAAAGTCTGTGTAGTCCAGCGACAGCCCCAAAACATCACTGCTCTAGAGGAGATCTGCATGGAGGAATAGGCCAAAATACCAGCTACTGTGTGTGTAGCAATACCCATCCCTACACATGATGTCCCGGATCAACACAGCGTTGTTTAGAAATGATCTGGTCGATCCAGCCTGTCGAATGGTCGCTCAGTGCGCCGCGCGCCCTCCGCCGCTGTGGGCCGTCTTTAAAAAGGTTTTAACAGTCCATAATCCGCGTGACGCCGACAGAATCTTCACCGATATCCAACTGAATCTATCGAATGGTTTCCAACTGCCTGTCTCTAACAGTTTCTGAAAAAAATTTCATGGAGCAAAACGGCAGTCACTCAGCAAGTTCTCAGACAAAGAAATCCGACGGGAGGGGTGGACCAGTGCTCACTCAAAGCCTGCCCACAGGTGAATGACGCAACCAACAGGCGTGGAAAAACTCATGCATGCGCACAAAGGTTCAAGCTTGGCTGATGTAATCACATGTGATTCAAATCCATATAGTTTTTGAAAAAAATAAAAAGGTACGATACTTTTTGGACAGACCTCGTAAATAAATATGAAATTGGTCACTGGATCCTTAAAGTCTACATGGTGGATCCTTGATCTCTGGCCTTAACCAGAAATAAACAAAACCTGTAGTTCTTGTCAAAAGCATTGCTTTCAGACATTACTGGCACAAATGTTTTCCATACATCTGAGCTGAGCTCTTGCAGCTGGCTGCACGTCAGGATGTAATTCATAAAGAATGCAGCACGTCTCATTTTGGGAGGAAAAAAACGTTTTAGTCGACTGTAGTTTATTGTCTGTATTACTGCATTTGGAAAGAGGTGTCATTTTATTTAAAGCTGCAATTCATTTTGAAGTTATTAATTCCGACCGGACTCTGTCTCAGCAGAGAGCCGCGCAGTGGTTGGAGCTGTGTTAATGGAATGGAGGACGATTCTCGTTTCTTGACTGCAACAAGGCAAGAGTCCCAGTTAGTGACTTTAATCCACACAAAGTGACTCACAACTGACATATTTTAATGGCTTTGAGAGGGGTTAAGAAGAGGACTTGCCACTTCTGAAGAGCAGCGAATCAAAGAACCAACAAAGCAGTGGATCGAAGCAATGCTTCATTGGTTCACACTTCAAAGTGGAGTTGTGTTGCAGAAGTGGTTGATTACAGACCCGCTGCAGGGTCTGTAATCAACGTAGAGAAATGATCATTTTCTTGACAAACGCCCTCAAAAACAACGGCCGCTCTGAAGGACCAATAAGGGAATCGTTAAGCAAAAAGACTAGTGATATCGGTGGATCGAATCATTTCTTAACGATACCGAAAAGAACCGGTTCTCGATACTCAATCCTAATAAATGATGACTAACAAAAAGTTGTTTTGGTCCTTTTTGCTTACAGTTTTCAGCACGGCAAGGAATTCACGGTAAAATCTGTAACAGCACCTCTCATCTGCTGCTGTATGGACAAGCGGTGGCACGTAACATTTATCCTTCAGTCTCAGATCCAGACGTTAAAACATGAGACTTAATATCCACTGTGACATTTTAGAGACGTTTCCAAATTATTTTAGAAATACAAACATCATGAAATCAGACCACAGACTAAATCCGACATGAGCCAGCAAAACAAAAATAACCCGGAAACATTCGCCACTAGTCACATGACACAACCAACCAATGGGAGGCCAGCAGAATGCACTGCTTTGTCCCAAGCCTTGGGATTGGCTGCCAAGTCCAGTAAACATCAAAGTGGCCGACAGGAACAACTTTGACAACATTTTTCTTCAATCGATGCTTGACTTTGCCGGAAATGTCCACATTTTTTTAGTAGTTTTCTCTGGGCCCCTCCCCAATCGGACCGGGAGTGACATGTTTAGCCGCATGTTCTCCTTGAATTGCTGGCTGTCTGAGTGGTGTCCAAAAAATGAGGTGGGCTTCATAGATAATTGGCAAAGCTTCTGGGGAAAACCTGGTCTTGTTAGGAGAGACGGCATCCATCCCACTTTGGATGGAGCAGCTCTCATTTCTAGAAATCTGGCCAATTTTCTTAAATCCTCCAAACCGTGACTATCCAGGGTTGGGACCAGGAAGCAGAGTTGTAGTCTTACACACCTCTCTGCAGCTTCTCCCCCTGCCATCCCCTCATTACCCCATCCCCGTAGAGACGGTGCCTGCTCCCAGACTACCAATAACCAGCAAAAATCTATTTAAGCATAAAAATTCAAAAAGAAAAAATAATATAGCACCTTCAACTGCACCACAGACTAAAACAGTTAAATGTGGTCTATTAAACATTAGGTCTCTCTTTCTAAGTCCCTGTTGGTAAATGATATAATAATTGATCAACATATGATATTTATTGCCTTACAGAAACCTGGTTACAGCAGGATGAATATGTTAGTTTAAATGAGTCAACACCCCCGAGTCACACTAACTGTCAGAATGCTCGTAGCACGGGCCGGGGCGGAGGATTAGCAGCAATCTTCCATTCCAGCTTATTAATTAATCAAAAACCCAGACAGAGCTTTAATTCATTTGAAAGCTTGACTCTTAGTCTTGTCCATTCAAATTGGAAGTCCCAAAAACCAGTTTTATTTGTTATTATCTATCGTCCACCTGGTCGTTACTGTGAGTTTCTCTGTGAATTTTCAGACCTTTTGTCTGACTTAGTGCTTAGCTCAGATAAGATAATTATAGTGGGCGATTTTAACATCCACACAGATGCTGAGAATGACAGCCTCAACACTGCATTTAATCTATTATTAGACTCTATTGGCTTTGCTCAAAAGGTAAATGAGTCCACCCACCACTTTAATCATATCTTAGATCTTGTTCTGACTTATGGTATGGAAATAGAAGACTTAACAGTATTCCCTGAAAACTCCCTTCTGTCTGATCATTTCTTAATAACATTTACATTTACTCTGATGGACTACCCAGCAGTGGGGAATAAGTTTCATTACACTAGAAGTCTTTCAGAAAGCGCTGTAACTAGGTTTAAGGATATGATTCCTTCTTTATGTTCTCTAATGCCATATACCAACACAGTGCAGAGTAGCTACCTAAACTCTGTAAGTGAGATAGAGTATCTCGTCAATAGTTTTACATCCTCATTGAAGACAACTTTGGATGCTGTAGCTCCTCTAAAAAAGAGAGCTTTAAATCAGAAGTGCCTGACTCCGTGGTATAACTCACAAACTCGTAGCTTAAAGCAGATACCCGTAAGTTGGAGAGGAAATGGCGTCTCACTAATTTAGAAGATCTTCACTTAGCCTGGAAAAAGAGTCTGTTGCTCTATAAAAAAGCCCTCCGTAAAGCTAGGACATCTTTCTACTCACCACTAATTGAAGAAAATAAGAACAACCCCAGGTTTCTTTTCAGCACTGTAGCCAGGCTGACAAAGAGTCAGAGCTCTATTGAGCTGAGTATTCTATTAACTTTAACTAGTAATGACTTCATGACTTTCTTTGCTAACAAAATTTTAACTATTAGAGAAAATTACTCATAACCATCCCAAAGATGTATCGTTATCTTTGGCTGCTTTCAGTGATGCCGGTATTTGGTTAGACTCTTTCTCTCCGATGTTCTGTCTGAGTTATTTTCATTAGTTACTTCATCCAAACCATCAACATGTTTATTAGACCCCATTCCTACCAGGCTGCTCAAGGAAGCCCTACCATTATTTAATGCTTCGATCTTAAATATGATCAATCTATCTTTGTTAGTTGGCTATGTACCACAGGCTTTTAAGGTGGCAGTAATTAAACCATTACTTATAAAGCCATCACTTGACCCAGCTATCTTAGCTAATTATAGGCCAATCTCCAACCTTCCTTTTCTCTCAAAAATTCTTGAAAGGGTAGTTGTAAAACAGCTAACTGATCATCTGCAGAGGAATGGTCTATTTGAAGAGTTTCAGTCAGGTTTTAGAATTCATCATAGTACAGAAACAGCATTAGTGAAGGTTGCAAATGATCTTCTTATGGCCTCAGACAGTGGACTCATCTCTGTGCTTGTTCTGTTAGACCTCAGTGCTGCTTTTGATACTGTTGACCATAAAATTTTATTACAGAGATTAGAGCATGCCATAGGTATTAAAGGCACTGCGCTGCGGTGGTTTGAATCATATTTGTCTAATAGATTACAATTTGTTCATGTAAATGGGAAATCTTCTTCACAGACTAAAGTTAATTATGGAGTTCCACAAGGTTCTGTGCTAGGACCAATTTTATTCACTTTATACATGCTTCCCTTAGGCAGTATTATTAGACGGTATTGCTTAAATTTTCATTGTTATGCAGATGATACCCAGCTTTATCTATCCATGAAGCCAGAGGACACACACCAATTAGCTAAACTGCAGGATTGTCTTACAGACATAAAGACATGGATGACCTCTAATTTCCTGCTTTTAAACTCAGATAAAACTGAAGTTATTGTACTTGGCCCCACAAATCTTAGAAACATGGTGTCTAACCAGATCCTTACTCTGGATGGCATTACCCTGACCTGTAGTAATACTGTGAGAAATCTTGGAGTCATTTTTTATCAGCATATGTCATTCAAAGCGCATATTAAACAAATATGTAGGACTGCTTTTTTGCATTTACGCAATATGTCTAAAATCAGAAAGGTCTTGTCTCAGAGTGATGCTGAAAAACTAATTCATGCATTTATTTCCTCTAGGCTGGACTATTGTAATTCATTATTATCAGGTTGTCCTAAAAGTTCCCTAAAAAGCCTTCAGTTAATTCAAAATGCTGCAGCTAGAGTACTGACGGGGACTAGAAGGAGAGAGCATATCTCACCCATATTGGCCTCTCTTCATTGGCTTCCTGTTAATTCTAGAATAGAATTTAAAATTCTTCTTCTTACTTATAAGGTTTTGAATAATCAGGTCCCATTTTATCTTAGGGACCTCGTAGTACCATATCACCCCAATAGAGCGCTTCGCTCTCAGACTGCAGGCTTACTTGTAGTTCCTAGGGTTTGTAAGAGTAGAAGGGAGGCAGAGCCTTCAGCTTTCAGGCTCCTCTCCTGTGGAACCAGCTCCCAATTCAGATCAGGGAGACAGACACCCTCTCTACTTTTAAGATTAGGCTTAAAACTTTCCTTTTTGCTAAAGCTTATAGTTAGGGCTGGATCAGGTGACCCTGAACCATCACTTAGTTATGCTGCTATAGACGTAGACTGCTGGGGGGTTCTCATGATGCACTGTTTCTTTCTCTTTTTGTGTATGCACCACTCTGCATTTAATCATTAGTGATCGATCTCTGCTCCCCTCCACAGCATGTCTTTTTCCTGGTTCTCTCCTCAGCCCCAACCAGTCCAGCAGAAGACTGCCCCTCCCTGAGCCTGGTTCTGCTGGAGGTTTCTTCCTGTTAAAAGGGAGTTTTTCCTTCCCACTGTAGCCAAGTGCTTGCTCACAGGGGGTCGTTTTGACCGTTGGGGTTTTACATAATTATCGTATGGCCTTGCCTTACAATATAAAGCGCCTTGGGGCAACTGTTTGTTGTGATTTGGCGCTATATAAAAAAATTGATTGAATTGATTGATTGATTTTCCCCAAAAAATCTGAATTTCTGAATTTTGGAAAACTTTCACCACTGATTTACCAACCTGAAAACACCACTAAAAGCTGACAGGTAGTTTGGACAAGTCAGTATTCAGAAGTTTTTTTTTTTTCAATTCATTGCTGTGGCTGCTGTTTGTGCAACATTTTAACTGACAAGTTGTGGATGACGTTGGTTAGGGTCCATACAATTGGTACAGTGAAGAATGGGATGCTGAGCAGGACAACGTGCAGCACGATGGTCAGGAGCAAGTAGGTTAGCCATATTCCTCTGCTGTTCATCACCCGCGTGTTGGGGTTCACCTCACTGTGAGCCACGCCCACATTCATCTTGAAGAAAGAAAGAAACTTTAACAAATCAGGAAGGACACTTCTTTAGAGGGGTTGGGCTTACAAAGTCAATTATCATGTGATCATAATATTTCATCATCACCACTTAAGGACAAAAAAAAAAACAATTACCTTTCTTGAGGACACCACTACCATAATATTTTCTTCATGCGCATCTTCACACGGTGTGCTACCACTGTGTGACGGTTCATTGAAATCCACCAACTGATTTAAAAGGAACTGCACTTATGCAATCAGTCATTTGATCACCAACTATCACATCATTATCATTAAATGAGCACAAAAGGTCCAATTAGCTCTTCTTCACTGAAATCCACAAAACCGTTTAGGAGGAATGTACTGAAAATATCAGTGTCATTTGATCAATTATCACATCATCATGACCATTAACTGAGCACCGAGATCCCAATTATACAACCCTGGCAAAATTATGGAATCCACCGGCCTCGGAGGATGTTCATTCAGTGTTTAATTTTGTAGAAAAAAGCAGCTCACAGGACATGACACAAAACTAAGTCATTTCAAATGGCAACTTTCTGGCTTTAAAGAAACACTATAAAGAAATCAGGAAAAAAAAAATTGTGGCAGTCAGTAACGGTTACTTTTTAGACCAAGCAGAGGGAAAAAAAATATGGAATCACTCAATTCTGAGGAAAAAATTATGGAATCATGAAAAACAAAGAACGCTCCAACACATCACTAGTATTTTGTTGCCCACCTCTGGCTTTTATAACCAGCTTGCAGTCTCTGAGGCATGGACTTAATGAGTGACAAACAGTAATCTTCATCAATCTGGCTCCAACTTTCTCTGATTGCTGTTGCCAGATCAGCTTTGCAGGTTGTAGCCTTGTCATGGACCATTTTCTTCAAACTTCCACCAAAGATTTTCAATTGGATTAAGAGCCGGACTATTTGCAGGGCCATGACATTGACCCTATGTGTCTTTTTGCAAGGAATGTTTTCAACAGTTTTTGCTGTATGGCCAGATGCATTATGATCTTGAAAAATGATTTCATCATCCCCAAACTCCTTTCAATTGATGGGAATAAGAAAGTGTCCAAAATATCAACGTAAACTTGTGCATTTATTGATGATGTAATGACAGCCATCTCCCCAGCGCCTTTACCTGCATGCAAGCCCCATATCATCAATGACTGTGGAAATTTACATGTTCTCTTCAGGCAGTCATCTTTATCAATCTCATTGGAATGGCACCAAACAAAAGTTCCAGCATCATCACCTTGCCCAATGCAGATTCGAGATTCATCACTGAATATGACTTTCATCCAGTCATCCACAGTCCAAGATTGCTTTTCCTTAGCCCATTGTAACCTTGTTTTTTTCTGTTTAGGTGTTAATGATGGCTTTCGTTTAGCTTTTCTGTATGTAAATCCCATTTCCTTTAGGCAGTTTCTTATGCCGCGTTCACACGGGCGCGACGCGAGCGACTGCAGCCACAGGTTGCCATGTAATCCCTATGTAAGGACGTGTTTTGGCGCCAAACCACGCAGCGCGATGCGATGGACGCGAGTGAAGCGATGCGAGTGAAGCGATTTTGAGCGTTTTGCACGTTTGTGGCGCGATATTGCGTCACGTCACGTCGCCCTCCTCCCCAAGTTCAAAATCTGAACTTTTTCGTCTCGTCGCTCCGCGATGACCAATCAGGGACTGAATATGTAGTGACGTGGAGATGTCTGGAGTTTGACTGAAGATGTGAACATGTCCTGCATCTGGTAGCAGCCTGTGAGCAGGACTTATGTCTCTTTTGTCCTTTATTTCACAATCATGACAGAGTTTTTGGAGCGAGCAGCAGCACCACAGCAGCGGGGAGTGGAGTTTATTTTTATTTTTATTTTACATGCGTGCGCGCGCGAATCGTCCTGGAGATTATTTACTTGTTAACTACACAGCTGTATAATAAAGCAATGGTGACTGGTTTCTAAACACAATTATGACAGTTTTTGGAGCGAGCAGCAGCACCACAGCAGCGGGGAGTGGAGTTTCTTTTTATTTTTATTTTACGTGCGCACGCGTGAATCGTCCTGGAGATTATTTTACTTATTAACTACACAGCTGTATATAAAGCAAATGGTGACTGGTTTCTAAACACAATTATGACAAAGTTTTTGGAGCGGGCAGCAGCCCTACTTGCAGCAGCGAGAGTGGAGCTTTTTCCTTTTCTTTTTATTTACGTGCGCGCGCGAGCGAATGTCTGTAGAGATATTTTATTAATTAACTACACAGATGTATAATAAAACAAATGGTGACTGGTTTCTAAACACAATTATGACAGAGTTTTTGGGGGAAGAGCGAGCTGCAGCAGCAGCGGAGTTTCTTTTTTTTTATTATTATTATTTACATGTGCGCGCGAATGGGACAGTTGATCCTCAAACTGGGTCCCGCAGAGGTGGAAGGACCGTCACCCAGACACAGCTCCTGCAGCAAATAATGATACTCTCTGTATTGGGAGCTTTCCACAGCAACTCGCTCCGTGTGATCAAGGTCCGTCATATTAGCTTGACTGACAACCGGAGCCGGCGAGTGGAATGGAAGCTCCTCCTATTTGATGACGCACCGAGGCGAATTTTCGCAGCGAAAGTCCACCCAAGCAGAGCGACACACCGGGCGAAGGAGGCGAGTCCGTCGCCTGGCGACTCACGCGAATTTGTAGCGTCTGATCGCGCCGGTGTGAACGCGGCTTTACAGTTCGGTCACAGACGTTGACTCCAGTTTCCTCCCTTCGTTCCTCATTTGTTTTGTTGTGCATTTCGATTTTTGAGACATATTGCTTTAAAGTTTTTCTGTCTTGACGCTTTGATGTCTTCCTTGGTCTACCAGTATGTTTTGCCTTTAACAACCTTCCATGTTGTTTGTATTTGGTCCAGAGTTTAGACACAGCTGACTGTGAACAACCAACATCTTTTGCAACATTGCGTGATGATTTACCCTCTTTTAAGAGTTTGATAATCCTCTCCTTTGTTTCAATTGACATCTCTCGTGTTGGAGCCATGATTCATGTCAGTCCACTTGGTGCAACAGCTCTCCAGGTGTGATCACTCCTTTTTAGATGCAGACTAACGAGCAGATCTGATCTGATGCAGGTGTTTAGCTTTGGGGATGAAAATTTACAGGGTGATTCCATAATTTTTTCCTCAGAATTGAGTGAGAGTCCATATTTTTTTCCCTCTGCTTGGTCTAAAAAAGTACCCGTTACTGACTGCCACAATTTTTGTTCAGATTTCTTATAGTGTTTCTTAAAGCCAGAAAGTTGCCATTTTGAAATGACTTTAGTTTTGTGTCATGTCTGTGATCTGCTTTTTTTCTGCAAAATTAAACAACTGAATGAACATCCTCCGAGGCCGGTGATTCCATAATTTTTGCCAGGGGTTGTATAAACATGTCAGACCAGAACTATTTTCCTTCATGCACATCAACCTGAACCTGGACTGGTCATCTTGGTACATACAGACTCTGAGACCTCTACCTGCTATTATGCAGGAACCACTGGAACTTAGACTGATTGTTGCCAAAAGACTGATATTGAAGGAATGGAAGTCCCCTACTCCTCCTCCATTTCAGTTATGCCTCACTGAATGATGTCCATAATACAAATGGAAACTGGTCAACGGACATGTTTTCCAGGAACAGGGGTCCATTCCTAACTCATTTTGAGGGTGTAAAATTGGATTGACTGTTCGTCCTGCACTAGTGATGTTTTTTCTGCTGCTCTTTTGCACTGTTTTATTTTGTAAAAACCTGGTAATTTATGCATCTGAGCCTTGCTTGCTTCTGTTGTTTAAATTATGAAAATACTAAAATATTGAAAAAAAGAAAAAGAAAACAGAGGCACTAGGCTGCAGTCTCTCATGTGACTTCTCTCAAACTGCAGCTGAAATTTTGCATCTTCCTTTTCAGAAAATCCTTCTATGCTCCACTCCACCAATATGCTGTATAACTGGTGGTGCAACTGACAAAGGTTACACTGTGACTATGCAGTTTCTCCAATCAGAGGCACAGAAGTCATTAACTCCTTCAGAGATGTCTGGCTGTCTTGGTGGCTTCCCTCACTAGTCTCCACGTTGCACGGCCACACAGTTTTTCAGTACTGCCTTCTCCAGACAGATTTACCATACATTTACAGCAGGTAAAATACATATTGAACACATCACCATTTCACCAGATGTCTGTAATAAGTACAACCCACGTAATCCATACATACAAAGAAATCAAACCATAGATCTCCATAAAATACGTTATGTGTAACAATGTGAAATGACACATGGAAAATATATTTAACCAAAGAAAGGAAGGTGCAAAAAGACATGGAAAGCCAAGATAACAGCTGAAATCTATTAGTCCTTTGAAAGCAATCCTGCCCCTTTCCAGTGCAAATTAAAATCAACTGATTCAGTCCCAACTGATGACCTATAAAAAGCTTTCTCTTTACCGTGATGTCACACAAGAAACATCTCATGATGGGCAAAAAGCAAAGAGCTCTCTCAAGATCTTTGCAAACCTTATTGTTGCAAAACATTCTGATGGTATGGTTACAGAAGGATTTCAAAACTTCTCAATGTTCCACTGAGCACTGTTGGGCCCATAATCCATAAGTGGAAAGAAACATAATTTCACCATAAACCAGCCATGACCAGCCCATCCTCACAAGATTTCTGACAGAGGAGTGAAAAGTGTATCAGAAAAGTTGTCCAAGAGGCAAAGACCACTTGGAGAGCTTCAAAAGACCTGGAATTAGCAGGCACAATTGTTTCAAAGAAAACAATAAGTAATGCACTCATCCGCCATGGCCTGTATGCATGCTCACCACGCAAGACTCTGTTACTGAAGAAAAAGCATGTTGAAGTTCATTTAAAGTTTGCTACATAAGTCTGTGAAATACTGGGAGATAGAGTCTGGTCGCATGAGACCAAACCTGAACTCTTTGGATGCCATAATACACAACATGTTTGGAGGTCAAACGGCACTGCAAATCACCCCCAAACACCATACCAACAGTCAAGTTTGGAGATGGGAACATCATGGTGTGGGGCTGTTTTTCAGCCCCACACCAAAGAATGAATAGAAAAATGTACTGAGACATTCTTGATAAAATCTTCTGCAAACTGCCACAATGATGAAGACGAAACAAGGGTGGACATTTCAGCAAGACAATGATCCCAAATACAAAGCCAAGGAACCTTTAACTGGTTTCAGAGAATGAAAATAAAGCTGCGAGAATGGCCCAGCAATCACCTGACTTGAATCAATAGAAAATCTACGGCAAGAGCTAAAGATTAGAGTTCATACAAGAGGTCCACAGAATCATCAAGATTTGAAGACTGTTGTGTGGAAGAATGGGCCAAAATCACACATTGAGCAATGCATGTGACTAGTTTCTCCATACAGGAGTCTTGAAGCTGTCATTACCAACCAAAGTCTTTTGGATGAAGTATTAAATAAATTTCAGTATGCATGTTCAATGCTTTCCCTGTGTCATTCCATTTTATTACATCTAACTTAATTTCTGTACTTATTTGTTCTGGTTTCTTTGCATGTGTGGATTACTTGGGTTGTTACTGACACTAATGAAAATTTCATGCCAAAATAGCACCTTTAGAACTGTATTTACTGAGAAAATGGTGGTGTGTTTGATACTTATTTATCCACTGTAAATGGTCTAAGACATATTCAGTTGCTTGGAAATGTTGATGTATCCATCTCCCAAATTAACAAAAGACAACTGTCTGTAAAAGTGATGCTTTGTAAAAACAACAATCCTTATATTTAGTTTGTCCAATTACTTATGGGCTGTGAAAATGGAGGGACTGTGTATGCAAATGACTGTAATCCAAAATGGTCAATGAGATATGTGAAACCCCTTGAATTAAAGATAACAGAATAGGAACATCTTCATTGTTTCAATTCAGCTCCAGTATGATGTTGAGGCAAAATGACAAAAATTACATCACTGAAAACAAACTGAAGGTAGAAAGACCCACAAACAGCAATCTGGGGGTATGGATATATGTGTGTGTGTGTGTGTGTTTCAGGACCTTGTTCAGGACACCTTAGTGATTTTCCTGTCCTGTCGAGCAGCTGAACTAAGGATCTTCTGGTCACAAACCCGCCTGTCAAAACTCCAGGCCCACCTCCTCCCTAGTATGGAGAAGGAAATTAAATGTTTGTTCATGGATTATAACGTGAGCATTTATTGGCTGCCAGTCAACCTAGTTTCCAAGTATTTATCAAGTGTTTGAATGAAGAAATTATATGATCACCCCTATCTGTGGACATCTCTAAAATACTGGACAGGTCAGAAAGAGGAACAGGTAATTTCTAAGGTAACGGAATTACAATCACAGCAAATTTTTAAGTGGCAGCTAAAATGTATGCAGGTTTCTGCTGTCATTGTAATTCCATTACTGTGGAATTGCCCAAATTAGTCAATTAAAGTTGGCTTTGTTTGTTTCTCAAGGTTTTCACTAACTCAGCTAGTGATGTTACTATATACGCATATCTACAGATGTTCTGCTAAAAAAACAGAATTATGACCACCCTTTTCTCTCAGTTGGTGGAGATTATAATGGCATTGGCATAGGTATATGCTCTCCAAATGCCCTGTCTAGATCTGGATTACATGACTGATGACAAAAGCAGCAGGATGAACTGCAGTAAGCCTTTAGGGCAGAGGTCCCAAACTGATTCCAGAAAGGGCCACGAGGGTGCAGGTTTTCTTTGCAAACACCCACTACAGGTGGGCGATACCGGGAATTTTGGTACTGATCCGATCCCAAGTAAATACAGGCCCGTATTACCAATATCGATACCGATACTTTTTCAAATTTAAGCTTCATAGATCCAAAGGATCCAAAAGACCTAAGATAGAAGTTTGTCAAACGTTGTACATGACAACAAAATACTTATTATCACAATCAACATTTTGTTTAAAAAAATATCACTCAACACAACTTAAAACAAAATCTCCTGAGGTAGAGGGCTGACAAACCACAATACAAGGGTGCGCTGCTCCATGTTGTGTGACACAGCGCTGCTCTTACAGACAGAGAGTATACTTGATGAATTTGCGTGCGCAGCAGTCAGTGCGTGCGGGAGAGAAAAAAAACTTGAGTATCGATCCTTTTACAAGAGAATCGTTCAATATCAATACCAGCGTTGGTATCGATATGATCGATATTAGGATCAATCTGCCACCTCCAACACCCACTCTACCAGAAGATTTCATCGACTAACATCACTTTGAGCAGATGGAATCAGTTAGTTTAGGACCGTAAGATTTGCTCACATTAAAATTAAACTTTTTCTATAGCACTTTCTGTCTGATGAGATAAGCAGGAACTGAACAGCAAAACCCTGGCAGATCTTCACTGAGGAAGCAAACCACCATCTGCTGTCTGTTTCATGCTTCATGCACAGACTTCAGCACTTTTTTAATGGTCCATTTTTAAAATGAACCATTAAAAGTGTTGTACTTCCTTCCTTGTTGACATATTTGGAACACAAAATACACTCAATTTACAGCTGAATGCATCTAAATATTTATGCATCTATCTGTAAAAAATGTCTGTTATACGGCAACAGCATGACTTTGTCAGCTCGATGTCAGTAAATGAGTCATCGAATAATGAAGCTTTGGAAGATTCAAATTGCCGGAAAGCTTCGGCGTTTCAGAAAAACAAAGCCTCGCCGTCAGCGCCTCGTCTGAAATTTACCATGAATTATAATGTAGCGTGTTCACACAGCAAGTTAAAAGTGGCACCTGAGGTCCCTTAAAACCGTTCTAGGTTGAACTCAAAACGTTTCATCACACTTTACCTTGTTGTCGATGCTCACCAGGAAATTCCTTGCTTTGCTTTAGCCACGCCCTCTCCTGGGTGTGGGCGGGTTTAAGCTGCTCTTCCGAAACGTCTGTCAAAAAGTCCAGCGCCTCTGCTGAGGGGAAATCAGAGCTGAATACAACTCAACGAGCTTAAAATAAAACGACGCTTTACAAACGATGCAATGCGAATGACGCATTTTAAAAAGAAGGCCTTTAGATGGAAAGCAATTAAAACAAAAACAAAGACTTAAAGCAATAACAAAGAAAAAAAAAGACAATCAGCACGTGATTAAAATAAATCAAACACACAAATAAAATTGGTGTAAATTCAAAAGTCATGTGAACTGGAACGCATTCAAATACAACTCTGGCAGCACAAGTACATATGCACCTAACTTTCAGCATAGGCGTATGCAAATACATATGCCTACAAAAATGCAAGCATCTGTACATGCACTGCACATGTGGATACAGATATGCAAAGAGTATCTCATCCTACATCCAGGTGCATACGTTTCACACAGTTTTTGCAAACCATGACAAACTTTTTTTTTTGCACGCCTCAAAATCTGACCTCCATTTCTGGAACTGCACCGGCACAGCACTGGTTTCATAACAATGCTCTAAATCTGATATCTCATTTATTATGTCTTAAATGGTGCATGGTTAGAGTTAGGGTTTAATTTTTGAGAAATGCATCAAAAGTTTGGACAATTTAATACTTCTGTTTCCGGACTACTGCTTTGTACACTTCCAGGAGTCTTGCACAGTAGCAGAATTCTGATATAGTCCAGGTTCAATTAGGGAATGTTCCTATTCAAAACTGCAGATCACACGCATATAACTGTGTTGGAAGAAAATATGTCGATAGTAAGCTAAAAACCATGAGAGAAGGCATTCATTTTAAAGTTTACTTCAAAAAAGCAGAAAGTTTTTCTAAATCTGTATGCAAGATAGAAGTATATGTAACATGATGAGTTGCTTCATGTTGGATTTTAAGTGTGACATCAACCAGCAGAAAAGCCATGGGAATTAATGACTCCTATCAGAGACACTGTATATTATGAACGAAAGCATCTGACTGGTAAGCAAAGTACATGATTTTATAAAGGGGTCATACTAGTTAAAACTGGGCATTTTTTTTACATTTCCCAATTTGCCACAGCTGAGCTGAGCACACCTGATACTGTCAGATTGCAAAAGTGAAGCAGAGTTCATCCTGATTAGTATTTAGCTGGGAGACCATTTGGGAATGTTAGCATGTTTCTCTGTGTAGAACAGTGGTTGTGTGAGAAAGAACATGCAGTATAAAATTTGTTAATGTGCAGCAGACCTGATGTGGCAGCCCAGAACAACTAGGGCAGCTCCCCCCAAAATGCTTCATAAATAGACAACAGTGCATGGGTGTGTATATTTATTTATTGTTTATTTGATAAGGACAATGCACATTAATTCAATTCAATTCAATTTTATTTATATAGCGCCAAATCACAACAAACAGTTGCCCCAAGGCGCTTTATATTGTAAGGCAAGGCCATACAATAATTACGTAAAAACCCCAAAGGTCAAAACGACCCCCTGTGAGCAAGCACTTGGCGACAGTGGGAAGGAAAAACTCCCTTTTAACAGGAAGAAACCTCCAGCAGAACCAGGCTCAGGGAGGGGCAGTCTTCTGCTGGGACTGGTTGGGGCTGAGGGAGAGAACCAGGAAAAAGACATGCTGTGGAGGGGAGCAGAGATCAATCACTAATGATTAAATGCAGAGTGGTGCATACAGAGCAAAAAGAGAAAGAAACACTCAGTGCATCATGGGAACCCCCCAGCAGTCTAAGTCTATAGCAGCATAACTAAGGGATGGTTCAGGGTCACCTGATCCAGCCCTAACTATAAGCTTTAGCAAAAAGGAAAGTTTTAAGCCTAATCTTAAAAGTAGAGAGGGTGTCTGTCTCCCTGATCCGAATTGGGAGCTGGTTCCACAGGAGAGGAGCCTGAAAGCTGAAGGTTCTGCCTCCCATTCTACTCTTACAAACCCTAGGAACTACAAGTAAGCCTGCAGTCTGAGAGCGAAGCGCTCTATTGGGGTGATATGGTACTATGAGGTCCCTAAGATAAGAAGGGACCTGATTATTCAAAACCTTATAAGTAAGAAGAAGAATTTTAAATTCTATTCTAGAATTAACAGGAAGCCAATGAAGAGAGGCCAATATGGGTGAGATATGCTCTCTCCTTCTAGTCCCCGTCAGTACTCTAGCTGCAGCATTTTGAATTAACTGAAGGCTTTTCAGGGAACTTTTAGGACAACCTGATAATAATGAATTACAATAGTCCAGCCTAGAGGAAATAAATGCATGAATTAGTTTTTTCAGCATCACTCTGAGACAAGACCTTTCTAATTTTAGAGATATTGCGTAAATGCAAAAAAGCAGTCTTACATATTTGTTTAATATGTGCTTTGAATGACATATCCTGATCAAAAATGACTCCAAGATTTCTCACAGTATTACTAGAGGTCAGGGTAATGCCATCCAGAGTAAGGATCTGGTTAGACACCATGTTTCTAAGATTTGTGGGGCCAAGTACAATAACTTCAGTTTTATCTGAGTTTAAAAGCAGGAAATTAGAGGTCATCCATGTCCTTATGTCTGTAAGACAGTCCTGCAGTTTAGCTAATTGGTGTGTGTCCTCTGGCTTCATGGATAGATAAAGCTGGGTATCATCTGTGTAACAATGAAAATTTAAGCAATGGCGTCTAATAATACTGCCTAAGGGAAGCATGTATAAAGTGAATAAAATTGGTCCTAGCACAGAACCTTGTGGAACTCCATAATTAACCTTAGTCTGTGAAGAAGACTCCCCATTTACATGAACAAATTGTAATCTATTAGATAAATATGATTCAAACCACCGCAGCGCAGTGCCTTTAATACCTATGGCATGCTCTAATCTCTGTAATAAAATTTTATGGTCAACAGTATCAAAAGCAGCACTGAGGTCTAACAGAACAAGCACAGAGATGAGTCCACTGTCTGAGGCCATAAGAAGATCATTTGTAACCTTCACTAATGCTGTTTCTGTACTATGATGAATTCTAAAACCTGACTGAAACTCTTCAAATAGACCATTCCTCTGCAGATGATCAGTTAGCTGTTTTACAACTACCCTTTCAAGAATTTTTGAGAGAAAAGGAAGGTTGGAGATTGGCCTATAATTAGCTAAGATAGCTGGGTCAAGTGATGGCTTTTTAAGTAATGGTTTAATTACTGCCACCTTAAAAGCCTGTGGTACATAGCCAACTAATAAAGATAGATTGATCATATTTAAGATCGAAGCATTAAATAATGGTTCATTAAATTAATTAACACTTTGTACATTTTCATGCCCTAGTGTAAATATGAGAGATTTAGGTAAAAGCTACTTTCCATCTGTAGTCCTCAGACACACAACAGACAATTACAATAAATAAATTAAAACAAAACATGAGATTATGTACATCTCACCTGTGTTGACAGGTTTGATTGTTTTTTCGCCATTTTTAAGCTCATTTTAAAAAGCACTCAGGTATATGTCCCTCTCCTGTCCAAACAGCACCTTGGAATTGAGCGAAACGTGGCACATATATACTTTGACAAAGTGGAGTGACATAAGCTATTGATCTATTTAGCAGTAGTAGTAGTGCAGTGAGTAAAACATCAATCTCCAACACCAAAAGACACCATAAGGGCAGATGCTTGAAGGCTTGGGTTTTAACCTTCTTGTTAGAGGTTGTGAGTTTGGGTGAGAGACAAAGCAGACGCAATGCAGGTTACATTAGTGCTTTGATGGTAAAATGGTAAATGGACTGCATTTATATAGCACTTTTCCATCTGCATCAGACGCTCAAAGCGCTTTACAATTATGCCTCACATTCACCCCGATGTCAGGGTGCTGCCATACAAGGCGCTCACTACACACCGGGAGCAATAGAGGATTAAAGGCCTTGCCCAAGGGCCCTGAGTGATTTTCCAGTCAGGTAGGGATTTGAACCCATGATCTTCTGGACTCAAGCCCAACACCTTAACCACTAGATCATCACCTGGTTTTATGAGGAAACTGTCTCACACCTCTCTCTCAGATATACATATCCATAAAATACACAACAAAAGTGAATAGAAACAATTATTAAATTAAATAAAAGTAAACACTCACGCAAGAAAAAAAACCTCCCCTTGCTGCAGGCTTTACTTCAGAGAGTTTTGGTGGCTGCTGTATAAGATAAGATAAGATAAGACTTTATTGATCTCACATTGGAGAAATTCATGTTACGTCAGCTCTGACAGGTTGGAGTTAATCCTTTAGCGAGGATGAAATCTTTTTTTCTCTCTACAGTTTAAAGGGAACAACAGGTGCCCCTCTGCTTGGTTGAACTCATGTTCTTGAACAAGATGACCATGAAAAATGAACAAGGTAAATTTAACCCTTTTGTGCACATTGCTGGGCTTTGCACTGGAATTTCCTGCAGCTTAAACAGCAAAGTGCGCTTGCACACAATACTTTCCTTGACCCGGTGAAATCACATTTCAAGTTTCATGTGCTGTGAAGTTTTTCAGCATTTACCTGGAAGACAGGTCAGTTGTCTTCATACTGGCGTTTTTGAAAAACATTCAGTGGATACTCCAATTCCAGTATCAAATGTCTGCACAATAATATAACATATTTTAATGACTTCACCTTTGCTGTTTCACTTTGATTTAACCACACTTTCACTTGCCTTTATCCATTTTGGCAAGCTTATATTTCCCCTAGAATTTGTTTTGGACCACATTAAAATGTGGTTAGTAAGTCCCTTCGGCAACTCCCTTATTTTCACTCAGGGTCAACACAGCAGATCCAAGGTGGATCTGCATGTTGATACGGTACACGTTTTACACCAGATGCCCTTCCTGATGCAACTCCACATTACATGGAAAAATGTGGCAAGGGTGGGGCTTAAACCGGCAACTTTTCGCACTGAAACCAAGCACACTAACTGTAGTGTCCAAAGGAGACCACCAGTGGGCAAGCACCCTAATATAAAGGTCTGTTTTGCTGCAGTGTGGCAGGAGGCTGAATAGGAGTGCTGAGTCAGCAACAAGTGTATGACACCAGACGGCTGTTCCAGAGTTATATATTCCATTGGCGTTCTTTTCTAAAGTGCAGTCTTTCTTCAGCAGACCCACAAAAGGTTTTTCTGGCCACAACACTAAGCACTTGGCCACCACCCCCGAACATATTAAAATGTGGTTGATGGTTGAAAATCACAGACCTGTATCTCTGTGTAGATTTAAGATCAACTGCTCACTGAATTAGTATTGTTTATTAATGGTCCATACATGCACATTGATGCATTAACTCAATATGCATATTATTTAGCACATCTGTTTAACTACTCATTAAAGCGCATGCTGAAGTTCACATCAAGCATCATAATGTGGAAGAAAGGTGATTTTAGTGGCTTTGAATGTGAAATGGTTGTTTGTGCCAGAGAGGCTGGTTTGAGTATGCTACAAAATGCTGAACTGAAAAAGAATAAACATTCAATAAACAGCTGCTCTCTGTGAAAATTCCACATTGAAAGCAGAAGAATCAGAATAGCCTTTATTCACCAAGTATCTTCAAAGAAACAAGGAATTAAACTCCAGTTTGAGCTGTACTCTCTCTGTACAAAGATGTATAAATAAACACTAAATAATCCACAATAAAACTGTGCAAATAAAAATGTGCAAACACAAAATGTGCAACAGAAAATGTGCAATGGATAAACAGACAAACAGATTGAAGTTGTACATGAAGTAAGGAGAGGAATGGCACCAATAATTGTTTTTATATCCAAAGTGTACAAAGGAGTATCTCTGAATGAACAATGGCAGGGCTGCAATGGAGAGGACCAAGAATTTCAGATACCTGGGATTGATCATTGGTAAGGATTTGAAACAGTAACATCAAACTGATGGCTGCACTTCTTCCTCTGTAGAGTTAAGAGGTTCAGTATGGACTCCAGAATGGTGCAGATTCTACAGGTGCATCACTGTGAGTTTCCTGGCTGCGAACATTATGGTTCAATCAATCAATCAGTTTTATTTATATAGCGCCAAATCACAACAAACAGTTGCCCCAAGGCGCTTTATATTGTAAGGCAAAGCCATACAATAATTACGTAAAAACCCCAACGGTCAAAATGACCCCCTGTGAGCAAGCACTTGGCTACAGTGGGAAGGAAAAACTCCTTTTTAACAGGAAGAAACCTCCAGCAGAACCAGGCTCAGGGAGGGGCAGTCTTCTGCTGGGACTGGTTGGGGCTGAGGGAGAGAACCAGGAAAAAGACATGCTGTGGAGGGGAGCAGAGATCAATCACTAATGATTAAATGCAGAGTGGTGCATACAGAGCAAAAAGAGAAAGAAACACTCAGTGCATCATGGGAACCCCCCAGCAGTCTAAGTCTATAGCAGCATAACTAAGGGATGGATCAGGGTCACCTGATCTAGCCCTAACTATAAGCTTTAGCAAAAAGGAAAGTTTTAAGCCTAATCTTAAAAGTAGAGAGGGTGTCTGTCTCCCTGATTTGAATTGGGAGCTGGTTCCACAGGAGAGGAGCCTGAAAGCTGAAGGCTCTGCCTCCCATTCTACTCTTACAAACCCTAGGAACTACAAGTAAGCCTGCAGTCTGAGAGCGAAGCGCTCTATTGGGGTGATATGGTACTATGAGGTCCCTAAGATAAGATGGGACCTGATTATTCAAAACCTTATAAGTAAGAAGAAGAATTTTAAATTCTATTCTATAATTAACAGGAAGCCAATGAAGAGAGGCCAATATGGGTGAGATATGCTCTCTCCTTCTAGTCCCCATTAGTACTCTAGCTGCAGCATTCTGAATTAACTGAATGCTTTTCAGGGAACTTTTAGGACAACCTGATAATAATGAATTACAATAGTCCAGCCTAGAGGAAATAAATGCATGAATTAGTTTTTCAGCATCACTCTGAGACAAGACCTTTCTAATTTTAGAGATATTGCGTAAATGCAAAAAAGCAGTCTTACATATTTGTTTAATATGCGCTTTGAATGACATATCCTGATCAAAAATGACTCCAAGATTTCTCACAGTATTACTACAGGTCAGGGTAATGCCATCCAGTGTAAGGATCTGGTTAGACACCATGTTTCTAAGATTTGTGGGGCCAAGTACAATAACTTCAGTTTTATCTGAGTTTAAAAGCAGGAAATTAGAGGTCATCCATGTCTTTATGTCTGTAAGACAATCCTGCAGTTTAATTGGTGTGTGTCCTCTGGCTTCATGGATAGATAAAGCTGGGTATCATCTGCGTAACAATGAAAATTTAAGCAATGCCGTCTAATAATTATGGTATGGATGGGGCGATCTGAGCAGGACTGCAAAACCAGAGAGGTGAAAGCTGTAGAACACATCACAAAGTGGAAGTGCTACTCATGTAGAACATCTACTCAGGAGCAGAAGGGAAGCTATTAAAGATCCTAGACATCCCAGCCATAGCTATGCTGCTGTCCAACAGGAGGTTATGCAGCATCATTTTATATTATTCCCACAAACACTGCAAACATTTTACTTACAGTATATACATTTACCACATTTAGATATTTGTATTTCCAATTGTATCTCTATCTGTATATTTGTATCTCCAATTGGTTCAAAATGCTGCTGCCAGACTTTTGACACGAAGCAGAAAGTTTGACCACATTACACAGATTTTGGCATCTCTTTACTGGCTTCCTGTCCTTATAGGATCAGATTTTAAGGTACTGCTATTAACCTATAAAATTATTCACACACTGGCGCCTCCCTACTTAGCTGACCTAATTCAACCCTACGTACCGGCCCGGGTTCTGTGTTCTCAGGGTGCAGGACTACTGCAGGTCACACAGCTTTCTCTTATCGTGCCCCTGTTCTGTGGAATGATCTCCCTGCATCAATAAAATGGTCAGATTCTGTAGACTTTCAATTATAGACTTAAGACGTACTTATTTTCCCTTTCGTATGGCTAGCAGACTGGCATAGTATGTTATTATGCTTTTAACTCTTTTAAATTCATTTTATTAGCAAACACAGCGGGCTGCTGCCTCAACTTTAAAGTGTGGGTCTGTTTGTAAAGCTTAGGGCTAGTGGCCAGCGATCACCTTAGTATTTCTTGTTTTTCTTGTAGCTTAATGCTAACATATTGTGCTGTATTTGTTGTCTTTCTGCCGTCTGATTCTGCTTTTTTCTCTCTGAGGTGTGGCTCCATCCAGAGATGGGAGTGGGTGTCTTCTTCTGCAAGTCTCCCATATTGTGTACCAGCATGGACGCACAAAATTTCCTGTATATTTGTATTGTCAGTTGTTTTGTCAATTGTGTCGGTAGCATGGCCCAATCAGAGGGTCACCCCTTTGAGTCTGGTCTGCTTGAGGTTTCTTCCTCAACTCATCAGAGGGAGTTTTTCCCTTACCACTGTCGCCTGTGTGCTTGCTCGAGGGATTGGTAAGGTTAGACTTTACTTGTGTGAAGCGCCTTGAGGCAACTTTGTTGTGATTTGGCACTATATAAATGAAATAAATTGAAAGTGAATTAAATTGAAATTGAACTGTATTTATTTTAATTTTAATATACATCTTTTACCCATGATCCAATCCAAAATAAGTGGTTGAAGATGAGTGATATATATCTTTTATACCACACTTATATGTCCTTCTTCTGTTGTATTTATGGCAAATGTGGGAACTTGGAGAAAATAATTTCACTATTTACAGTTCTATTTTCTGATATGTTGTATGCAACTGACAATAAAGAACTATTGACTACCATAAAGAACTGTTGAGCCTTGAAGTTGGGGTGGAACAGTGCGAGTATTTGTACAGATCCATCAGGGTACGGACATTACTGTTCAGTGCAGGCAGTCATGTGGCAAACACAAGTTTTAAATCACACAAAGGAAGATACTAAAAGCTAGTTGTAGCTGACTAAGAGCCTGGTTTGGTGTGGATGATGAGCAGTATATTGTGATGTCATCCACCTAAAAGTGAACAATACATTGTGGTGCTCCACAAGGAACAGAAAAGGGAAGTGGTAGATGTGCCAATTCCCAGCGACAGGAAGATCAGAAAGAAAGAGCATGAGAAAATCAAGAAGCACCAGGGCTGAAGGACAAACTAGAAGGTGTGAAAGTTAAAAGCCAAAAAAAAAACAAAAAAAAACTGGAAGAATGGCTCCTGCAGATTCTGGTGACATCTGAAGTCTCTGTCCAGAAAAGTGCCATTAAAGTAATCTCCAGAAAATTATTATGTTGCAGGTAGTTTCTAATTATAATGTAGTTACTGTCAACTATTCAGGACTATAGCCAAGTGGCAAGGGACTGATTTTATGATGTGGTTGTCCATTAATTACAATATAATGACAGATAGAAAACCCACAGGTAGTTACCATGCAGTTTCCTGCAGGTTAGGTGGCTGGCTTCCAAGCAGCATGAGTGCTGTGCAAAGAAATCACTAAATAAGGAAGTGACGTAATGTTTACATAACAAGTCACACGTGTAGAACATGCTGCCTGAGGAACTCACACACAGGGTCATCTGAAACAAACGCTGCAGTTAATCTGAATATGTGTAAGATTGCTGTGGATTTTTTTTTCTTAAAAGTTACCTTTAAATTGTATCTCTTGTTGGATCACATTTTGGTAAGAAAATAAATTACACAGGTCAAACCCTTCCTTGCTGAGCAATCAGTACCTTTTCCCCTGAGCTAACAGCTTCCTGTTCCTTTTTCCTATGAGCTCAGCATAGCATCACCGCATGCTGAAGGAACTCAGGGGAGAAGTCTGTCAGGGGAGGAAGTAGACTGAATGCTGCGGAGCACCAGGGGAACAGGAATGTTTTAGGAAAGCACAACTTCCCTCTTATGTCTCTGTTATTTGTTCTGGAATTTAATCTGTGGTAAAAAGGGGTTCCGTTGTGCCTGAAACTTTACATCATTCCTTAAAGGATTGCTATTATTTTGAATTGAACAAATAACCACATTACAGAAATGCTCTGACATGAACCACACAGAGTGTGTAATGCTGAAAAATCATATTTATTTTGCATGGAAATGACAGATGACTGTACTCTGATTTCAATAAATATTAATAAATAAATAAATATGATTTGAATACATACAGTACATCTGGAAAGTATTCAGAGCCCTTCACTTTTTCCACATTCCCAAAGAGCTGTCCAGAGATGTTCAATCAGATGGGCCACTCAAGGACATTCACAGAGTTGTCCTGAAGACACTTCTTTGATATCTTGGCTGTGTGCTTAGGGTCATTGTCCTGTTGAAAGATAAACTATCCTCCAGTCTGAGGTCAAGAGCGCTCTGGAGCAGGTTTTCATCCAGGATGTCTCTGTACATTGCTGCATTCATCTTTCCCTCAATCCTGACTAGTCTCCCCATTTCTGTCGCTGAAAAACATCCCAACAGCATGATGCTGCCACCACCATACTTCACTGTAGGGATGGTGCCTGGGTTCCTCCAAACATGACACCTGACATTCACACCAAAGAGTTCAATCTTTGTCTCATTAGACCAGAGAATTTTGTTTCTCATGGTCTGAGAGTCCTTCAGGTGCCTTTTGGCAAACTCCAGGTGGGCTTCCATGTGCCTTTTACTAAGGAGAGGCTTAATTCTGTCTGGCCACTCTACCATACAGCCCTGATTGGTGGATTGCTGCAGAGATGGTTGTCCATCTGGAAGGTTCTCCTCTCCCCACAGAGGAATGTTGGAGCTCTGACAGAGTGACCATCGGGTTTTTGGTCACCTCCCTGTCTAAGACCTTTCTCCCCCAATCGCTCACTTAAGATGGGCGGCCAACTCTGGGAAGAGTCCTGGTGGATCTGAACTTCTTCCATTTACGGATGATGGAGGCCACTGTGCTCACTGGGACCTTCAAAGCAGCAGAAATATTGCTGTACCCTTCTACATATTTGTGCCTCGAGACAATCCTGTCTCAGAGGTCTACAGACAATTCCTTTGACTCCATGCTTGGTTTGTGCTCTGACATGGACTGTCAGCTGTGGGACCAATATATTTAGACAGGTGTGTGCCTTTTCAAATCATGCCCAATCTACTGAATTTTCAAAAAAAAACAAAAAAAAAAAACAACATTTTACCCATTGACATTATGAGGTATTGCATGCAGAATTTTGAGGGAAAAAATTAATTTCATCCATTTTGGAATAAGGCTGAAACATAACAAAATGTAGAAAATATGAAGCGCTGTGAATACTTTCCAGGTACATTGTATGTTAAAACATGATTCCATCAGATATACATTCCATGTGTACATGGTAAAAATAAGATTGGAAACACTGTTTTCCATTATCGATCCTTTTTGACAAACCCTCCAGGTTGTACAGAATTTGACCAATGTGATCAAATAGGGGATGCTCGTACATCCCTGTGTAGCATGAGCACTAAAGCATTCAAAGCTCTACATGCATTTAAGAGCTGAGCTTTCCATGTGGCCGGTTGGATCACCAACACCAAAGACGCGAGCAGCAAGGATGGAGAAGGAGAAGAGTCTGTCCATGGTGTAGTAGCACAGCAGATCTTCCTTCCAGGGCTGAAGAGCTGGATGATTATCATCACAGGCAGGAGTGTCCTGAGGAATAATAAAACATGTCAGACCTCTGGAGGGAAAACACTATAAGAGCAGTGAAATCTTGTAATCTGTCGATGAGTGTAGTGGTTGTCAATGTGGACTCTATAGAAAAAAATTAAGATCAGTTGGGTCAACTCCATTCACCTGCTGGGGGTCAGGTCCTCCTGTCATCTGCACACATCTGCTCATGTCCTTGTGCAGCTTTTCCACTGATGATTTCGCCATCTCCACAAACTTTGAGCAGCTTTCAAAACCAGCAACACTGTTCAGTGCAGACTTGTAGCTCTTCAGGACATCCAGCATCTTCCAGGTGCACAGCTGAAGAAGGGGAATCAGGAGGAAAATTAATAAATAATAATAAAAAAAAACTTCAAAAAATTATCTTGATGCCGAGAAGGTCATGAATTCAGTGTTGCTTCTTTACGAGTGTTTTTGTTTGTCTCTGAGATGTGATATCCATGAGATGTAGTGGAATGATAGCATTTATCAAGAGGAAGAACCCAATCAATTTTTGTAACCATCAGGATCCTGATGTGTATTCTAGATAAAATATTTTTACATTTTCCTCTACATCTTCTTTTTCTTTTGGCTGCTCCTGTTAGGGGTCACCACAGCAGATCAATCATTTCCATCTCACATTTCAGAGGGTGACATTTATTCACTGAAATGTAATTTAAACCAACTGCCTTTCCACTCTTCATCCACTTCATAGCTGCCCTCACTTCATCCTTGCTAATCTCTTGCACTTCCTGATTTACTCTCTCCACATCATCCAACCTTTTCTTTCATGATCTTCATTCATCAGCTCCTCACAATATTCCCTCCACCTTCTCAACACTCTCTCCTCGCTTATCAGCACTTCACATCTGCAACTTTTATCACCCTAACCTGTTGCAGTTCCTTTGTCCCTTTGTCTGGCCAATTGGTACAAGTCTGTTTCTCTTTCCTTACTATTCAGCTCACTATATGCCTTGCGCTGCATCTCCTTGTACTCCTGTTGACTTTCTTCATATCTCTGACTATCCTAATTCTTTTTTACCAACATCTTTCTCCTTATGCTTTCCTGGACATTTTCATTTCACCACCAAGTCTCCTTGTCTTCCTTCTGCTGTCTAGACATCACACCCAGTACCTTCCTAGCTGTCTCCCTCACCACATCTGCAGTACCTTTCAAGTTGTCCAAAACTGCTTCCCCTCCATCCACTGCCTCTCTCACCTGCTCAGAGTTTCACACAATAGTCTTCCTCCTTCAGCTTCCACCATCTGATCCTTGTTGAGCTATCACTCACTTCTTCTTCACCTCTAAAGTCATCCTACAAACCACTATCCTCTGCTGTCTAGCTACACTCTCTCCTGCCACCACAGTCTCCAATTTCTTTTAGCTTGCATCTCCTACAAAGAATGTAGTCCACCTGTGTGCACCTTCTTCCATTCTTATATGTCAACTACCATCTGCCCTTCCATTTTCATGTCCTTGATACCATATCTACACATTACTTCGTCATCATCTCTGTTCCCTTCGCCAACATGCCCAGTGAAGTCTTCTCCTGTCACCATTCTTTAATGCTTGGGCACACTCTCCACCACCTCGTCTGAGGTGGTGAAGAGTGGTACTTTCTGCAACATATACTATAAAAAGTATACTCACATATACTGTAAAGTATGCCACATATACAGTAAAAAATCTGTAATTGTTTTTCCTGAATTTTAAAAATAGAAAACAATAAAATTACAAAACCAGAGCAATGCAAAATAACATGAGAAAATTCACTGCAACCGTAGTTATTTTCCATTTACAGTATTTCATAGCACCCCAGCTGCTGTAATATTACTGACTTGCAACATTGTGATCAATTTCTTTATTTTTTTTTCTAGCAAATCTCATTGAAACCTAACGGAATGTTCAAAATCACAAAGCGAAAGCAACCTTTATATTTTGATACTGATTTGATTCTGTTGTTTAGTTTTTCTGTACGCAACATTTCAAATATTCAAGGGGTTTAGAAAAGCTATTACAGTAAAACTTGCATATAATGGATTCAGGTGGACCAATGAACTTTGTCCGTTATAAATGAAATCCGCTAGATGTATAAAACAGACAAAATCTGTTATATACTCAACAAAAATATAAACGCAACACTTGTGGTTTTGCTCCCATTTTGTATGAGATGAACTCAAAGATCTAAAACTTTTTCCACATACACAATATCACCATTTCCCTCAAACATTGTTCACAAACCAGTCAAAATCTGTGATAGTGAGCACTTCTCCTTTGCTGAGATAATCCATCCCACCTCACAGGTGTGCCATACCAAGATGCTGTTTAGACACAATGATTAGTGCACAGGTGTGCCTTAGACTGTCCACAATAAAAGGCCACTCTGAAAGGTGCAGTTTTGTTTTATTGGGGGGGATACCAGTCAGTAACTGGTGTGACCACCATTTGCCTCATGCAGTGCAACACATCTCCTTCGCATCATCCGTGAAGAGAACACCTCTCCAACATGCCAAACGCCAGCGAATGTGAGTATTTGCCCACTCAAGTCGGTTACGACGACGAACTGGAGTCAGGTCGAGACCCCGATGAGGACGACGAGCATGCAGATGAGCTTCCCTGAGACGGTTTCTGACAGTTTGTGCAGAAATTCTTTGGTTATGCAAACCGATTGTTCCAGCAGCTGTCCGAGTGGCTGGTCTCAGACGATCTTGGAGGTGAACATGCTAGATCTTTGAGTTCATCTCATACAAAATGGGAGCAAAACCAAAAGTGTTGCGTTTATATTTTTGTTGAGTGCATCAAATGATTTATAGGGAATCCCCAGCAACACTGAGGCTTAGTATTTCCTTGATTAAACACCTGACCTTGAATAGGGGCCTGTCTCATTTAATGACCATGTCAAAACTTCGTCTGCCTTAAATAAGTGCCGGGCATTATGTGCATTAAAAGGATTACATTTGGTCACACTTTTTTCTAAGTCAGTTATGGTGCGGTACCTTAAAATCCTAAAGTCTGATTTATGCTTCTTCAGCTCCGTAACTCCATGGCCATGCAATGACGTTGACGTGCACATTGACCCTTTTAAAGTTTTTCGTCACGTCTTTATGCAATTTGCCACAGGAACCGTGGGTTTTTCTGCATTAATTTGTCCTTCAGCAAGCTCCACTTCTTTACACAAACATCAACCTCCAAACCAACAGTACGGTACGTGTAATTTCCCTCTATGAATTCCAGGTTATTTGAGCATCATTTTGTGACTCTGTGTTGTGAAGTTGGTCATATTTGCAGACTTTTCTGCCAAATGTATTTGATCCATGATTGAAATGTAATTAGCGGGCGCACTGCAAAAACTATTAAAATATTATAGGAGAGGAAGGAGTGAAAACACAAAAGTGACTAATCACAGCCCTTGCTGTCTCCATCGTTTAGCAGGTCCACATTAGGCTGTGGGGAGGGTTCGCTGCCATGCAGAGAGCTCTGATCTAAAGTAGTTTGGTTTGTCACACTGAGGGATATGTGAGAAACTTAACACCATATAACAGTGCAGGCAACAAGGAGTATTTTGTTAATAATCACTGGCATTGAATAAAGGCCTGCTCGTTTAGGTGCCGGATCTGAGCATGGTTTGAAAAAACAAATGCCTGGGTTTTTAATCAAGGAAATACGGGACCCACTTTCTTCAAATCGGCGAGTGTCAGTGCTGAACTTCATGTCGTAGACTGGGCACAACCAGACGGCTCTGTCCAGTATATGTAAGGGGTTTTTAATAGGAATACATTGTGATGGGGTGTGAAATTGTTTCCCATATGAGCAAAAATCCGTTATACAAAATCCGGTATATACGATGTTTATTACATGGAAAACCATACAAAAGCACTAGGACTTTTTCTTTTGTCTGGTGACTGCAACTATCAGGTTCATACAATGATGGTTTAGGCGAGTTTTACTGTATTTCAATAGTGATCATCTAATATGACCTGTCAGTCATATCACATGACAGATAACCATCAAATGACGGTTTGTACAGATCCAGGTCACTACACTCCCACAGCGATCAGTTATAATCTTGTTATTCCAGTTCAAAAACTGAGGATTGTGCATGAGGTATTTGTGCTCTGTTTCTCATGTTTTTGTAAGAAGCACTTTACTTTATTTCAAAACATTGTCACTGATATCCACAAAATTTTACATTTTGAATTCAACCTTTGTTTAACCAGGTTAGTCCCACTGAGACTGAGATCTGTTTTGCAAGGGAGACCTGGGCAATTATAAAATGACAGTATTTGTATTTTATTGTTTTCCTGGTATGGTATACCTGTATAACAACAAGCATAATTAACACATTAAACTGTAAAAACACTTATTTCCAATGTGGTTGTCAATGACAGCAGGTAGCAAAATAAAAGCATATAAACAAAATTTAAAAATATAATAGAGTGATAAACTGTAACCATTCAATCGCAATAATAGTAATGTTGTTGTGTAAAGATAATTAGACACAAAATAATACAGGTTTAGATTAGTTGACATTGGAGCACCAAAAATTCTTAAAAAATGAAAAAGAAAAAAAAAACAAAAAAAACAAAGCAGCTCACCCCTGGTTTATGCTTGAGACTTCCTGGATCACACATGTCTTTGGGCTCCATCCAAGCAACATGTGTATTGAACTCTGACACACTGTTGGACCCATTTCGTACCTAAAAATCATTTGAAACACATATGTCTTATTGTATTTCATTTGTTTATATAATACACTGTAAAAAATTTCGCTTCTTTTTAAGGAAAAATTCTGGCAGCTGTGGCTACCAGAATTCCATAAAAATTAGTGAATATGTAAATGGTTTTACATAAAATATTTCACAGTGAAAACCTGTTGTAATTTTATTGCCTATTTAGAATAGAAAATTTCTGAAAAACCTTATGTTTAATTATCCTCAAAATGAATGTAGGTTAAACAGACACATCACCTCTTTTTCAAACACTCAGTATTTTATGGTATTTGTGAAAATTCTCATCAGTAAAATTCAACTGTATTGAAGTTTTTTGTATTACGGTTTTTGTGTTTAAACTAGTCATTTGTAAATTCTACAATGTTATACGATTATTTTAACATATTTGTAATGTTAAATTCGCAGTTCTGTTTCATTCCACATTTTACAAATAACTGCTGGGAATTAAACACTATACTCCATTCTTTTTCTTTCTACATTTTTTATGCCGTGATTTCACAGTTAATTCACATACTTTTTACAGTGTAGAACAAAAAAGGCGCTGCAGTGTTAAATGTCCTGTAAAATGAGCATTGAATGAACTCAACAATTCTGCAGTGATGCTGCAAATAAAAATCTTTGAAATTAAGAAAAACTTCTTCTTTTTTTGCAGCTATTAAAAAAGAAAAAAGTTTCAAATGACTCACCTCTTGTGACACTCGTTTGGCGATCTGATTGAGCTCCAGAGAGCTGCTGCGCGCCACCGCGCACGGGTCCGGGCTGAGCGCGGCCGGAGCGCAGGACGCGGCGGCGGAAAGCCAGAAGAAGAGAGCAGCGAGCAGCGCGGAGCCTCGGTCCATGGTGACTTTTCTTGTCGAAAGTCTGAGCTGTGTCTTGCAGTGGTGCTCGTCGATGATCCCTGTGTGCGCTGATCAGCCGGACAGATTTTTATACGCGGATGGACGGAGCAGTGAGTCACTGAAGGGTTTTCCTGGGCATCCTCAGGTGAGTTCATTTTGAATATCCATTAGCATAAGTGACGTCACGCGCAGGTGGGAAGGCTGGGTTTTATCATCTGGGAGATTATTTGGCGAAATTTTCAATGAACGCATTTTATTTATTTATTTATTTTTAGTCACCAGATTAAAAATAGGTATTAATTACAGCACTGGGGTTTCCTTGTGTGAGCTCCGAACGTCACAGGTGATATACGGGCTGCGTTCCAAACTCAAAACGCCGCAGCTATGTGAAGAATGTGTGCAGAGGAGATGAAAGACAAATGCACATAAAACAAGTTTCACATCTGCATGCCGAGGAAGTGAGATGAGGCTTGACACTGGAGACATTCTCTCTGCACAGCTCGTGCAAACTTCCCACTTGTGCCCCTGTGTCCTTCCAGAGAAAAAGCTTTGCATCTAAACTGAACTTAAAGAAAATGAAAGAGGAAGATAATGACGTATTTCCGTCCGTGAGTCATCAAAATACAATACAGTTTCTGTTACGCCACATATTATTGATTTACATGGGACCATCACGATTAAAATCAAGGATATTAATTACATTAATTAAACTCAGTATGACAACAGACTTGTTAAGTGTTTTATTAGGATAAGGATGTGGACACACACACACACACACACACACACACACACACACACACACACACACACACACACACACACACACACACACACACACACACACACACACACACACACACACACACACACACACACCCCCCTATTCATTTTATAGTTGGTATAATGTTAAAATATGATTCCTTCCATGTTTACATGGTAAAAACAAGATTGGAAACATTGTTTTCCATTATTGCTCCTTTCTGACAACCCCTCCAGGCTGTACAGAATTTGACCAATGAGATCGAATAGAGCAGGGGTGCCCAAGTTCGGTCCTCAAGATCTACCTGTCTGACACTCTTTATTGTCTCCCTGTTCCAACACACCTGAATCCAATGTAAGACTCATTAGCAGGCTTTTGGAACAAGGAGACAACTAAGGTAGAGCTCGAGGACCAAACTTAGGCACCCCTGGAATAGAGGATGCTGCTGTGTAGCACAAGCACCAAAGCATTCAAAGCTCTACTTGCATTTAAGAGCTGAGCTTTCCATGTGGCCCATTGAATCGCCAACAGCAAAGATGCGAGCAGCGAGGATGGAGTAGGAGAGTCGGCCCATGGTGTAGTGGCACAGCAGATCCTCTTGCCGGGGCTGAAGAGCTGGATGCTTATCATCATAGGCAGGAGTGTCCTGAGGAACAATAAAACATGTCAAACCTTTGGAGGAAAAAATAACTATAAGAGCAATGAACTGATTTCTTACTTTTTAAAAATGTTTAATACATTTGCAAAAATCTCAAAAAAAAAATACTTGTCATTGTCATTATGGGGTATTGTGTGCAGAATTTTGAAGGGAAAAAAAAAAAAGAATTTCATCCATTTTGGAATAACGCTTTAACATAACAAAATGTGGAACAAGTGAGGCACTGTGAATACGAGGTCTATTACAAAAGTATCTGACCTTATTATTTTTTTCAAAAACCATATGGAATTGATTCATATGTTTTTACGTCAGCCAAGCTTGTACCTTCGTGCGCATGCTTGAGTTTTTCCATGCCTGTCGGTTGCGTCATTCACCTGTGAGCACGCCTTGTGGGAGGAGTGGTCCAGCCCCCTCGTCGGATTTTCATTGTCAGGAAATGGCGGAATGATTTGGGCTTTTTTTCCATCAGATTTTTTTCAGAAACTGTTAGAGACAAGCAGCTGGAAATCATTCGAAAAATTTATCTTGCTTTCGGTGAAAATTTTAGGGCTTCACAGAGAATACGGACTGTTACTACAGCTTTAAGGACGCCCCACAATGGCGCACGGCGCGCCGCGCTCCGAGCCGCCATTGAGAGGCAGAAAACACCACCATTTCTAAACAGATGGCTGTGTGGAGCTGGGACCATCGTGAGCAATTTCTCTGGTTATCACAAGAGCTGGACATCAGCCATTTTCCGACAGATTTCACTTTTAACAAGAGATTTTGTCATGGAAAGCTGCGCGGAGGCTTCGCGTGTCAGGACCGATTCGCTGATCGAGCGAGACAAAGGAACACCTCCGTTTCGGAGTGTTAAAGGACAAGTTGGAACATGCCCAGCTCTCCACAATTTCTCTTATACTCACTGGGCTGGTAAGCATTGAAAGCCGAGATAGGCATGTCCCAACTTGTCCCCTGGCACTCTGAAACGGAGGTGTTCCTTTGTCTCGCTCAATCAGCGAATCGGTCCTGACGCGCGAAGCCTCCGCGCGGCTTTCCATGACAAAATCTCTTGTTAAAAGTGAAATCTGCTGGAAAATGGCTGATGTCCAGGTCTTGTGATAACCAGAGAAATTGCTCACGACGGTCCCGGCTCCACACAGCCATCCGTTTAGAAATGATGTGGTGGTTTCTGCCTCTCGATGGTGGCTCGGAGTGCGGCACGCCATGCGCCATTGTGGGGTGTCCTTAAAGCTGTAGTAACAGTCCTTATTCTCTGTGAAGCCCGTAAAATTTTCACCGAAAGCCAGATAAATTTTTCTAATGGTTTCCAGCTGCTTGTCTCTAACAGTTTCTAAAAAAATTCTGATGGAAAAAAACTCCAAATCATTCCGCCATTTCCTGACAATGAAAATCTGACGAGGGGGCTGGACCACTCCTCCCACAAGGCGTGCTCACAGGCGAATGACGCAACCGACAGGCGTGGAAAAACTCACGCATGCGCACGAAGGTTCAAGCTTGGCTGACGTAAAAACATATGAATCAAATCCATATGGTTTTTGAAAAAAATAATAAGGTCGGATACTTTTCTAATAGACCTCGTACTTTCCGGATGCACTGCATGTGAAAACAGCAGTTGCTCGCTCACACATGCCCTGCTTCCAAATATTTGTTTGTGCGAACATCAGTTTGGAACTGAGTACTGCCCAACAGTTACTGTAGTATGTACTACGCTGCCACCATCTTACCTGTATGCCGTGAAAATTTCTTTTTTTTGCCACATAAGACTTTTTACGAGTTTTTACGAGTTCATTGGGAACTACTTACGAGTAGGACTATTTGTTTTTCTTGTATGTCTGCTATCTTTGTTGAATTTTCACAGGATGATCTTTAGTTCTCCAGCTCTGCAGCTGCATCATGGCAGTGATCATGGCATAGCATCGTATAGGATTACTTTGAAAGAATACATGTGGATTACATGTATGTATGTACATACATTTGGATTACTTAGTAGAGAAGCTTGAATCTTCGACTGGACTGGGTTGCTTGATGCGAGGACATTTCGCTTCAAATCACAGAAGCTTCCACAGCTAAAATTCTTGCTCTGGTAGTCTGACTTCTGAAGTCAGACTACCAGATTTGAAGCGAAACGTCCTCGCGTCAAGCAACCCAGTCCAGTCGAGGATTCAAGCTTCTCTACTATGGAAACCACCTGGACAACTGAGAGCCTACACAGGATGTCAGATCATGTGCTGGTGCTACTTGTGGCCACATCCATCAAACTACAGAATTACCTTGGGTCCTTCATGGCAACAATCCAGGTAGACAAATGGTCCATCCCCAAACTTCAAAATCAGCCATTTACCTGCTGCAGCCAGGTGAAATGTGAACATCCTGTTCGAGCTTTCTAGTTGCTGGGATCTTCAACACTGTGGCATGTGTTTGCTGGATCATGCACTGCATGGCACAAATGTTGTTTCTGATGTTCTTTCAAATGGCAAGTTTGGCAAAAATCCATGTTTGAGTTTCCTTAAGTAACTGTTCCTTTGACACAGTTATTCCAGCAGTGCCACAGAGACCTAAAGACATCTAGCCATCGCCTTAAGTCACTGGCTCAAGTTCAGGTATCACAACCACACAGTAAGACAGGAATCACCAGGACCCTAAAGACACTATTCTCTTGCAAAATCATAAACATTGACAACCACTTCTATACAGCAATCTCATGACTCCATAAAGCTTTTAGGAGGCATCTCTCGATCTCAAAGGCCGAGAACACATAGACATGAATGTCACTGTGGAGATAAGTTAATCTCTCTGCAAGTTTGACACCTTTACTGCAAAGAGATACCTTTCCAATGGCCAAGTCCAGGTAGCCATTGAAAGTTTGCGTGACGGAGGCTAGCGGAAGCCACTGTGCAAATAGTAATCAGTAAATGTCACTCCACAACAGTTAAGAGAGGCTCTGGCCACAGAGTGAGCGGGTCCATCTGGAGCCGTTCCAAAGGTGACTATTTTTTCTATTCATACTGTGATGGCTTGGTAATATAGCTGCGACGTCGGTCTTTGATATGTGATACTGTGATATGATGTGTATTAAATGGACCGTGGCTCTTAACTTGCTAACTGTAAAGTGTAGGTTGGTTTCACTTATGCTGCAGCTGAGAAGTTGCTGCAAGAAAATCCCTGGGATCACTAGTGCCCCCTAACATGAGGTAGGAGAACTGCTTGCCTCACCTAGTGCCTTTTGGCAGCCGTTTTATTTTCTCTCAGTACACAAAACACGTTACACACACACACATACAGCTGTTGACAAAAAACACTGGACATTATGTACATCAGCTAAACTATGGAATTTAAGTTCATACAGCCAACACATTTCAGCATTTTCAGGGCAACATACATAGAGACTCGCATACAGAGTCTCACTGCACAGCATTCCAGCAGTTAGCCCAGTGATTGCGCAATCCAAGGTGAGGCATGGCTGGCTGCTGCCTCACCCCACGTCTCTTCTCAGTATTTGAACAGCAAATGTGAAAATTCAGCGATTTTGAATAAAAAAATAATCTAAAATTGGTGAAGTTAAAAGGAAAATAACTTTATAGTACAAATCACTGGATAAATATAACCACTTAATTTATTTTTTCATTTTACATTTTTTCTTTCCATGATGACAGGAGCACAACACGAATGTAGAGTGCATGTACTCTGGCCGCACGAATGTGCCAATTGCTGTAAGAATGCTTATGAGGCATTTAAGTGCAGCTCGAATTTGCACAACTGTCATTCGAATCCTTATTCATATGGCATTCGGGCTAATTCGTGCTTTAGTGTGACGGAGGTATAAAGACCCCATCATACTTAGTAGGAATGAGCAAGAATCAAGCAGAATCAGGGGGAAGGCGAAAAAAAATCCTAAATTTGAGGCACATTCCGGAGGGACAGATATTCTGACAACGGTGTAAGAATGCCGTTTGAATACAAGGAATGTGGGTCAAACCCGCCTCAAATGATTCTTGCACATTCCGTGTGTATTACCTTTCAAACACAGTTCAAATGTAGGTGGAACACAGTAGGAATACCAGGAATGGTGTTAGAATGCAGTAAGAAGAGAGATCAGATTATTACGGCCATCAGATCACTAATGTGCTCATCCATTATTACCGGTGCAACCATCAGTAATCGCCGACATTCTATGATCTGGCTGTGACATAAAATGGGTCAACGCCTTAGTTGTGTTTATTTGCTGTTTGTACATTAGGCCATTATATAATTCATAGATGTAATATTAATTAATAAGCACGTGTACATGTCCATAATAATCAGGTAACTGTTAGTAATCAGATACCTGTAATAACCTGATCTCTTCTGTTTCCATGTATTTCAGTAATCCAATAATCAGAAGAACCTGGATTACATGTTTCAGTTCATGAAATGGATTTCTTTCATAATCCAGAAAAGAAGAATGGTAGGTCTTGATACAAAAGCAAGACACAGCACTCTCTTTCTCTCACTCTCTCTCCAGGAAATTAGCAAAACATGACATAAACAAGGGATGATGGAGTACGCTTGTGGGTCCTGGCAATCTTTTTTTTGCACACATAATGGACACTGAACTTTGTGTTCATGTGTTATGAGCCCTGACATGGCAGCAGTTATTCCCGCTGTACGGCCGGAGAGGTGAGTGCGGTATGCTTTCCATGTACCGTTTTTGGAATGGAGTGCATGTCCGCATTTGCAGGAATCCACAGACACCACCAACACATAAATAAAGGTACTTAATATACAAGTAAGTCATCGCACCCCAATCAAGATGTACTGGAAGTGCAGTCCGGCACATTCGGGACATGCTGGCAGGATCTGACATGCCTGACCATTTTGATTTTCCCTCAAACGTGATCAGAATGTTTCGAATGCTGTTTGGATGCCATAAGAATACCTAGAATGCAGTCGGAATGCAGTTAAAGTACACCTCAAATGCCGTTCAATATTTTTTCACTTCAACTGCACCAGGGGCTGTCCACAGGAGTGGGTCTAACTGTTTGGAACGCACTCAGAATGCAGTCAGAGGTTTTGGAATGCACCTTGACTACTCCGGAATGTACATGGAATTTTCGTCCTGACGGCATTCCAGCACATTCCGCCTCTAGTGTGACAGGGGTATATATAAAAAAGTTTTAGAAAAATTAATATTTTTGTGTGTTTCTTTAAATGGATAGGAAGTGTTCACCACACTGCTGTCACTTTAGAAAAAAAAATGCTGCACCACTCACTGACAAGTCAGCCCTGTGTGTGCAGATGAGCTGAACACAGGTCAAATGAAAGGCACTGAAGGGCTGATACGTACTGTGTGCTCTCCACACCACAATAAAAATGTACAATATGGTGTTTTTGACGCTGTAAGATTTCATCTCATGACTTCTGTGTAACTTCATAATGTTTTTCAGACCACATTTTCTTTGATATTGACTGATTAATCAAACTACTGCAAAATCTAATTACCTCTGGGTATCTATCCAAATAATATTCTCACCAAGTCTGGACCACGTAGGGTTATATTCAAAAAAGGTGTTTTTGGCACCACATTTTCCATGACCTTTTGCCAAACTATTTCAAAATGTAATGACATCTCGATATTTGTCCAAGTAATATTCTCACCAAGTTTGAGCCATTTCAGCTTCTTGGTTATTGAGACACACACACAAAATGTGTTTTGCAGACCATTTTTTTCTTTGACTTTGACCCAACTAAATCTAATCACCTCCATATATCTGTCCAACTAACATTCCCACCATGTTTGAAGAAACCCCATCCAGTGGTTTTTGAATGATCTTGTCCACAGGGGGGTCTGTAATCACAATCACGTGCGTTGCAGTGACAGTGTCGCTGTTGAACGCGCCCGTTTGCTCCGGAACTATTTCGTTCTGTTATTGTTGTGAATGAAACGAATATGGATTCCCGTGTTAAATAAAATCTCGCCAAAACGTAGGTATGCACTTTACACTGCAAATGTAAACTTAAGTTTTTTTGTTCGTACAGATATTTGGGCTGCAGTGTTGCCGATTCAGTTAGTGAATGGTGTATCAAGTTGCTAGCGTTAAACAAGCTCGCTAATGTTAGCTTCGCTGTGAACTACGTTAACTAGCCAGACAATATTCCGTCGACTAATGCCAGTAAAAAAAAAGAAGAAAAAACACACACACTTACTCACTTTTTCACAAAGCAACCTGCATAGTGCATACCTGTGTGTTTGTTGTAAAGTAAACCTGCTAGTTTAGCAGGAGTGTAACATGAGATATAGCGCCTCGTACAGGTCGATCGCGAAATAGCATTTGCCATTGTGAAGATAGTTTTACTAAATGACTAGCTTTTTAAAGCTCAATATAATCATATGAACAAATGTTCAAAATACGTTTTTAATGATAATAGTAATAATAATAATAATAATAACAATAAGGTGTTTGACAAAGTAAATGGAAAAACAAAATGCAATTTTAAGCTGATAGCGTATAAATGCATAGTATAATACAAATATATCATACATAAGACTATGTATGTTGTTTTGCAGATGCTGTAGTACTCTTGCCCAAGAGAAAGCTCCCTTCTGGGACAGTAAAGTATATTTGATGTGATTTTGGTTTTATAGAGCTGTGGCAGCTAGATGACTACTTTGAATAGGTGGAGATGGACTGGGTGGTTGCCATCCATAACCCAAGGCAGTTCCATAGTGTGATGCGTTGACACGCAGCACTAGCACATGCTCCCTGACCTAACTTGACATGGTTTAGAAATCTCAGAGTAGGAAAGACAACCAAAAATATGGTGTCATACGTGGTGAGGTACTTGGTTCTCAGAGTGTGAAGGGGGTTGGGAAATAAAGAAAGCCTTTATATTTGAAAAACCTTAGACTCAACAGCCAAAGGAGTATATAGTAGACTTTATGGTTCTTGGCAAAGTTGGGTAACCCCAGCTTCAGTGAATAAGTGCTCCCTACCATGTATTTGTTTTTTCTACCCGTGCACCTGAAACAAGTAATTTCAATGATTAACTCATCTGCCTGCTCAAAGAAATGAACTAATTAGAATCAGATGGTTTAGTAAGTGAATGGAACAAATATGTGGTAGGACTTTTACTCACTAAAGTTGTGTTTACCCATCTCTGGTTCTAAGATTTTTGTTTTTAAATCAAATTGTGTTGCTTGATTCGGTAAGTAATGGTTTAGTTTTAAGGCCTGGATAACCAGCTGTAAATGATGAAGTGTAAATACACAACAATGTGGTGTCAAAAAATGCTCTTTGAACAAACATTGCTAAATGCAGTGAGAAATATGGATTTGTAGGATATTCTGGGGTTGTTTTTCCCCTTTACTGAAGTTACTGTTTTCCTTTGTCTCCAGGTTAATTTGCGCAAAACCCATGATGAACTTTGAAGGTCTTGACCCGGGTTTGGGTGAGTACTCAGCAAGCCTTCATGGGACCATGGACACAGGGATGGAGCCCTCTATGGACCCCCACCTTAACCCCACCTTACTGCAAGGTGTGGAGCTTGATGCGGAAGGGTTGACAATGACAGTCTCGGAGTCTGTGCACCTAATGGAGGGGATGTTTTCAGAGCTACACAGCGTAGTTGCCGAAGTTGGCGTTCCAGTTACTGCAACGCATTTTGATCTCCAGGAGGAAATGCTCTGGATGGGAAATCATAGGGTGAGAGCTTTGATTTATGATGATTAGTTTCTGATGCAGCAGTACTGTTAGGCTATACTGGTCTGTCAAACTATTGTCTTCAGGGTCACGTTTCTTCCTTTTTTGGATCTACAATGGGCCGCTATTCTTCTTTTCAAGTGCACACATCTGATGACATCCGCCACATTCAAAGTTTGGAGACGGGTGTGCTGTTCCTCTCTAAGTCCAACCTCAAATGTTTCACTCGTGGGGGTCTTGTCATGTTTGATTATCCGTGAGTTTACAAAGTATTGATTGAGATAAGTGTCCTTGTACTCAGACTAACTGGTGTCTGGAAAATGATGGAGTCTCTTACTGATTTAATTTATTTCAGTTGAGCTTTAATAAAGCATGTTTGCATTCCAGGATGGAGAAAGGAGCTGATATGCACAGTCTGCTCATGACTGATAACAACACCTTGCTCATGGGTGGATTACAGAACTATGTGGTTGAAGTCGATTTGCCGTCTGTTCAGGAAACTCAGAAGGTCAGGCATTGTGACTAACATGACTTAATATGTGTTAAACACTTTCATGTAGCATTTATTTTCCAGCTATATTCAATTCCGTCTTACTTCAGAGTCACTTGACTTTCGCTTGTTGCGTATATTTGACAGTTTGCTGTTGAAGTACCTGGAGTGGCAATAATTCGTCAAACCGGTCGTTTCTTCTTCTGTGGACACACGTCTGGCAAGGTTAGTAAGGTTGACTTGACCAAGTCATGATTTGAAGAATGATTTCTGGTGTAGAACAAGCCATTCTTTTCATGTTTCCCATCTCTTCCAATCAGGTAACCCTCCGTGACTTGCGTTCTTTCAAGATGGAACATGAGTTTGATGCCTTCTCTGGAAGTCTCTCTGACTTCGATGTTCATGGCAACCTTCTGGCTGCTTGTGGGTTCTCCAGCCGAGCACTGAACGGGTTGGCGTGTGACCGATTTCTCATGGTGTATGACTTGCGAATGATGCGAGCCGTAACACCACTCCAAGTGCACGTGGATCCACTCTTCTTGCGCTTCATTCCCACCTACACGTCACGCCTGGCCATCATCTCACAGACAGGTATGCTGAGATGAATGTAGATTCATCGCCATGCATGTTGTCTGTATTTGCTCTGTGAAGGTGACACAGATACTTTTCTGAACAGACAAAGTCTTTCAGTCTCATGTATCACTCAAATATGGAAAGATGGAAAAAAACTGCCACCATTCTTCATTTTTTTGCGATGTAGTCTTTCTGCAAAATGCAAAAATATCTGACACTAGCAGTGTATGTGGGTAATGCCTGTGTGTCAGATTTTTGAGACAATTTATACAACACCAAATTACAACATCTGTTATTTTGTCAAATTGAGTAATATGTTTTGGTTGATCCTTAAATGGATAAAACTTCAGCATGGTTTGTAAAGAAAATGTAACATTTTGTAAGATTTTTTTGATCAATCAATCAATCAATTTTTTTTTTATATAGCGCCAAATCACAACAAACAGTTGCCCCAAGGCGCTTCATATTGTAAGGCAAGGCCATACAATAATTATGTAAAACCCCAACGGTCAAAACGACCCCCTGTGAGCAAGCACTTGGCTACAGTGGGAAGGAAAAACTTCCTTTTCACAGGATGAAACCTCCAGCAGAACCAGGCTCAGGGAGGGGCAGTCTTCTGCTGGGACTGGTTGGGGCTGAGGGAGAGAACCAGGAAAAAGACATGCTGTGGAGGGGAGCAGAGATCGTTCACTAATGATTAAATGCAGAGTGGTGCATACAGAGCAAAAAGAGAAAGAAACAGTGCATCATGGGAACCCCCCAGCAGTCTACGTCTATAGCAGCATAACTAAGGGATGGTTCAGGGTCACCTGATCCAGCCCTAACTATAAGCTTTAGCAAAAAGGAAAGTTTTAAGCCTAATCTTAAAAGTAGAGAGGGTGTCTGTCTCCCTGATCTGAATTGGGAGCTGGTTCCACAGGAGAGGAGCCTGAAAGCTGAAGGCTCTGCCTCCCATTCTACTCTTACAAACCCTAGGAACTACAAGTAAGCCTGCAGTCTGAGAGCGAAGCACTCTATTGGGGTGATATGGTACTACGAGGTCCCTAAGATAAGATGGGACCTGATTATTCAAAACCTTATAAGTAAGAAGAAGAATTTTAAATTATATTCTAGAATTAACAGGAAGCCAATGAAGAGAGGCCAATATGGGTGAGATATGCTCTCTCCTTCTAGTCCCCGTTAGTACTCTAGCTGCAGCATTTTGAATTAACTGAAGGCTTTTTAGGGAACTTTTAGGACAACCTGATAATAATGAATTACAATAGTCCAGCCTAGAGGAAATAAATGCATTAATTAGTTTTTCAGCATCACTCTGAGACAAGACCTTTCTAATTTTAGAGATATTGCGTAAATGCAAAAAAGCAGTCCTACATATTTGTTTAATATGTGCTTTGAATGACATATCCTGATCAAAAATGACTCCAAGATTTCTCACAGTATTACTAGAGGTCAGGGTAATGCCATCCAGAGTAAGGATCTGGTTAGACACCATGTTTCTAAGATTTGTGGGGCCAAGTACAATAACTTCAGTTTTATCTGAGTTTAAAAGCAGGAAATTAGAGGTCATCCATGTCTTTATGTCTGTAAGACAATCCTGCAGTTTAGCTAATTGGTGTGTGTCCTCTGGCTTCATGGATAGATAAAGCTGGGTATCATCTGCGTAACAATGAAAATTTAAGCAATACCGTCTAATAATACTGCCTAAGGGAAGCATATATAAAGTGAATAAAATTGGTCCTAGCACAGAACCTTGTGGAACTCCATAATTAACTTTAGTCTGTGAAGAAGATTCCCCATTTACATGAACAAATTGTAATCTATTAGACAAATATGATTCAAACCACTGCAGCGCAGTGCCTTTAATACCTATGGCATGCTCTAATCTCTGTAATAAAATTTTATGGTCAACAGTATCAAAAGCAGCACTGAGGTCTAACAGAACAAGCACAGAGATGAGTCCACTGTCCGAGGCCATAAGAAGATCATTTGTAACCTTCACTAATGCTGTTTCTGTACTATGATGAATTCTAAAACCTGACTGAAACTCTTCAAATAGACCATTCCTCTGCATTCCTTTTTGAGAGAAAAGGAAGGTTGGAGATTGGCCTATAATTAGCTAAGATAGCTGGGTCAAGTGATGGCTTTTTAAGTAATGGTTTAATTACTGCCACCTTAAAAGCCTGTGGTACATAGCCAACTAACAAAGATAGATTGATCATATTTAAGATCGAAGCATTAAATAATGGTAGGGCTTCCTTGAGCAGCCTGGTAGGAATGGGGTCTAATAGACATGTTGATGGTTTGGATGAAGTAACTAATGAAAATGACTCAGACAGAACAATCGGAGAGAAAGAGTCTAACCAAATACCGGCATCACTGAAAGCAGTCAAAGATAACGATACGTCTTTGGGATGGTTATGAGTAATTTTTTCTCTAATAGTTAAAATTTTGTTAGCAAAGAAAGTCATGAAGTCATTACTAGTTAAAGTTAATGGAATACTCAGCTCAATAGAGCTCTGACTCTTTGTCAGCCTGGCTACAATGCTGAGAAGAAACCTGGGGTTGTTCTTATTTTCTTCAATTAGTGATGAGTAGAAAGATGTCCTAGCTTTACGGAGGGCTTTTTTATAGAGCAACAGACTCTTTTTCCAGGCTAAGTGAAGATTTTCTAAATTAGTGAGACGCCATTTCCTCTCCAACTTACGGGTTATCTGCTTTAAGCTATGAGTTTGTGAGTTATACCACGGAGTCAGGCACTTCTGATTTAAAGCTCTCTTTTTCAGAGGAGCTACAGCATCCAAAGTTGTCTTCAATGAGGATGTAAAACTATTGACAAGATACTCTATCTCACTTACAGAGTTTAGGTAGCTACTCTGCACTGTGTTGGTATATGGCATTAGAGAACATAAAGAAGGAATCATATCCTTAAACCTAGTTACAGTGCTTTCTGAAAGACTTCTAGTGTAATGAAACTTATTCCCCACTGCTGGGTAGTCCATCAGAGTAAATGTAAATGTTATTAAGAAATGATCAGACAGAAGGGAGTTTTCAGGGAATACTGTTAAGTCTTCTGTTTCCATACCATAAGTCAGAACAAGATCTAAGATATGATTAAAGTGGTGGGTGGACTCATTTACATTTTGAGCAAAGCCAATTGAGTCTAATAATAGATTAAATGCAGTGTTGAGGCTGTCATTCTCAGCATCTGTGTGGATGTTAAAATCGCCCACTATAATTATCTTATCTGAGCTAAGCACTAAGTCAGACAAAAGGTCTGAAAATTCACATAGAAACTCACAGTAACGACCAGGTGGACGATAGATAATAACAAATAAAACTGGTTTTTGGGACTTCCAATTTGGATGGACAAGACTAAGAGTCAAGCTTTCAAATGAATTAAAGCTCTGTCTGGGTTTTTGATTAATTAATAAGCTGGAATGGAAGATTGCTGCTAATCCTCCGCCTCGGCCCGTGCTACGAGCATTCTGACAGTTAGTGTGACTCGGGGGTGTTGACTCATTTAAACTAACATATTCATCCTCCTGTAACCAGGTTTCTGTAAGGCAGAATAAATCAATATGTTGATCAATTATTATATCATTTACCAACAGGGACTTAGAAGAGAGAGACCTAATGTTAATAGACCACATTTAACTGTTTTAGTCTGTGGTGCAGTTGAAGGTGCTATATTATTTTTTCTTTTTGAATTTTTATGCTTAAATAGATTTTTGCTGGTTGTTGGTGGTCTGGGAGCAGGCACCGTCTCTACAGGGATGGGGTAATGAGGGGATGGCAGGGGGAGAGAAGCTGCAGAGAGGTGTGTAAGACTACAACTCTGCTTCCTGGTCCCAACCCTGGATAGTCACGGTTTGGAGGATTTAAGAATATTGGCCATATTTCTAGAAATGAGAGCTGCTCCATCCAAAGTGGGATGGATGCCATCTCTCCTAACAAGACCAGGTTTTCCCCAGAAGCTTTGCCAATTATCTATGAAGCCCACCTCATTTTTTGGACACCACTCAGACAGCCAGCAATTCAAGGAGAACATGCGGCTAAACATGTCACTCCCGGTCCGATTGGGGAGGGGCCCAGTGAAAACTACAGAGTCCGACATTGTTTTTGCAAAGTTACACACCGATTCAGTGTTAATTTTAGTGACCTCCGATTGGTGTAACCGGGTGTCATTACTGCCGACGTGATGACCACATAATGTCCAGTTTGGTTATTCTTTCAGCCCTATTGTATAAATTAGAGTGGAAGTATTTCTAAAAATGTGTGTACCTTTGTAATAATTGCCCTCCTGTTGTGTTCACTAGGTCAGTGCCAGTTCTGTGAGCCCACCGGTCTTGCAAATGTGGCAGATATTTTTCATGTCAACACTGTGGGTCAGCTGCTTATGAGTTTTGACGTATCGGCCAGCAAACAAGCGTTGGCCTTTGGGGACTCTGGGGGGTGCGTACACCTGTGGTCCGATGCTCCAGAGGTGTCATTCAACGACTACTCTCGGGAGACAGAGTTTGCCCTGCCCTGCCTCGTTGACACGCTGCCTCAGTTGGACTGGAACCATGAACTGCTCCCATTGTCCCTTGTGCCCATGCCGCTGACCAGCACAGAGCCGCTGCTGTCAGACTGGCCCGCTGCGCTGGTCACGCCCAGCCCCAGGTAACACAGTCACTGTTAACGTGAGTTATTACCATCAGTCAAGCTCTAAGAACTACAAGTGATCAGGTCAGATTGCGGTGTTAAGGCAGCATTAACGCCTCAGCATCGGCTGGTCTGGTGTGATTTTTCACTTGGAATATGGCTCATGTCTTTTTTTTTTTTTTTAAACATGTTACTTTGTTTGTTTTGGTGCTGTTTTCCGACAGACGAGCTCCTCCTGTGGACCCTGAAATCTTGCGCACAATGAAGACCGTCGGATTCATTGGTTATGCAGCTAATCCTCGTACACGCCCTCGTAACCAGGCATGTCAAAGCATCACAGTGTAGATTTTTGTTCACTTGAAGAGGCCTTATTTCTTAAATAAAAAAGTCACATGAACAGATTTCTGCAAGCTGGATTTGAGTAACTGTAGTGTGTATGTGTGTCGGTTGTTGCATTTCTTTGGAATTTAGAAAATGTATTTTTACTTTGTTCACATTACTTTCTTATCCAAAGATTGAATATTAATGTTCTGTTTTCTCCACTTAAGGTTTCGTATAAGATTAAAGAGGTGGAAATCGATTATGATAATTTCAACCAGGTGCCTGAATCACCAGTCGGACGCAATGAGGAGCCACACCTCTACATGGTGCCCAAAAAGTACAGAAAGGTTTGGGTTTGACACTATTTGTGATTTTCATTTAATTATATTGAGGGTTGATTTCCATCTCAAATAATTTGTAGAAAAGGTTTTGATTGTGGTGTTGTGTGATGATATGTCTTTCTGCTGTATCAGGTCACAATTAAATACTCTAAACTTGGACTTGAGGACTTTGACTTCAAACATTACAACAAAACTTTGTTTGCCGGCCTGGAGCCTCACATCCCCAATGCTTACTGTAACTGCATGATCCAGGCAAGAAAAAAAAACAAAACTAATTTTGTGGAACATCATTTCTAAGAGAATAAAGTGCTTTTGTTTACTCATGAAGAATTGTTCTGCTCTTGTTTATGTATCTGTTAGGTGTTATATTTCCTGGAACCGATCCGCTGCCTTGTCCAGAATCATTTGTGCCAGAAGGAGTTTTGTTTGGCCTGTGAGCTCGGGTTCCTTTTCCACATGTTGGATTTGTCACGAGGAGATCCGTGTCAGGTATTTAACTTTTGGGTGAATGCTAAGAGTTTAATACCTGTGGCAGCGCTAAGAGATTTAAAAAAGAAAGGGGGGTAAAAAAATACCCTTTCATCTGCTCTGTGCTGGTACTGCCCATTATTCAGCATCCAGGATTCCAGAACAAAGTCTAATGTAAGGCCAAGCCAGTTGCTGCATTTTATATATATACATATATGGCACATACTCCCAGACTTGATCTGAAACCACTGATGAATCAAATTGCTTTAGTCAAGATACAGGAATTAAAAGTAAAAAATAAAGATGACAAAACGACAGATGAATATTATGTTTAAATTTTACATTTATATGTGTGTGTGTCTGTGCGTTGTATGCTTTACACATTACCATGTTTGCAACAATATATAAAAGCATTGTAAACTCAAACTTATATCTAAATTTCTAAAGCGCTGCCTTTTCGAATCACACTGAATCCACTGAAACAAAGCTATATAAATAAACAAATAGTTGCACAATGAGTAGTCTGTCTAATCACATCCATAGATGCCTGTAGGTCCTTCAGAGTTTTTATGTGTGTTTTGGTGACTTCCTTCACTAGTCTCCTTCTTACATGGTCACTCAGTTTTGGAGAGCTACCTGCTCCAGACAGATTTACCATACAGTGCCATACTGTTTCTATTTCTTAATGTTTGATGTAAATGAAGTCTAAGACATAGTCAGTGACTTGGAAATGTTCATTTCTCCATCTTCTGAATTGTCTAAAGAACACTGGCTGTAAAGGTGAAGATTTAGTTGTAATAAAGTCTGTCCAATACTGGTGTATTAGATTATATTTGCTTTGCCATTTCTAGTTAATTTGTATCATGTAGAGATTTGTTCACTGCTACATTAAAGATCAAAGCTGAACATTCAATGCTGTGTCCTCTTTCCAAGGCTAGTAATTTCCTCCGTGCTTTCCGTACCATCCCTGAGGCGTCGGCACTGGGCCTGATTTTGGCAGATTCAGACGAACAAACTGGGAAGGCCAGACTGGGTCGCTTAATCCAAAGCTGGAACCGCTTCATCCTCACTCAGCTCCATCAGGAGACACAGGAGCAGGAGGGCCCACAGGCCTACAGGGGAGCCAGCAGCAGGTCAGAACAGCAGCACATACCTGCATTCCTGGCAGAGTTCACTTTCCGGAAGCTCACTTAGAAATTGTTGCAGTTCTCTGGGTTCTTCTGGTGACTCTGCAGTCGGAAAATTGTTCGGATGTGAAGTTGAGAACAGCAGCTTGTGCCGCTGTGGCAAGGAGACGGTCCGTTCCTCCCTCACCTTACTCTTCACCATGCACTACCCTGAACACAACTCACACGGTCAGTTCATGGTGCTCTGTCTCTCATTTAGCACAAACCTGAAGCTTAGAATACCTGATGGAGTACGTTTTGTATTCTGTATTTAATAAGACAGCTTCTGAATTTCATTTTATGACTTGTCAGAAAAGACAACAAAGGAGTATGACTTTGCTGACATCCTGAAGAAGAGCATCTGTCTGGAGCAGAGCACTCAGGCGTGGTGTGAAAACTGTGAGAAGTACCTGCCCACAGTGAGCTCCCATTCAGCCACATCAGTAGCTCAGAATATCACATAGCATACTTGGGGCCCTATCTTGATGGTCGATCATGCACAGTCTAGCATACATTAGGCAAATCCATTTTGGGTGTGTGTCTCATTTGTACTGTTTAAACAGCACATAATCGGAACACAAAATTGAGCGCTGGGCATAAGTGGGTTGGATTTATCTTCTTCATTACCTATGGGTGTGTTTTATGCATAACATGAAATAACCCATCAGAGTGCCATCTGCCATCCCGTTTAAGCTGCAGTGCATGAGGTACACAGATTTCTGTTATTGAGAAAGCAAACTCAAGTGAGGGTTTTCTGGTGAGTTAATGGGCCGGCGCCACCTTGTCAAATAGCAGACAGCAGCCACTAAAGCTCCCTGAGGTGAAGCAATAAGGTGATGAGTTGTATATTTTCCTATAAGTGTTGACTCTCATTTCATTTAATTGTTGTTTTCAACTCCATTTCATTGTGCAGTACACAGAGTGTACATGCGTTTTAAACCTGCTTATCTAAGGCGCATTTGAGTGTTGCAGTTTTGTTTTTTCTTACAGCTCTCCCCAGTTGCTCTGTGTCATCACAGCAGATCTGTTAGAGAGTCACATTTGAATTTGGAATAAGTTTTATGCTGGATACCCTTCCTTACACAACTCCATTTCCATGTGTAGAACACATGCACAGCTCTTGGTGTTCCAAAACATTCTCCCAGCCAAGTACTAATCAGGAGCAATCCTGATTAACTTCTGAGATCTGAGAGGATTAGGAGTGCACAGACTGTCGCACCATTTAAATACCACAAAAACAGTGCAATCAACTTTAGACCAGTTTTTTGACAATCTGTGGTGCAGTCACCTTCTGCTGCCAGACAATACAGTACACCAGCACTGTGTCTGATCGCACCTCATAGACAAACAACCCCATGGATGCACAGATGAGTGTCGTCCTACTTGCAGTTTACATGATGTGGACACTGGACGTGGAAACCCACAACTGCATTGAGTTCAAACTGTAAATGATGCTTGCATTGCACTGTGCACTTCTTTGTGTCAGGTAGATGATGGGGCCCTTATTTCTGTGTAGGCTGTCAGTTGTCCAGGTGGTTTCCATAGTAGAGAAGCTTGAATCTTCGACTAGACTGGGTTGCTTAACGCGAGGATGTTTTGTTTCAAATCGCAGAAGCTTCCTCAGCTAAAAGTCCAGTCGAAGATTCAAGCTTCTCTACGATGGGGCCCTTAGTTTTATTTGAATTCTTTCTGCAATGTGAGACTTTTTGTCATTTTTTTATTTTCTTAATTGTTGTAGGTGCAAACCCGTAACATTCGATGTCTGCCAGACGTTCTGGCTATCAACTGCGAAGTGAACAGTGTTAAAGAGGCTGAATTCTGGAAGGTTCAGGCAGAAGTAAGTGTAAATACCAAACTACTTTTCATTGAATCAAAACACACATTCAGTGAGGACTTGCCTGTTTCTGGTTATCATTATTAATTGGTATTATTGTTCCCTGTCTGCATGCTGCAGTACGCTTTCAATAATGCTATGCAAAAAGAGGTGATGGAACCTGCAAACGCCAAAGAACCTCCACCTATGCCCAACGAGTGGTGCTTGGAGTGAGATCACTTTATATCAGATATAATTTATGCAATCTGAATGTGTCTTGACACTGCATGAAACCAGTAATGTAATCCATGTGTAGCGGGGAGGAGTTTTGTACCATGGAGGGCTTCACCTTAGACACACGAGCAGAGGATCTGCGGCACGTTTGGATCCCGCACACTCTGAAAATGTCCATCAGCAAAAGCCAGGGTCTGGAGATCACCAGCTGGCTTGAAGGAGAGGAGGTGAGCGAAACATTTTTTGTTGCTCTGACGGCTTGATTCACCTAGCTGCCACCATAAATCCTGTATGTTCTAGAATATAAGTCGCGGGGGTGGTGGTTGTTCTTTCTTTTTTAATCGAGGCCAAAATATGGCCATCGGGTATTGCGAAGACTTTGTGTCTGCCCATCCGTCTGTCTGTCTGTCTGTCTGTGCTCAGCATAAGTCCTGCCCTATTACTACCAGGGTCTTCGTCACAGGGAACATTCTTGAGACACAGACCTTGGACAAGTTCAACGATGGCTAACCTTGACCTATTCTAAGGGTCGGAAAGGTCACATTCTTTCTACACACTCTTTCATTGATTACATGCCCATACAGCCGAGGGTATTTTAGCATTGCATTATCTTTTTACTATTTTGGGAGGTCCTGTGACTTAAAGTATATACCTAAAAAGTCATGCGATCGTTATTACTACTAATAATAATAGTAATCATGATAATAAGATTAACAATAATAATCAATTACTCAATCAACATTAATTTCTAGCCTTTTACAGCAGCATGTGTCCAAAGTGCTTTACAGTAAAATTAAAGCTCAAGAATTCACAAAAATAAAACAAGCATACAGTACAGTTAAAGAGGCACATAAAAAACAAAACATGTCACAGCACCACTAGGTATTTACAATGTACAATGAAAATAGAATAGGGGCAAGAATAGATCTCTGTGGCACTCCACAACAAAGAAGAGCAGTTGATGAGGAGAGGTTGCCAGTCATAATGGAAAAGATCTTCTCAGCTAAATATGATTTAAACCACTTGAGTACAGTACCATGAATGCTAACAAGATGCTCTAACCAGGAAACAAGTACTGTGTGACCTATAGTGTCGTAGGCTGCTGTGAGGTCCAACAGAACCAGCACAACAGGATCCCCTGCAACAACAGATAGTGATGTCATTATGTGCTTAAAAGTGCTGACTCAGTGCTGTGTCATGATTTAAATCCAGGTCGCAATTTTTCAAGATTGTGACTGTATTCTAAAAATGACTGGAACTGTATAAAAACAACCTTTTTCAAAACCTTGGAGAGAAATGGCAGATGAAAGATAGTTTTATCCAATTTTAGACCTGACGAGTCGAGGTGTGTTTTTTTTTTTTTTTTTTTTAAGAAGGGGCCGATCCACAGCATGTTTAAAAGCAGCTGGAACAGAAACTGAACTAAGACATTATTACAAAAGCGTTTTTATAATAATAATACTCAGTAGTAATCTTTTTCTTTGTCTTTCGGCTGTTCGCGTTAGGGGTAGCCACAGCAGATCAATCGTTTCCATCTCACCCTGTCCTCTGTATCTTCCTCTATCACACCAACCACCTGCATGTCCTCCCTCAGCACATCCATGAACCTCCTCTTTGGCCTCCCTCTTCTCCTCCTGCCTGGTGGCTCCATCCTCAGCATCCTTCTCCCTATATACCCTGGGTCCCTCCTCTGCACATGTCCAAACCTTCTCAATCTCGCCTCTCTGACTCCCAAAGAGAATCTCAACATTTTCAGCTCTGCCACCTCCAGCTCTGCCTCCTGTCTTTTTGTTAGTGCCACCATCTCTAAACCATACAACATAGCTGGTCTCACTACTGTTTTGTAAACTTTCCCCTCCACTCTTGCTGATATTCTTCTGTCACAAATCACTCCTGCCACCTTTCTCCATCTACTCCACCCTGTCTGCACTCTCTTCTTCACCTCTCTACCACACTCTTCATTACTTTGAACAGTTGACCCCAAATATTTAAACTCATCTACTTTCACCTCTTCTACTCCTTGTAACTGCACTATTCCACTGGGCTCCCTCCCATTCACACACATGTACTCAGTCTTGCTCAGTAGTAATAATAATAGTAATAATGATAACTATTCATATATAGTTAAATAATAAAAGAATAAATGCCAATAATAAAAGTACACCACAACAATGCATAAAAATCCCAAAATTAAAGAGCTGATTAAGGAAAAAAAATCAAATGGACTCATATTTTTTTTGTAATGTTTCCAACATAGTGGGACAGTAATGTGTGTTCATTTTATGATTTCTCTTGTCCAAAATATGTCAAATAACAGAATATGTTGTCTCATACATTTATTTGGCCTATTTTTAGAATTTAACAGTCCTCATGGTACATACTACAAGCTGAGGGCTTCCTGCATAAGTCCATTGTTCATTTCTCCATGTTGCTGTGGGTCAACAGTCCATGTGCTTCTGATGATTTGTTTTGTCCAAACTACATCAGATAACATGTAATATGTTGTCCGTCTCATATTTATTTGTCTATTTTGCATATTTTCGGAATGTAAAAGTCCATATGTCAAGTAGCAGCACAGGCTGTGGTGTGCACATATGCTACACTGAGTTCCTGTCTGTTGGTAAACTCACCCCCATGGAAACACTGTTAAAAAGTGAGTTCCACTTACACACACACACAAAAAAAAGATGCGACTTGTACGTTTTTCCTCTTAATGGGGCATTTTTTGGCAGGTGCGATTTGTACACTGGAAAATAGGGTAGTTTTCTTTCAACTAAGGTACTGAAGACCAGAGAGTATCAGAAACAACAGAAGAAGCTTTAACAACAACCCCCCCCCCCCCCCCCCACAGTTTTACATTTAGATGTATATTTTATATTGATTTATTCATATTGTGAATAACTTTTCTTTTTGTGTATTACTTTGACTGCAATTTATTGCTCTTGTGTGTCATGTGTTTTAGATTGTTTTTATATATTTTTTTTTATTGTGTGACTGTGAGACCTTTGCAAAAATTCCCATCCACTTGTAGTTGGACAAACGGCAAATAAAGTCAGTTCAGTTTAGTTTTGTTCCATGTGTTATAACATGAAATAAAGATTTGGTACATTCTTTCCGAGTAGTTGAGTTCTGCCGATGAGAAGGAGGGAGCGTCGCTCTATGACTTGGTGGTGACGGTACCACACATCCTGGATGCTCGTACAGGTGGAAACTTGGTCGCGCACATCAAAGTGGGGGAGACGTATCACCAAAGAAAAGAGGTGAATAATGCCAGTACATTAAGGTTTACACGCTACTTTATTGTTGAGACAGAAACACATCAGTTCTTTGTTTGAATGCAAAGATTTGTAGTAATGTTTGTTTATATTGTAGGGAGTCACACACCAGCAGTGGTACCTTTTCAACGATTTCTTAATTGAGCCAATTGATAAGGTGAATATTTGATGGACCATTTAATTTATGTTAAAGAAATGTCGTATTTTGAAGATGATGAATAAGAATAAAAGTCCTCTTTATTATAATTGTTAAATTTGTTGCAGACTGAGGCTGCACAGTTTGATGTGAGTTGGAAAGTACCGGCCATCCTGTATTACGCCAAGAGAAACTACCATTCCAAATACGACCTCCGCAGTAAGTTTTTACTTGTGTGTCTGAGGAACAATTATTAAAGTGGCTGTTAAAAACAATTTTTCCTCCTAATATTTGTTATTACACTCAGTTAAAAATCCCATTGACGCCAGTGTGCTGCTGACTGAGGCTTCTTTGGCTCGGAAGCAGAGGAAGACTCATGCCACCTTCATCCCCCTCATGGTCAGTGAGATGCCACAGGCCGGTGACTTGGTGGGGTTGGATGCTGAGTTTGTTACACTCAACCAGGTGAATGTGGCTCATAATATTTTGGTCATGTTTTGTAGTTTTATAAAAGTGTTATCCAGGATTTAATCCTCAAAAGTGTAATGGAGGTCAGTGGTGATCTTCAGTTATCATTTAGGACATCAGTCCTTGTGATCCTATTGGATCAAGTCCTGCTACATGCTTGACTTGTTTGAGTGCTGTGACTTTAAAGCACTCCCAGAAGATTATGATCCATTGTATCAGAAGCTAATGGGCCTGCAAATAAACAAACAACAAGACTGACTGGATAGATGTTGCCAATAGGTGATAATTATCTCCTGCAGAGATGTAATAGTTTGGCCTAGTAATGATGTAATGTGTCCCAGTGGTTTTCATATAATGCTGGAGCTACCTTTGTTATCAGTGTCCCCACTGTAACTTTTTCCAGTGGTTCCAAATAAGACAAGAGAGCTAGTGGCTGCATATGGCTGCCTGGAGAAAAAGAATGGCACCCCGTGTCCTTTCTAAGTGCGCTCCACATTTTTTGTGCAACCACTACAAAAACTTAATGTTGAAAATGTATGAACTTTTCAGAATGGCCACTGGTATCTTCACTGCAACATCTTTCCACCATAATAATCAAGAAAATAGAGAAGGTTGTTTTGACAGTCTTCATCTAACTACTGTGTGTCACACAAAAACTGACACCATGGAGACAGCAAAGCTCTTCTATATGGGAGCAGATTGTACAGAGTCTAAAGGTTGCTATTGATTATTGGTGGTGATTGTTGTGGTTTTATAACCATAGTCATTGTAAGCTTTCTGTTAGTTGTATGTTTTCTTGATAGAAACAAAAGTCTCACATAGTGAGTTTTTTGTTTGTTTTGGGTTTTTTTTTAAGAAAATTGTGATGGATTGTCCAGTCAGCTGTGAACCACTAAACGTTGATAAGCTCACAAAGGCCTTGAAACACCTGAGGGCGCGGAAAACTCCAGGGATCTGTGGCATCAGAGTTGAGCTCCTCCATGCTGGTGTAGATGCTATTCATGGCATTGTAAACATTTGCTGTTTTAAGCAAGATGGGTATCTTTACTACAGAATGAAAGAAAGACCTTTTTGTCCCAGTCTGAAAAGGAAAGAGTGATTACATATTTTGTAAGAACACTGGGGTATCACACTGCTCTCTGTGAGGGGAAGATTATTCGTAATAGTATTCAGATGCTCAGCAACTGGAACAATCTGGCTTCACATCCAAGAAGTCAACCATTGGCCACATTCTAGCTCTGCGAGTACTCATAGAACGGAAGCGTGAATGTTGATAGGGCTTCTGTGCAGCCTATATTGATTTTCATAAAGCATTCAATTCAGTTGATCAGGCTGCTCTCTGGGACATCCTGAGTATTTGTGGGATCCCAGAGAAGTTTCTGGACATCATAGCCAACCTGTACACAGATACTGTGAGTGCTGAACAGGGCAGAGGCAGAGACTCTTGAGTTTTTCCCAGTAAAAAGTAGTGTTACTCCCTTTTTGCACAACTTGAGAAGCAAGAGTGAGGAAATGGAGTTTCTGCATTTGTAATTGTCCTGGATCAAGACTTAAGAGCCAAAGTTTCCAGAATTGGCCATTAGAAGTGTATCTGTATGTGGTGAAATTGTGGCACATTTACAGACATTCACTTATTTTGGCGATGACGTTCATGTCTGTGTCCTTTGCCTGGGAAGAGCTTGCATGGACAGAATTGTTTGGTGACACTGAAGAACACAGATACAAGTATTTTGGGTCCTGGTTCTACCGGTTTTGTTGTATGGTTGTGAAACTTGGTTTTAATCGGTGACCTATGGTGACAACCGGATGTGTTTGGTAGCAGGTCTTTTCGGAGTGTACCACCTGAATAACTTCTAGCACACAAGGTGCCTGAGTGTTGAGGACCCCAGTGGCTGGAGAAGGCCAAAGGGATTCCCAAGCTTCACCTGGGTGCAGCAGATAGGTGGTTGTTTTAGAGATGGTGGGGATGGACCGGTTGTCTGCCTGGGTGGTTGCTGTCCATGATCCAGTGCAATTGTGTGGTGGTGTTGTAGATGCGGTGAGGCGTGACACCATCATGTGCTTCCAGGCTTGACTTTACTTTGAAGAAAAAGATGAAAAGATGCTATGAAATGTTCCCGATGCTTTTCTGCCAGGAAAACAAACAACAAAAAAACAAACACTATGGACATGTTCTGATGCAGTATTACAATTGGCAAGCTGATATAACACCCCCAGGTTTTTTAAAATCTGATATTACAACTTGGAGCCACAGATACCCGATAGACACTCTGAAGTGAAGTATCATTTAACACAAAGGGACATTCAGAGTGTGCAACATCAGTGACATTTTATTTTATTCTTGGCTAGCACACAACCATTCCACGGTATTGTAACGATAGGTGTATCTAACCAGTTAATCAAAATTACCATTACTAACAAGCACATATTTAAGTATTGGGCTGAACTTTTGACATTGGCATGTGATCTTGATTTTAATTGATTTTTCTCAAATTCAAATCGCTTTGTCCTTGGTTGACCCTCAGTCATTCCACTTGATGTGGTCCAAATCGGACCAAAACTCTTAGTTATTTTGTTCACATATGTATGGATACGTATTCACGGAAACACCCCCCCCCCCCCCACCCCCTTTTTGTGCAACAGCATGGGCCTATGAAGTAATGAAACAAAACATTTTCAGGTTTCTAAAAATAGCATGTTTCATGTGGCTGTTGCTTTAGATGGTAAGGAGATGCTTCTCCTTGTCTTCAGAGTTTTGGTGTATTACAGCGAGCACAAACCAGCGCTGTGGACGTGTCTCGACTGGACAGAGTTCATAAGGAGACGTTTCAGCACTAAGTTTTTCTGGCAGCAGAAGATCATACACAGTCATAGGACTGGCCTCGGGCTTTACTCGTCTTACTGTGCATCTGGAAAGTATTCACAGCGCTGTGAATACTTTCCGGATGCACAGTAATTGTTGGGCTGTAGCCATCTCTGACAGCAGTGAATTCATTTTAAATATATGCAACTCTTTTGTGTAGGAAGAAGCAGAACTGCGCAGCGACGGCACCAAGTCGACCATCAAGCCCAGTCAGATGTCTGTGGCCAGGATCACGTGTGTGCGGGGTCAGGGGCCGAACGAGGGTGTGCCGTTCATCGACGACTACATTTCTACTCAGGAGCAGGTAAAGCCGAAAGTAAAAAATAAATAAACAAAGTAACACCCGAGTAGAATATTATGGCAGCATAGATTTGTGATGACCTGTATCATGTTGCCTCTATTGTAACCAGACTGTGTATCTTTTGTTAATGTTGATAAAAGCCTGAATGAAAAGGTTCTCACTAAGTCGTACCACAAAAACTGATAACCTGTTACAAGGTAATCCACCTACAAAATATTTACTGACCTGTAGCAAGATTACCTCATCATTTGTGTGTGTGTGTGTTTTTTTTAAAGAGGACACATACTTTCTTTGGCATACTTCTCTACTTGTCACTTTGTCTCCACACAGCTACATCAAGTCTGGCTGTAAAAGACACATAATTCATAATTCATTGATTTGTGTGGAAAAAAATATATACCATTTTTATAGAAAAGTATACAAATCAAAGTAATTAAATGAAGTTATTTCAGAAACATTTATGGTTTTTAAATAATTACAATTAGTTTTAAAAGTGTTTCTATCTAGTGAGAGAACCACATATGCTGGGAAACTATTCCACACAGTATAGTTACCCAGTTACTAAAATGGAATTTCCTGACATTAAATCTGCATCTGTTAACTTGACACTGAGTTTGTGGCCTCGTAGGTTGTTGTACCTTTTCCTTTGGATCCAGTCATTTAAAAATGTATATCATTTAAAAATTTTCAGTCAAATCACCTCAAACTCTTCTACCCTTTGAAACAGTTAAACCTTTACTCTGTTAATCTGTTTTAAAAATTCAAGTTCCTATTTCAGGTCGTAAGTCTTGAAGTTTCTCCAAAATATTTTGTTTTAAATCTCTGTCTAGAAATGGTGACCATACCTGCACCCACTATTTAAGATGTGGTTGAATGCAACAGAATTAAGGAGCTCTTATATATGTATAGTATATACTTATCTGATATCCTGATCTCACTATTTACCTTGACGGCAACTTTGGTGGAGGTGATGGTCTAGTGGTTAAAGTTGCTCCTGGTGTGTAGTGAGTACCTTGTATCGCAGCACCCTCACATAGAGGTGAATGTGAGGTATTATTTGTAAATCGCTTTGAGTGTCTGATGCAGGTGGAAAAGCGCTATATAAATGCAGTCCATTTAGCATTTACCATTTTGGTGATATTTGGAAAATGACAATTTGTCGATAATACAGTCCCATCTCTTTTTTTAACAGTATCTATTGTAATACCATTCATACAGTAATCACAACATGGATTTATCTTATATATATGTGTGTGTATGTGTGTGTATATATATATATATATATATATATATATATATATATATTTACATGGTCAACCAGTGACAAAATTGGATGATACATTTTAGTCTTCTCTGCAAAAATGTTACATTTTGAAAATATTGATGCTTAGTAAATCACTAAAAAAGTGCTGAAACAATACTGGTCCATGCATTGAACCCTGTGGTACATCACTGCTTACACCTCCAATCAGATTTAGCCCTCTTTCCATGTACACTTCACTTTCTGTTCCAACACCTCCATAACCAACAATTCATTCATTCATTTTCTGTACTTGCTTAGTCCAGTCAAGGGTCACAGGGGTGCTGGAGCCTATGCCAGCAGTCATAGGGCATGAGGCAGGGTACACCCTGGACAGGAGGCTAATTCAATGCAGTTCCACACATAGAGAGACAAACTCAGTCACACTCATGCTACAGCATTATCACCATAAACACAATGCATGAATTCATTAAACCAGAATAAACTTATATCATTTTCTTTTGGAAACACAGAGGAAAAGCAATTATTTCATTAATTTGCCATTTCCTGTTCATCATGTCCATCATGTGCTTTGATTTTAGTAACTGCTGACCTAGACTTTGTCAATTTATATACACATAAAATATCTTAAGATTTAGCTTCACTTGTTTACATTGTTTTTTTTTTCATATCCCGATTAAACAGCTTTTTATTAAATTATATGTAGGCAGAATTTCACAGTAGTTTAATCAAGGCGCACGGCCACGTGGAAACGCTGGGGAGTTACCGTGTCGATGTTGACAGCACTATTGCCTCTCACTGTTTGTCTTTTCAGGTTGTTGATTATTTGACACAATATTCTGGCATCAAACCAGGAGACTTGGATGCAAAGATTTCCTCCAAACACCTGACCACTCTGAAGTCCACCTACCTGAAGCTCCGCTTCCTCATCGACACTGGAGTGCACTTCGTTGGTCACGGTTTACAGAAGGACTTTCGGGTCATTAATTTATTGGTAAGATATTTGTCAACTTTGTTTAGTAAATAACCTGACATAGCTTACTGACTGGTGTGTATTCTTCAATGCCTTACAGGAGTTTGAAGATATTATTTTATTTTTAATTTAAAAAGGCCTTTTTCTAAAAACAGTAACATATTGGTAAACTTTGAGAATTACATGAAAAATAGTGTAATTAGAATAACATAATATGAAAATAAATTAATATCATGTAATATCAAAGATGTATATTCATTACACACACACACACCACAGTGCATATTGGAGATTTGTGTTTGGTTGTGTGTGTCCATCCAGATGTGAAGAAAATCCAAATTTTGACTTTTGGCCCCATTGGCCCTATCCCCAGTGATTGGGCTTTGGTAAATTTGACCTCACTTGGGCAATTCCTGAACCCACTTACATATGTGTACCAAGTTGGGTGGACATCAGAGTGAAAAATCTAATTTTTGACTCCAAGGACCTTCAATTTAGCCCAAACTGACCCATTTGAGGGCAGTTTTGGGGTCAAATTTCCTCCACATCCCACATCTGATGGGAACCTGCCAAAGGACAAGACAGACAGAAAAACATTTCTCGGGTTACCTGCAATATGAATGTGCAGTTAAGTTTGAGGTACACTATGTGAATCAGGTCTTGGTGGGTTGAACTGATGTTGTGATGACAGACTCTCAGGGTTAGTGGTGTATTAGCAGGTGGTGTGTAATAAAAAGGCAACAGCGCTGTAAGTCTCCTCTGTGCTGAATGAGGCCTGTTTTTGACATTTAAGGTTTTGAAAGACCAAGTCATTGACACGGTGTACCTGTTCCATTTACCCCGCAAGAGGATGATCTCACTGAGGTTTCTTGCCTGGTATTTTCTCGGTAAGCTGAGATGAAAAATGTACAGTTAACACGACAACAAACACACGTGCAATGCCAAAATGACTTTGTGCCTCGTATTCAGGTAGCGTATAACTGACACCCACTTCAGAGTGCTTGAGTGTGTAACTGAGATAACTGCTTTGAGGTTTTACTTCCTGTTATTTCCCGAAACATTGTAATAGGACATTGAACGGCCTGAATGCTGAATTGTGTTGATTGTCTGTCCCCCCCCTCCACCCCCACGGTGCGGCTCCTGTTCTCAGACCTGAACATCCAGGGGGAAACCCATGACAGCATAGAGGACGCACGCACCGCTCTGCAGCTGTACAGGAAGTATCTTGAGCTGAGCCGCGGCGGTGGGGCCGACGAAGTGAGGAAGATTCTGAAGGGACTCTATGAAAAAGGACGCCAATTAGACTGGAAAGTCCCAGACTCAGAGACAGGAGATGGTCAAGGTAGCCCAAAAAGTACGAAATGACACGGGACTAGATGCCTTTTCCCCCCCTTCTTCCTTTTTTAAAATTTTTTTTAACTCAAGGGTGAAACAATGATTTGTGAGCGTGAGGTTGACTGTTTAAATGTTCTTTTCTTCAACAGGTGCCACTGTTTTTCCCTCTGTGATGGGACTGTGAGCTGCACCAAGTCCTGGGACGATGTTCAGTCATTTCATTTATTGACAGTCGGCAGCTTAAAGTGGACACAGCAGTTTTGAGCATCTCCACTTTTACTTTTTGTTGAGTAACGCAAGACGATAAAAGAGTGTGAATTTGTATTTTATGACTTTGAAGGGCTTTTTTTTTCTTTTTTTACATTGTATATTTGTGGCACTTTTAAGATGAATTTTTGTGTATGACATCATAAAGTCTTGGGGGCAGGGCCTAAGTTTCAGCCTTTTTCTCAGATTTTCTGACTGGTCGGAGTTGTCAGCTGTGGGGTTGTTTTCCAAACAACTGCCCTTATTTCAGTGAGTTGTGATGCAACTCTTTGTTTTGTTGCCAGTAAGTAAATTCTGAAGCTGGAATGATGCAATGATGAATCATAGGGATTTTCTCCCCAAAACGTCTGCTGCAGCAGTTCCCCATTTTGGCCCTCGGGGACCCCAGCCTTCATAATTTTCATCTTTTCCTGCTCTGCTGAAAAGTGATTGGCTCATTCAGGTGTGCTCAGCCAATCAAGAGTCACCTGAATTAGTCAATCGGATTCTAGCAGAGCAGCAAGCGATAAAAATGCAGGCTGAGAAACAGATTTTGGAACTACACTCAACAAAAATATAAACGCAACACTTTTGGTTTTGCTCCCATTTTGTATGAGATGAACTCAAAGATCTAAAACTTTTTCCACATACACAATATCACCATTTCCCTCAAATATTGTTCACAAACCAGTCTAAATCTGTGATAGTGAGCACTTCTCCTTTGCTGAGATAATCCATCCCACCTCACAGGTGTGCCATATCAAGATGCTGATTAGACACCATGATTAGTGCACAGGTGTGCCTTAGACTGTCCACAATAAAAGGCCACTCTGAAAGGTGCAGTTTTGTTTTATTGGGGGGGATCAGTCAGTATCTGGTGTGACCACCATTTGCCTCATGCAGTGCAACACATCTCCTTTGCATAGAGTTGATCAGGTTGTCAATTGTGGCCTGTGGAATGTTGGTCCACTCCTCTTCAATGGCTGTGCGAAGTTGCTGGATATTGGCAGGAACTGGTACACGCTGTCGTATACGCCGGTCCAGAGCATCCCAAACATGCTCAATGGGTGACATGTCCGGTGAGTATGCCGGCCATGCAAGAACTGGGACATTTCCAGCTTCCAAGAATTGTGTACAGATCCTTGCAACATGGGGCCGTGCATTATCCTGCTGCAACATGAGGTGATGTTCTTGGATGTATGGCACAACAATGGGCCTCAGGATCTCGTCACGGTGTCTCTGTGCATTCAAAATGCCATCAATAAAATGCACCTGTGTTCTTCGTCCATAACAGACGCCTGCCCATACCATAACCCCACAGCCACCATGGGCCACTCGATCCACAACATTGACATCAGAAAACCGCTCACCCACACAACGCCACACACGCTGTCTGCCATCTGCCGTGGACAGTGTGAACCGGGATTCATCCGTGAAGAGAACACCTCTCCAACGTGCCAAACGCCAGCGAATGTGAGCATTTGCCCACTCAAGTCGGTTACGACGACGAACTGGAGTCAGGTCGAGACCCCGATGAGGACGACGAGCATGCAGATGAGCTTCCCTGAGATGGTTTCTGACAGTTTGTGCAGAAATTCTTTGGTTATGCAAACCGATTGTTTCAGCAGCTGTCCGAGTGGCTGGTCTCAGACGATCTTGGAGGTGAACATGCTGGATGTGGAGGTCCTGGGCTGGTGTGGTTACACGTGGTCTTCGGTTGTGAGGCTGGTTGGATGTACTGCCACATTCTCTGAAACGCCTTTGGAGACGGCTTATGGTAGAGAAATGAACATTCAATACAAGAGCAACAGCTCTGGTTGACATTCCTGCTGTCAGCATGCCAATTGCACGCTCCCTCAAATCTTGCGACATCTGTGGCCTTGTGCTGTGTGATAAAACTGCACCTTTCAGAGTGGCCTTTTATTGTGGGCAGTCTAAGGCACACCTGTGCACTAATCATGGTGTCTAATCAGCATCTTGAAATGGAACACCTGTGAGGTGGGATGGATTATCTCAGCAAAGGAGAAGTGCTCACTATCACAGATTTAGACTGGTTTGTGAACAATATTTGAGGGAAATGGTGATATTGTGTATGTGGAAAAAGTTTTAGATCTTTGAGTTCATCTCATACAAAATGGGAGCAAAACCAAAAGTGTTGCGTTCATATTTTTGTTGAGTGTATGTATGCTGTTCGCCACTAGGTGGCAGCAGCATCACATGAACAGCAACATGGTAAACTCTGGTAACGAAAAATCAATATCTGATAATTGAATAAGATCAGCTGCACCAAAGTCTGATCAGTTTGTCTTCATAATAATTACCGTTATGCAAAACTGGAAATTCCTTTGCACAATAGTTTGTGTTATTGTTTTAATCTTGCCAAGTCTAAAACCTTAAGGTTTTTTTTTTTCCACATTTGTACTTCATCCCTGTTAAAATGGTGATTATTTACAATCCAAACCGGTTTATTGTATATTATGTATGTCAACTACAAGAAATGTATGTCACGAAAATTTACATTTAAAGTGCACATTTTCTCACTGACTACAGATTTTGGTGTATCAAATCTACATAATTATGTCCCAGTCACAATGTTCTGTAATGCAGATTTTTTACTTCTACAACCCCTAGCAAAAATGATGGAATCACCGGCCTCTGAGGATGTTCATTCAGTTGTTTAATTTTGTAGAAAAAAAAGCAGATCACAGACATGACACAAAACTAAAGTCATTTCAAATGGCAACTTTCTGGCTTTAAGAAACACTATAAGAAATCAGGGAAAAAAATTGTGGCAGTCAGTAACGGTTACTTTTTTAGACCAAGCAGAGGGAAAAAAATATGGACTCACTCAATTCTGGGGAATAAATTATGGAATCACACTGTAAATTTTCATCCCCAAAACTAACACCTGCATCAAATCAGATCTGCTCGTTAGTCTGCATCTAAAAAGGAGTGATCACACCTTGGAGAGCTGTTGCACCAAGTGGACTGACATGAATCATGGCTCCAACACGAGAGATGTCAATTGAAACAAAGGAGAGGATTATCAAACTCTTAAAAGAGGGTAAATCATCACGCAATGTTGCAAAAGATGTTGGTTGTTCACAGTCAGCTGTGTCTAAACTCTGGACCAAATACAAATAACATGGGAAGGTTGTTAAAGGCAAACATACTGGTAGACCAAGGAAGACGTCAAAGCGTCAAGACAGAAAACTTAAAGCAATTTGTCTCAAAATCGAAAATGCACAACAAAACAAATGAACGAATGGGAGGAAACTGGAGTCAACGTCTGTGACCGAACTGTAAGAAACCGCCTAAAGGAAATGGGATTTACATACAGAAAAGCTAAATGAAAGCCATCATTAACACCTAAACAGAAAAAAAACAAGGTTACAATAGGTTAAGGAAAAGCAATCGTGGACTGTGGATGACTGGATGAAAGTCATATTCAGTGATGAATCTCGAATCTGCATTGGGCAAGGTGATGCTGGAACTTTTGTTTGGTGCCGTTCCAATGAGATTTATAAAGATGACTGCCTGAAGAGAACATGTAAATTTCCACAGTCATTGATATGGGGCTGCATGTCAGGTAAAGGCACTGAGGAGATGGCTGTCATTACATCATCAATAAATGCACAAGTTTACGTTGATATTTTGGACACTTTTCTTATCCCATCAATTGAAAGGATGTTTGGGGATGATGAAATCATTTTTCAAGATGATAATGCATCTTGCCATGGAGCAAAAACTATGAAAACATTTCTTGCAAAAAGACACATAGGGTCAATGTCATGGCCTGCAAATAGTCCGGATCCCAATTGAAAATCTTTGGTGGAAGTTGAAGAAAATGGTCCATGACAAGGCTCCAACCTGCAAAGCTGATCTGGCAACAGCAATCAGAGAAAGTTGGAGCCAGATTGATGAAGAGTACTGTTTGTCACTCATTAAGTCCATACCTCAGAGACTGCAAGATGTTATAAAAGCCAGAGGTGGTGCAACAAAATACTAGTGATGTGTTGGAGCGTTCTTTTGTTTTTCATGATTCCATAATTTTTTCCTCAGAATTGAGTGATTCCATATTTTTTCTCTCTGCTTGGTCTAAGAAAGTAACCGTTACTGACTGCCACAATTTCTTTTCCTGATTTCTTATAGTGTTTCTTAAAGCCAGAAAGTTGCCATTTGAAATGACTTTAGTTTTGTGTCATGTCTGTGATCTGCTTTTTTTTCTACAAAATTAAACAACTAAATGAACATCCTCCGAGGCCAGTGATTCCATAATTTTTGCCAGGGGTTGTACATCAAGCTGCTCTTATGTCGCTTTTTGAAACGCAGTGCTTAGAAATACTGTCATAATCAAGCAGAATATTGGTCATTTTTAATGACATTTTCTTAATAGTAAAAGTTCAGAAACGTTTTAAGTGCTTGTGGTGTTTCTGTATTTTCATTTTGTATGTCTGCAGGGTTATAGGATTAAATCAGTCAGAAATATTAACATCGGTTTAATAATCAACTTTTAGGTTTCGTTTTGAGACAATTTTCTGGAGAAACAGCACCATTGGCTAAAACGCTTGCACCACCAGGGGGCGTCCTTCCCCCTGACAGTGGTATGTGATGATGTGGCTCATTCTCACATCCGGTGGAAATAGAGGAATCCCCCCCCCCCCCCCCTTTTCTTTTGCACAAATCGAATGAAGGAACATGTTTGATTTATGTTGGACTTTGGGCTCTGTGGTGCAGACTGACCTCTATGGATCTGCGCTGGCTTTTAATCCTGGATTTTTCACTTCCTCTTTTCCAAACTATTTCTGCCACAATATAAATCATTTGAGAAAGTGAAGGTTGCTTGAAGCTCAAAGAAAGCTTTTTCCACTTTAGATCAGACCAAATTCAACCTTGACACTCTAAATATACCAAAACATGCACATCTTCACAAGACGCATTCAAAATTTACTCTGAGTGGAATCTTATCATCTGACATCGTTTGTGTATATTTAGGAATAGACTTAAAGACACAGTCTGTAGGATTTAGCGTCACCTAGTGGGTGACGCTGCAAATCGCAGTGGTTACAAGTTTAGTTTCTGCTCCCTTGCCTTTGCTTGTGTTACACAATATATACAGTAGCGTTCAGAATAATAGTGCTATGTGACTAAAAAGATTAATCCAGGTTTTGAGTATATTTCTTGTGCAATATCTGTATCCATGTGCAATATTTCCCCATGCAATATAATTTCACAGTTGTACATAATTCTAGTTTTACATTTTAGATTTTGTCTACATTTTACTTTTAGTTGAACATATTTAAATTATTAATGTTGTTACTATGGTTAGTAATTGTACCTCGTAAAAGGACCTTTTGGAGATGCACTCAAATCTCGTTGCAATGTAAATTACAATGACAAAGGCGATTCTGATTCTAAATCTACACACTGCATTTAAGAGTGAAAGATGCTGGCTCATCTTCAGGAAAGACAAATTTTGTTTTTGAACAAACAGCAATGTGCCATTTTTAACAGATCAACCTAGTTTACAGTTTGTAAAATGTGAAATTTCAGTATATATATATATATATATATAATGGGGCCTTTAACTGTACTGTGGAAGAGTTGTAACAGAAAAATTAAACTTTCTTAGAGTTTTGTCTACTGATGTGAGCTCACTCATTTCGACTCCGATGTCCCAACAGCTTTTTACACACCAATTTTGAGAACCTTGTCTCCTTGACTGAAGTCTCACGGTCCAGCTCAGTCCTCACGTTTGAATTCTTTCTCAACCATTCCACCTGCGTGACATTTTTGTACGCCTCCAGCTTATCCTTTGTCTCACATTTTTCCATTCTTGAGTCAATGTAACTCAAACTCAGGAAATGAAATCCAGGCCTGTTGTGCGTTCGAGTGCATCTCTATCAGACTTTGACCTCATGATCCTGAAGGTGGTGCGTTTTTCAGGCTACACGTGTCTTCGCAGTGATGTTTTTGGTTGTGCAGCCTCAGTCTCATGGTCCAGATCCGGTCAGTGGTCATTAGATGCTCTCATTAGAAACTGTTCACAGATCTTTGTTCCACAGTTTGGTCATTGCTGGTTGCCCCCCCACACACACACTGTTTCTGCAGCTTTTACCTGAAGATGCTGCTGCCGATGAACACTGTTTACAACCAGTGGCAATGACCTTAATGCTTTCTGCTAGTTTAAATGAAAGTATGATTTTTAGCTATTAAAACAGTTTATTCCAACACCCAGTATTTCCAACATCCTCTTCTGTGATCAAACCAATGATTCACTCTCAGAGATATAGGGAAGCTACTTTTGGGAGGATTTGTCATTTTCTACTTAAAATTAAATGCAACTTCATAAGCAATCAATGTGACGCATTCATGCATGCCTGCAGTTGTAGTCTGTTTTGCAAAAATTTGTTTGAACATTTCCTTGGCAGTACATATTATCATCCAAATATTGCAACAGCAGCGGGTTGACAGCTGACTGCTCCAGTTAGCTCTCACCAGCTGTTACATTTTCAAAGAAGACACCAAACATAAATATAAAGCAGTCACTCTTGCAAAATGGATTTTTTTTTTTTTTTTTTTTTATTCATAGTAAATGAAGTGTGCCATTCAGTGAGTGGGAGGAAAAACGGGGCGGGGCTATGCAGGACGGTCAATGTCTTTGGTCCATAGTCTGGTGGAAAGATGTCAATAACTCAGAGGGACACGAGAGAAGGCACTTGAGTTTACAGTCGTCTCAAGGACACAAAGTCTACTGGAAGAATGAGTGAACTAAAAGTTCTAACCTTTAAAGAATAAGTACGCCTAACATGAATATCACTTCCAAAATGCCCCAAGTGAGCACAAAATTACATAACTACAGACATGCATACACAGTAGGAACCAGAAAATAAAGCGAAGCAAGAAGGAGAATGCGCAAGTGTGAACTTATTCCCTTTGGAATTCTTTACAGGCAGAGGAAAGATAGGGGGGGAAAAAAGGAGGGGGGGGGGGGGGGAGAGCAACCTTAAAACAGGACAAAAATAATTTCTTTGGCGATAACTGAATATTCCTACCATATGGAATGTTGGCGGGTTAAATAGCAAAACGCTACTTAAGTCTTGATCACACAAGCGCCTCTAAAAGCTGAGGTGTGTGACTATTTTTGTGGCCTGTAGCTAACGACACCCATCAAATACACCACAGAGAAAGAGGTGACAAAATTCTGCACAACTTCCTCAATGACTAGTCAATAAAAAGATTATTATTATTACAGCGTACCACCTCTGTAAGTCAAGAGATAACCAAATTACCTGACCTACATCTGATCTACAGCATAGATTTACTACATATTACATCTTCCATTTTCCAGAATATCCACAAACTGTGTGGGGAAAATTACTAAAAAAAAAAAAAAAAAAAAAGCTTTCAGGTCTCAAACTATCATTTTCTACATGATGGGACACAAAAGGGGCAGAAAATGGAGAAGAAGAAGAAAAAAAAAAGATTTCCTCCCCTAATAGTCTACTTGAGAAAGGACAACACGCTATGAAGATGCAGCAATAATGTCATGACTGTTTTTACATGATAGCCTCACAGCTCCACGTATATACATAACTACAGAAGACAACTCACCAAGGAGTCTAGAACCGACTGGTCACAAAGAGGCCACGTCAAAGGAACAGCAATGAGGTACTCGCCTGTGTTTTGTTCACATACTGTGGACTCGACAGAGACGCAACCCCGACAGCAGCCTGTCAGTCTGCTGAAAAAAAACATCTGAAATCAACCGTGACAACGCAGCTGTCACTTTGATCGTTACTTTCACAGACGAGATTATAAAGAAAAAGGGGAACATCTCGCACCTTATTTTTGCTAATGTGTATAAAGCACGTGTCTGCGCTATAAGTACCACATGCTTAGAAAGCCGTCATGAAGCGGACATCTGTGTTTCTGAAAAGGCAAACGTGAAGTCTGACCAAAGGCAAGCTTGTGCACATACAACAAAATAGCAAACCGTGCATGAGGAAAAACACATTTATCTAGATGTCCAGACTTATGAAACAGCACGTGGATAGCATTTCCTTTTTCGTGTGGGCCTTAATATTTGACACCATTTAACAATATTCTACAAAAGGTAATGAGCCCTCTTACTTACACAATAACTGACAGTAAGCCAAAAATTAAACTGCACACACTAACCCCATTTGTCAATGTGAATGTCACAGTTACTCTCAAATGCAGCCACATCTAAGCATCAACCAGTTCCTTAGTTTGTAGCAGCCATACAAAAATCTGAATTACAGTTTGATATGTTTTACATTTACTTTGCAAATATTAAGGAGAGTGTAGTGTTGTGTTGATTGCATGTGTAGTCTCTTCATGACACACAGGAGGAAAAAAAAAACTGTTAATGTTAGATCTACTGTTGCACTTTCACTGTGCTTTACACAGTGAAGGCAGTGAAATGGTTTAGGGACACCAAAATAATAATAATAATAATAATAATAGGTGAAAATCTCAACTAAGCTGCAGCAGAAAGAAAAGAAAGAAAAAGAAAAAAAAAAACGACCACAAACAGATCAAATTCAATAGTGCAAGAGTTGTGGCAGGTGATGGTGCTCATTTCTGAACAATTTTACACCAGGCTGCTTAAGTGGTTTTTCAGAAGCAGTTTGAGAAGAGAGAGAGAGAGAGGGAGAGAAAAAAGAAAAACACTGACCAGAGATCAAACAGTACAGAATGAGATCTCTGAAAGGGGGTAGCCACAACCTTAAAGCAAATCAGAACAAATGTCTCTGAAGAGCCCATTCAAGAAGAAATTAGAGAAAAGAAAGCATTTCAAGTTTAGAGGATGAACGGACTAATGCAGAGGTGGCAGAGCCTGACTAATGAAACTATGTAAACTTGTATTCTATTCTTCATTGAAGGAGTTAGTAAGGGGGGAGGGGCAAGGGTGCAGGGAAGGGTAGCGGGAGTGCGAGGGTTAATAAACGGGCTTGATTAAGCAAATGCATTCCACTGTCAAGGGCACTGCGTCCGCGGAGGCCTTTGGGGCAGCCCGTTATGAGACTGTCGGTCTTGGTTGTAGGATGACGTGGAAGAGTGGGCGGGATTACGCACACTGCCGGAGTTGTGCGATTTTGGACCAGAGGAACCACCATCACTCTGGTTACGGTAATTAGCTCGGCCAGCGTTTCTGTCATGGTAGGAACCGCCATTATACCGCTGACCACTTGAGTAATAACCTTGTCCTTGGAAAGTACGCCGGTTGCCTTGGAAAATCTGAAAAGCAGAATTAAATTAATAATTTCCCCAATTCTATATTTCACTGCTGTTAAACCAACTGATTTTCCAGCTGACCTGTTTGGTGGGAGGAGGGCGGTTTTCACTGGCGGTGGTTTGGGGCTGGCTGGGTGGAGGGTTTTCCAGCAGGCTCGGGCTAGCGACAGAAGACGATGTGGAGCTACAACGGGAGCGATTTGAGTAGCCTGTCCGCGGATGGTAAACTGTAAAAGAAACAAGATTCTTCAACCAACAATACAGTGCAGAGGCCGACTTAAGAAGCAGGATTACTAAAATATTTTCACCAAGTCAAACCACATCATGGTTATACAATTCTGACTCTCAGGATGACCATCTGATGCAGTTTCGTGGCTAAAACAGTCATGATTCACCCATTTTCCCAAGGTTGTTAGACCTCAGGGCAAAATTCAAACTGCTCAATGGGTTTCAGCTCCTAAAACAAATAATGCTTACTAGGGACTAGAGATCAAAAAATGACGCCCCCCCCCCCCTTTTCTGGTTACTGTTGTATCGGCATGTGGGAAAAACAAAAAACTGAGCAATTTTTACATTTACTTTGGACTTCCATTTCATTGCAGACAGAATGACCCCAAGATGTGTCAGGCTTTATTTGGTCGAGTTCATTTGTTAATATGCAAGTCCTGCAAAACTTTCCAACAAAGTAGGCACGCTAAAGTTGCCATTCCTTCTCACAACACTTAAAGTGCACATCTGATAAATGTTTCTGTGAAGGCTCTCAGTTGTCCAGGTGGTTTCCATAGTAGAGAAGCTTGAATCTTCGACTGGACTGGGTTTCTTGATGCGAGGACGTTTCGCTTCTAATCACAGAAGCTTCCTCGGCTAAATTTTAGCTGAGGAAGCTTCTGCGATTAGAAGCGAAACATCCTCGCACCAAGCAACCCAGTCCAGTCGAAGATTCAAGCTTCTCTACTATCTCTGATAAATGAAATTCCAAATTACCAGACTATTCTAAATAAAGAATTATGAAAATATTGAAAGTATTGCGTTTTATTTTTGGATGCCATATGCCCTGAGAAACTGTCAAACATGGGGAAATTAGCTTGATTTCACTTGCCACTGATAAACACTCAGAAATGTTAGCCTGTAAGAAATGTTCACTTTGGTGACACCATCTTTGGAACCACACTCGGACTGATTTTCCATTTTCATTGACTGTAATGTTTTACTGCTCAAAATGTATTTATTTTGTTGATTGTGACAGTGAATATGAAATCGTGGAAAAGTGTGTTTTTTTTAAACACCCACCAATACCAGTCATGATGCTTATTAGTTGTCCAGTTTTCCCACAGATAAGTTTTTTTTTTTTTTTTTTTTGAGGTGGAAGTGGTCGGTACAAGCCTCCAAGAAAGAGTGGAGAAATTGTAGCCGAGCACAGCATGAGAAAATGAGCTTCAGAAACTTCCATTTGTGTGGCCATCAGAACTAAGCATGTTGTCTCTCCCAAACGCATGTAAACGGGACATGTTTTATTCATTTTGTTTTTGCTGCTCAGGGTTCTCGCTAGAGTTCTAAGAGTAACAGCCCGTTACGCTGCTGCCTGAAAAAAAAAAAAAAAAAAAAAAAAAAAAAGTTACCCTGCAATTGGGCCTTTACCTTTTTTTTGAGGGTGTGTAGCAGGAAAATCATCATTTCTGTACGTTGATTGTAGACCCACTGCTCCATAAGCAGATGATTGGCAACCTCCATCAAAGCCATTTAAAGATGTCAACCATGACTCACCTTTCTGCTGATTAAAGTCACTAACCGGGACTCGCATTGTTGTAGGCAAGAAACGAGAATCATCCTCAGTTCCCCCTTTTAAAATTTTCTGTACATTCTCTATTGGGGACAGGCCAGGACTGCAAGTAGGCCAGTCCAGTAGCCGAACCCTGTTTTCCCTACAGTCATGCCTTGGTAATGTGTACAGAAGTGGTTTTGCACAGTCTTCCTAAAAAATGCATGGACGTCCCTGGAAAAGACGTAGTTGTAAAGGCACCATATGTTGCTCTATAATCTCAATGCACTTCTTTACATTAATGCTGCCCTCACAGAAGTGTAATTTACCTCTGCCAATGGGAGAGACACCTCCCCACCCTTTGGACTTGTTGCAGATAAGAGTCTGCATGGTCTGGCAAACTGATCACACTAGACATTTCCATTGTGTGACAGTTCAACCCATATGCCTACAAGCCCAGGGAAGTCCATCCCACTTCTTGATAAGGTTAACATGAGGCTTATGTTCTGCATAATAAACTTTTAAGTGGCATTTACGGTTCAATTTCAATTCAATTTATTTCATTTATATAGTGCAAATCACAACAAAGTTGCCTCAAGGGGCTTCACATAAGTAAGGTCTAACCTTACCAACCCCCAGAGCAAGCACACAGGCGACAGTAGTAAGGAAAAACTCCCTCTGAGGAAGAAACCTCAAGCAGACCAGACTAAAAGGGGTGACCCTCTGCTTGGGCCATGCTACATACTATGCCAGCATGGTAGCCATACGATAGGGAAAATAAGTGCATCTTTTACTGACGCAGGGGGATCCATTCCACAGAACAGGGGAAAGATAAGAGAAAGCACAGACTTTTTATTCACCCAAGGGACACAAAGTAGTCCTGCACCCTGATAACGCAAAGCCCAGGTCGGTACGTAGGGTTTAATTAGGTCAGCTGGAGACGGAGGTGCCAGTCCGTGAGCAATTTTATAGGCTAGTAGCAGAACCTTAAAATCTGATCTCACTGGGACAGGAAGCCAGTGAAGAAACGCCAAAATGGGTGTAATGTGGTCGAAACCTTCTGCTTCGTGTCAAAACTCTGGCAGCAGCATTTTGAACCAATTAGAGACCCCTAATGCTGGACTGGCATAAACTAGAAAATAGAACATTGCAGTAGTCCAATCTAGAAGAGACAAACGCATGAATCAGGGTCTCAGCATCAGCCATAGCCAGAATAGGACAAATCTTCGCTATATTTCACAGGTGGAAGAAAGCAGTCCTCATAATATCTCTAATGTGGAGGTCAAAGGACAAGGTAGGATCAAAAATTACCCTAATGTGTGATGTATGACGCACGAGCCTAGGGTAAGCGTTAGCTGGTCAAATTGATGTCGATGTCTCACTGGACCAAGAACCATCATTTCAGTCTTATCAGATTTTAAAAGTAGGACACAGCTAGACATCCAGCTTCTCACTGATGCAAGGCAATCTTCTAAGGATTTTATGTGGATGAGATTACCAGCAGTTATCGGCATGTATAACTGAGTATCATCAGCATAGCAGTTTTGAAAAAAATAATATAATAAAAGGTTTTCCAAAATAATTCCTTGCCCATGGTTATACCAGCTATCGATGAATGACTGTTCCTTATGCAGTGCCGTTTGAGGGATCTGCGATCACTAGTATTCAGCTCAGGACTGCACCCTTGCCATTTTATCCTAGTATGTAACTGACATGCATGACGTTGAATAAAGTCCAGTTATCTCCCCTTAAAGATGTTTGACCTGATTCACTATCCTTCATGTACATCTTCATGAGGTGTGCTACCACTGCATGGAATTTCATTGAAAACCAGTAACCAGTTTAACAGTAGTTGTAGGTATGCCTCTAACTTTGATGTGCAGGATCTTGTCAAATGAATAAACAATGACGTTACAACACAGGGCAGAGGAAGCAACCGTTGTTTATGAAACTGCATTCATATAACTAGCAGAGTCGAGGTGCATTTCAGTGTACCATCTCACTATGAAAACTCTTAAAATTTGTGCAAGGTCCCACTGAAGATATTTTCTGGGAATGTGCAGGGTTCCCACACTTTGTAAGAAATCATTGCCCAGGACCTTTTCAGTACCCGTTGTAGTTTTTCCTGACATTTCAGGACAGCAGTTGCTCACCAACAGTTGTATAATTTAATGGTAGTGCTTACACACTGCACTTAATTTTTATTCCTCTTTTTATAATCAAATGTTGATGAACTACCTCGGGACAATTACTGGTGATGCCTCCACCCATCACTGCTAAATGTCCAATAAGGTCATTGTCATTTTTTTGTTATTTAACAGCACAATATTTTCTGTTTTGTTTTTGCCCACAGGATTAAAAATACACTAGAATTAAATAATTTATAAATTTTCAATAGACGCAGATGCACAGGCCTATACAGTTTTATTCAACATGCATTTATCCAGGTTAACCATACGTCGTCAACTTATTCCCTGCACTGGTGACATTGTAGGGCTTGTTTCACAAAATGCAGATGAGTGAGTATTTATTCACAAAATAGTATCCTGTACACTTTGTGCTCATACTTCCAGGCATATTCTAGGCTCTGCTGCTTCAGCAAACAGCAGACCTGTCATACTGCACAACAGTGAGCTGAGTTTCAAACAAAATACACGCCGAAGTTTGTGTGGCAATCTAAGTGAGGGCTAAAATACAATTAAAATTTACAGGTTGTTCCCATTACTGAAAAACTACTCTCTAAATTTCATAGTTTTCCAGGATGCATGGGAACCCTGATGTGATGCACTACAGTAATTCCCTTGCTGGTATTTTTTTTGGTGAAAAAAAAAAAACAAAAAAAATCAGTGATGCATAAAATGGACTAAATAACTATCAAACTAAAGAAATTAGAAGTACTGCAAGAGTGTGCAGAGGAAGGCTGGTCTGAATGAACAGTGGAGGATCGTTTTTAAGAAACAAACTAGCTGACTGCTACTATGAAGTTTAGGGCTTAAGTAGGTGAAAGCCATTAATGTCACTGTTGGGCTAAATTCATTCACTCACTTTACTCGCTTATTCCAATTAAGGGCACTGCTGTTGCTCTTGACATAAATGTTTTTTTTTTATAAAGAACTAATAAATTGTTCTGTATCAGGGAGCAGAGGTGGACGAAGTCACCATCAAGTCACTTACAAGTCATGAATCAGCAAGTCCCAAGTCAAGTCTCAAGTCATAATGACCACTAATTGTTTGCAAGTTGACTTGAGATTTGACAGTGACGTCTTCCCACCTCTGTCAGGGAGTGGCCAGTTTGCATCAGCAGCAGCTTTAGCTATTTAAATTATTGCTGAATGAATCAAAAACACAGCTCCCATCTTCTTGTTTGTAGTCATCAGACTGTGACACGGACACAACTTCTTACAGCACACTGGTCACTCCCAGTAAGCTGATATCAAACTGTTCATCCTGCTCAATCACGTAGGAATGCAAAATAGTTCATACATGTGCAAAGCAGCATTTTTTAAACAATTGTGTGTATGTACACGGTTGAGAAAAAAAATACATTCAGATATTGTAGAGTAACAATTATAAAAACAATAAATCAGCCAAAATCAGGCCTGATACCGAGTAGAGGTCACAATTCAATTACATATTGCTCAATTAAAATGAAATATGCAGTAGTGACACATGTGCAACATGTTTCTGATGTACCATATGTTGAGGCTGAAAACATCGCATGGTCGGTTTTTTGTGTCGGGTGAACATGAACATGTCTTTTCTATTTTATGTTGATTACAAAAAATACATTTAAATCTTTTAAGGACAAGTATTTTTTATGTTGATAACCCAGTGTCATGCAGCACAGTGGTTTAGTGGTTAGCACTGTTGCTTCACAGCAAGAAGATCATGAGATCACTTTTCGCCTGGTCCTTTGTGTGTGGAGTTTACATGTTCTCCCAGTGTTTGTGTAGGTTAACACTTGACTGGAGTAAGAGGGTATAGAAAATGAATGAATACTTTCTCAGGTTACCATCTTGTTTAATTTAACACACAGGAGTTAAAATGTTGATTCTTGTTTTATAAAAGTTGATTTGTGGAAGGAGGCTCATGTCTCTAGGAATATTGTGGATATGTGGATTCTCTTCAGAAACTTAAGCAACTATAAACAGACACATAACAGGAAGATGAACGGAAAACTTTACCTGATCCAAACCCTGAGATGCTCGTCTTCAGAGGTTCAAGATCAAATGTAAACCTTAAAGCTTTCCCGAGGTCCTCATCATATTTACGTTCACTCACAAAGTGCTGAAAGAAACAGAACACCAATTTTTTTTCATTATATGAATAAACTAGTGTGTTTCATGCCGTTTTTATTTGGTAACATTGTTTTTGTTGGAAAAAGCCAACAGGAGATGGCGATTTCATTTGGTAAATCCAGAGTCTAAATTCTGAGAGAGACTGAAACCAAACCGCAGCATCTGTATTGTGAAATTACCTTGATGTCTGCACGCAGTTCAGACAACTGCTCCTCAGACATGGATGCTGACTTGTCTGTCAGCCGTCTGAGTTCCTCTGCTCGTTTCTGACGGGTATCTAAAATTACCACTGAAAAACAGAGGAAAAGGTGTTCTAAGCAAATACTTCTGCACAGATAAATATTTTCATGTTCAAAAAAACATTTTTTTTTTTAATTTAGCTACAGAGATCTAAGTTTAATGAGATAAAGTACAACAAATACTTTATAAAGTAGCTATAGCTTAAAAAAAGTCAAAGATGAGGCATTTGGCCAATAAGATAACATACATGTTATATACATGTGCTCATGTTCTATTCAAAATAATAGTGCTTAAAAAAGTGAGAAAAGCTCACAATCCTTAACAGCTTTTATTTCCATACATGCAAATGCACTGGGAACACTGGACAATCTATTCCAAATCAAAACATGAACAATTTATCAAATTTGTTATTCCTTTACGGAAAGTGAAGAAAAGGAATATTAGGCTGTGCAGTATCTGCATTTTTCTTTACAAACTCAAACCATTTACTGAAAAATATTTGAAGATTCATCTTTCCTGTGAATCAATGAACTAATATTTAGTTGTATAACCATTCTTTCATAACTGTATTGCACGGAGTCAACCAACGTCTGGCACCTGTGAACAAGTATTCCAGCCCAGGACGACTGGACTAGATTTCTTGGTTTTGCCTCAGAAACAGCAATTTTTATGTCACCCCACAAGTTTTCTATTGGATTCAGTTCCAGGGTTTGGGCTGGCCACTCCATACCTTTAATGTTGTTGGTCTGGAACCAAGGTGCTTCTCAATTGCTGGTGTGTTGGGGTCACTGTCTTGTTAGAAACAAACACCTATTTCAAGGGCATTTCCTCTTCAGCATAAAGGAAAATGACCTCTTCAAATATTTTAATGTATTCAAACTGATCCACGGTGCCTGGTATGTGATAAATCGGCCCGACACCACAGTATGAGAAACATCCACATATGATGATGCTTGCTCCACCATGCTGCACTGTCGTCACTGTACTGTGGTCTGAATTCAGTTTTGGGGGTTATTTGACAAAATGTCTGCGCCTCTAGACCCAAAAAAAACAACAATCTTGTTTTCATCAATCCACAAAATGTTGTGCCATTTCTCTTTAGGCCAGTCAATGTGTTCTTTGGCAAATTGTAACCTCTTCAGCATGTCGTTTTTCAACAATGGGACGTTGTGGGGGCTCCTTGCCATAGCTTGGCTTCACATAGGCGTCTTCTGATGGTCACAGTACTCACAGGTAACTTTAGACCTTCTTTGATCACCCTGGAGCTGGCCGAGTCTCTGCTATTCTTCGAATGGCCATTTTCCATTTTCTTCCACATCTTTCTGGTTTTAGTTGCCATTTTAAAGCATTTGAGCTCATTTTAGCTGAGCAGCCTATCATTTTCTGCATTTCCCTATACATTTCCCCCTATCCAATAAACACTGTTCTTCTAAACAATGTCTGGACCCATTTCACTGCACATTTAAGTAAAAACAAAAAAGAAGCGACTTCTTTCAAACAACGAGCACCAGTGGAATTAAAATTTTTCATATTTATCAAATTAATGCTGGAACACTGATGTGTGCCTGCTGAAATTAAAACACTATAACTGCACTGTCGACCCTGAGGTCATGTCAGGACAAGCTTGAGATTGTTGTCTGTCCTGCACAACTGGCTAGTATAAAAGAAAGGCACAACATGAGTGTGACACACACCTACACAAAAAGTGGCAAGAGCACCAAAATGCATCACCAATGGATGGCCCATAAAGGTGAAGCACAATTTTTTTTTGATGCATTGTATTGAGCTCGATTACACAACCCCTAGAAAAAATTATGGAATCACCGGCCTCGGATTATGTTCATTCAGTTGTTTAATTTTGTAGAAAAAAAGCAGATCACAGACATGACACAAAAATAAAGTAATTTCAAATGGCAACTTTCTGGCTTTAACACTATAAGAAATCAGGAAAAAAAAATTGTGGCAGTCAGTAACGGTTACTTTTTTAGACCAAGCAAAGGGAAAAAATATGGAATCACTCAATTCTGAGGAAAAAATTATGGAATCATGAAAAACAAAAGGACGCTCACATCACTAGTATTTTGTTGCACCACCTCTGGCTTTTATAACAGCTTGCAGTCTCTGAGGCATGGACTTAATGAGTGACAAACAGTACTCTTCATCAATCTGGCTCCAACTTTCTCTGATTGCTGTTGCCAGATCAGCTTTGCAGGTTGGAGCCTTGTCATGGACCATTTTCTTCAACTTCCACCAAAGATTTTCAATTGGATTAAGATCCGGACTATTCGCAGGCCATGACATTGACCCTATGTGTCTTTTTGCAAAGAATGTTTTCAGAGTTTTTGCTCTATGGCAAGATGCATTATCATCTTGAAAAATGATTTCATCATCCCCAAACATCCTTTCAATTGATGGGATAAGAAAAGTGTCCAAAATATCAATGTAAACTTGTGCATTTATTGATGATGTAATGACAGCCATCTCCCCAGTGCCTTTACCTGACATGCAGCCCCATATCATCAATGACTATGGAAATTTACATGTTCTCTTCAGGCAGTCATCTTTATAAATCTCATTGGAACGGCACCAAACAAAAGTTCCAGCATCATCACCTTGCTCAATGCAGATTCGAGATTCATCATTGAATATGACTTTCATCTAGTCACCCACAGTCCACGATTGCTTTTCCTTAGCCCATTGTAACCTTGTTTTTTTTCCTGTTTAGGTGTTAATGATGGCTTTCGTTTAGCTTTTCTGTATGTAAATCCCATTTCCTTTAGGCAGTTTCTTACAGTTCGGTCACAGACGTTGACTCCAGTTTCCTCCCATTCGTTCCTCATTTGTTTTATTGTGCATTTTCGATTTTTGAGACATATTGCTTTAAGTTTTCTGTCTTGACGCTTTGATGTCTTCCTTGGTCTACCAGTATGTTTGCCTTTAACAACTTTCCCATGTTGTTTGTATTTGGTCCAGAGTTTAGACACAGCTGACTGAACAACCAACATCTTTTGCAACATTGCGTGATGATTTACCCTCTTTTAAGAGTTTGATAATCCTCTCTGTTGCAATTGACATCTCTTCTGTTGGAGCCATGATTCATGTCAGTCCACTTGGTGCAACAGCTCTCCAAGGTGTGATCACTCCTTTTTAGATGCAGACTAATGAGCAGATCTGATTTAATACAGGTGTTAGTTTTGGGGATGAAAATATACAGGGTGATTCCATAATTTATTCCTCAGAATTGAGTGAGTCCATATTTTTTTCCCTCTGCTTGGTCTAAAAAAGTAACCGTTACTGACTGCCACAATTATTTTTCCTGATTTCTTATAGTGTTTCTTAAAGCCAGAAAGTTGCCATTTGAAATGACTTTAGTTTTGTGTCATATCTGTGATGTTTTTTTTTTCTAAAAAATTAAACAACTGAATGAACATCCTTCGAGGCCGGTGAGTCCATAATTATTGCCAGGGGTTGTATACAGCACACTCTGAACAGCTAATAAGCCAATCACATGGCAGGAATATTAATTTACATTTAGCCATGTAGACAGGATGATGGAATCTCAATTCAATTTCTTTGCCACAGTTCTTGGTACCAGACAGGCTAGTTTTACTTTTTCACAAGCTGCTGATATACTAGAATGGTCCTGTAAAACCACCTCTAGGGCCTACTAAGAAGAGTTAAAAAGCCTTTAAGGAATGTTTCCACTTGTTTTATCTGTGCCACAAAGCCATTCACTTAGGCTCTAACCTGGTACTAGCAAGGTGTACCTAATGAAGTGGCTGTTCTATCTCAGTCTATAAATAAAAACTGTTGTGAACTGCCAGACACAAAAGCAGCTATTTTATAAACAATTTATGGAAACGGCATAAAGGGTGTTGAACTATTTTATAAAAGGTCAAAAAATAAGAAACATGTTCCACTTTTGCTTCAGTGATTGCAAGTGGCTACTTTGTCATATTTTACTAAAAAGGACATCAGTGGAAGGCGCTGGTAAACTCTGAAGGAAAACTGACTTTTGTAATTTCGAAGAAGTACTTGAGTTCCGTTGCTTTCCTCTCCATGCGCCACACACACCTTGCACAAAGACAGCATTGAGGCTCCCTTGACACCTGACACTATTCACTTTTTCCAGACCTGAAATACACAACACTCTACACTGAGAGGACAGAATAAGGGAGAATGGCCTACTTGTACAAATATGCAGTCTTGCACACATGCACTTGCACAGGGCGATGCTCAAAGTATACAAGAACCCAGAGGGGACCACTGCAGTTGAAGAAACTGGGACTTGCTGTTCCATGGGAAGCTCTTTTACTACCTTTGCAGAAGTGATTTAGGTCAGATTCTCCAAGCCCTCAAATCAGCTGATCAAATTATGTGACGGATAGTCTTAACTGCTGCATGGCATGTGGCAAGCAGGGTTTTAGTGTGCTCTGCACTTTTGAACAGAGTTGGATATTGGCATAGGCCACATACAGTGCATCTGGAAAGTATGCACAGCTCTTCACCTTTTCTACATTTTATGTTACAGCATTACTGTATTCTAAAATAGAATACATTCATTTTTGTTCTTCAAAATTCTACTCACAGAATCCCATAATGACAACATGAAAAATAGTTTTTTTTATAAAAAAAAAAAAAAAACAAGAAATCACATGTACATAAGTATTCACACCTTTTACTCAATACTTTGTTAATGTATCTTTGGCAGCAATTACAGCCTCAGGTCTTCTTGAATGTGATGCCAAAAGCTTGACATTCACAGAGTTGTCCTGAAACAACAACTTTGATATATTGGCTGTGTGCTTAGGGTTGCTGTCGTGCTGAAAGATGAACCGTCACCCCAGCCTGAGGTCAAGAGCACTCTGGAGCAGGTTTTCATCCAGGATGTCTCTGTACATTGCTGCATTCATCTTTCCCTCAGTCCTGACTAGTGTCCCAGTTCCTGCCACTGAAAAACATCCCCACAGCATGATAGTGCCACCACGCTTCACTGTACGGACGGTGCTTGGTTTCCTCCAAATATGACGCCTGGCATTCATGCCAAAAAGTTCAATTTTTGTCTCATCAGAGCAGAGAATTTTGTTTCTCATGGTCAGAGTTCTTCAGGTGCCTCTTGGTCAACTCCAGGTGGGCTGCCATGTGCCAGTTTTAAGGAGTGGCTTCCATCTGGCCACTATCATACACACCTGATTGGTGGATTGCTGCAGAGATTGTTGTCCCTCTGGAAGGTTCTCCTCTCTCCACAGACCATCGGATTCTTGGTCACCTCCCTGACTGAGGCCCTTCTCCCCCAATCACTCAGTTGAGATGGGCAGCCAGCTCCAGAAAGAGTCCTGATGGATCTAAATGTTTTCCATTAATGGATGATGGAGGCCACTGTGCTCACTGGGACTTTAAAGCAGCAGAAATGTTTCTGGACCCTTCCCCAGATTTATGCCGTGAGACAAGCCTGTCTCAGAGGTCTACAGACAATTCTTTTGACTTCATGCTTGGTTTGTACTCTGAAATGCACTGTCAACTGTGGGACCTCTTATGTAGACAGGTGTGTGCCTTTCCAAATTATGTCCAATCAACTGAATTTACCCCAGGTGGACTCCAATTAATCTGTACAAACATCGCAAGGATGATCAGTGGAAACAGGATGCACCTGAGCTCCATTTTGAATACTTATGTACGTGTGATTTCTTGGGTTTTTTGAGTGTGTTTCGGCTCTTTCCCCACAGTGCATGTACATCGTGAGTGTGTGTGGGGCTGTGGCATGTAGCTTGTCCACGAAAGGCACATTGATAAATCTACTCTGGCCACAACGATAAGAATCCGTACAATAAATGTGTCTGTTGATTTTGTATTCTGTATTTATTATTTTTTGTGTTGCACTGTTTTGTAGTGTTTCAACATAGTACCTTTTTATTATTCATATTGTGGCAACTGTCAGGTCTTTCTAAATAATTGCACAATATCTGAACAGGAACTCTGGTTATTATCTATGTTATTTCATGAGATTTTTGTTATTTTATTGTGTGTTTGATCAACAATTAAACTTTAGCTGTGTCATACGGCTGTTGTCCAGTAATGTTTGGGGTGGTGTGCGTGCAGAGGGGTGCCAAACTAGTGTGCCTTAATTGAGAGAGTGGCGACATGGCGAGTCGACAAACAAAACAAAAATAAAGGTCACGTGACTCATGGTGTCATCTTTGTTCCAAAATAGTGTTCACTGTTGTGTCTGCATGTAAATCCAGCTTTTTTATTTATTTATTTGCTGAAAATGACGGGTTGTTGTGCATCTGCAGGCACAAACAGACAAGGGCTTCAAGATGTACAGATGCCCTTCATATCCGAACAAAAGAAACATTTGGGAAAATAAAGTCAGCCGTGCAGGACAGAAGTCAACTTCATCGTCAAAGCTTTGAGAGGTAAATTTATTGTTCAATCCCATGTACAGTAAAACTCACCTAAACCAGATATTCGCAGTCACCGGACAAAAAAAAAGTCCCAATGTTTCTGTATTGTTTTCCATGTAATAAACACCGTGTATAACAGATTTTTTTTTTTTTTTAAGCTCACATCAGATAAAATGTCCCATCCGATCGCAATGTATTTCTATTAAAAACCCCGAGCAGTCTGGACGTGCACAGTAACAGAGGTACAAATTAAAGTTCAGCACTCTGACTCTCGTCGATTTGAGTAAGTGGAACTGGAGTCATTTCTGTGATTAAAAGCCGGCTGTTTATTTTTTTCACACCGTGCTCAGACTCAGACCCACAGCGTGGACGTGCACCCATTAAATCAGACACAAAAGGCTGTGATTTGACACTTTTTTGCTTTCACTCCATCTGCCATCATGTTATAATATTATTTGCAGTGTGGACACCAATTACAAACGGATCATAAAAGTCTGAATTTATAGCACAAAGTCGGTAAAAGACGAAATTGTACAGTTTACCTTTGATTTGGAGGTGATTAAGGTAGAAAGAAAAGCTTGTTGAGGGTCAAATTAGTCCATAATAAAGCATAAGCTAGAGATGGAGAACTTTAAAACTGTCACGCACGTCATTGCATGACAGAGTTACAGCTGTGCAGCTGCATAAATCTGGCTTTAAATGAAATAAGTCATCATAAATGGTAAATTCATGTAAATTTGATATCTTAACTATTTTTATATTTATTCTGATAGTACCTGTACCTGGATGTGTTGCTGTATGTTGCTAAATGACTTAAAAAAAGGTCGAAAACATAAAAAAAGGTTCATTTAGTAGTTCAGCGCAGTTGGAACCAAAATGGTGCCATGTTCTGAGTTGACACCACTCTCTCAATTAAGGCACTATGCCAAACCATAACCTCACCTAGGGAGCTAAAATGGCTAGAGCCAGCTCTGCTTTTGAAAATATGATACTTACTGGCCTCTGCCTTCACTTTGTCCATTTCTCCCAGAAGAGTCACTTCTCTGTCCATCAAACTAAAAAGAAAGAGGAGTTAGAGTTTTCAAGTCTGCATCAAGATGAGAAACGCTGAGTACTCTTGACTTTGTACTGAGGTTACAAAGCGCTTCCAATACTGCTGCAGCTTGGGATGAGGTATACACCACAGTCACTGAATACCAAAATACATACATCAAAAACAAATGAACAGTTCCCTCCTATTACACAAAATAGGGATAAAATTGAAGTATACACACACATATGTGTGTATTAGTAGTCTAAACGTTGTTACAGTAAATGGCAAAAAAAAAGATTTCTAAAATTAAATGATTATTGTTTTTGTAATAAGAGAAATTACTATTATAATCCATGTCTCTAAGGTCTTCTGAGAAAACCAGCATTTTTCAGAAACTATCTTGTCAAACGCAGATGCAAAATGCACCTAAATGCACTCCTTCAGTTCACAGCTGGCTACCTGCAAGGTTTGAAAGCAGCACATTGCCATAATGTGAGGAAAACGGATATTGATGATCATTGAGCTCGACCTGTTTATTATCAAATTACTTCTGGTGATACATGCATCAAATATATTTAACCAATCACCAAAATTTTAAATTGATTTTCATTTATATAGCGCCAAATCACAACAAAGTTGCCTTTTCCATATAAATGATTAAAAAAAGTTGGTTCAGCGTTTTGGTTGAACCAGTCCCATTTTAAATTATTCACGAACTTTAGTCTCCCGCAGCAGAACAACATTTCATTCATTTCTTTTGTCATTTCAACATGACGTGGAGTTCATGGTAAAATTTGTAACAGCGTCTCACATTCGTTGCTGTGTGGTCGAGAGGCGCTGTGTTACATTATCCTTCAGTGTCAGATCAGTACGTGAAAACATGAGACTTAATATCCACTGTGGTGTCTCAGAGATGCTTCCAAACAATTTTAAAAACATCGTGAAAGACAGACCACAGACTAAAGCCGATACGCACCAGGAAAACAAAAATAACCCTTCTTTCAAGTTTATTGGCGATTTGCAAACCAACACGATGCATTATCGCCACCTACTGTTTGAGTGTGGAGCATTAATGGATTCTGATATATGCTAGCAAAAATAACCCGGAAACATTCACCACGTAAGTAAAAAGCTGGATTTTTGGGAATTTCCAGAAAACTTTCATCACTGAAGCACTTTCTTTGAAATGCACGTCCATGTATGTCGCCACAATCCCCGACTACTGTGCACAAGTATTACTTTGAAGGCAATTCTGCATATACATGAAATTGCAGGCGAAAACCATTTGGTGTAGTGATAGTTAATAAGAAAGATTATTCTCGCACCCATTCCACTTCAAAATATTGCTTGTTATTCATATAATTGGCAGAAAAATTTAGGTTGATCCTTGTGTTTATTAAAAAAGGGCAAGTAAGTATGCTGGTTCTGTTTGCCTTTGTATCAAAAAGTAAATACTTCAAGGTTTATTTGAGACTGAGACCACCTTCTCTCAAAGATTTTAGTGCAGTAGTTTCAGTCCAGTCCCTGTGTTCCTACCCATCTACATGAAACCATACCAGAGACCACATTAACCAGACTAAAAACTGCATATGTGAAAGCATCCACAGATGTAACCTTTATCACGACCAGGAGATTTATAAAGAAAGCCAAGTACCAGCTCTGAAGCTCAGCAAATGTCTGCTTCATCGTCTTGATTGAGGAGTCCATCTCCTCTTTGACCACCATCCTGTAACGAGACAGCGAGGCAGTGCACCTCTGCAGATCCTTCACAGAACGGTCAATGTTTGAAGCTGAGTTTTGTTTTTTTTGTTTGTTTTTTTTGGGGGGGGGGGGGGGGTATAGAGAAGAAAAAGAAAAGAGAAATTAAACATTTTCCTTTTTTACTCAGTTACTTTATGAACTGAATCAGTAAAGAAAACTTTGCTCCTGATGATGTCCAGTGTTTTAAATGTTGCAGCACAGATCATTTTATTATCACCTACATGTAGGACAGAATGACTGGACAAACAGTAACATTTCTCACCCATCTTTTTAATTCCCAATGATCCATGCGGTCTCTCTTCAGTGCCGAGAGCTAAAGACGTTTGACGGTGTGAATTTGAGCCCAGCCTGTGTCGGTCCTTATTGCCTCTGGGTTGGTGGAGAGTTCTCATTTCTTGTTGACAAGCAGGACTTGGAGTGCTATCTTGACTTTCTCCTTCTGCACCTGTGAGGACAAATACCACTATGAAAAAGATGTTTCAAAGTAATCATGCACAACAATGCTCAAAATTCAGATAAGACAACTCAGTTGAAACCAGACTCTGGGATTAAGGAAATTCATTTTTTTAATGTGTTATAAAGAAGACACTGAACATTGAAATAGTTTTTGTTAAAACTATAAGTCATAATACATTGTGTGGCATAAAATGTCAATATAAATTGGTCTAAAGGTTAAGTGGTGAACTTTAGACCAGAGGATTCTTGGTTCAAGCCTCTGTCCGACCAGAAAAATCACTAAGGAGCCTTGGGCAAGGTCCTTAAGCCCGAGGTTGCCCCCCGTGTGTAGCGAGCACCTTCCATGGCAGCACCCTGACATCAGTGTGTGAGAATGGGTGAATACGAGGCATCACTGTAAAGCACTTTGAGCTTCTGATTCAGTTGGAAAAGCGTGAAATAAATGCACTCCATTTACCATTAAAGATCATAGAAAATAAAATGTAGCATGACATGTAGTTAACATATATAATGTGCATGTGATCTAAATTATAGCGTATAATACGATCTAAATTATAAAGCATTCTTAAGTTTTGACATTTAAACAACATACCTAAAGAACACAGCATACCATCGTATTTTACTTATATGAATGCCAGTATCATTAAAAGTTTTACAGTACTATTGAAAGCATGGTTTTCATGTTCTTTCCTGCAGTTAGTCATAACTCAAATACATGTGCTACCAGCACCTCTGTAAACACATATTTTATGTGTCTAGGTTTATTTACTTTGAGTCATAAAGCAATATGTGGCATAAAATGCCAATATAAAGATCACAGAAAACAAAAGCAAGCATGACATGCAGTTAGCTTCCATGTGATCTCAAGTATAAAACACTAACTTACTGATGGCATAAATGTCAGCCTAGTAAATTCAGTCAGTACTGATTAAATGTACTGGGCACCTGTAGTGTTTTTACATCTATCAATGTCTTGTTTAATAACAGGTAGTGACACAAAAAATGCATTTCCACAAAATACCTATTCACCCTATTGACGTATCCCATAATCAACTGCGTGCCAGAGAGTCGCTGCAGTCTAACAGAGAATCAACACGACAGTTGTAAATTAATATTATACTACAAAAATGTATTTTTTATGCTTTTTGTCAAGTTAAGAGACTGCAGCATGATACCCTGAAAACTTGCTAAAACAATTAGAACAAATAATCTGTGTCTGTTACGTTTAATCTGCATGGAATTTAATAAACAAACCGAATTTCAGACATATTATATATATTACTCTCGAAGAAAGAGGACAAACAGTGTTGCTAACAATAATAATCAAGACGTTAAAGAGCAAACTTCACTTTCCCCCAGGACGACATGATCAGGAAGCGAGCGTAGCTCACAGCAGCTCCCACTGAAAATAACGGGGAGACAGCCTGTGATTCTCCCATGTTTACATAAAATAAAAGCAATAACAATAAACCCAGAGAATATATTCACGAGAGTTTTAGGCACAATATAAAAATAGTTTTATGTTGCGATGTTAATGGTGTTGTCTGTGTGCAGCGGTTAAAGTGCAGCGTGATCAGAGCGTGTCAATGTTACTGAGATCTCGCAGCGCGGCGACCTCTTGTGGGATATGAAACGTCAATAGGGCGAATGTACTGAAGGAATTGGGGGAAAACGCATTTAAGAAAGTGACATTGATATGAAATTCAGTATAATATGAGCTTTCAAAAAAAAAAAAAAAGATTCAACTATGTCCCCTATTTATTTCCATTTTCTTGTAAGCATTATTATCACATTCAGGCTCCCTGGGCTTACCGGTGGTTTCAGATGTAGCAGGTTCAGAGTCCAGCTCAGCTGCATCCAGGGAAGCAGAGTCCAACTGTTCGCTCAGAGAATCTAATGACTCTCCATCCATTACTGACCCATTGGCATGAAAACCGTTCAGCTCTTCCTTGCTCTCCTCTGGTGGAGTAGCCTCAGCTGTAGCAGGTTCTGCTAAAACCTCAGGCTGGGGCTTGGGCTTCTTTTTCTTCTTCGGCTGATTGTGGGATTATCAAAGTCACATTACTTTTTGCACAGTATCTTTTTTAATTACTAAGCTACCAAGTACCACTAAAAAGTAGTGATGACTTGAATATAAAGCTCAAAAAGACTACCATTAAAATTTTATGATAATTCTTACTCTCCTTGCACAGACCCATCATTTACTGAAATTGACAATGAATAGAAAATGGAATGTGTAAATGTCCTAAAGAGAGATTAAAGAAAAAGTATTTGAGTGCTTACCTTCTTTTTTCCAGTAACGTTCCACTCCTTCAGTATCTCGACTGCACTGCCTAAGGCGTAAAGCAGTACAAGACAAATGCATTCCATGAGAGACTGTCATACCCATGTCATAACCTGAATGCCGCAAAGAACTGCCAAGACAAAGCTAAACAGAACAAAGGTGTTTGACGTACGGGGACACCCTTCTTGGTCTATATATAACCTGTGGCACCAAACATGCAGAATACAGCGGGGAAAATAAGTATTTGATCCACTGTCCATTTTGCAGGTTTTCCCACCTACAAAGAATGGAGAGGTCTGTAATTTTTATCGTAGGCTCACTTCAATTGTGAGAGACAGAATCTTAAAAAAAAAAAAAAAAAAAGATTTTTAAATAATTTGCATTTTACTGCATGAAATAAGTATTTGATCATGTACCAACCAGTAAGAATTCTGTCTCTCACAGACCTGTTAATTTTTCTTTAAGAAGCCCTCTTATTCTGCACTCTACCTGTATTAATTGCACCTGTTTGAACTTGTTACCTGTATAAAAAAAAAAAAAACACCTGTTTGCACACTCAATCACACTCCAACCTGTCCACCAGAGCCAAGACCAAAGAGCTGTCTAAGGACACCAGGGACAAAATTGTGGACCTGTACAAGACTGGGATGGACTACAGGACAACACGCAAGCAGCTTCGTGAGAAGACAACAACTGTTATGATTATTTATTAGAAAGTGGAAGAAACAAGATGATTGTCAATCTCCCTCGGTCTGGGATTCCATGCAAGATCTCACTTTGTGGGGTAAGGATGATTCTGAGAAAGTCCAGAACAACAAAGGAGGACCTGGTCAATGACCTGAAGAGAGCCAAGACCACAGTCAAAAAAAGATTACATGAGTAACACACGGCGCCGTCATGGTTTAAAATCCTGCAGGGCAGCAAGGTCCCCCTGCTCAAGCTAGCACATGTCCAGGCCCGTTTGAAGTTCACCAGTGACCATCTGGATGATGCAGAGGAGGCATGGGAGAAGGTCATGTGAGATGAGACCAAAATAGAGCTTTTTGGCATCTTCTGAACTCAAGCCCAACACCTTAACCACTAGACCATCACCTCCCCTAATGGATGAGGATAAGAACAATCCCAAGAATACCATTCCAACTGTGAAGTATGGGGGTGGAAAAATCATTTTTGGGGGGTGCTTTTCAGCAAAGGGGACAGGACGACTGCACCATATTGAAGGGAGGATGGATGGGGTCATGGATTGCGAGATTTTTGCAAACAACCTCCTTCCCTCAGTAAGAGCATTGAAGATGGGCCGTGGCTGGGTCTTCCAGCATGACAATGACCTGAAACACACAGCCAGGGCAACTAAGGAGGGGCTCTGTAAGAAGCATTCCAAGGTCCTGCAGTGGCCTGGCCAATCTCCAGACCTGAACTCAATAGAAAATCTTTGGAGGGAGCTGAAACTCCAAACCTGAAAGATCTGGAGAAGATCTGTATGGAGGAGTGGACCAAAATCCCTGTTGCAGTGCGTGAAAACTTGGTCAAGAACTACAATAAATGTCTGACCTCTGTAATGGCAGACAAATGTTTCTGTACCAAATGTTATGGTCTGTTTTTCTAGTGGATCAAATATTTATTTCATGCAATAAAATATAAATGAATTATTTAAAAATCATACAACGTGATTTTGTAGATTTTGTTTTTAGATTCTGTCTCACAGTTGAAGTGTACCTACGATAAAACCTACAGACCTCTCCATTCTTTGTAGGTGGGAAAACTTGCATAATTGACAGTGGATAAAATACTTATTTTCCTCACTGTACATACTGTAATACAACGCACTGTATACATACACAAATGCATTATCACAGCACCAACAGCATACGTCTGATTTACTCCCTACAAAGTAACTATGCAGCAGAAACACAGTCCATCATAAAGTATTCAAAGCACTTCACATTTTCCATATTTTGTTATGTTACAGCATTATTCCAAAATGAAGTAAATTTTTCGCCCTCAGAATTCGACTCACAACACCCCATAATGACAACCTGAAAAGTTCACACCCTTTGCTCAATACTTTGGCAGATGATACAGCCTCAGGTCTATGATGCCACAAATTTGGTGCACTTATCTTTGGGCAGTTTTGTCCATTCCTCTTTGCAACACCTCTTAAGCACCATCAGGTTGGATGGGGAGTGTCGGTGCACAGACATTTTCAGATCTCTCCAGAGATGTTCAATTGGATTCAGGTCTGGGCCACTCAAGGACATTCACAGAGTTGTCCTGAAGCCACTCCTTTGATATCTTGACTGCGTGCTTAGGGCCATTGTCCCACTGAAAGATGAACTGTCACCCCAGTCAGAGGTCAAGAGAACTATGGAGCAGGTTTTCATCCAGAATGTCTGCGTGCATTGCTGCATTCATTTTTCCCCTCAATCCTGACTAATCTCCCAGTTACTGCTGCTGAAAAACATCCCCACAGCATGATGGTGCCACCACCATGATTCACTGAAGGGATGGTGCCTGGTTTCCTCCAACATGACGCCTGGCACTCACACCAAAGAGTTCAATCTTTGTCTCATCAGACCAGAGAATTAGGTGCCATTCAGTAAACTCCAGGTGGGCTGCCATGTGCCTTTTACTAAGGAGTGTCTTCCATCTGGTCACTCTACCATACAGGTCTGATTGGTGGATTGCTGCAGAGATGGTTGCTCTTCTGGAAGGTTCTCCTCTCTCCACAGAGGAATGCTGGAACTGTGACAAGAGTGACCATTGGGTTCTTGGTCAAAGGCCCTTCTGCCACGATCACTTAGTTTAGATGGACGGCCAGCTCTAGGAAAAATCCTGGTGAATCTGAACGTCTCCCATTTACGGATGATGGAGGCCACTGTGGTCATTGGGACCTTTAAAGCAGCAGAAATGTTTCTGTACCCTCGGAGGTCTACAGACGATTCCTTTGACTTCATGCTTGGTTTGTGCTCTGACATGAACTGTCAACTGTGGGACCATATATGCAGACAGGTGTATGTCTTTCCAAATCATGTCCAATCAACTGAATTTTTTCCCCAGGTGGACTCCAATTAAACTGAATAAATATCGCAAGGATAACCAGTGGAAGCAGGATGCACCCAAGCTCAATTTTGAGCTTTATGGCAAAGGCTGTGAATATTTATGTACAGGTGATTTTTGTTTTTTTTTTATTATTATTATTATTATTATTTTTAATATATTTACAAAAAATCTAAAAAAAAAACAAAAAAAAACACACACACAACCTTCCATTTTGGAATAAGGCTGTAACATAAAATGTGGAAAAAGTGAAGCACTCTGAATACTTTCCGGATGCACTGTATCTGCAGTGGGAAAGTTATGAAAAATAGACATTAGTAAGTAGCAGCTGTGATACATTATGACTGTTGCAGTATTCTCAATTAGTTGGTTGATCAATCAAAAACAACTGTGCAATTCTACTTCATTTGAAGCATAGTAATTGTGCAGAATTGTACCTTCTAAGAAGGCTTGAACGGCCTTGTCAACACAGTTCTCAAAATGCTGCAACACCAGAACGATCTCATTGTTGCTTTTGTTGGGAACAACTGCCCTGACAGCACTGATCTGTAAAAAGGACAAAGTATGAGCAGCAGATTTTAGACAGCTTTGACAGTCACTCAATGAGTTTCAACATTTAAATAACACAGTATACCATTCAATTTTGTTTCGTGTTATATGAACGAGAATATCTTTAAGTTTCGTAATGCACATAGTTTTTGCAAATGGAGCAAGACATACATACATCTTCAACCGCTTATCCGGGATCGGGTCGCGGGGACAACTGCTCTAGTAGGAGACCCAAAACTTCCCTTTCCTGGGCCAAATTAACCACCTCTAACTGAGGTATCCTGTCCATATTACATTATATCTCCACACTGGCCTGGGAACGCCAGTGTGGAGATATAATCTCTCCACCTGGGTTTTTCGTGGGGTCTCCTCCCAACTAGATGTGCCTGGAACACCTCCCTAGGGAGGCATCCTTATCAGATGCCTGAACCACCTTAGCCAGCAACTTTCAACATGAAGGAGCAGTAGCTCTACTCCGAGCTCCTCAAGAATGACTGAGCTTCTTACCCCATCTCTAAGGGAGACACCAGCCACCCTCCTGAGTAAACCCATTTCAGCCATTTGTACCCATGATCTAGTTCTTTCGTTAATGATCCAAGAAGAGAGTAGGAACGAAGACTGACTGGTAGATCAATCGCTTCGCCTTTTGGCTCACCTCCCTTTTCATCACACAGTGCAGTGGTTAACAAAAAACAAAACAAAAACAACAACAAAAAAAAAAACTTTCAAATGGTGATGCAAGCACCAAATTTGACACAAATACACCTTAGACATTACCCTTTTGAAAAGGCAGGTTGTCCACTTGAATTTTCAATAGGTTCCAATCATACTGAAAACTATACCACATTATTATCACTTTACCGGGGCGTTGCTAGGCCGGTATCGTAGATTTACATCGACGGTATCTGGCTATACCCGCCCGCTGTGTGTAAACAAATGACGTCATAGCGCGCAGCCCAAGAACTGTCCGCAGAGGAAAAGATTAAAAGGCGAGAAGTGTGTTTTGGTCACAATATGGATATTTCGGATGATTTTCTCATTGATAGGTCGACAATGAACAGCAGCTAAAGCAGCCAGCTTGATGAGGATGCACTGCTGAATTTCAACAGCAGCGCGTGCCAGGCGGCAGAAGTTAAGTGAGCCAACTTTTTATGTACGCGTTACGTGTTGAGTATCTCAGTAATAAGTGATAATGCAAATAACATGCTGTTGTAACGAGGGCGAATAGCTGTCATTTTGGGCCACTGGGCGTGAACGTCGGGACACAGAAAATGCATGCCGCCCTACAAAAGCATGTTATTGTATTATTATTTGTCTGATCCCAAAGTCCAAAAAGGTACAGTTTGGACAATCTGTGACTGAATGTGATGGAGTTATGGGGTAAAAACAGCTGGAATGGTGAGCAAGAACAATTTCAGTTTATACAGGGGTCAAAAGTTAAAGTTAATCTATGCATCACAAAATATGTGTTTTGAGACCAGATTAAAACAGAAGAAGTGACTTAGTGTTATGGAGTTCAGAAGGGAGTGAAATAATGCTTTCAAATTTTTGCTATGTTCTACCCCATAACTCCATAGAATTCAGCCATAGATAGTCAACACTATACCTTTTTGGAATTCTTATGATCAGACAAATAATATGGAATACCTTTCAATATGACTGGAACATTTTTAAATTTTAACCTCTGTGTACTTCTTCAATTGACCATTACATGGCCACCTATTGAAAATTCAAGTGAACACTCTGCTTTTTCAAGAGAGTAATGTCTAAGGCATATTTGTGCCAAATTTGGTGCTTGTATCACCATTTGAAGGATTCCTCTGTAAATATTATCTTATCTGCTGCACTAACAACAATATGGTAGAGGTTGTTCCATGGCCAGGACGGAACCCGCATTGTTCCTATTCAATCTGAGGTTCGACTATTGGCTGAACCCTTCTTTCCAGTGCCCTGTAGTAGACTTTAACAGGGAGGCTGAGTAGTATGATGCCGCTGTAATTGGCGCACACTCTCTAGTCCTCTTTTTTAAGTATTGGGACCACCATCCCAGCTTGACGCTCTTTTGGCACTGTCCTAGACCTCCATACAATGTTGAAGAGATGTCTCATCAAATATTAAAAACAGCAACAACACAACACTACGTGAAAGCAATCCTTCACAAAAGAGTCGAGCTTCTCCTTAAGCCGTCCGACAGAGTCCACAGAGCACAGATGCAATGGTAGCGCATTCCATAGCTTGGGAGCATTCACCCCAAATGCACAGCGTCCCTTGGTTCTCAACCTAGGCCGTGGCACAACCAACAAGTTTTGGTCTCAGGACCTCGAGGCCTGCTTGGAGCATAAAGGTGTAGGAGTCACTGATGTAGGGTGGAGTGCGACTGTGCAGAGCTCTAAAAAATGGGGAGCCAATGCAGGGAGGACAAAACCGGTGTTACGCAGGATCTCTTGGAAGACCTAGTAAGGACCCTTGCAGCTGCATTCTGAACCATTTGTAAGTGGTCCAGAGAGGTTTGCTGAGGCTAAAGAACAGCGAGTTACAATAGTCCAAGCACAAGGAAACAAAGGCAGGGATAATCATCTGCAGCTCAGCTCTGGACACAATGCTACCAAGGTGAGTAATATTCAGAAGGTTGCAGAAACAGGACTGAACAACACAGGTGACATATCCAAGTTGAGAGCATGGTCAAACGTAACACCCAAACTTCTGACTGCTGAGCGAAGAAAGGAGGACAGAGAGCCATGGTTCCTAACCACTGAGGGAACAAACTCCTCAAAGGCACAAACAAGGACCTCAGGTCTGTCTGTATTAAGAGAGAGATAAGTCAGATTAAATACTTTTGGAGGTGCCTTATAGTACTTCAAAAGCACCTCAGTGCTGACCGATGGTACTTCTCCATGGTTGCTCTGAACTCCTCTCACAGCCGCTGCTTGGCCTCCCTCACAGCAGAGGCTGCCGCCCTTTGGGCCTGTTACCTTACAACTTCCTCTAGAGTCCTCCAAGATATCATATCCTAGTGTCACAGACCGAACAGCCCCGCCTAAAAATTGGTTTGCCCTGAGAGACTGGAAAGACTTCTTCAGTTGGACGGCTTCCCTGACCACCGGTGTCCACCACAGTCTTTGAGAGTTGCCACCCCTTGAGGCACCTAAGACCATCAGGCCACAGCTCCCTGTTGCAGCTTCAATAATAGAAGCTTTGACCATTGCCCATTCTGGTTCAATGCCCACAACCTCCACAGGGATGCCAGAAAAGCTCTGCCAGAGGTGTGAGTTGAAGATTTGTAGGACAGTGGGCTCCTCCAGACGTTCCCAGTTGACCCACACTATCCATTTGGGCTTACCAGGTCTGTCCAAAGTCCTCCTCCACCCTCTGATCCAACTCATCACCAGATGGTGGTCAGTTGCCAGCTCTGCCCCTCTCTTCACCCGAGTGTCGAGAGCATGCTTCCTCAGATCAGATGATGCGATCGCAAAATCAATCATCAACCTTTGGCCTAGGGTGCTCTGCTACCATGTACAATTATGAGCATTATTATGGTCAAACATGGTGTTTGTTATGGACAATCCATGACTAGCACAGAAGTCCAATTACAAATGACTGCTCGGGTTTAGATGAAGGTTGTTGTTCGTCCCAATCACGCCTCTCCAGGTGTCTGTCATTGCCCACATGTGTGTTGAGTCCCCCAACAGAACAAAGGAATCCTCAACTTAAGCCCCATGCAGGATTCCAGTCAGGGACTCCAAGAAAGCCAAATACTCTGAACTGCTGTTTGCTGAATATGCACAAACAGTCAAAGTTTTCCCCCAAAAACCCGAAGGAGCAGGGAGGCGACCCTCTTGTCTACTGGGGTAAACTCCAACATAGCGGCGCTCAGCCAGGGACTTGTGAGTATTCCCACACCCACAAGGCACCTCACACCCTGTGCAACTTCAAAGAAGAATAAGGTCGAGCCCCTATCAAGGAGGGTGGTTCCAGAGCAAAGGCTATGCATGGAGGCAAGGTCCCCCAGATCTAACTGGTAGCAATTCCGCTCCCACACAAACTCTGACTCCTTCCCCCACAGCGAGGTGATGTTCCACACCCGCAAAGATAGCCTCTGCTGCTTGGGTCTGGTCCACTGAGCCCCTCAATTTTCACTTCCACCCATGGGACAGTGCACCTGACACCAGCGGTTCCCCATGCAGGTGGTGAGCCCAGAGGTAGGAGATGGAAGGTCCACGCTACCTTTTTGGACTTCACTCGACCAGTCTCAGTGGCAAGCCCGGCCACCAGGTGCTCACTGATGGGCCCTCCATCCTAGCATAGCTCCAGACGAGGGCCACACTTCCTCTGTCTTGTTTTTCATGGAGTCTTTGTGAACCATTCTTAGTCTGAGCCCTTACCTGAGATTAATTTGCCACGGGACACCCTACCAGGAGCACAAAGGCTCCAGACAACACAGCTCTCAGGTTCATCGGAATACACAAACCTCTTCACCATGATAAGGTGATGATTCCCGAAGAGCAAGATGTCTTCCAATTTAGTGAAAAATGTAGAGCTGATAAAACTATTGAAAACATGGATTTCATGATCTTGCCTGTGCAGTTACTTTTAACGCCAATGTATGTGCTACCACCACCTCTGTAAGTATATACTTTATATGTCTAGATTTATAGAGTTTTGGAACAACTCCACTGTCACAGAATTGGAGATAGGACTGGGGAAAAAAAATTAAAGACAGCAGCAGCAATGAGTCTTCTCAGAAACAATGGGCCAAATACCTCTTGTCCAGACCTCACTATTAACAAGTTACTCAAACTACTTTCTACAGAGGTGCAGTCATTGTCTATATGAGTTTATACAGCTTGACCCTTTGAGTAACATGCAATGGTATTGGAAGACACTACTTTTGAATTTTATCACCCTAACTTAAACTACTTATTAGCTAGGTGTCTAAGAGCACACCTCCCTCAGTTCAGTGTAAATCATGGTATAGCAAAATAAATACATAAAATCACAGTTAATTCCTGTCAGGTTTCCTCTTAGAGGGAAAATATTTCTACAAAATTAAAAAGCTGGAATAGCATCCCTTGCAGTGTTCAACAAATGCCATACTGAGTAACACTCGCAACATTCTGCACAATCACATTAAAACAAAAATCAGAATGTGACAATATAATTCATGGTCAGTGTTACAGACTACCAGGTTTTTTTTTCTTTAAGAGTTCAGGTGTTTTTTTTTTGCTCACAGTGCATTCAGAGAGTCTTCACATCGCTTCACTTGTTCTACATTTTATGTTACAGCCTTATTCCAAAATGGATGAAATTCATTTTTTCCTCCTACTCACAACACCCCATAATGACAATACAAAAAAATTCTGAAATTTTTGCATAGTTATTAAAAATAAAAAACCCTAAGAAATCCCACATACATAAGTATTCATAGCCTTTGCCATGAAGGTCAAAACTGCACTCAGGTGCATCCTGTTTCCACTGATCATCCTCGAGATGTTTCTACAGCTTAACTGGAGTCCACCTGGGTTAAATTCAGTTCATTGGACATGATTTGGAAAGGCACACACCTGTCTACATATAAGGTTCCACAGCTGACAGTGCAAGTCAGAGCACAAACAAGCATGACGTCAAAGAAATTGTCTTTGAAGGTTCCAATGAGCACAGTGGCCTCCATCGTCTGTAATTTGAACAAGTTCTGATCCACCAGGACTCTTCCTGGAGTTAGCCACCCATCCCCACTGAGTGATCGGGGGAGAAGGGTCTTAGTGAGGGGAGGTGACCAACAACCTGATGGTCACTCTGACAGAGCTCCAGCATTCCTCTGTGGAGAGAGGAGAACCTTCCAGAAGGACAACCATCTCTGCAGCAATCCACCAATCAGGCCTGTATGGTAGAGTGGCCAGATGGAAGCCACTCCTTACACCCCTGTCACACCTTGACAATTTAGCCAGCGTATGCCATGAGTATTAAAAACGCTGGCATACATCTAATAAGTTATGGGTAAGATTTGTATACATCAAGAGCACACTGAACCACACTGATACAGGTTGTAATACGCAGAGTACCTTGAAAAATTTTGGGCATGCACAATATTTTGACGTATGCCAGCATATGTCTCATACATTCCACATATGTGGGACATTAAGTCGTAGGTAAATTATGTGATGACACACATTTCATGCAAATTACTCATAATTCAAAATATATCCATTGATGCGGTCCATTGATTGGCTCAACGCTGCAGTCCTCAGGTAAACGGACTGTTTCAAATATTATTTGCCTGACAAAAACTTATCCACATAAAACATCCTGATTTTGGAAAATGTCTGAAAATACTTTAGTTCCTTGTTGTGGCTGAAGAAACGCAGCATTTTAAAGCAAGTCCCTCTGTGGTTTTCTGCTTCAGGTGCATTTCTCAGCCTGAGCCAGAGAATGCCGGCTCTTTGCACCACAAGAAAATTAACTTATTTTAAACTTGAAAGACTCACAGCGGGTTTTGCTTCCGTGTGGAGAAGAGATGCCACGTGACAGCGTACGCATGTGCGATGACACCTCGTCAATATTTGTGTTCTGTTCCATCTGTCAAACAAAAGGGTTCTGCTGGCAGTAGAAATGCAAACCAAGCCAGACTTAACTGTTCTGATATGTACCATGCAGTACCAACCTGAACCACTCGGTGGAAAAGGGGCTGTCAGCATACGCTGGCTAAATCGCCAAGGTGTGACAGCCGCATAATTTATTAGATGTACGGCTGCATATACCAGCATTTTTATTATGGTTGGCATACGCTGGCTAAATTGTCAAAGTGCGACAGGAAAAGGCACCTCACAGCCCGCCTGGAGTTTGCCAAAAGCGACATGAAGGACTCTCAGACGATGAAAAACACAAGTCTCTGGTCTAATGAGACAAAGATTGAACTATATGGCATGAATGCCAGGCACCATCCCCACAGTTAATCACAGTGGTGGCAGCATCATGCTGTGGGGATGTTTTTTGGTAAGAAGAACTGGGAGACTAATCAGGATTGAGGGAAATATGAATGCAGCAATGTACAGAAGCATCCTGGATGAAAACCTGCTCCACAGCGCTCTTGACCTCAGGCTGGGGTGACGGTTCATCTTTCAGCAGGACAATAACCCTAAACACACAGCCAAGATATCAATGGAGTGGCTTCAGGCCAATCTGTGAATGTCCTTGAATGGCCCAGTCAGAGCCCAGACCTGAATCCAATTGAACATGAATGAATGAATCTGAAAATGGCTGTGCACCGAGACTCCCCATCCTACCTGATGGAGCTTGCGAGGTGCTGCAAAGAGGAATAGGCAAAGCTGCCAAAAGCTAGGGGCACCAAGCTTGTGCATCATATTCAAGAAAACCTGAGGCTATAACAGCTGCCAAAGGTGCATCAACAGAATGTTGAGCAAAGGGTATGAATACTAATATATATATATATATATATATGTGTGTGCGTAAATTCTTAGTTTTTATTTTTAATAAATTTGCAATAAAAAAATCATTTCATGTTGTCATTATGGGGTGTTGTGAGTAGAATTTTGAGGAAAAAATGTATTTACTCCATTTTGGAATAAGGCTGTAACATAAAATGTAGCAAAAGTGAAGCTCTGAATACTTTCCAGATGCAGTGTAGTTCGATACATGTAAAATATTAGTTTTTCGGTTTCATGGTTTATTGTTGTATCCCCATTATTAACACAGCTTAATTCAGAATAAGAGTCAGGCAAAACTACATTTGTCCTCCAGCAATAAAGTGTAACTGCAGCTAATGTTCTGACAACTTGCCCCTTGATGCCAAAAACCGGCTCACTGGGAAACTACTGTGCATCGCCCGCAACTACTGAAATGGAATGTCATGCTTCACAACCGATTCCTCTGTGGAGGGGGGGGCAGCTTTCAGCTGCAGCCATGTGTACTGTGTATGCTTCTTACCTTCTCCTTCATCCTCTCAGCTGTTCCCCCCTGGGACATGACCATTTTTGACCGAGTGTCAAACACCACACCAGACGTATCTGGGAAACAAAGACCAAACTCAATTTTCTGTTGTGCTTTGAATCCCATTTGCAAACCACTGTAGAAGATCATTTGCAAACCAAACTCAGCAGCAGGCACCTTCTGAGATTTTATGCACAGAGTCGACTATTTTTATTAAATTTATTATCTTTCTGATGCAGTGTGGCTTCAACTCAGAGGAAAAAGATCACCCTTACAGAACCATTTTAAGGTAAAATCCAACTGATTAACTATGCTTTGTTTTAACAATACGCAACCAAGCAGTAAAAAAAAACAAAAAAAAAAACAAGTTTTGCATCACTACACTGAAAGTGTAAGCCTCAGCGCCCAATGTGGCGACCAGTGAGACACCATTTCGCCTTCATTTGAAGGCTGGCTAGCACATTCCCAAAACAAAGTCAACGATTTAAATTTTTCATCTTGCCAGAGGACTCCACTTTTTTGTGCACAAAGCGCTTTACGTTGAAAATCTGTGAGCTTTTCAGAAAGAAAACGTCATCATTTAAGGTGATGGGGTGTGTGTGAGATGTAGCAATTTTCAGTTTGCAAATGAGGGTGTTTTGTGATTTTGGAATACAGCTGCAATCCTGGGCTATAGACAATGTGTGTGTTTGAAGTAAAATTAGAGGATCTGTTATTTCTGTTTGGCGTTAACGAAGCTGTGACATAAATTAATCTTAAATCAGAGGAATATCTGTGAGAACACTTGTAATTGTGCGACTTTGGAGATGCAGAACATTAAATATCAAACATGATAATGTAAAAGGTGATTTTTCACAGTATTACCTCTTTAATAATTATCTTATTGGATACAAGACTATTTCATTTTTAAATCTGCCTGTTGGCCATTAAAGTCTGGATGAAAAACATCATGAATCAAACCTTTTAAAACAGTTTTTAAAGCTGTCAGAGCTTCGTGAGGCTGTTAACTAATGATCATTGAAGCGGAACCCGTCGGTAAAATCACAAACTCCCATATTTCAGATTTAACAATGACAGTTATTACAGCAAATTACTTTTGTATGAAAAGTACTTAACATGTATTTTACCTACATGTAGCAGAGCAGCAGGAGAGATTAACAAGGCTCATTGATTCAAGCTATCAAAGAGGTGGCTTCAGGACAACTCTGTGAATGTCCTTATGTGGTCCAACCAGAGCCCAGTCAGCTGACTCTGACTGAACATCTCTGCAGAGATCGGAAAGTGGCTGTACACCGACGCTCCCCATCCAACCTGATGGAGCTTGAAAGGTGCTGCAAAGAGGAATGGGCAAACCTGCCCAAAGACAGGTGCACCAATCTGTGGCATCATATTTAAGAAGACTTGAGCCTGTAATTACTACCAAAGGTACACCAACAAAGTATTGAGGGGAAAAAAAAAAAATTTACTCCATTTGGGCTCTAACATAAAATGTGGAAAAAGTGAAGTGCTGTGAATACTTTCCGGATGCACTGTATCAATTAAAATCGGTCAAATGCTTCTTGAGATATCGTGCTAAGGGTGGTAACAGCAATACCTTGAATATCTCACTGTGCCCTTGAAATTGACCTCAAGGTCATTGTAATCAACTGGTGTCGGGGGATTACTCAAGTACACCCTTGTGCTAAATATAAATGAAATTAGTCAACTGCTTCTTAAGATACTGTGCTCAAATTGAAAACGGACGGACGGACATGCTGATCACTATATCCCTTGTATCTCATACAGGGGGATAACGAGAGGGCTGTAGATGTCCTAGTCAAGCTGCAAACTGACAAGTATGCAAACAGCCACTTCTGTTACCATTAGGGGTTTCATGGATCATAAAACCCACAGTTTGGATTGGACGTTTTTTTTAAGCCACGGATTGTATAATTTTTTTGGATTATTGAAACAAAAATGGGTTGGGGGAGGTTAAAAAGAAGAGTTCAGGCTATGTTAACAGTTAATCCGTGGTAAATGAGAAAACAATATGCTGGGGCACTGTCAAGCCTGTTTTTCCACTGCACATTTGTATCACTGTAATGTTCACCATCACTGCAAAAGAACTACAGTCTAAAATATTGCCTTAGCATGCATTAAACATCAGAGCACTCATTTAAATATGTGAAAGCACACATCCTGTAACTTTTCACAGTGAATGCCGCAGCCATTGAAGTGAATATGCAATAGACATTTTTATTTTGTCAATTCCTGTTAGGTGTTCAGAAAGCAAAGCAAATACATACCCTTCTGGCTGTTTTTCTTTGCCATGTCACAGCGAGTCCACACAGGAGTATGATTCAAGAAACACCTTGCTGTAGACCTCCTTGAGACAATATCCCTTCAAATATGTTTGAGCTGGTGTTCAAATAAAGCCTCTGGAGTGCAGTAGCTTTTCCTTTGTGTATTTGCTGTTCAACAAGATGCCAGGAAGTGTTCTCAATTGGCAGGACGGTCGGAACAAAAAGGATGAGATCAGGCTTTTACCATTTAAGCCAACATTTGGGTTTTCTTCTTGGTCCTCCACAAAATGAATCCAAGTCTGTGTGGGAGGAAGGAAAAAAAAAATTACAGTCAGTCTTTTACACAAAAATGTGACAGTGCACAAAAAACCTTAGGTTTTTTTTTTGTTTTTTTTGGGGGGGGGGGGGGGGTGATAAAAAACCCCCTTGCTTTAAAAATTCTAAGGCTCAATAGATTGTCTGTCTGGTAGGCCCTTCTAGAGAATCTGCAGTTAATATTCTGTACTTTTTAGGGGTGGATTGGTTGGCTGACTGATACAGCAGCACATCTCAAAGTTATTTCCTTTTGTCAAATCTCTGCAGTAGTGATGAGTGATAATGATACCACATGGAGAATTTAACATTAGTTTGAACTAATGATCTAGTAGCAGTGTTGCCACAGTTACTTTGAAAAAGAAATCCAATTACTTTTTCAAAGTAGTTGGATTACTTTTTGTTTAACAGTGGCAACACAGTTGCTTTACTGATTATTCAATTTTAAAAGTAACTAAGTTAGATAACTAGTTATTTTATTAGTTATTTTCAGCAGCTGCAGACAACAACCAACCTGCCACCTCAACATGAACACAACCCGTTTTGGCAATACTCATCTTATATGAACATAAATACTTGTTTTATAAAAAATAAAATAGACATCTTTCTTGACCTCATATTTAAATGTTGACAGCACTAACAGTAAAACAATTTCTAACCTGCATTGTTTATAAATTATTATTATTAGTAGTAGTAGTAGTAGTAGTAGTAGTAGTAGTAGTAGTAGTAGTAGTAGTAGTAGTAGTAGTAGTAGTAGTAATAATAATGGTATGAAAAAAATGTCTTCAAAAGTAGACCTCTAATCTTGGGCTATTGTGAGGAGTCCCCCCCAACCACTCCCCCTTTCTGCATGGATTCGCCCCTGGCTTGTTGTTTGAGCAGAACAGATAACATTTAATTTATGCAGAAAACACGACCAGATTGACAGGCAAGAAAATTTTATCAGCGTTTTTATGTCATGTCATCCTCAGAAAGAGCTACAGTCTCTTTCTGAGGATGACATGACATAAAAACGCTGATAAAAAAAAGCAGTAGTATTTGCGTTTCAGCAGTTTTTAACAAGGACACGCACAGAGCGGCACAGAGTTTTAAAGGGGGGAAAAAAGGGTAAAAATGTCTTTGTAAAATGGGCTGGTAAAACCATAGCTCTGACTGTCACCGCACTTTGAGAGACAACTGTCCACAGATGCAGCTCTGTGCAGCAGCTCATTGAAAGTGGGGAAGTGGGCAGTTCAACCGAACGGCAACCTCCCCCTGAATCTCGTCGGGGCACCTGTTTTACAGTTGCGATCGGCCCACGACACAAAAATAATAGTAACGCACAGTGACTCAGAGAAGTAACTTTAATCCGATTACTGATTTGGAAAGATTAACGCGTTAGATTACTTGTTACTGAAAAAAGATGTCAGATTAGAGTAAGGCGTTGCCGGCATCACTGCCTAGTAGCAGACTTCATTTCTTTGTACGTCCAAGATGTGAAACGCTTACTGTGTGCAAATGGGGACAATTCTGTCTTCAAATTTATTTTTAATATTTTACCTCAGAGGAAGATCCCCCCCACCTCCAATTTGTTGCTGTTCCAAAAGGAAAGTACAACTACAGTTGTAATCCTTTTGGATTCCTTTTAACAATTTAATTCATAAAAAAAAAGTTTTATTCTGCAACAGTTAAAAAAAAAAAAAAAAAAATTAAAGTAACACTTTGAAAAACATCAGATTTCAATGGGGGAAAAAAATCATGCTGACACCTTTCCTAATATGGACTGGGTAGTGTGTTAGGAATGAAAGGATTCCACACTGGTTAATGAAAATGAAAACTGTCAACTTACAACCTCGGGGTGTCTGAATTCAAAGACACCCTGAAAATTAAAGCAAAAAAAAAAAAAAAAATTACTATGTGGCAGGATTAGCCATTTAGCAAAAATTTCATTTCACCAACTCAAAATGGTACTCAATAGTTTGTATGGCCCCCCCACATGTCCTGGGGGATCTCCTCTCAGATCCTGACCAGGGCATCACTTAGCTCCTGAACAGTCTGAGGTGCAAGCTGTGGCATCCGATGGACCAAAACATAATGTCCCAGAGGTGTTCTATTGGATTTAGGACAGGCTAGCATGTGGGCCAGTCAATGGTGTCAATTCCTTCAACTTCCAGGAACTGCCTGCATACTCTCGCCACATGAGCCCAGGCACTGTCGTGCACCAGGAGGAACGCAGGACCTACTGCACCAGCATAGCGTCTGATAATGGGTCCAAGAATTTAATCCCGATTCCGAATAGCTGTGAGGATACCGCTGCCTAGTCTGTATAGGTCTGTGCGTTCTTCCAGGGATATGTTCCCCAAACCATCACTGACATACTACTAAATTAGTCATGCTAAATGATGTTACAGGCAGCATAATGTTCTCCACGGTGTCTTCAGACCCATACACGTCTATCACATGTGCTCAGGTTAAAACAGTTCTCATCTTTGAAAAGCACAGGGTGCCAGTGGTGGACCTGCCAATTCTAGCGTTCTATGGCAAATGCCATCTGAGCTCCACGGTGCCAGCCAGTGAGCACAGGGCCCACTGCAGGACAACGGGCCATCAGGCCACCCTCATGAAATCTGTTTGATTGTTTTGGTCAGACATTAAAACGAGTGGCTTACTGGAAGTCATTTTGTAGGGCTCTGGGAGTGCTCATCCTGTTACTCCTTGGACAAAGGAGCAGATACTGGTCCTGCTGATGGGTGAAGGACCTTCTACAACCCAGTAACGGGTTGTAAATGGACTGTATTTATATAGCGCTTTTCCATCTGCATCAGACGCTCAAAACGCTTTACAAATAATGCCTCACATTCACCCCGATGTGAGGTTGCTGCCATACAAGGCGCTCACTACACACCGGGAGCAATAGGGGATTAAAGACCTTGCCCAAGGGCCATTAGTGATTTTCCAGTCACGCTGGGATTTGAACTGAGGAACTTCTGGTCTCAAGCCCAACACCTTAACCAGTAGACCATCACCTCCCCGGGTTGGCTCCTGGAATCTCCTCCATGCTTGAGACTGCGCTGTGAGACACAGCAAACCTTCTCGCAACGGCACATGTGACATGCCATTCTGGAGGAGGTGGACTACCTATGCAATTTCTGTCAGGTCCAGGTACAGCAAAAGCTAGCAGTAATGACACTGAGCCTAACCAAATGCAAAATTAGTGAAAAATCAGTCAGAAAAGATGAGAAGGGGGAAAAATGTCAGTAGCCTCCATTTGTAAAGCCATTCCTGTTTTGGGGTTGTCTCATTGATGCTCCTCTAGTACACCTGTTAATTTCATTAACACCAAAGCAGCTGCAACTGATTAATACCCTGAAACTGAAAAATACCAGATAAGATGTAGACTTGTTTCATATGCAAGTTTTGGTGGATGCATCTACTATAAGTAAGACATGACTCACAGGTGCCTGCTATGTTGTCAATACTATCTTTCCTTACACTTAGAATGTTATTTGGTTCACCAAAATTAGTCAGTGCAGATGCTAACAATTTATCGTAGATGTATTTTTCGTAATCGCAAGAAGGACCTTTTGTGCATGTGTTCTGTGCAGTTAGAAAATCTCAACTACTGAACCTCGATCATATCGGAAGTTGTTCGCCTTTCAGCTGCTCCCATTTCTTCAGAGTTGCCACACCAGGTCCAGCACAGACCTGCATTACGATTAGGCACAAGTTTAAGACCAGGTGCCCTTCCTGACACAACTCCAGCTTTACCTGGAAAACACACACAGCTCCATGTCTTCTGAAGAGGTCTCCCGTCCAAGTACTAACCAGGACCCACTCTGCTTAGCTTCTGAGATCTGAGAGGATCAGGCTTACACTGGTAGATTGGCTGCTGGACCATATCTTAAGTATTGATCAAATTTCTAAACCTTTTACATATTTCAGAAAAATTAAACCCTATTCTAAACCTTTATTCTAACCGTAGATTCACTATTGGAGGTGGATGCGCCCACTGAGGTGTTACCCAGATTTACAGATTTTGATGGTATCTCGCTAGGCGCACTGACAAGGCTCGTGACGTCTACTAAAAGCACAACTTGTTTATTTGATCCTATACCAACAAAACTGTTTAAGGACCTGTGGCCCATTCTTGGACCGACTGTGCTGGAAATGATAAATCTCTCACTAACTTCTGGATCTGTTCCTAAATATTTCAAGTCTGCAGTAATTAAACCATTACTTAAGAAATCCAATCTCAACCCTAGTGTATTGAAAAATTATAGACTGATATCAAATCACTCATTTTGTTCTAAAATCCTGGAAAAAGTGGTTTCGTGACAGCTCGTGGACTACCTCACTGAGAATAATCTTTTTGAGCCACAGCAGTCTGCTTTTAGAAAATATCACTCCACAGAGACAGCACTTACTAAAGTAGTGAATGATCTTTTGCGACCAATGGACTCAGATACCACTACAGTCTTGGTGCTGCTGGATCTTAGTGCTGCGTTTGATACTGTGGATCATCATATTTTACTCAATAGGCTGGAGAATCACTTTGGGATTACTGGAACTGCTCCTGCATGGTTGACGTCATACCTGTCCAGTTCTTACTGTGTACTGTGTAATGGCACCTCCTCTGATCGCAGGGACATGAAGTTTGGGGTTCCGCAGGGATCCGTTTTAGGCCCCCTGCTTTTTTCCCTTTATGTAGCACCCCTTGGGAATATACTGCGGTGCTTTGGGATTCCCTTTCATTACTATGCTGATGACACTCAATTGTACATGCCAAAAACTCCTGGTAATCTCATTCACATAAAATCTTTGGAAGACTGCCTTGTATCAGTAAGAAGTTGGATGTCTAGTAACTTCATACTTTTAAATTCTGATAAGACTGAAGTTATGGTTCTTGGTCCAGCAAGGTATCGGCATCAATTTGATCAGATAGCACTTAGCTTAGGCTCATGTGTTATACATCATATGGATAAAGTAAGGAACCTTGGAGTAATTTTTGATCCTGCGTTGTCCTTTGATCTCCACATTAGAGACATTACGAGGACTGCTTTCTTCCATTTGCGAAATATAGCGAAGATTCGTCCCATCCTTTCTTTGGCTGATGCTGAGACTTTGATTTATGCATTTGTCTCTTCTAGATTGGACTATTGTAATGCTCTATTTTCTGGCTTACCGCAGTCCAGGATTAGGGGTCTTCAACTGGTTCAAAACACTGCTGCCAGACTTTTGACACAAAGCAGAAAGTTTGACCACATTACGCCCGTTTTGTCGTCCCTGCACTGGCTTCCAGTTTCTGCAAGATCGGATTTTAAAGTACTGTTATTAGTTTATAAGATTGTTCATGGACTTGCACCTCCCTATCTGGCTGACCTGGTAAGCCCCTATGTACCAGCTCGGGCCCTGCGTTCTCAGGGTGCAGGACTTCTGTGTGTTTCCAGGGTGAATAAAAAGTCTGCCGGTCACAGAACTTTCTCCTACCGTGCCCCAGCTCTGTGGAACGATCTCCCGGCACACATTCGGCAATCTGATACTGTGGAGACTTAAGTCACGTTTAAAGACTCATTTGTTTCCCCTATTTTATCATTAGTGTTATGTGTTTTTATTCTTGTATTCTTTTATGGTCGTCTTTTTATTGTGTTTTAAATTTTTAATTCAGTTTTCTTTGTTGTTGTTGTTTTATGTTGTGTGAAGCGCCTTGAGACGAGTTCATCGTGAATTGGCACTATATAAATAAATAAATCTGAATTTTTGAATTTGCTGAAACAAGTTTAGCCTTATTCCATCAATAGAAATGCCATTCCATAAAAGACTAAGATATGCGAGTTTAAAAAAAATAGTAATAACTTGCGTATTGCCTGTGGGGATCCACAGGCTCAAGATTTGGTAGTGTTTATAAAACAGGTAGCTGACATTTTTGAAGGGTGGTAATAAATTAAGCAAAGCTTGTATAATGAGTTGGAATGGTGTCCAACCAGAATGTTTTTTAGAATCTTAGACCTCAACAATTTTAGAAGAGGAGCTCAACCCTTTTACTTCCCATTAATTATGTAATTTTTTAATGGTAATTTACTGTCTTAATGCATTTATAAATTGTTTAGGTTCTTGTTATCATATACACACTATTGCTATTATTTTATTTTTACTTCTATTTTGTCATTAGATTTTTTTTTTTTTTTTTTTTTTTATAAACAGACCATAATGAAACTGTTTTCACTTTCTTGCATCATCGCTGTATTTGTAGCATATTTACAATGATGTACTTACACTAACTTATTAAATAAAATCACTCACCACAATCACACTTTTAATATAAAAATGACTTACCACACCCTGCTGGAATGGCGTGCGAGTCCGGAATGTAGTTAGCAACATTCATTGTTCAGTGTTTTTAGCTAATATCCATAGCTTCTCCAAAAATATTAGTCCTATTAATGTTCCATTTTGGTAGCGTTCATCTTTGACCCAAAATACATAAGCACACCAAATGGCAAATGCCAGCTCTCCAGTTTCTCTGTGATCAAAATTACACCCACACACGTGCGTGCGTGCATGCACAGCTTTTTGTCTTTTCCGCATTCTGCTACAACCAGCTGGTTCTAATTTTAGACAGGCAGAAACAGAGATAGCGGAAGACATCAAACACACTACATATACTTCATTCATGGTACTGCCAACATGAAACATAACTCATCCATGGTAACGACAGCATGAGACTTAACTAAACTGACAATCAATTCAACTACAAAAACACAATAATGCAATAACACTAACACTGTTAAACAAATGTGAACCACAACAACATTTAAAACCCCAAAACCTGGAATTCTCATGGCCCATTGCAGCACAACATCCACTGTTTACTGGTTAGCTAAAATGGCTAATTTCCCCCAAAATATTTGCCCTATCAACTTTTGGTTTTTGCAGCATTCATCCTTGACCCAAAATATATAAGCATACCAAATGGCAAATGTCAGCTCTCCCCACTTTTGGCATGATCGACATCATACACGCACGCACGAGATCACTTGTTAATATGTAGATAATAATAAAAAGTCCAGTTTTGCAAACTGCATGGAATACATGTACTTCATCTGCAAAATCTCACATAAATTCATTGAGGAACTTTTTTTTCCTTACCACTGTTACTAATCTGCCTGCTCAGAGGGTGGTTAAGATTAGACCTTATCCTTGCGAAGTGCCTTGGGGTGACTTATGCTGTGATTTGCTCTGTAAAAGTCAACTGACTGTACGCATTTGCCATGGAATTCCCCAAAAATAAATACTTTACCAACTACAAAATTCACTGCAATTTTGCTATACATTACAAAAATAAATATACTTTACTGTACAGGGGTGGTGCCCAAGTGGTTAGTGCGCTTGGTTTCAGTGCGAAAGGTTCCCAGTTCAAGCCCCACCTCTCCATGTAAAGGCTCCCCTGACACTTGCACGACTTCGATCCGCGCACTTGCACGCACTCTGCCGTGCACGAGAGTAAACTCGTCTCAAACTCATAAACTGTGCACAGCTTCGTGCAAGTGCGCAAAGAAAACTGAATTGTTCAAAATCTCCATCAAACAATACTTACATGAACATTATGCAAACAAGTCAAAAACACTGTGTGCGTGCGAGTGATTGCGTCAGCGCACCGCATCAGAGTGCAGTTCGTCTGAACGATTATAACGAGATGTTAAATATATCATAAACATACTTTTACAGCTGCACACAAGAAGGAATGAAGATGCACCTGTTTTACCAAGCTATTACAAGCATGGCAAATAATTACCATTTTAGATGGCTCCAAATACATTCTCCACCTCATTAAGCACATGCGTGCAAGAAAAGCTGCAGCTGAAGTGCTCCTCTGTGATTTCAGAAGCAATTAGAGCCATTTTCAATAGCCAACTCAGACAGAAAATGATTAATCCGCTACAAAACAATTATTTTATATACACAGCGCACAACACGTGGCAGCCAGTGGAACAAAGCAGTGTCCAGCTGGGAACACAGCAGATGGGATCGTCACGACGATGTGCGTACAAGTGTGCGGATCAAAGTCATGCAAGTGTCAGGACACATTAACGTAGAGTTGTGTCAGGAAGGGCATCCGGTGTAAAACTTCAAACAAATCAACATGCAGATGCACCTGCTCTGGCGACCCCAAATGAAAACAAGGGAGCAGCCAAATGGACTGCATAACAACTACATGTAAACATAAAATAAATGTAGTCAGTTTTGTGGGGACAAAAGACTATAGCTTTAAATTACAGTTAAGTCTGCACCTATGACAGGGAGCTGCTGCAGCCACTTGCGAAAGTAGGCAATTTGATGACTTTAAAAAAAAAAACAACCAAAAACTGACTAATCCAATATTTGCACTAATGCAGTAAGACGTCTTTACTTCCAAACAGAGTTTCATTCATAAATAAAGCTACAGAAAGGCAAAACTTTAATTTCACTTTATTTACACAGTCACACAAATGTCTCAGTGGGCCTTACACTCTCCACATAAAACCCTCTGTCCTAAGACTAGTACAGGGAAAAACTCCCATTGGAAATTTTGGGAATTCATTAATCTAGTCTTGGATATGTGTTGCAAAATTTATTTATTTATTTCCCACAAAGTATTAAATGCCCGAATGGACTTTGACAAGAGTTTGAAAACTATGCACTTCACAGAGCATGCAAAGTAACATCTGGAAGTCTATCACCACAATAAATATTCCAGGACTACCCCAAAGCTCACTTGCTGACTGCTGCCATGTCAAGAGTCTCCTGTCATGACGTGTCCTTTAGTCTTTACGTGTCCAACAATTTCTGCTATCTGGAGTCATTTTTATGGGCCAGCTGTTTCCCTCTTTTTGGGTTCCCTTTTCCAACACTGATTCTGTAGAAGAGAAACTTAGAGCTGCACAAACCCACACCCTTTTGATTAAAACTTGGCAGACGACAATCTTGGCTCCACTTCACCTCTCTTTACGTCAAACTCACACAGTGACAGACATCAAATGACACTACACTGCCTACTCATGCAAACATTAGGACGCAGTGTATTTATCAAGAGGGATGGTGCTTCAATATGTAAGAGGCCAGGTTCACATCTACTCAATTATACAGGGTCGCCACAGTGAATCTAGTACAAATCCGCACTAAGTTTTACATCGAATGCACTTCCTGACAACTCCAGTTTTACTTGGAGAAACAGACACAGCCCCTGATCTTCCTAAGAGGTCTCCCATCCAAGTATTAACCAAGACCCACCCTGCTTAGCTTCTGAGATCTGAAGGGATCAGGCTTCCACACAGCAGAGCGCGCCCCCCCACCAAAAAAGACTTTGACAAGAATGGCAAAAGAACAAGTTGTGACGTGTAACAAAAAGCCAGATGGGCTTTCAGTGACTGATTTAACAGTTTAGCATTCCACAGTTAATCAAGTAAAGCTGCAACCCAGCAGAATTCACAAAGGCCCAGTTTCACTCCAGCTGGCGGTTCTGTCTACTGTCATTATTCTCACCATTTCTTTATCCAGCAAAGAAAAAGATTCAACGACCTTGTCTTTGCAGATCCAAGGGATCACCTTATCACACACACACTGCCACACAGCAAGATATTTATTTAAGACAAAAAATATCATCTCATCACTTACCGCAGCTTAGCTAGCAAGGTACTTATCAAATATCCATTTTGGGGGAAAAACGTCTTGCTACTAGGTGTAAAAGTGTTATTTTGATTACATGTAAATATTCCCTGCGATTAGCAAACTATGGGACAAACTGATTTTCACCCCTTGTAAATCAGGAAATGAGGAAAACATATTTCAGGTGCATTTTTCTCAACCCATTAATGAGTTTTCAAAATAGTTGATTATATTTTTCTCTCAGTGCTTCAACTGATTAATCATTTCAATCCTACTTTATAGAGAAGTCTTAACCTGAATGCATTAATTTTGGGATATACACCATTTGATAACCAATATATAGGATTTCCAACAATCTTAAGGAAAGTTAGCTTTAACGTTAGCGTCATTAAACTTACCAATCTGCTGAGACGACATTCGTCGTTGTTCGACACAAATACAGTTTGAAATATTAGCTCATCTATGCTCGGAAATAGCTGTGCAACTACAGGTGTGGAAAAAAAGAATTCCTACTACTACAATTTTTTTTCTCCCCCATTTCACTTATTTGGCAAAGACCCTGGACCTACGCTATCGTTAGCTTGCTAACATTACCTCATAAGGTTAGCGGACTGACTTAGCTTTGCATAACTCGGCGTTCCTGGAAATATATTAACGTTAAATTGCACAATACACAAATGAAGAAAACATAAATAAATACTGCAACACACAATAGGAGTATGTTCCATATAAATAAAGAAGCTCTAGAATGCAGCTTTAACTAGCGCGTAGCTAACAGTGGCTTTCATTATTCAGTGCCTGCTGTAACGTAAGCTATTCCTTTGCTATTTAACGCTAAAAAAAAAAAAAAGCGCTTATAATAAAGCTTTGTCTTTGAGAGTTCCAGCTCAAGGACTTCGTGGTATTAAATACGTACTTGGTGTTAGCACTGAACAGTAGGTTCTGGAATCGAACTGCCGCACCTCCCTCCACCAGCCGTCGCCAAGTAGCGTCTGCTGCTGCTGTGAGCAATATTTTACCCGACTAGACTCGACCCGACTAGAAGTTGCCAGGTTGGTTTTTAAACAGCCCTCTTTTCAAGAACGTCGCAATAATGAACTCTTTCAGGGCTGAATGAACGCTCACATTTTGTTCTGGCTAGTTAAAGCTGGATTATTATGCAGAGAACAACACAGTATAGAATAAAACCAATCTTCATTGTAGTCCTTGCAGAGGCGGCTCAAGCCTTTATGGGGCCATGAGCAGAAACGGAGCCCCCCCCCAGTTACCTTGGTGCTGCCAAAACCATTGTCATTGCAGATCATTCTCACACTGTAAATCCAACACACCCATTTTCGATTTGATAACTTCTAGCTGTGTCTACAATGTTAATGATCACATTGTAATAATACAATAACATGCTTTTGGAGGGCAGTATGCATCCTCATCAAGCTGGCTGCTTTGGCTGCTGTTCATTGTCGGACTATCCATGATAAAATCATCCAGAATATCCATATTGACACCAACACGCACTTCTTGCCTTTTCATGTTATCGTCTGCAGACAGTCTTGGGTTGTGCATGATATGACGCCATCACTTTATGCACCGTGGGCGGGTATTGGGATACCCGCCCGTTACTGCGGTCAGGTATAGACAGGTAGCATAAATGTAAATCTATGTTACCGGCCCAGCAAAGCCCCAGTAAGTGATAATAATGTGCCAACACATTTATTTTGGCACTCAAAGTACAAAGCTAATTTATGGTGTTTCTGCAGGATGTAGCAAATAGCATCTCCCCCCACGCCATGATTATGGAATACAGTGGTAGTGGGCCGGCGGCCGGGGGTCTTTTAATAAATACACGTAAAATTAGAGCATTTGTGTGTGTGTGTGGGGGGGCTACTTCTCTTACATATCTCACACAGATACCTTAACACATGGTGTCTGGCATAAATTATTGTTATACCAGTAGAATTTCTTTGGACAGGATGGTGGTTTAGTGGTTAGCATTGTTGCCTCACAGCAAGCAGGTCATGTGATCGATTCCCACCTGTGGCCTTTCTGTGTGGAGTTTGCATGTTCTACCCGTGTTTGCGTGGATTCCCTCTGGGTGCTCCGGCTTCCTCCCACATCCAAAGACGTGCGGATTAGGTGAACTGGAAATTGCAAATTGTCCATCGGTGTGCGGGTGTGAATATGTTTGTTTGTCAATATGTGGCCCTGCAACAGACTGGCGTCCTGTCCAGGTTGTACCCTGCCTCACACCCTATGACTGCTGGGATAGGCTCCAACAATCCTTGACCCTTACTTGAAGTAAGTGGTTAAAGATGAGTGACTGAGTGAGTGAGTGAAAATTTCTTTGAACACAGTCAGAATGTTTAACATGAAAACTGAAACACATTAAAATGTACAAGTAGAAGTAGCGGACGTGGCCCTGAGTGCCCTTTTGGAGCCTTCCTCCTCCGGATGGGATGGGTCAGACAACAGTCCTTCTTCCAAACTCCAACCTTCTGGGACACAACCAAACCTTTAATCATAATTTTGATAAACTCACGAGACTAAGATGGCATATTCACTGATGATGTATCCAAGCGCATCAAAAGATGTATCTCTCAATCAAATCTGGCTTAGCCAGTGACTTCCAGGAACAGGCTGGTTGACTACCATGAATAGAGTGGTGACAGCTGGAGAGACAGCGGACAGTTCGGAACGATGGTATAGGGGCAAAGAAGGGCCAGTAACCCAACCTCCATCTTCTCTGAGGAAGAACCCAAACCTGTTACAAAAAGTCTGAAAGAAGCATGACCCCGGGGGAGCCTGAGAGGGTGGGAGAATGAGCACCCCAAAAGGACAGACAATCAGGTAACGACCCACGCAATCGGACAATCGACAATGTATTTGTCTTGTATATGTGGCAAGAATTGTAAAACCCCACAAGGCTTGAAGATCCACCAGGCCATGGATGATCTGACAGTAACAACTTTGTCAGTCCCAGGCAGCAGATTGATCCTCCAAGGCTTGGCGAAGCTAATCACCTGGGCTCAGATATGCTTCAAGCCAGAACAGTTGAAGTACTTGGCTCTGAGAAGAGGGCAGGTGACAGACCAGTTCCGCTTCTTTCTCGCAGGAACCCAAATCCCTTCAGTTACTGAGAAACCAGTGAAGAGCCTTGAAAAGATCTTTGATTGCACGCTAAAGGATACAGCTTCCATCAGAATGGCAAATCAAGTACTGGAGGGATGGCTACCAGCTGCTGACAAATCAGGGCTGCCAGGGAAATCCAAAACCTGGATGTACCAACATGGCATCCTTACTAGGATATTGTGGACATTGCTAGTATACAAATTTCCTATATCCACCATGGAAGGGTTCAAGAGGAGGGTCAGTAGCCACCTCTGAAGGTGGTTGGGATTAACCAAAAGTCTGAGTAGCATCGCTCTCTATGGTAATACAAACAGGCTGACACTCCCCATCAGCAGCATCTGTGAAGAGTTCAAGGTTACCGAACAAGGAACGTACTCCAGTACAAGTAATCCAGTAATCCAAAAGTTTCCAATCTGACACTGAGGTGAGGACCAGAAGAAAGTGGAGGGCACAGGAGGCAATGGACCAGCCTGAGTTGAGGCTTCTTCACAAGGCACTGGAGGGAACTGTGGCAGTAGGATGTGTGGGATTGGACAGCATTTCAACAGCCAACTACAGCTGCTTTAAAGGCAAAGAAAGGCAGGACCTGATTCAAAAGGAGGTAAGAGTTGGAGTCGAAGACGAGCGTGCAAATCAGATGGCGGAACTGAGACAGCGGGACGCTTGGACCAGATGGGAGAAAGCCATGGACAGAAAGATCTCATGGGCTGAGTAATGGATAGCTGAGCCTTACTGCATCAGGTTTCTCATCCAGTCGATATACAACATGGTGCAAAGCTCATCTAACCTCTTCTGTTAGAGCAAGACAGAGACACCAGCATGAACCTTGTACCAAGAAAGAAGAACCCTGTAACATATACTCAGTGGCTGTCCAAAAGCACTTATAGATGGTGCTACCATTGGTGCCATGATCAGGTGCTGAAGGCTATTGCTGAAACCATCTGTGGTGCCATCTACCAGAGTAAATGCCTCCCAATAGCAAGGCAATGGGTAGCATTCATCTGAGCAGGAGAACCAATCACATCCCAAGCAAATGCCCAAGCAGGCCTCCTGGGAACAGCTCGTGACTGACACATGATGGTGGACCTTGGGAAGCAACTCAAATGTCCAGAAACCACCACTGAGTCAAACTTCTCGATTCCAAAAATACCAGTTCATTTTTCAGGAATTTTGGTGGAGTGATGGAATGATGGAATGATGGAGCACCGCCCCAGCCAACCACAGTTACGAACCAGGCATCCGGCGGAGCAGCGCATCACGCCTGCAGCAGAAGCGGCCTGGTTTGGATTGGCACTTGCTTGGCGTGGACAGCCGAGACTGCTTTGGCTACAGCGGCCACAGCAGTGCCAGACTACCCCACGACGTCTCCACGGGGCATCCTGTCTCTTTGTCTTTGGCCATGTCTCTTTGTCTCTGCCACATGGATGCACGGCTGATCCACCGCTGTCCATAAGACAGCCGTGTGCCTGTAAGCTGTCCCTGTAACTAGGATGAGTTAAATGCAGAGGACAAATTTCATTGCATGTACGAGTATATATATGTACAATGACAATAAAGGCTCTATTCCAGTGGTGTCCAAGGTATTGCACAAAGGACTAAGAGTATGCAGGTTTTTGATTTCACTGATGAACTCATCCCATCTGCTCAAAGTGATGTTAATCAGTGAAATCACCTGCTGGAGTCGGTGGCTGCAAAGAAAACCTGCACCCTCTTGGTCATTTCTGGAATAGTTTGGACACCACTGCTCATTTATTCAAGCTGCAAACCAGACATTGTGCTGTTCTCTGAGACATCCAAACAGGTGGTTTTGTTGCTTGAGCTCACAGTGCCCTGGGAAGAGAGGATGGAGGAGGCCAGCGGAAGGAAGATGGAGAAATATGCAGAATGGGGGTGGATTACTGTAGTCGTGGGTAGCGTGCACAGTGTATGCTGTTCGAAGTGGGGAGCAGGGGCTTTGCAGGAAGATTATTAAGGCCTACAGCCTCCTGGGCATCACAAGTGCACGCTAAAGGAAAGCCAATAGTGAGGCCTCAAAAGCTGCAGAAAAGGCCTCAAAATGGTTTGGGATCATGTGGGACAAGAAGTGGGCGAATGGCACAGACACAGACCAGAATCCATCACTCCTGGTTGGGTCACGTGGGCGAGGGGTTCTGAAGTTAAAAGATCCAAAACCCCCGGGTATCTCACTGATGATGTGTCCAAGCACATCAAAAGATGCATCTCTCAATCAATCACATGTGTATTACGAGCTCAGATAAAGGAAGAACAACATGTAATTCAAATCCCACAGCTTTATTACTTATTATACATCTTAAAAATAATCAGGAATATTTTGGTGAAATTTTAACTTTATTCCAAACTTGAAAATTGAAGATGCATGTTTATTTTTAATAACCACTCATGACCCACCTACAGTACCTGTATTGCCCACCAAGGGACAAAGACCCGCACTTTGGGAATCACAACTACATTTAGTGTCCTACTGAATTAAACATAGGACAGAATTAGTGCATTAAATATTTCAGCCTGTTACATTAATTGAGACAACCAGCTTTCCACATTTCCCAGAAGTATTAATGCTCAGAAAATTAATCAACTAATTTCTCAGTAATCTGTTAAAAGAAAATTCCAAACTAACAGCTTTCAAAATGTGAATTATCAATGTTTAATCATTTTGTTTGTCATATAGTGTATCACCTCACACCACTTTAAAAATATAAAAATTTTAGACTGCTGATTGGATGAAATGTTTGAACATAAAAAAGGACAACAAAAACACACAATAAAGATTAACAAAGAAAAAAAACATACAAAGTGCAAAAAAATAAAAAATACTCCACAGCAAGGCATACACGCATAGTATAAACCTCCAACACAGAACACGAAATAATAAGTAAATTATAAATAATAATGTAATAAGTAAATTATAATGTGTTGATTTGGGATCTAGAGCTTGTGATGGGTAATGCTTCATTTTTTAAAATAAATGACTGATTGATTAAAGAAATTGTTAATTGTTTAACGGTCGAAACATCGCGACGGAGCACTTTTTATCAGCTAACTTTTATCAGCGTTGGCAAGCTAACTAGCTTGCTAACGCTTTCGTTTTTATTTTTTTAATTTTTTAATTTTTTTTTTTAGCACTGTTGCCGTGCGTTCGCTGTTGTCGTGCGTTGCCTGTGCTGCTTCATGGCCTGTTTGGTGCCTTGATTGGGGCACTCCTTCTGCTGAATCACCTCTAAATTATTTACACATTATTCACTTTGTGTGTTTTTAGGAATCCGCTAGGTTGCGTAGCTACTAGCTCTTAGCCGGTTTAGCATGGCGGCTTCTCCTGTCTCTCCCGCACTTTTCTGCTCTGGGTGTGAAATATTTAGTTATTCCTCGGCCTCCTTTAGCAGTAATTGTAGTTGTAATAAGTGTAGCTTATTCGTAGCTTTGGAGGCCAGGCTGGGCGAATTGGAGACTCGGCTCCGCACCGTGGAAAATTCTACAGCTAGCCAGGCCCCTGTAGTCGGTGCGGACCAAGGTAGCTTAGCCGCCGTTAGTTCCCCTCTGGCAGATCCCGAGCAGTCGGGAAAGCAGGCTGACTGGGTGACTGTGAGGAGGAAGCGTAGTTCTAAACAGAAGCCCCGTGTACACCGCCAACCCGTTCACATCTCTAACCGTTTTTCCCCACTCGACGATACACCCGCCGAGGATCAAACTCTGGTTATTGGCGACTCTGTTTTGCGAAATGCGAAGTTAGCGACACCAGCAACCAGTCAATTGTCTTCCGGGGGCCAGAGCAGGCGACATTGAAGGAAATTTGAAACTGCTGGCTAAGGCTAAGCGTAAATTTGGTAAGATTGTAATTCACGTCGGCAGTAATGACACTCGGTTACGCCAATCGGAGGTCACTAAAATTAACATTAAATCGGTGTGTAACTTTGCAAAAACAATGTCGGACTCTGTAGTTTTCTCTGGGCCCCTCCCCAATCGGACCGGGAGTGACATGTTTAGCCGCATGTTCTCCTTGAATTGCTGGCTGTCTGAGTGGTGTCCAAAAAATGAGGTGGGTTTCATAGATAATTGGCAAAGCTTCTGGGGAAAACCTGGTCTTGTTAGGAGAGACGGCATCCATCCCACTTTGGATGGAGCAGCTCTCATTTCTAGAAATCTGGCCAATTTTTTTGGATCCTCCAAACTGTGACTATCCAGGGTTGGGACCAGGAGGCAGAGTTGTAGTCTTACACACCTCTCTGCAGCTTCTCTCCCCCTGCCATCCCCTCATTACCCCATCCCCGTAGAGACGGTGCCTGCTTCCAGACCACCAATAACCAGCAAAAATCTATTTAAGCATAAAAATTCAAAAAGAAAAAATAATATAGCACCTTCAACTGCACCACAGACTAAAACAGTTAAATGTGGTCTATTAAACATTAGGTCTCTCTCTTCTAAGTCCCTGTTGGTAAATGATATAATAATTGATCAACATATTGATTTATTCTGCCTAACAGAAACCTGGTTACAGGAGGATGAATATGTTAGTTTAAATGAGTCAACACCCCCGAGTCACACTAACTGTCAGAATGCTCGTAGCACGGGCCGGGGTGGAGGATTAGCAGCAATCTTCCATTCCAGCTTATTAATTAATCAAAAACCTAGACAGAGCTTTAATTCATTTGAAAGCTTGTCTCTTAGTCTTGTCCATCCAAATTGGAAGTCCCAAAAACCAGTTTTATTTGTTATTATCTATCGTCCACCTGGTCGTTACTGTGAGTTTCTCTGTGAATTTTCAGACCTTTTGTCTGACTTAGTGCTTAGCTCAGATAAGATAATTATAGTGGGCGATTTTAACATCCACACAGATGCTGAGAATGACAGCCTCAACACTGCATTTAATCTATTATTAGACTCTATTGGCTTTGCTCAAAAAGTAAATGAGTCCACCCACCACTTTAATCATATCTTAGATCTTGTTTTGACTTATGGTATGGAAATAGAAGACTTAACAGTATTCCCTGAAAACTCCCTTTTGTCTGATCATTTTTTAATAACATTTACATTTACTCTGATGGACTACCCTGCAGTGGGGAATAAGTTTCATTACACTAGAAGTCTTTCAGAAAGCGCTGTAACTAGGTTTAAGGATATGATTCCTTCTTTATGTTCTCTAATGCCATATACCAACACAGAGCAGAGTAGCTACCTAAACTCTGTAAGGGAGTTAGAGTATCTCGTCAATAGTTTTACATCCTCTTTGAAGACAACTTTGGATGCTGTAGCTCCTCTGAAAAAGAGAGCTTTAAATCAGAAGTGTCTGACTCCGTGGTATAACTCACAAACTCGTAGCTTAAAGCAGATAACCCGTAAGTTGGAGAGGAAATGGCATCTCACTAATTTAGAAGATCTTCACTTAGCCTGGAAAAAGAGTTTGTTGCTCTATAAAAAAGCCCTCCGTAAAGCTAGGACATCTTTCTACTCATCACTAATTGAAGAAAATAAGAATAACCTCAGGTTTCTTTTCAGCACTGTAGCCAGGCTGACAAAGAGTCAGAGCTCTATTGAGCTGAGTATTCCATTAACTTTAACTAGTAATGACTTCATGACTTTCTTTGCTAACAAAATTTTGACTATTAGAGAAAAAATTACTCATAACCATCCCAAAGATGTATCGTTATCTTTGGCTGCTTTCAGTGATGCCGGTATTTGGTTAGACTCTTTCTCTCCGATTGTTCTGTCTGAGTTATTTTCATTAGTTACTTCATCCAAACCATCAACATGTTTATTAGACCCCATTCCTGCCAGGCTGCTCAAGGAAGTCCTACCATTATTTAATGCTTCAATCTTAAATATGATCAATCTATCTTTGTTAGTTGGTTATGTACCACAGGCCTTTAAGGTGGCAGTAATTAAACCATTACTTAAAAAGCCATCACTTGACCCAGCTATCTTAGCTAATTATAGGCCAATCTCCAACCTTCCTTTTCTCTCAAAGATTCTTGAGAGGGTAGTTGTAAAACAGCTAACTGATCACCTGCAGAGGAATGGTCTATTTGAAGAGTTTCAGTCAGGTTTTAGAATTCATCATAGTACAGAAACAGCATTAGTGAAGGTTCCAAATGATCTTCTTATGGCTTCGGACAGTGGACTTATCTCTGTGCTTGTTCTGTTGGACCTCAGTGCTGCTTTTGATACTGTTGACCATAAAATTTTATTACAGAGATTAGAGCATGTCATAGGTATTAAAGGCACTGCGCTGCGGTGGTTTGAATCATATTTGTCTAATAGATTACAGTTTGTTCATGTAAATGGGGAATCTTCTTCACAGACTAAAGTTAATTATGGAGTTCCACAAGGTTCTGTGCTAGGACCAATTTTATTCACTTTATACATGCTTCCCTTAGGCAGTATTATTAGACGGTATTGCTTAAAGTTTCATTGTTACGCAGATGATACCCAGCTTTATCTATCCATGAAGCCAGAGGATACACACCAATTAGCTAAACTGCAGGATTGTCTTACAGACATAAAGACATGGATGACCTCTAATTTCCTGCTTTTAAACTCAGATAAAACTGAAGTTATTGTACTTGGCCCCACAAATCTTAGAAGCATGGTGTCTAACCAGATCGTTACTCTGGATGGCATTTCCCTGATCTCTAGTAATACTGTGAGAAATCTTGGAGTCATTTTTGATCAGGATATGTCATTCAAAGCGCATATTAAACAAATATGTAGGACTGCCTTTTTGCATTTACGCAATATCTCTAAAATCAGAAAGGTCTTGTCTCAGAGTGATGCTGAAAAACTAATTCATGCATTTATTTCCTCTAGGCTGGACTATTGTAATTCATTATTATCAGGTTGTCCTAAAAGTTCCCTAAAAAGCCTTCAGTTGGTTCAGAATGCTGCAGCTAGAGTACTGACGGGGACTAGCAGGAGAGAGCATATCTCACCCGTGTTGGCCTCTCTTCATTGGCTTCCTGTTAATTCTAGAATAGAATTTAAAATTCTTCTTCTTACTTATAAGGTTTTGAATAATCAGGTCCCATCTTATCTTAGGGACCTCGTAGTACCATATTACCCCATTAGAGCGCTTCGCTCTCAGACTGCGGGCTTACTTATAGTTCCTAGGGTTTGTAAGAGTAGAATGGGAGGCAGAGCCTTCAGCTTTCAGGCTCCTCTCCTGTGGAACCAGCTCCCAATTCAGATCAGGGAGACAGACACCCTCTCTACTTTTAAGATTAGGCTTAAAACTTTCCTTTTCGCTAAGGCTTATAGTTAGGGCTGGATCGGGTGACCCTGGACCATCCCTTGGTTATGCTGCTTTAGACGTAGATTGTGGGGGGGTTCCCATGATGCACTGTTTCTTTCTCTTTTTGCTCCGTATGCATCACTCTGCATTTAATCATTAGTGATCGATCTCTGCCCCCCTTCATGGCATGTCTTTTTCCTGGTTTTTTCCCTCAGCCCCAACCAGTCTCAGCAGAAGACTGCCCCTCCCTGAGCCTGGTTCTGCTGGAGGTTTCTTCCTGTTAAAAGGGAGTTTTTCCTTCCCATTGTGGCCAAGTGCTTGCTCATAGGGGGTCGTTTTGACCGTTGGGGTTTTTCATAATTATTGTATGGCCTTGCCTTACAATATGGAGCGCCTTGGGGCAACTGTTTGTTGTGATTTGGCGCTATATAAGAAAAAAAAGTTGAGTTAAGTTGAGTTAATGAAAATAATCATTCCTGGCAGCTGCTGAGTTGAGCTGTACAACCTTTCAGGTTTTGCAGCACATTTGCAACATATAATTTTGCGTTACAAAAATAAAACGACATTATATGCTTGGATTTCAGCAGAAACTAAATTTTGTCAGTTTTATGAAATTTGAAAGGCTGTATAGCTTTAATGATTTCATCTTGAGCACTGAAAGTTTAATTAGGACACATCAGCATGGAAACATTCTATTCAGTTAGAAGAATCTTAATGTGTTGTTCTTTAAAAAAAAAACTTAAAATAAAAATAAACACATAGTGCAGCAGATAACTGAAACAATCATGCAAATGGTGATAAAAGCATCAAATTCGGCAGAAATACTCCTTAGACACTCCTCTTTTGAAAAAACCGATTGGCCACTTGACTTTTCAATCGGTGGTCAGGTAGGGGTCAATTGAAGAATTACACAGAGGTTAAAATTAAAAGATGCTCCAATCATATTGAAAAATATTCCATATTATTTGCCTGATCATAAAGATTCCAAAAAGGTATAGTTTGGACTATCTGTGACTGAATTCTATGGAGTTACGGGATAAAAACAGCAAGAATAGTGACAAAGGTCAGTTTCATTTTGTACAGGGGTCAAAAGTTAAAGTTGCTCCAATTTTGGTAAAAAGTGATGCAAATTATTGGTTGAGCTAATATGATTAATAAATGGAATACTGTTGACAGTGTTGAATGCTTGGTCTGCAAGGTAAAGGTCAAACAAGGTCTACATCTATTGGATTCTATAACATGTGACATATGTTACCCTGTAACGTGATAAGTAAGGATGATACATGGTCCAAACTATTCCTTTTTAAAACCGTGTTAATTCAACTAGTAATTTGCATCACTTTTTACCAAAATTGGGTCAACTTTAACTTTTGACCCCTGTACAAACCGAAACTGACCTTTGTCACCATTCTTGCTGTTTTTACCCCATAACTCTATAGAATTCAGTCACAGATAGTCCAAACTATACCTTTTTGGAATCTTTATGATCAGGCAAATAATGTGGCATAGGTTTCAATATGATTGGAACATCTTTTAATTTTGACTGTGTAATCCTTCAGGCAGCACGGTGGCTTAGTGGTTAGCACTGTTGCCTCACAGCGAGGGCGTGGGTTCAATTCCTGTGGCCTTTCTTTGTGGAGTTTGCATGTTCTCCCCGTGTTTGCGTGGGTTTCCTCCGAGTGCTCTGGTTTCCTCCAACATCCAAAGACATACGGGTTAGGTGGATTGGAATCTTTAAAAATTGTCCATAGGTGTGTGTGTGGGTGTGTCTGTGTTTGTTTGTCTGTTTGTGGCCCTGCGAGAGACTGGCGTCCTGTCCTGGGTGCACCCTGCCTTGCGCTCTATGGCTGCTGGGATAGGCTCCAGCCCCCCGTGTCCCTTAATTGGACTAGGCGGTAGAAGATGAATGAATGAATGAATGTAATTCTTCAATTGACCTTTACCTGAACGCTAACTGAAAATTCAAGTGGCCAATCGGTTTTTTCAAAAGAGGATTGTCTGAGGCTGCTCCCTTGTTTTGCACTCGGGGTTGCCACAGCAAATCCAAGGTGGATCTGCATGTTGAATTGGCACAGGTTTTATGCCGAATGCCCTTCCTGACGCAACTCCACATTACATGGAGAAATGTGGCAGGGGTGGGATTTAAACCCGGAACCTTCTGCACTGAAACCAAGCGCATTAACCACTTGGCCACCCCTTATAATAATAATAATAATAATAATAATAATAATAATATCGGACTTTATAGTACAAAAATGTACAAAGTGCTCTCTACATAAGACACAACAGTAAAACTAAATTTTGCATCTATAAAACAATTAAAATGGAACAAAATGAATTTTGAATTTCATATTAATAAGGCTACAGACATTTGCTTGTAATATTAATATCTGCTCATAGATAGATAGATAGATAGATACTAAAATACGGGTGAACAATGTGAACCTGGCAACTCAGAGTCCACGTCATTTCCGAAGGAAAGGGTTGGTTTGTTTTTTCTGCTGGCGTCGCCCGGTAATCGGAGCAGCACTGGCGGTCAGTGTTTAGCGTGTGCTATTGTGTGCCACGAAACATTCGTTAGTTACATTAAATAGATGCTGCGATGCCAGACGTAACTTTGAAGGGAGCCGAGTGCAAAAAACAAACGCTGAGAGGGCTGTAGTTCTTTGTTGCTGTTGAAGCAGGGGACGTTTGCAGATACTCTCGGACGGGCCGAGGCGAGCGGAGCAGCTCTGCAGTAAAATGGCAACCCCCTATGTCACAGATGAATCCGGTAAGGTTTGTGTCAGACCTTTGTTGTGCTGCGGACATGTTAGCCACAAAACACAGCTACTACAACAGTGGTCTTGTTGTTTGTGACGTAAATAATAACCAGGTTAACCACGTTTGTGCTCTGTTTCGCAGCTAGCTAACACTCCAGTCGATTAGCATTGTGTGTGGTTAGCTTGTAGCTAGTGTAAATAAGAATAAGAGGAACTTTATTATCCCAGAGGAAATTATTTTGCCAGAGTACCGAACATTAACGGCGATCATTATTTTAATACAGTAGATACAACAAATTTATGCAACATGATTGAAGACATTCTCACACGATGTTTGCCAATATTGCACATAACTGAGTAACTGAATAACTGTTCGTTATGTATTCATCCTGCAGAAGGGGGCGGAATTATAGAGTCTGATTGTTACAGGTTTGGGAAGCCCTCCTGTGGTGTTCTGTGGTGCACCTCGGTGGTCTCAATCTATGGCTGAAGGTACAGACGGTTGCCCAGTTCCGGATCACCTTTTTTAAAGTCCCGCTATACGGAGCCATAATGCAACTGAATGTCTTTTATTGTGTATTGTTGTATTGGGTATTTGAATGTTATTTAGCTGAAAAAGTCAGGGTGGAGTAGCGCTTCTACTTAAAGTGTGAAGCCACATTATGTGTGGTGCAAACATTTTACAGAAATGGATCACTTTTGCCAGTTCTGGATCACGACACTCTGTGTCACTTTGGGGTCATTCCTGGCATCTGGCTGGAGCCCTTCTAATGCAGAATGATACACACTGTGCCAGAGAATGTGTTTTGAACACAAAATGATAGAAATTGTTAAATGAGAATTTACTTAGTTTCAAAAAGCGCCGTTATACGTTTTTACGAGCAAAAAATGAAGTGTGGAGGTGAGATTTCTCCCGAATTAAAAAGTAAAAGCCTCCACATTCATGCCCATTCCTGATGTTGAGATGACACCCAAAGTCCACATAACTCACAACTACAGACACGAGGCTGCTGCTTCAGTGATCCACAACCGGCAAATTTTCACGTCAGAGATAAATGCGCGCAGCAATTAAACAGCAAGACATAACACACTGACATTTTCTACCCAAGTAAGTATTTTCCCACTCTAGAACCAGTGACACCGAATGGCTAACTCACCTTTGCTACTTAATAGAGATAGTCACTTTCACACTTGCAGGAGTCAGTGAGTCAGAAAATGTGCGCACACCACCGAGACCGGGATGTTTTGATTCCTCTGCCGATCACAAAGATGGCTGGATCTGGTGGAGCTTGTGGTCATTTGTAGACAAAACATCAGTCTTTCCATTGGTACCAAGTATTAGCTTATTCGCGCTGATTACGAAAAATGGCGGGGCAAATACTGCAGCAGTGATCCGGAGCCGGCAATGATCCGGAACTGGGCAAGTGACTGTACCTCCACCACCAACTCCAACTCAACCCCCAGGACAGAGCCAGCTCTCCTGATGAGCTTGTTAAGTCTATTCATGTCATCTGCCTTCAGTTTGCTGCCTCAGCACACTACAGCATAGAAGATGACACTGTAGATCACCAGAGTGATAAAACATCTGCAACATATTTTTGTAGAAATTGAAAGATCTGAGCCTCCTGAGGAAGTACAGTTGGTGCTGACCTTTCTTATACACGACGTCTGTGTTTACAGTCCAGTTTAGTTTGTTGTCTATGTGGACACCCAGAGGTACTTGTCGTAGTCTACAGTGTCCACCTCAGTTCCATTGGTGATAACTGGGTTTGGACGGGTCTTCCGTCTTCTGAAGTCCACCACCAGCTCCTTCGTCTTAGATACATTGCTACAGGTGGTTGAGTCCATACCATTCCACAAACCTGTTTACCACACTCTTGTACCCATCCTCCTGGTCCCTGCCAATGCAGCCCACAATGGCAGAGTCATCTGAAAACTTCTGCAGGTGGCAGTACTGCAACCAGAACCTGAAGTCTGAGGTGTAGAGTGTGAACAGGAAGGGAGTATTCAGGCAGTACTGTCTGAAATATTGCTGTTAGCACATTTGCATTAGTTATGGGCATAATCACAGGTTATAAACTTTGTCTAGTCATTGACAGTAACTACATAAACTGTTGCTGATGTTTAGCAACATCTGATGAACAATTTTTTCAATGTTTTACTAATACAGTCTTAATTTTCCATTTTTAAGCACAATTCCAATAAAAGGCAACCACTTACCCTGTGCTAACTGGTCCCATTAAATAGGAAATTCATAATTTGATAGGGATGCATATTCCTGAACTGTCCATTAGGTGGAAACACAGCATGTGACATCTTCCTTATCTTTGGAACCCCTGACCATTGTTTGAAATTTGGGTGTTGCAGATGTTTCAGAATGTTAAGGATTAGTGTTTAAAGTTTGCTATCAGTAATTTGTAGTACTTATCAAAAATTTTAGCAGTGGCTACAGATACAGAAGACAGAATATGTCTCATTGACTGAAAGTCTAATTCCTTAACCATAACACTAACAATAATATTAACACTGTCGGGACTTGAAAATCTTCCCCTGTACAAATGTTTCTTGTAGGTCTCTACTTCTCGAACCTTACCTGTAGAATTCATGTTTTGGGATACGTCTTATTTGAAGATACACTGAAAAAAGTATAAATGCAACACTTTTGTTTTTGCTCCCATTTTTCATGAGCTGAACTCAAAGATCTCAAACATTTTCTATATACACAAAGCCCTATTTCTCTCAACTATTGTTTACAAAGCTGTCTAAATCTGTGTTAGTGAGCATTTCCACTTTGCAGAGACAGTCAATCCCACCTCACAGGTATGGCATATCAAGATGCTGATTAGACAGCATAATTATTGCACAGGTGTGCCTTAGACTGGCCACAATAAAAGGCCACTTTGAAAATAGGTCTTTTTTGTATATATAAAATGTTTTAGGTTTTTGAGTTCAGCTCATAAAAAATGGGAGCAAAAACATTATTTTTCTTCAGTGTACTTTGAAAAGTTTTGTGTATCCCCATTCACGTTTTATCAACAGTTTAATTTTAGTCCGACTTGACCATTCTGTTGTATGTTTCGTTCCTTGTATGGCCATGCAGTTGACATCGCGTTTCTCACCGAGGTGCAGCAGACATGCCTGTCGGATATTGCATAGGTTAAATACAGCTGCTTTTTAAATAAATCTCTGGTACACCAGAATTCATCAGATTATAATTAGTTTGTCATCTTTAAGTGCTTGTTTGAAGTTGGAGATGTACAAGATGATAGCATTTATTAGATTTCAGTTGTTCTCTACACAAGCTGGCTGGGATTTACTCACTTAATCAACATTTACTGTGCAAGCCCTCCAGTGTTACCTGCACAAGGAATGTGCTGCAGATACAAAGTACTGATCTGATGCTAGTGTAGAAACTACTTATGCATTTTAGAACATTGATCTTTACCTGTACATATTGCAGCTAGAGTTCAGAACCTCTGGTTTTCTCATGCACAGTGTGCTGAATATGGCCCAGACTTCTGTCCCATACCTGGTACTCTTCCACCATAACTTCTTTCTCAGTAAATAATTATTGCAGTCATTTTTATCCACAGGGAAACTGAAATTCTGCTGCAATTAGACTTGTAAAGCAGGAGCAACTTCAGTTTGAACTGTAGTTTCTTCAGTTGGAAGACTGCCACATTACAACAAAGACATTACAATAACATGGTAGTAGTTTAGAAACAGTGCCACAAGCCTGTTTCACCTCTTTATGTGTAGGCATTGGCATAAATTTTGTCATTATGTAAAATGACATGAAGCTGTAAGAATGAAAAATCCCTCTTAGAAATTGAGCATAGCTAAACTAAATGCTAAACTTATTAGTCACCAATGTCTATTGAAATAACGCTGGAAGAAACTGGTCCTTATGCAACAAGCTTTTTTGAAACAATACCACTTATTGTTAACAAAGCTATGTTTGTCAGAACCTAGTCATACTATTCATCCTTCACAAAGTCTCGGATCGCAATGTTAAAAATACATGTTTAATTATCCAGCTGTCCAAACCCACCCTCAAAATACTCTGAGCAGGAATATAAAGGCAAGTACTGTATTTTCTGGAATATAAATTGTATTAGAGTATACAGGGCATCCAAAAAGCATTCACAATGGTTCACTATTTCCACATTTTGTTATATACAGCTTTATTCCAAAATGGAGTAAAATAATTTTTCCCTCAAAAAATTCTACTCACAACACCCCATAATGACAACATGAAAAATGGTTTTCTTTTATTTATTTTTTTTTTACATTCATTAAAAATTAAGAAATATGTACATGAAATTTTTTTTTTCCCTCTTTCTCATTTTTGCAAATTTATTAAAAATAAAAACAAGAAATCACATGTACATGAGTATTCCCACTCTTTGCTCAATACTTTGTTGATTCACCTTTGGCACCAATTTCATCCTCAAGTCTCCTTGAACATGATGCCACAAGCTTGGTGCACCTATCTTTGGGCAGTTTTGCCCATTCCTCTTTGCAGCACCTCTCAAGCTCCAACAGGTTGGATGGGGAGTGTCGGTGCACAGCCATTTTCAGATCTCTCCAGAGACATTAAATCGGATTCAGGTCTGGGCTCTGGCTGGGCCACTCAAGGACATTCACAGAGTTGTCCTGAAGCCACACCTTTGAGATCTTGGCTGTGTGCTTTGAGTCATTGTCCTGTTGGAAAATCAACTCTCGTCCCAATCTGAGGTCAAGAGCGCTCTGGAGCAGGTTTTCATCCAGGATGTCTATGTGCATTGCCGCTTTCATCTTTCCCTCAATCCTGACTCATCCCGCAGTTCTTGCTGCTGTAAAACATCCCCACAGCATGATGCTGCCACCACCATGCTTCACTGGTGCCTGGTTTCCTCCAAACATGACACCTGGCACTCACGCCAACAAGTTGAATCTTTGTCTCATCAGATCAGGAAAATTTTGTTTCTTGTGGTCTGAGAGTCCTTCAGGTGACTTTTTGCAAACTCCAGGTGGGCTGCCATGTGCCTTTTACTAGGGGGAGTGGCTTCTGTCTGGCTACTCTACCACTACAGGCCTCATTGGTGGATTGCTGCAGAGATGGTTTCCTCCTGTAGGGTTCTCCTCTCTCCACAGAGGAATGCTGGAGCTCTGACAGAGTGACCATTGGGTTCTTGGTCACCTCCCTGACTAAGGTCCTTCTCCTTGATTGCTCTAGGAAGAGTCCTGGTAGATCCGAACGGCTTCCATTTACAGATGATGGAGGCCACTGTGCTCGTTGGGACCTTTAAAGCAGCAGGAATGTTTCTGTACCCTTCTGCAGACTTGAGCCTTGAGACAATCCTGTCTCAGGGTCCACAGACAATTCCTTTGAGTTCATGCTTGGTTTGTGGTCTGACATGCACTGTCAACTGTGGGACCTTATATGTAGTCAGGTGTGTGCCTTTCCAGATCATGTCCAACCAACTGAATTTACCCCAGATGGACTCTGGTTAAGCTGTAGAAACATCTTAAGGATGATCAGTGGAAACAGGATGCACCTGAACTCAATTTTGAGCTTCATGGTAAATGCTGTGAATACTTGTATACATGTGATTTCTTAGTTTATTTATTTTTAATAAATTTGTAAAAAAAACAAAACAAAAAAAAAAAGCTTTCCTTAACATTGTCATTATGGGGTTTTGTGAGTAGAATTTTCAGGAAAAAATAAATTTAATCCATTTTGGAATAAGGCTGTAACATAACAAAATGTGGAAAGAATGAAGCGCTGTGAATACTTTCCGGATGCACTGTAAGTCGTATCTGTCCAACAATATGTCATGAAGATGAAAACGATTAACATGTTTCATTGGTCTATAAGTCATGTTTGTTTTGAAACATAGTGCATCAGCTTTTTGCAGCAAGAAGCATAATGAATTTAATTGGCACATTACCTATAGTGCAAACACAGCCGTAGCTGGCAAAAGCTAAGCTTATTGTTACGTACCATTCACAAAGAACTCAAGAGTGACTGTTTCTTGTCACCGCTGAACAGAAAAAAACATCAAGTAGCTTAATGTTTACCTCACTAAATACTACGCAAACTACTGTAAAACATCATTGTGTTTCTGTTAAAGGTGTTAATATTTGGAATAAGTGCCCTGATTACATTCAATCATTTGGTAACTTGTTTGGCTTTAAAAGGCTCTATAATAATTATTTAATTAACTTGTTATATCATGATGAATTAGGTTTATTTTTTGTTTTGTTTTTGGGTGCAGTGCTGTTTGCATGGTTGTTTTGAAATTTTAGTTCAGTGATTATATTTTGTATTTGCTATTTTGAGTCTGTGTGCATCAAATAAATTCATTCATTCATTCAGAGTTCTCGCCAGCATTATAACAGTGCAATGGCCCATTACATTGCTGCCTGAAAAAACTATGCTGCAGTTGGGCTGTTACACTGTTTCCAAGGGTGTGTAGTGGGAAAATGATCATTTCTGATTGTGGACTCGTAGCGGGTCCATTCAACTTACTGAAATTACTTTTTTTTTTTTTTTTTTTAAATTCATCAACCTCAGTCAAACCCATTTAAAGATGTCAATCGTGACTCCCTTTTCACCTGATTGAAGTCGCTACAGAACTATCTTCTGTTATTGCGGGCAAGAAAAGAAAATCAGTCGTCTGCCGTTTCACACGTATTTTTTTTTTTTTTTTCTGTTCCTCATGACGTGCCTTTTCCATGGGACTAGCGCATGAAGGTTCTCTGGTATGAATCGTTCCGCATATGGGAAACGTTCTTGGGGGAAAGTTCTTTGCAGCCGCTAAAATTCTCCTTGCAGCAAACCTTGCGCCGAGCGCTGGAGGAAAGTTCTCCTACAGCTGCTGAAGTTGTCCTTGCAGCAAACTGCGCTCGAAGTGCTGTGGGATAGGGGAGAGCGAGGCCAGCTTCCTCCAGAAGATTTTTAAATTTATAACCCTCTGAAACACAGTTTTTTTTTTTTTTTTTTATTAATCTCTGTTACAGCTTTACTTTAAAGCCAAAAGAAACAAGGCTTCAAGCCAAAACACAGAATAGTGTAGATGTGTGTCAGGAATATCAGAACTGCTCATTTATGCCCAGCAGTTTATTCAAGAAAATCCTTGTTTTTTTTTCTTACATTAAATAACTTGTAATTAAAATAGTTTTAAGTTTTAGAAAAAGTAGATTCTTTTGAAATATTTGATGTTTGTCTGTAAATTAAAACCATAACTCATCTGTTGTTTCAGGTGAGATGATTTCTTGATTAATGGCCCAGTCACATGGCACTTAACAAAGGGCAACGAAGCCCTAACGAAACAAGAAATCTGGACTTTTGTTGGCATCGTTTAACCTTCACGCTCCTGCAGCTGGTGCTTCGTCAGGATTTTTAAACTGTTGAAAAATTTCAGCGAAGGGCAATGAAAACCTCAATTCATCTATGTTTTGGTTTGCTGTCGTTCTTGATGTCTTTTAATCATTTGTTTAGTTTTTGTAATGTTATTGTTTAATTTGACTTCGTTGGAGCAGCTGAATGTTTTCACACAGTGCAGAAGCCGGCTTCTGAGCGCTGAGGCTGCTGCTGCTTCATGTACCGTTGGAAATTACAGGGCAAACTCAGCCTACTTGCTTGGATTTTTTTTTTTTTTTAATCTGTGTGGGGGGTCAGCTTCAATAGGCTCAGGCACCTTACATAGGCCAGAATTAATATTTTGTGTGGATATGTGTAATTTCCGACAGTACTTGAATGGAGCTTTAGCAGCAGCTGCTGCGTGCTCTTATTATTTTATATTAAATATAACAATATGAGTGTAGGAATGATAATCCAGCCCTTCTGTACATGTGGCAACAGGTAGATGAATCAAAATGATTATATAAAGAGTTGTTCTGGAAGGCAAAATTCACGTTGTGGATCAGTGATCAGCTGGTGGAAATAACCGCACGAGTCAATGCGCGTGTTCACACGCACTGATTAAATTACTGCTCTGATATATTCAATCATCTTTACACTTATATTTATATTTATTCCCCCTTTTGACAGTTTTCTGTTCTAAATCAAAATATAGTATCTTAGAACATAATACAGTGATACAGCAGTGACCACAGCACACTTTTTTTTTTTTAATTGGAGCAAGACGGAGCGCGCAGCGTGTCGACAGACAGTGTGGATTCTGATGATGATGGAGATGCTTGTCATGTGCCGTGTGACTGGACCATAACATGATAATGGCCCTTGGTCATTTCTTTTTTTAGACAAAATAGCATGAAAAGTAATGTGTACATTTTTAAGTGTCGTAGATTCATTAATTCATATCTGCATTTCAACCAGGAATAAAGACACCATAAATAAATATATTTCTTAGAAACACAACAGGAGATGATGTAACAATGACTGCAGTGTGTTTGTTTATTAGGATTTCTCATGATTAAATAATTTTTAAATTGAGTCATTTCAACATTAAATCATGCCCTCATTGATTAGCTAAATTTAGCACCAATTAGCTAAACTGCAGGATTGTCTTACAGACATAAAGACATGGATGACCTCTAATTTCCTGCTTTTAAACTCAGATAAAACTGAAGTTATTGTACTTGGCCCCACAAATCTTAGAAGCATGGTGTCTAACCAGATCGTTACTCTGGATGGCATTTCCCTGATCTCTAGTAATACTGTGAGAAATCTTGGAGTTATTTTTGATCAGGATATGTCATTCAAAGCGCATATTAAACAAATATGTAGGACTGCCTTTTTGCATTTACGCAATATCTCTAAAATCAGAAAGGTCTTGTCTCAGAGTGATGCTGAAAAACTAATTCATGCATTTATTTCCTCTAGGCTGGACTATTGTAATTCATTATTATCAGGTTGTCCTAAAAGTTCCCTAAAAAGCCTTCAGTTGGTTCAGAATGCTGCAGCTAGAGTACTGACGGGGACTAGCAGGAGAGAGCATATCTCACCCGTGTTGGCCTCCCTTCATTGGCTTCCTGTTAATGCTAGAATAGAATTTAAAATTCTTCTTCTTACTTATAAGGTTTTGAATAATCAGGTCCCATCTTATCTTAGGGACCTTATAGTACCATATTACCCCATTAGAGCGCTTCGCTCTCAGACTGCGGGCTTACTTGTAGTTCCTAGGGTTTGTAAGAGTAGAATGGGAGGCAGAGCCTTCAGCTTTCAGGCTCCTCTCCTGTGGAACCAGCTCCCAATTCAGATCAGGGAGACAGATACCCTCTCTACTTTTAAGATTAGGCTTAAAACTTTCCTTTTCGCTAAGGCTTATAGTTAGGGCTGGATCGGGTGACCCTGGACCATCCCTTGGTTATGTTGCTTTAGACGTAGACTGTGTTTCATAATTATTGTATGGCCTTGCCTTGCAATGTGGAGCGCCTTGGGGCAACTGTTTGTTGTGATTTGGCGCTATACAAGAAAAAAGTTGATTGATTGATTGATTGACTTTGTGATTGCTTTTAATGTTGTAATCAGAGTAATTACTAAAATATAAATTTCACAATGCTAGTGGTTGTGAATGTTTTAAAATTATGCACAGTAGGGGCGGGGCTTCTTCTGCCCATGCAAATGTGTTTTTGACTGAACTTTGACTTCATGGACATGTTCATTCATTTAATGTTAAAATAAGGAAAATGTTTTTTTTTTTTTCTTTTCAAATAATAAAATAGCTGTTTAAAGAGTCTTTGTTTTATTTATAATCATAATAGCAGGTGTGAGTTTGCAGAGATGACAGGTGAGCTAGACTCTCAGCACATTTAACCAGATGAAGGTCTCCTCTGCAGCTTCAACCTCAAATTGGTGGAGTTTTTGGAAACACTTTCCTCACATTTTGAAACACAGAGATGTTCTCCTCTTCTGTCTGGACTTCAAATTTTGGTATATTTATTTAGACTAACAAAGAAGCCCCTTTATAAGCCCATAATGCAAAAGCCTTGGGGGGACCTAAGCATTCCTGAACCCCCGGCTTTTTAAGGTGATTTTTCCATCCCATTACTTTGAGGAAAAAATCCTGCTGAGAACCCTGCCATTCAAATATACGAGGTTTGTTAGAAAAGTATCCGACCTTTTTATTTGTTTTTCAAAAAATTGATGGATTTGAATCACGTGTGCTTGCATGAGCCAACCTTGAACCTTCGTGCGCATACGTGAATTTTTTCACACCTGTCGATTGCGTCATTTGCTTGTAAGCAGCCTTTGTTTGAGGATGAGTGTAGTCTCTCATCGTTTTTTCTTTGCAAGGAAATGGCGGAACGACTGGAGCAGCGCGACTGCATCAAATTTAGCCAGAAACTGGGCGACAGCCAGGTGGAAACCATTCGGATTATTCAGACGGCTTTCGGTGATGAAGCTATGAGCATCACACAGATTAAGGAGTGGTACAACTGGTTTAAAGACGGCTGCACAACGGTGGAGAGCGCGCCGCGCTCCGGGTGGCCATCAACATGCTGAAATGACCAGATAATTCCAAAGTGAATGCTGTGGTGATGTGGGACCGTCGTGTGACTATCCGAGAAATTGCCTAAGAGGTGGACATCAGCACTTCTTCGGCACATTCCACTGTGACAGAAGATTTTGCCATGAAAAGAGTTGCAGCGAAATTCATGCCGATGGCTTGGACACGAAGCTGATGGCGGAACAAAAGTGCCTCCTTGTTGAAGCCTCACAGGACATGTTGTGACATGCTCACCTCTTCCACAATTTCTCGGATAGTCACACGACTGAAAAGCCACCGAAAGCCGTCTGAATCTTCCGAATGGCCGCCTACGTGTAGAAAGTTCTCCAGATTCTCTGAATCTTCTGATTATATTATGGACTGTAGTTGATGGAATCACTAAATTCCTTGTAGTTGAATGTTGAGAAATATTGTTCTTAAACCGTTGGACTATTTTTTTTCATGCAGTTGTTCACAAAGTCGTGATCCTTGCCCCATCTTTGCTTGTGAATGGCTGAGACTTTTTGGGATGCTCCTTTTATACCCAATCATGAGTGTCCTCAGTTCCAAAACACTGAGTGTTGTTCGTAGGAAAGGTGATGTAACACAGTGGTAAACATACCACTGTCCCAGCTTTTTTGAAACGTGTTGCAGGCATCCATTTCAAAATGAGCAAATATTTGCACAAAAACAATAAAGTTTATCAGTTTGAACATTAAATATCTTGTCTTTGTGCCGTATTCAATTGAATATAGACTGAAGAGGATTTGCAAATCATTGTATTCTGTTTTTATTTACATTTTACACAACATCCCAGCTTCATTGGAATTGGGGTTGTATACATTTTTAGAACATTATAGTTAGCCATACTTTAGTGGATCAGACAGTACCTCAGTCAAGTCAGAATACAGTAACAGCTTATCACGCGTAAAAGTTATTTATTGTTCATTGATTTTTCTAGTTAATCAAATTGTCAATTAATTGACATTCAGTGTTAACACCGATCATTGTATTTACAAACCTGCATTTAGGTCTGAGACAGCAAAAGTCAGCATTTAACAGTAAAGGAGCTTTAACTCAATTTGTCTTACTAATGTGTAGGTTTATTCAAACCATGATATAAGTCCATTCTAAAATGTTCCAACTGCTGCTGTTCAGGAAAATACATTGCTGCCACTCAACGTCCTGATGGAACATGGAGGAAGCCCAGGCGGGTGAAGGATGGTTATGTCCCCCAAGAAGAAGTTCCGGTGTAAGTGTTATCCTTTAATGATAGCCTACAAGAGATCATCATCTCATTGTGAAGTCAGCCAAATGACAATTAGAACAGTTGTGGTCATTGCAAATGGCTGGGATTTCAAAAAAATGATTTATTTGTTTATTCATTTGTAAATTGATTTGCAGATGAACCTTGACCAGAGGCTGAGAGGTTTCTTTTACATTTTTGAAGATGCCAACCAGATTACAATTGAAGCTGAAACAACTACTTGATTGCTTGTGATTTAAAGAAAGACATATTTTGGTTATCATTATTAACACTCCTGTTGTAACAGTTGTCTTCAACATTAAGCAGTTTGACATTTTTCCTTTCTTAGAGAAATCAGTTGCCATGGTGACTATAAGATAACTACGGTGCATCCGGAAAGTATTCACAGTGCTTCACTTTTTCCACATTTTATGTTACAGTCTTATTCCAAAATGGATGAAATTCATTTCCTTCCTCAAAATTCTACACACAACACCCCATAATGAGAATGTGAAAAAAGTTTGACATAAGTATTTAAGTTTTTACAGAAGTATTCACAGTCTTTGCTATGAAGCTCAAAATTGAGCTCAGGTGCATCCTTGAGATATTTTTACAGCTTAATTGTAATCACCTGGGGTAAATTCAGTTGGTTGAACATGTTTTGGAAAGGCACACACCTGTCTACATATAAGGTCCCACAGTTGACAGTGCATGTCAGAGCAGAAACCAAACATAATGTCAAAGGAATTGTCTGTAGACCTCAGAGACAGGACTGTCTCAAGGCACAAATCCGGGGAAGGTTACAGAAACATTTCTGCTGCTTTGAAGGTCCTAATAAGCACAGTGGCCTCCATCATCTGTAAATGGACTCTTCGAATGGAATGGAATGGATGACATTTATTGTCATTGTCATTACACGAGTGCAGCAACAACGAGATTCGTCCTAGAGCTGGCTGTCCGTCTAAACTGAGTGATCGGGGCACAAGGGCCTTAGTCAGGGAGGCGACCAAGAACCTGATGGTCACTCTGTCAGAGCGCCAGCATTCCTCTATGGAAAGAGAAGAACCTTCCAGAAGGACAACCATCTCTGCAGCCAGTCAGGCCTGTATGGTAGAGTGGCCAGACAGAAACTACTCCTTAGTAAAAGGTACATGACAGCCTGCCTGGTGTTTGCCAAAAGTCACCTGAAGGACTCTCAGATCATGAGAAACAAAATTCTCATGTTTGGAGGAAACCAGGCACCATCCCTACAGTGAAGTGTGGTGATGGCAGCATCATGCTGTGGGGATGTTTTTCAGAGGCAGGAATGGTTCATCATTCAGCAGGACAATGACCCTAAGCCCACAGCAAAGATATCCAAGGAGTGGCTTCAGGACAACTCTATGAATGTCCTTGAGTGGCCCAGCCAGAGCCCAGACCTGAATTCAATTGAACATCACTGGAGAGATCTGAAAATGGTTGTGCACCGATGCTCCCCATCCAACCGATGGAGCTTGAGAGGTGCTGCAAAGAGGAATGGACAAAACTGCCCAAAGATAGGTGCACCAAGCTTGTGGCATCATATTCAAGACTTAAGGCTGTAATTGCTGCCAAAGGTGCACCAACAAAGTATTGAGCAAAGGGTGTGAATACTTAAGTATATGCGATTTCTTAGTTTTTTATTTTTAATAAATTTGCAAAAAAAAAACAAAAAAACCCAACTTTTTTCATATTGTCATTATGTGGTGCTGTGAGGAGAATTTTGAGGCAAAAATGAATTTACTCCATTTTGGAATAAGGCTATAACATAAAATGTGGAAAAAGTTAAAGCGCTGTGAATACTTTTCGGATGAAGGGTATGTGACATCCACATTAATTAAAATTGAATCAAATTTGAAATAAAATAACCATATTCTCAGTTAATCATGTAAATAATGTCTATGACATTGGTTGCTGTTACATATCCTCAGATATTGTGCTATGTAGCCTTGACCTTGTTATGGGTAAATGAAGCCGCTTCAAGTAATGGCGACATTTGGTGAATCGAAGTATGGAATCACTGTTGCTTTTCTGAGTTCTTCCCTGCATATTGTTCTTAATGTGAAATATTTACACTATATATATATATATATATATATATATATATATAAAAACATGGTTATCAAACTCTTAATGACGAAATTTTGTTATTGAGGCTTCATAAAAATATAATACATTCCAATTCTAAGGTAGAACTCTACTAGTGTATACTAAGGTGTATCTTAAAAAAAAGAAGAATAGAATAGAGGAGATCCACTTAAGTGCCTGGTCTTGAGAACCAGGGATGGTAGGTTGAAAAGATTTTTCATCCCATGGGAACTCTCCCTACCCACCTAAGCGGCTCAAGAAAATGGACAGCATGTATATAAGTGGTATTTGCACAATCAGGGTAATAAACAACATATACAAGAAATATAGTTACTACAGAATATTATATTGTATAGTTAAAACATGAAAAACACATAATTGTAACTATACCCATCAACCTACCAACATGTCACACTCAGATCGGCATTTGCTGTGTCGCATTGCTCAGCATTTGCATAAAATAGGCTTCTTGTCTATTTTGTCTTGACAGCAATCACCTGTCTTTTTTTCACTGAAAAAATGCCCACTCTGAAGATGAATTGCAGATTGTCGCTTTGCCCCTTTGTCTTGTAGCTGAAGTGACCAAGAACTGTCCCAGCCATGCTTGACAGCATTGTAAACAGTTCCCTCTGCTGGACAGTGTGCGTAATGGTGTGTAATGACACCGTTTACAACAGCCAAAGTGTGTTTCTGCATTGTTTCCTACATCCGCTAAAGATATAATAAAATCATTGGCGTTTATTTACTTACCTGTCTGTCTGTTAGCAGAATTATGTCAAAACTACTGCACAGATTTTGACTAAATTTTCACCACAGATGTATATTAGGCCATGAAAGACTCCATTACATTTTGGAGGCGATTCGGATTCTGGATCAAGATTTCACTTTATATAGGTTTTGAAGAATTATGTTTAAAAAAAAAAAAAAAAAAAAAAACTACATGGATTCTCACCACATTTACACCACAGATAGATATTAGGCCATGGAAGACTAAATTTGGGAGGTGATCCAGATCTGGATCGGTGGACATCAGAAATCTGGGATTGCTCTTGTTAGCTACATTAAAGTTTTCATATCAGCAAAAATAATGCTGATACTTATAAGTTTGTGAAAGGCTCATATTAGCCGATATGATCAGCCAACCAATATGTCAGTCGCACTCTAGCTACAAGCATGCAGTCCATAAGTAGTTTCATAAGTGCGAGACTGTATGTACTATATTGTTGGTGAAAATGAATGAATAAAAGATAAAACATTAATAAATTTAGTGACCATATTAAAGAAAGAATGAACTATTTGAAAAAGACTGTAAATGCTGGCTGTGGGTGCTGTTTTTTTGGGGGGGGGGGGGGGGGGGGGGGGGGGGGGGGACAGTGGTTATTGTCATAATCTCTGAATAAAAGGTTGCTCAATACTGAAGCAAGTAGAAGAAATGAAAATAAGATCAGAGCCAGTGGTATAATTTAAATATGTACATAAAGTCCAGTTATCCTAACATATTAGAGGCGTGACCATTTTGAGTGACAGCTCGTGTGTTATCACAGAGTCAGTCACAGGCTGCTGGCTGTGACTGCTGTGGAAGCCTGACTTTTTTTTTTGTGCATTTTATTGCTACTTTTTCTAATTACATGGCTTGTTGCGTCATTAATTCTCCTAACGGCTCATCTAGGAAGTGTGTGTGCCAGTATTTGCATCAAGTGAAATTATTGTGATGTAATTTTGTATGCTAACAGCATTGGCATTTTTAGTAGCCATTAGTAGCTTCAGCTTGTCAGTAATTTTTAAGATGGGGGCGTGTTCCAGCATCATTTGTCCGGCCCAGGTCAAGCAGGCTATCACTCATGTCAATTCCTAACCCATATATGGGTTGGCCCTGCAGACACGCCGCGTCACAAAAGCCTCACACATTTGCCACTTTATATATAGGACTTTTCCCCATATATTCCAGATATGGTACATGGGTGGCGTTGAAAAAGGGACCTTCTGTTTTGGAAGCAAGCAGACTAACTGCTTTCAAATGATGATGAATGACTAGTTGATGACTTTCTTCTCTCTTTTCAGCACTTAGTATTAAGTTGTGTTTAATTTTTTGCTTCTGTTTCTTGCTGTTTTAGTTACGAAAACAAGTATGTCAAGTATTTCAAGAGCAAACCAGACCTGCCACCTGGCCTGAACACATCTGATGCTGAGCCAAAGCACCAACAGAAAATCCCTGGTTGTTGTGACAGTGAGGCTACCAGTCTCTCAAAGTCTGCCAAACGCAGTATGAAACGTAAAGAAAAACGTAAACAACAACAGCAGCAGCAGCAGCCAGGCGAGGATGGGGACATGGATATAGAATCTGTCAGCGAAGCTGTTGAGGAGATGTCTGTTTCAGAGGGTGCCGAGCCTTCAAACCAGGCAGCAGCTCCAGTGTCCTTCTCTTCTCCCACCGATTCTTCAGCAGCAGCTGAAAAGGCCAAAAAGATTAAAAACCTGAAGAAGAAGCTGAGGCAAATTGAGGAATTGCAACAGAAGGTAGACTCAGGGGAAATAAAACAACCAACAAAAGATCAATTGGAAAAGCTCGGTCGGGCAAAACCCTTACGAGATGAGTTGAAGCAGCTTGAGAAGGATTCTTGAAGCAATAAAGGTCAGATTTGGACTGACAGGACATACAGACTACATACTGAAAGACAAGGACGGGGTCTTTTCAGCTTTGTGATTTTAGCTTCCATCAAACGTATTCTACTTATTTGATATTCACCAACAACTTCAGCTGAGGAAGTGAACACAGTCTGATCACCTTTCAAGGCAGAGAATGAAAACATCTCTACGTAGCATGAATCACATCAGAGCTGATGAACTGTTTTTTAGACCCAGTCTGCTAAAGTATTTTTCGGACTCCTGCTCATGTGTTTGTATTGGCCAGTCTGTCATTTACAGTATAAATATCTTTTAAAGAGATTATTGTGAATTGTTTTGTGCATGTCTGTCCATTTTGTACCTTTCACATCATTGTGCATTTACACATAAAATGTAAAGACCATGACAGAGACTATAGTTTGTAGACCTTTCTGCTTTCAAAATGTATTTTGTCTTTAATCGGAATACCTCTTGTAGTCACTAATGTTGAGGCACTCAATACAGGTACTGCATTAATTAAACCTACATGCTCTGCACTTTTTTATTTTTGTAGTGCAAGCAGTGTGAGTGGGAATTGAAATGTTAATAGTACAGCTGTAAGAAAAGGAAATGGGTTAGTTTGACATTTTGGGTACATGTACATGATGTCACAAAGTTCTCTGATCATTTTCTGGATTGAAAGATGGTTGGTTTTTACAGTTTGGCCCATAAGTATTTGGACAGTGATGGCTTTTGTAATATTGCATCTGTACAATACCACGATGGTGCTGATATGGGTGGGGGTCGTCAAGGTTTGCCAGTAGCATCGTGTTTGAGCTTTAATTAAAGGGGTTTCACAAAAATATTGCATTTCATGGAGTTGCGCAGAAGTCGAGTCTGGGAGCATGTGCCACGCTTCTTGGCATCCTTGACACCACAGAACCATCATGGGTACTGAAGGGAAACTGCCCAGCCAGACAAGCAGTCTATCTTTACATCTTGCTGGTACAGAGAAGGATATTTGTGAAGAAAAAAAAAAAGATGAAATTTCAGCTACGGTTTGTCATAAAGAATATGGGAAACTTGAAGCTAGGTTTGATTTATTTTATTGTGTAGAACTCTTGTTGCACTGTGCCAGGAAGCTGGTCATGCAACAAACAAAAAAATTGCACTATGCAGGTTCTCCAATATAGTATAGGAGTATAAGTTAATATGTCCTTCAGAGTTGTCCTGTCTTGGTGGCTTCCCTGTGAATCTTGGACTAACCAGTGATTTACAGTGACAGTTGGATGTCCCTGATACTAGGCCTCTGGAGAATTCTCTGATCTGCTATTTGCATTGTGAAGTAACTTCAGTTGTGTGATGCCTCTCTGGATTTAATGCAGCATGCATATCCCTCAGTGCTGCCGACCTCAGCAGCTGGAAAAGTCTAAGGGGACGTCCACATTTCACCTTGCTGGGACTGGACTGGGGTCTGCCAGGGTTGATTCCAGCTGTACTCAGGGTGGTTGTGTATTGTGATGAATGCAACACCTCACTGCATAACCTCACCCAAAAACAAGGGGAAGAACTGAAACGTTTAGTCCCACTAAGTTTTAGGATTGTGATGGTACCAGGATGGAAATTAAGTTCAAGGACCCAAAAGAATTGGACATCCAGCATCACCAAACATCTCTGCACAGTGACATCATGACTCCATAAGCTCTTCTCAGGCATCGCCCAATCTCAAAGGCAGATGACCCAGACACGATTGTCACTGCTGTGAAAGTTCAATGCGTAGTAAGCAACATTTGAATACACTCCTAGATCGTAGTCTTGATCCAGGACTATTGCAAACCAACCTTCTCAAGTGGTGCAGTCAGGGTAACCTTTGATTCTACAAAGATCACAGCATCACCCAAGAGGACAAGACGAGGTCAATAAACCTTTCCTTACCAACAAAATCACCTAAGCTATTGCTGCTGATTTACTCAGCCCTACCCAACTGTCAATGCAAGCACTGAACATATTCCTGACAAACGCCAGTGTTCACTGGAAAGTGAAAGTTTCTGCCTCTGCTCCGTACAGCAAATTGCAGTACATGTTTATTGACTGGCTATGATGTCTAGAAACGTGTTGGGGATCCCATAAATTCTCAGAATGACCCTGGGAGCAGACCAGTCAATTAAATGACCAATAAAAGTGGTAAAATATTCCTCACTGTAGTTTGTGCACCATAAAATGGGAAGTAATTGAGCTAAAGTCAAATAGTGTGACATGTTCTCCGTGAGTGTTTATGCAGTGATCCAGTTTCTTTAAATTCAAGATCAAATCAGAACTGAGGGAAACATCCATCCCTAGTGATATCTCAAAACCCATGATTGACAGATACCTGGCAGGAATAGATATTTGACCTTGTTCATTATTGCCCAAAGCAGACGGCTGAATAATATATTATTTCTTCCTTTGGTAGGTCCGTCTCTTGAGTTCTATATGTTCAGTATGTGTGGACGGTGTCCAGCTCTGGCTACAGCCGTCCCATCCTAATATCTGCACTTTGGAAGAACTTTCAAGGGAGCCTCAATGGAGCTGTTCACTCTGAGCAGACTGGGGCGTCTTATTTTCTGAAAGGTGACTACATGAGCAGTTTGTTTCATAATTTCACACAGGCTGCAATGCACCACTCTGCCTTTATGTTCTTATCACTGCTCACTGTGGCTTAAAGAATTCATGCCCTTGCACAGAAAACTAGGTATGGCGATACACTGGATTCAAACTCGACCGTGGGTTTCCTAAACTCATGATCAATATTCCCGGTAATGTGGAGTCAGCCTTGTACTTAAATAAGAACAAAAAACTGATCTGTTTGAAAGTAAGTGCAAGTCTTCCCATTTGTACCCACTTATTTGGAGGTTTTGTTTGCTGCACGTCACTTTGAGATGCCATGTCTTTGATTTAGGGTTCTGAGTACTGGCAGTGTGGGACGAAATGGGCCCGACTGACTTCAGTTCTTAGCCCAGACCTATTGGACGCTTGTTCCATGGGGGTCCCAGCAATACTGATGCTACAGTGACGTGGACTAACAGTCATACATGCATGTTCAAAGGCACATAGTACGGGCGGGTAAACCAACACTACTATGCAGTGGAGAAAGCATACCCCCAAACACTGCAACATACTGTACTAGATGCAGTGTGATGACTGAGCCACCAGGGGGCCACCAGGCATTCCTATTTCAACAACAACAATCCCATTAATTCTAGATACTGTTGAGTGTTTCTATAATTGGAAAACATTCATGTGTGATAAATATGTGTGATATTAAATCTGCATCAAATCAAAATAATTAACAGCTACACAACAGGATATTTCATTTTTTTTATTCATGCACACATAATTTAGAAAAGAAACCTTTTTCAATCATTCATCGATTCCTCAAACATTAAGAGGACGTTTAGATGACAATACTTAAGCATCAGTGAAATAAACTGTAATAATGCAGTGAAATGCGCTCATTGTTCTGCATTCTCTCCTAAACTAAATATCATTCATTTATTTTTCCATGTGCAAAAATAATCTGGATCTTCAAAACTGTTGTGCAGTAACCGAGGAAGTGACTCACTCTACCACCACATAGGTGCAGACCAGTAAAGTTCTTATTTCCAAAGTTATGTACAGCAATTTTCTGCCATAGATGGAAACATGCTGTAAATTATGTATTTACATGTTATTCCTGCATTTGTGTAGTCTGACACAGACAATGCTGTGCTCACTGCTGATAATGTTATTTTCTCTTCCATCCTTCACTGATAATGTCCACTCATCTCAAATCTACATGTAATAAATTACTCATGAAGCTGGTTTGGCTTTCAAATGTTGTGATTGTCAGATATGTCAAACGTTTCATCAAGATGTGCCCTTTACAGTTAGTTGATGCTGTGTTCATTCAAACCCTAAAGGCAGGCGAGGCGGGGGTCAAGGGCACCATGGAGCCCGTCTCAAAGTCCAAGTCAGTTCCAGTATGTGTGATGGTGCTGATGCTGCTGGTGGAGGACCCTGTTCCTGTCTGATGCTCCCGAAGGCTCTGGAGATAACTCTGAAAGCCAAACAGAAACATTCTTAATACATATGTGCTGTATTTTTACATTGTGGGAAGGAAAAAAACAATCCCATGTGGCAGTTTGTTTTCTGTTGTACAATGATGCATTCAGAGCACCCTGAAAAAACTGAGATGTGAGAAGTCAACCTTATAGAGGCTTGCTAATGATATTAAGAAATCTGCACTTACTTGCCATTAATTTTAATTTATGCACTAAAGAAAAGAAACACGTGTCCAAATAACATTTTTTTTGTGTGTGTGTAAAAGAACTACATTAGAATAAAGCCATGTTAGCCCAACAGACAAACTGAAAAAAGGGTTGGGACCTCCATAGAATGCAATACCGTTTACATGAGATGCATATTGGACTGGCAATCCAGATATGATGAACATATACTCACAAACCACATTAAATTAATTATGTGATTTTATTAATCTTGTCTGAAAATCCCTTTAATTTTTGTACAGTCATAAATATAATTGTGTTTCTATCCTTCCATTGTCCTTCCATAATCTTAGTGTTCTTGAATAAATATTGGTTATTGCTGATTTTTTTTTTTTTCTCCATTGATATGCATGTAAAGGGCCAGTTTTCCCAATTCTTATTTTTCAAAATCCATTAAAGCATCAAGCAAAAATTTTTTGGGGGGTGTCTGTACATTATTAGGGAGTTGAGGTGGAGGCTGTGGATTCCTACAAGTACCTCAGGGCTGTGGATGGACAGCAAAATGGACTGTAAAACCCACACCAACCACCTGTACAGGAAGGGACAGAGCAGGCCGTACTTCCTGAGGAGGCTGCAGTCATTTAACATCTCCAGGAAACTCCTGTGGATGTTCAAGCAGTCTGTAGTATCCAGTATCCACTTTTGCTCTGTGGAGTGCTGGGGGGCAGCACATCCAAGAAGATGGGCTGGCTCTGTGGTTGGCATGAAGCTGGACTCTCTGGTGACGGTGGCAAAGAAGACAGCACCGGGCAAACTGCTGGACATTATTATCACTTTACCGAGGCGTTGCTAGGCCGGTATCGTAGATTTACGTCAGCGCTATCTGGCTATACCCGCCCGCTGTGCGTAAACAAATGACATCATAGTGCGCAGCCCAAGAACTGTCCGCAGAAAACATAAAAAGTGGTTTTCTGAGCTGTTCCTGAGCCCACGAGGTAAGATCCTTTACACAATGATGTTGGTTTTTAATGCAGTGCCGCTTAAGTGTAGAAAGTTCTCCAGATTCTCTGAATCTTCTGATTATATTATGGACTGTAGTTGATGGAATCACTAAATTCTTTGCAATTGAACATTGAGAAACATTGTTCTTAGACTGTTGGACTATTTTTTTCACGCAGTTGTTCACAAAGTGGTGATCCTAACCCCATCTTTGCTTGTGAACGGCTGAGCCTTTTGGGGATGCTCCTTTTATACCCAATCATGACACTCACCTGTGTCCAATTACCTGTTCACCTGTGGAATGTTCCAAACAGGTGTTCTGTGAGCGTTCATCAACTTTCCCAGTCTTTTGTTGCCCTTGTCCCAACTTTTTTGAAACGTGTTGCAGGCATCCATTTCACAATAAGCAAATATTTGCACAAAAAAAAAAAAGTCTATCAGTGTGAACATTAAATATCTTGTCTTTTTGGTGTATTCAATTGAATATAGGTTAAAGAGGATTTGCAAATCATTGTATTCTGTTTTTATTTACATTTCACACAACGTCCCAACTTCATTGGAATCAGGGTTGTATTTTCTTGTTATAATGTCATTTGATATTTAGAAACGTTATATTTGCAACATTTTTGCTTTTTGATTATTAGTTCTGTTCTGTTTTCAATACCATTTGTTGCTTTTTTGTATGCCTTTTTGTCAGGGATTAAACAAAACCTACCAGACTGAATTTCATAATACTTGGTGGATAGTCCAGACAGTTTTGTCCTAATTGGTACCACCAGAGGGAGTAAAACAACACAATCCAGCCTTAGTATACTGTAGCCTGCATAAATATGTCCAAAAGGCTAATTTCAATTTCAGTTTGCATAGGAGACAAACAACTCAACAAAAATATAAACGCAACACTTTTGGTTTTGCTCCCATTTTGTATGAGATGAACTCAAAGATCTAAAACTTTTTCCACATACACAATATCACCATTTCCCTCAAATATTGTTCACAAACCAGTCTAAATCTGTGATAGTGAGCACTTCTCCTTTGCTGAGATAATCCATCCCACCTCACAGGTGTGCCATACCAAGATGCTGATTAGACACAATGATTAGTGCACAGGTGTGCCTTAGACTGCCCCCAATAAAAGGCCACTCTGAAAGGTGCAGTTTTGTTTTATTGGGGGGGATACCAGTCAGTATCTGGTGTGACCACCATTTGCCTCATGCAGTGCAACACATCTCCTTCGCATAGAGTTGATCAGGTTGTCAATTGTGGCCTGTGGAATGTTGGTCCACTCCTCTTCAATGGCTGTGCGAAGTTGCTGGATATTGGCAGGAACTGGTACACGCTGTCATATACACCGGTCCAGAGCATCCCAAACATGCTCAATGGGTGACATGTCCGGTGAGTATGCCGGCCATGCAAGAACTGGGACATTTTCAGCTTCCAAGAATTGTGTACAGATCCTTGCAACATGGGGCCGTGCATTATCCTGCTGCAACATGAGGTGATGGTCTTGGATGTATGGCACAACAATGGACCTCAGGATCTCGTCACGGTATCTCTGTGCATTCAAAATGCCATCAATAAAATGCACCTGTGTTCTTCGTCCATAACAGACGCCTGCCCATACCATAACCCCGCCGCCACCATGGGCCACTCGTTCCACAACACTGACATCAGAAAATCGCTCACCCACACGACGCCACACACGCTGTCTGCCATCTGCCATGAACAGTGTGAACCGGGATTCATCCGTGAAGAGAACACCTATCCAACGTGCCAAACGCCAGCGAACGTGAGCATTTGCCCACTCAAGTCGGTTACGACGAGAAACTGGAGTCAGGTCGAGACCCCGATGAGGACGACGAGCATGCAGATGAGCTTCCCTGAGACAGTTTCTGACAGTTTGTGCAGAAATTCTTTGGTTATGCAAACCGATTGTTTCAGCAGCTGTCCGAGTGGCTGGTCTCAGACGATCTTGGAGGTGAACATGCTGGATGTGGAGGTCCTGGGCTGGTGTGGTTACACGTGGTCTGCGGTTGTGAGGCTGGTTGGATGTACTGCCAAATTCTCTGAAACGCCTTTGGAGACGGCTTATGGTAGAGAAATGAACATTCAATACACGAGCAACAGCTCTGGTTGACATTCCTGCTGTCGGCATGCCAATTGCACGCTCCTTCAAATCTTGCGACATCTGTGGCATTGTGCTGTGTGATAAAACTGCACCTTTCAGAGTGGCCTTTTATTGTGGGCAGTCTAAGGCACACCTGTGCACTAATCATGGTGTCTAATCAGCATCTTGATATGGCACACCTGTGAGGTGGGATGGATTATCTCAGCAAAGGAGAAGTGCTCACTATCACAGATTTAGACTGGTTTGTGAACAATATTTGAGGGAAATGGTGATATTGTGTATGTGGAAAAAGTTTTAGATCTTTGAGTTCATCTCATACAAAATGGGAGCAAAACCAAAAGTGTTGCGTTTATATTTTTGTTGAGTGTAGTTGCTGAAATTTTGTTTAAAAAATAGATGCAAATTATTAGTTGAGGTAAAACATGATTTTTTAAAAAGGAATCATCCAGAATACTTCCTTTGCAAAGGAAAGAGCAAACCAGGTCAAGGTCAATTGAATTCTATGACTCCAGCTGATTACCTACTGCCACGTATTGAGATGACAGCTGTACCAGATATGTATATTTGTTATCTGTGCATGCTCCAAATATGGGAAATTTGTTCTGTAATGAGTTTACCCTTTCTGTGTGCGAAAAGGACTGAGAGCTTGTTTTAATTTATGGAGAAAAATGACCTACCTGTAAAACTGGGTTTGGTCTGCACACAGAAACGGTAAACTCAGTACAGAACGAAACTCCGGTTTGCATCTTCAGATAGTGAATATATAAATCTAGTATAGGGGGAACCTCAGTCCATGACACCTCCACCCCAGGCTGGGTTTGATTCAGAGACTGAAATGAAAACTTCATCTTCACCAACAAAGCTATCACCTCCCACCTATCCCAGATTCCAGAGAACTTTTAGGGCATGACTAAAACTGCCTCAAAAAGAGACACCTCTATTACTACTGCTGTGCTACTGTTACGGCTACTGGTACTTGCAAAAATGAAGTGGTAAAAAGTTCAAAGGAAATGGAAGAGAATAGAAAAGTATGACAACAACCTTTTAGCAGACTTGCAGATGATGATGCAGCACAAACCTGTGTCTGTCCTTTATTACTACTTCTACTACTACTACTACTACTACTACAGTGCTCAATAGCTTCAATCCCTGTATGTCAAAGTAAATGTGTACCAAGTTTGTCTCAATTCCGAGGTGTAGTTTGGACAGGAGAGGGATAAATATATATATTTTTCGGTTTTTACCCCAGATTGTACTTTTTTACCCTGTAAGTCAGTGCATTTCTGCTGTGGCTAGTAGAAACTATACATTTATAGAATTCTTATGATCACACAAATAGTAGGGCATACCTTTGAAAATGGAGTATTTTTAAATTTTGACTATTGTGTAATCATTAATTGACCCCTACATGGCTACAGCTACCCTTTCCACCAGGTTAGCATACTTTTTTTGTTGTTTGTGTGAATCAAGGGGATGCCAAAATGACAGTGACAGTCATTTTAGATTCTCCAAGATGGTACTATATTTCAAATTTGTTCAAGGACAGGGACGAGCAGAACATGAGACAAATCCCAGCAAGAATACATTATTTGTGGAATAGATCCAGAATAAGGAGTTGCTAAAGTAGGAAATTAATAAAACTGTAGAAGTAGAATTGGAATAGAACAGCAGAGCCAGAATCAGATATACAGTTGGAGGTCTGAACTCTCTAAGTAACCTTCTAGCTTATGTCTGCATCTGAAGAATTAAAAAAACCTACTAATAAATAGATAAAAATCAATGTAAAGCAAATATAAGCTAAAATACTGACCGGGGCTAAAACATCTCCAGCGTAGCGTTTCAGGAGTGGAGGCCGCCGTCGCTGATAAGGTTGACGTCTGCTTCTTTCCTCCTTATATCTGTGTTGCTTCACATGTTTCTTCTGCTTTTTGTTTGCAACTTTATCATCCAGCAACATAGTGAAGAGGTGAGGCATAAAAACAAGTTAAAAAGTTTTTTTCCGTTTACAAAAACTATATTTTTAGCTCCACAGGGTCCATTTAACATGAAGACAGCCTGAAACTGAATGCACCAGTAAGTGCAGACTGAAATGAGGCAAAGCAAAGCAAAGCGCAATTCACCTTCTGTGTGTGATGATGCTCCATTTGCTGTAAACTTCCACTGCACCAACACGCCCATCAGGGTCATAACAGGAGAGATGGCAGTGATCACCCAGTTGAACCAACACATTGGGCGCGGTGCAACTTGGCGAAACATTTCATACACTTGATCTGGCAACATAAATGTTCCCAAAAGGTAATCCATACACAGCATCACAGTCGCTGCTCCAAAAACAGATGTGGAGATGATGGTGAACAATTTCTGCCACTGAAGTGTAAAAACAGCAGTCAGGATGCTGGCAGCCAGAACGGCACTGAGAGGCAGCCACACTGGGGTAAGGCTGTAAAACTGTCCCAGAACCACCAGGAAGTGAAGGGAGAGTAGGCACCCCAACTGCAGGCCGCTGAGAAGGAGCCCCATAGTGGACACAAGCATAGTCATCAACCCACAGAGCACACCCACCCCCAGGCCGATCCCTGCCATTGCCTCTGGGCCCAGCTGTGCATCCAGCACAGGCTCCTTGTGGTACAACAGGAACAGTGCAGCTGATCCAGGCACAAAACCAGAGAAGAACATCACCATTTTCAAGCAGTGATATCCTGAAAAGGGGAAACAAAATATGGTTCCAGTTACTTTCTTAAATATTTCCAAGTCCTTAATTTAAAAGTTCACTTTTCTTTTATAGTACAACCCCTGGCAAAAAATTATGGAATCACCGGCCTCGGAGGATGTTCATTCAGTTGTTTAATTTTTGTAGAAAAAAAGCACATCACAGACATGACACAAAACTAAAGTCATTTCAAGCTTTGCAGGTTGGAGCCTTGTCATGGACCATTTTCTTCAACTTCCACCAAAGATTTTCAATTGGATTAAGATCCGGACTATTTGCAGGCCATGACATTGACCCTATGTGTCTTTTTGCAAGGAATGTTTTCACAGTTTTTGCTCTATGGCAAGATGCATTATCATCTTGAAAAATGATTTCATCATCCCCAAACATCCTTTCAATTGATGGGATAAGAAAAGTGTCCAAAATATCAACGTAAACCTGTGCATTTATTGATGATGTAATGACAGCCATCTCCCCAGTGCCTTTACCTGACATGCAGCCCCATATCATCAATGACTGTGGAAATTTCCATGTTCTCTTCAGGCAGTCATTTTTATAAATCTCATTGGAACGGCACCAAACAAAAGTTCCAGCATCATCACCTTGCCCAATGCAGATTCGAGATTCATCACTGAATATGACTTTCATCCAGTCATCCACAGTCCATGATTACTTTTCCTTAGCCCATTGTAACCTTGTTTTTTTCTGTTTAGGTGTTAATGATGGCTTTCGTTTAGCTTTTCTGTATGTAAATCCCATTTCCTTTAGGCGGTTTCTTACAGTTCGGTCACAGACGTTGACTCCAGTTTCCTCCCATTCGTTCCTCATTTGTTTTGTTGTGCGTTTTTGATTTTTGAGACATATTGCTTTAAGTTTTCTGTCTTGAGGCTTTGATGTCTTCCTTGCTGTACCAGTATGTTTGCCTTTAACAACCTTCCCATGTTGTTTGTATTTGGTCCAGAGTTTAGACACAGCTGACTGTGAACAACCAACATCTTTTGCAACATTGCGTGATGATTTACCCTCTTAAGAGTTTGATAATCCTCTCCTTTGTTTCAATTGACATCTCTCTTGTTGGAGCCATGATTCATGTCAGTCCAATTGGTGCAACAGCTCTCCAAGGTGTGATCACTCCTTTTTAGATGCAGACTAACGAGCAGATCTGATTTGATGCAGGTGTTAGTTTTAGGGATGAAAATTTACAGTGTGATTCCATAATTTATTCCTCAGAATTGAGTGATTCCATATTTTTTTCCCTCTGCTTGGTCTAAAAAAGTAACCGTTACTGACTGCCACAATTTTTTTTCTTGATTTCTTATAGTATTTCTTAAAGCCAGAAAGTTGCCATTTGAAATGACTTTAGTTTTGTGTCATGTCTTATTCAGAAGCAGCAGTGGCCAGATCGAGGCTTTTGAAATGACTGAAACATACCAACAAGCTCTTTTCAAAGTACATTTAACTTCAAAACCGCATACAAAGACAGCAAGTGAAGGAAGATGTGTCTTCCTTTTCTACATTTGTACACAAAACTTTCCACATGGTTGTGTGGACTTAATTTGAGTTTTAGAATATGACTGCTATTAAACAATCTGAAAATAATTGTTTATTTATCTGGAAGGAAACAGTCTCTCTCTCTCTCTCTCTCTCTCTCTCTCTCTCTCTCTCTCTCTCTCTCTCTCTCACACACACACACACACACACACACACACACACACACACACACACACACACACACACACACACACACATACAGAGAGTCTTCACATACTGCATGCCTTCTGCCATGCTTTCTTTTTTTCAGGTAAATTCATATAAAGTCATTTATGCAGAATTTTTCCAGAGGTATGACCTCGTCATGGGAGTTTTGGCACATAACCACCACTTTTTCTGTGTATATGACTGAAAATGTTATTGTTTCCTACAATAACATTCCTAATTCTACAGTTGTAAACCTGTTCTGTTGTATATACTGTAAAAGTGTGTTGTTTGATCCACTTTTGTGATTTACCTCTGTGTTTCTCCCTATCCACCAGGTCGTTATTGTAAATAAGAATTATTTTTCTTAATAACTTACCTGGTTAAATAAAGGTTAAATCAAATCAAAACATTGAAAAATTAAGTGTATACCGTTCCAATTTAGTACATTTCTGCATGCTCAGCAGTTTTGAGTTGGAATCGCATGTCTCCCTCAGTGACAACCACACCTGCTCCTAATTCATCATGAAACCAGCATCCTTTAGCAATCCAGCAGTTAGCAGATATTATGGGATATATAGGCAAAAGCAATAGTGCTTTTTGGATTAATCTGGTGCATCAGAGCTCACCTGATTTTACAGAGTTTATTCTCATTACATGCCCTTTTAATTTGGTGAGTTACAAGATGAAAGCATTCATTGTTTATGAGTCATTGTATTAGCAAACTGGAGGGGATGGACAAGGTTGGGTAGGGTTACTTTGAAATGTAATCCAAACGTAATCAGATTACAAGTAATCCAAATGTATGTACATACATTCATGTAATCCACATGTATTCTTTCAAAGTAATCCTACCCAACCTTGGGGATGGAGTATAAGGGACTATAAGTTGCACGTGTTGAAACATGCCTCTTGAAGAGGGAAACAACATACAAGTTGCGCCAAAGTATAAGTAGCACCTTTTTTCTGTGTTATCAGCTCTTTAATTTGAAATATTTTTGCATTGTTGTCGTGTACTTAAACGTGAAACCATGTTTTCCCAATCCCAAAATTTGCATCATTGCATGCATGAGTACAGGTCATTACAAAGGAATCTTCTAGTGTTAATTCATCACTAATTTGAGTGCACATGATTTTTTTTTGGAAAAATCAATGGCAACACTTGAGAAGTTGAGTGAGGACTCACACCATCTTGGTGTCATGAATCAAAACCTTTCCTGACTCAATCATCAAAAGTGCATCTGCGTGTAGTGAAAATGTTGAATGTGTTGAAATATTTATTTAGCTCATCAGTAACATTCATGTCTCTGGACTGTTGGCCATTGGGATGGAAAGACACCTGGTGTCATGAGGGCCCTGGACAGAGGTGTTTAGTGATGCCAATATCTGTAGGACAATGAAGGTCCAATTAATTAGGGTCTGTGCTTCCTGTCTTATTGTATTACTGTATGGTTCTAGGACTTGTACACTAACTAATGACCTAAGGGGGCGAGATGTCTTTGGTAGTATGTCTCTTAAGAGGATCCTGAGGACACATGATTCCTTGTTTCGGTCACAGTTTGTGTTTGTTGAGTTTGTGTTTGTCAGTGAGAACACAGACAGAAGGCCATGTTGCCTCATTTTGTTTTCTTTGGTAAATATTTGTTAGCTGGAACACAGACATTTGTTAGAAAGTAGAAAGTCCTTTCCAAGATGCAAAAGAAGCCTTTGTCACGTTTTGCACTTTAAAAGCAGTGAGATGTCACTGCAACAGGTGGAACTTCAAGTCTGCTGCTGCCAAACTCAGAGAGAACCCATCTGCCTGCTCCTGCTTATCCACACTAAACCCCTGGCTGCTTCCACACACCTGCCATCAGAAATGTAATCCGCCAGGGGAGCCGACTACTTAAAGTGTGAAACAGCCTGAACAGGAAGATCTCCAAATAGTGACAGTGAGGACCACAGTACCTTAAAAACTACAAGCTGCATCCATCTGTATTAAATGACATTTAGTTCCATCGTCATAATGTGCAAAAATTGTTTAAAGTTAAATATGCTTTAGATTTCATGTTTAACACAAATTCTGTGTTCAGAGAAAGAGAAAGAGAGAGAGAGAATGTGTCTCAGTTTGAGTGAGAGTGTGAATGAGTCTGTGTGTTTGCCCCGCGGTAGACTGGCAGCTTGTTCAGGGTGTACCTCACCTCTCACCCAATGACCCCCCCACATCATCCTTAATTGGAGTAGGCGGGTTTGGAAATTACTGAATGAAGAATAACGAACACATACGAGGTCTGTTAGAAAAGTATCGGTCCTTTTTATTTTTTTCAAAAACCATATGGATTTGAATCACGTGTGATTGCATCAGCAAAGCTTGAACCTTCGTGCGCATGCGTGAGTTTTTTCACGCCTGTCGGTTGCGTCATACGCCTGTGAGCAGGCTTTGTGTGAGCAGTGGTCCACCCCTCTCGTCGGATTTTTATTGCGAATAAAATGTCTGAACGATTTGGAGCTTTGCTGCATCAAATTTTTCCAGAAACTGTGAGACACCTCCAGGTGGACACCTTTCGGAAAATTCAGATGGCTTTCAGGGACGATTTTTTGGGGATTACACAGATTAAGGAGTGCTCCAGCCGGTTTAAAGACCGCCCACAGCGTCTGAGAGCGCGGCGCACTCCGAGCGCCAATCGACAGGCTGAAACCCCGCTGAAACAACCAGATCATTTCCAACGTGAAGGCTTTGTTGATCCGGGATGTCGTCTGACTTCCACAAAAATGGCAGAAGACGTGGACATCAAGACTTTTTCGGCACATTCCACTGTTACAGGAGTTTTTTTCATGGAAAGAGAAGCGGAGGGATGTGCCACCATGCCGCGAATGGCGTGGGACAAAAGCACCTCTGTGTTGGTCTCACAGGACGGCTTTCAGATGGCTTTCAGACAGCTTTCGGTGGCTTTTCAGTCGTGTGACTATCCGAGAAATTGTGAATGAGCTGGACATGCCAGGACATGTCCTGTGAGGCTTCATCATGGCGTTGCTTTGCGCCATGCGGCTCCACCGCGACGTGCAGAATTCCTCCGTACGTCTGTCTCAGTGTGACGAAAAAGTGCAGATGTCCACGTCTTCCGCAATTCCTGTGGAAGTCAGACGACGTCCCGGATCAACACAGCGTCAGGTGTGGAAATGAACGGCACATTTCACTGTTACAGGAGTTTTTGTCATGGAAAGAGGAGCAGATTTGATGTTTTATTACTGGGCAGAGATTTAATGGTTAAAAACTTGGTGTCAGTTACAAGCTCAGTCATGTTGTCTCTTGTCTCTCTTAAAATATGGCATCAATTTCAGCTTCACTTCAAATGTGTTTCTGTTTCTGCTCTTGGCTCTTAATCACCTCTTTCCACCTTCCTTCTTAGATGCTGCATTTTATCTATGGGGTAAGAAGGGCATTAAATGTTTCCATGATCTTTTTAAAGGTAATAATGTTGTTAATCTTACTGATTAAGAATACCCTTGATTGGAGTAAGCGAGAACAGAAAATTAATGTCAACGACAAAGTAATTTTCTATCCAGACCAAAGCAGCTCCTTTGCATTTAAAACAACAGGTGCAGAATCAGATGACTTCTTAGAAACTTGAAATTTCTTTTCTTACTTTCTTTTCTAATTTTTAAGGATGCATCACGTCAGTGTTTCTGTGGAGTATTTAATTGTATCTACAAAACGACACCTGAGGAGCAATGCTAGCTTTCTCTAAGTCTCAGTGTTGTTATAAACTACTTACCGAATAAGCAGTACACGAGGCCTAACGTGAGACACACAGAGCAGACAGTAGATGGGATGACTTCATACTTCTTAGTAATCTCTAATGTACAAATGTCCACTTCGGCTGCAGCGGCTCGCGGCTCCTCAGTCACATAGAGGGAAGTCACCGCCATTGTGGAGTTATTATCCCTGTTATTGTGTTTTTGGTCTGGATGGTGTCTTCACTGAAGGGAGGAGGATGCTGGAATGTTCTGCATGTGTTGTCCAGACAAAGAGGAAAATCCTGAAGGAAGAATTTGCACTAAATCATTTCCTGTTGTGCACCTGCAGAGAGAGAAGAGTTGTCAGCTCCATGGAAACTGCAAACACAGTTTCCGCTCCGGTTTTCCTGTGCAGAAAGTCCAACAAAGCACCCGTGGGTCCATATTTGCAAAATATTCCTTTTATTTTGTTTGACTTGAATAAGTCATAATACAGTCAAATGGTGCATGCTCTCCAGAGGGTTTTAATATATTGTTTAACGGAAGGATTTGTCTCTCTCTTTCCCACGACCAAGTCATTGTACAGTTTTCAGGAACTGTGGAAGGAAACTGGGGATATCCTGTGGGTTTTGCTTCTTGTTCACTTGTTGCTAGGTCTTTTGTTGAAGAACAGGACACATATGAGGGAAAGACCTGATGGCTCACTGCCACCATCACACAGACATATTGTTTAGTTCATGTGGTTAAGTACTATGTTGTTACTCAAAGGTGATGCATTCAAATGCCTAGAAAAGGAGGAAGTATGAACTTTGTATCTCCTACAAATGATAATACATAATACACATTTACTCAAGCAAATTGAATATATCAACCTTAATAATTGCATGAATATTTTCATAAATGTGTCCTAACATGCCTTATAAATCAGCTTTCCAGTGTAGTGCAATTGTGACAATATTAATATATTGCTGATTTTTATTATAGCAAATTTGTTTTGTGTCAGAATGAAGCACCGTTAGTACTGTGCAAAAGTTTTAGACATTCAGATTTTGATTAAAAATTCAATGTTTGATGCATTTTTCTTTATCAATTGGTCAAACAGAAGATTAAAATAAAATAAAAAAATCACCAAATATTTTTTTATCCCAAAAATTAAGATTTTTTTCTTTCCTGTTTCTTTGAGGAAATGAATCATTCAGGGTCACAAACCTTCCCTGATCCCCCAGTAAAAATAATTAAATATACAGCAGGATTTTCTTATGATCTGCAGATTATGTAAAAGAAATCACAGTTTTATCAGCTAATAGAAAAGATTTTTTAAAGAAATAAGTGTTGACATTTTTTCCTTTATATCTATAATAATGGATATTTTAAAGCTTTTCATTATTGAAAAATTTAGGGATACCAAATGTTTCTGATTTTTGTGCTGCTGCATAATATGCAGTAGCATAATCACTATATAAATAGTGATTATAATATAGTATAGCATTAGTGTACTGTCAATGATCAGGCTCTATATCAAAGAATTACTTTTTTCAGCCCCATGAAAAAGATACTGAGCCAAAATCAATTCAATCAATCAATTTTTTTTTTATATAGCGCCAAATCACAACAAACAGTTGCCCCAAGGCGCTTTATATTGTAAGGCAAGGCCATACAACAATTATGTAAAACCCCAACGGTCAAAACGACCCCCTGTGAGCAAGCACTTGGCTACAGTGGGAAGGAAAAACTCCCTTTTAACAGGAAGAAACCTCCAGCAGAACCAGGCTCAGGGAGGGGCAGTCTTCTGCTGGGACTGGTTGGGGCTGAGGGAGAGAACCAGGAAAAAGACATGCTGTGGAGGGGAGCAGAGATCGATCACTAATGATTAAATGCAGAGTGGTGCATACAGAGCAAAAAGATCAAGAAACAGTGCATCATGGGAACCCCCAGGCAGTCTACATCTATAGCAGCATAACTAAGGGATGGTTCAGGGTCACCTGATCCAGCCCTAACTATAAGCTTTAGCAAAAAGGAAAGTTTTAAGCCTAATCTTAAAAGTAGAGAGGGTGTCTGTCTCCCTGATCTGAATTGGGAGCTGGTTCCACAGGAGAGGAGCCTGAAAGCTGAAGGCTCTGCCTCCCATTCTACTCTTACAAACCCTAGGAACTACAAGTAAGCCTGCAGTCTGAGAGCGAAGCGCTCTATTGGGGTGATATGGTACTACGAGGTCCCTAAGATAAGAAGGGACCTGATTATTCAAAACCTTATAAGTAAGAAGAAGAATTTTAAATTATATTTTAGAATTAACAGGAAGCCAATGAAGAGAGGCCAATATGGGTGAGATATGCTCTCTCCTTCTAGTCCCCGCTAGTACTCTAGCTGCAGCATTTTGAATTAACTGAAGGCTTTTTAGGGAACTTTTAGGACAACCTGATAATAATGAATTACAATAGTCCAGCCTAGAGGAAATAAATGCATGAATTAGTTTTTCAGCATCGCTCTGAGACAAGACCTTTCTAATTTTAGAGATATTGCGTAAATGCAAAAAAGCAGTCCTACATATTTGTTTAATATGCGCTTTGAATGACATATCCTGATCAAAAATGACTCCAAGATTTCTCACAGTATTACTAGAGGTCAGGGTAATACCATCCAGAGTAAGGATCTGGTTAGACACCATGTTTCTAAGATTTGTGGGGCCAAGTACAATAACTTCAGTTTTATCTGAGTTTAAAAGCAGGAAATTAGAGGTCATCCATGTCTTTATGTCTGTAAGACAATCCTGCAGTTTAGCTAATTGGTGTGTGTCCTCTGGCTTCATGGATAGATAAAGCTGGGTATCATCTGCGTAACAATGAAAATTTAAGCAATACCGTCTAATAATACTGCCTAAGGGAAGCATGTATAAAGTGAATAAAATTGGTCCTAGCACAGAACCTTGTGGAACTCCATAATTAACCTTAGTCTGTGAAGAAGATTCCCCATTTACATGAACAAATTGTAATCTATTAGACAAATATGATTCAAACCACCGCAGAGCAGTGCCTTTAATACCTATGGCATGCTCTAATCTCTGTAATAAAATTTTATGGTCAACAGTATCAAAAGCAGCACTGAGGTCTAACAGAACAAGCACAGAGATGAGTCCACTGTCTGAGGCCATAAGAAGATCATTTGTAACCTTCACTAATGCTGTTTCTGTACTATGATGAATTCTAAAACCTGACTGAAACTCTTCAAATAGACCATTCCTCTGCAGATGATCAAAAGACAAAACAAAGCTATAAAACATAAACAAATGCAAGCTTTCTAAATATCACACTTTCTAAAACACTAACAGTCTTCATTGGGATCTTATATCTTGCTCAAGATGGTATAGAATCACTTTATAAGCTGTTCTCACAGATCCTTAAGTCAGCAAAAGGAATTAAAGAGCTTTAGCAGCTGAATGATCCTGCTGTCCTCCTGTAGAGGTGAGTATGAAATATGCTATTAATTAACACTGGTACAGTATTGAGCATGAAAATTACAATTTTATGTGGTGTTGAAATGTTTCAGGGCATTTACTTTATAAGACATAATTTTTGCATGTCTAATTCCTCTGTGTGACCAATCAATTACTTTACAAAATTATAATAACAGCTATAAGAATCTCACATGATGCCTGGTAGTAAACAACACAAAATGAGGAAGTCCTGTTTCTTTATCTTACCTGGAATGAGGCATATCTTCAGATAAACATTATCTCATTCAGAAGCAGTGACTGGTTGGTCAGGCGCGAGTGTGTGTCTGACACAGTAAGTCCCTCATCTGTGCTCCTGTGAACAGCTGACGCTAACAGAGCGACCATCTGCCCCCAGCGACACCATCAGGCTGCTGCCAAGTCCAAGGCCGAGGGTGTAACTCTCACCACCCGCAATCCTGCTCTGCCTGTACATGACCAAACTTTAGTATTTATTTACATTAAACAACAAAAAAACACATTATTTTAAAAACACCAATGTGTCCATACCATAAACTGGGTTTCTATAATGAACCATCATACAGTATATTCAAATATTTAAAAGTTCTTATGCCAGCAACGAAGCATTGTCACTAATACACAGCTGGTGAAACAATGACTCTGAGTGCGTGCAATGTGTGTGTGTGTGTGTGTGTGTGTGTGTGTGTGCGTGTGTGTGTGCTTGCCTATGTGGGATCTGCATGTACATATATCTACAACCTTTGACCCTTTGTTCCTTTTATGACATTAGAGATGCATATGAAAGGAGAGAACACAAATATTATGGGAGAAAAGTTTCACGGATATGAACTACGCTGATTTGTGAATCGGTTGATTGATTCGGTTGAGTGTCTCTGTTGTGCTGCTACTTCTGCATCTTCGAACTCTTGCAAATTTTCAAAGATCAGTGTGAGACTCTTGTGCATTTAGCACAGGGATGTTCGTGCTTAATCGTTTGTTAAATGTCTGTTTTTACTTCAGGGCTGCTGCATGTCTATGTTGCGTTTGGCTGCTGCATCTCTGCTGCACAATGGGCTTAAGCATAATAAAATGAAGAAGAACTTGAGGAGTACATCAAACAGCACAGACAAATTTTGGCACATAGAAATTTATGCTGCACAAGTACATTCTTCAGGATCTCCCCTTTTGGTTGGAGTTGCCAGAGCAGAGATTTGCATGTTGATTTCGCAGATGTTTTAAACTGGATGCCCTTCCTGAAGCAGCACCACATTACATGGATAATGGGCCTGGGTGGTTTTGAAAGAGGAACCTTCTGATCTCAAAGCAACGCACACTAACCATGGAACTTAAAACGTCATTTTCAATTTTCAATTTATTTTCATTAATATAGCGCCAAATCACAACAAAGTTGCCTCAAGACGCTTCACACAAGTAAGGTCTAACCTTACCAACACCCAGAGCAAGCACACAGACAGCAGTGGAAAGGAAAAACTCCCTCTGATGATTTGAGGAAGAAATCTCAAGCAGACCAGACTCAAAGGGGTGACCCTCTGCTTGGGCCATGCTACTGACACAATTTACAGAACAATTTACAAAATGAATATGCAGGAAATTTTGCCAGTGCACAGGATGGGAGGGTTGCAGAAGTAGACACCAGTCCCATCTCTGGATAGAGCCACACCTCAAACAGAGAGAAAAAACAGAATCAGGAATTGGAAAGACAACAAATACAGTATAATTAGTCAGCATTAAGCGACAAGAAAAACAGAAGAAATACTAAGGTGATCGCCGGACACTAGCCACAAGCTTTACTAAAAGAGCCAGACTTAAGATAAAGTTGAGGCCGCGGCCCACTCCGTTTCCTAATAAAATGAATTTAAAAGGGTAAAAAGCATAGTAACATACTATGCCAGTATGCTAGCCATATGAAAGGGAAAGTAAGTGTGTCTTAAGTCTGGACTTGAAAGTCTCTACAAAATCTGACTGTTTTATTGACACAGGGAGATCATTCCACGGAACAGGGGCACAATAAGAGAAAGCTCTGTGACCCACAGACTTTTTATTCACCCTAGGGACACAAAGTAGTCCTGCACCCTGAGAACGCAGAGCCCAGGCCGGTACATACGGGTTAATTAGGTCAGCTAAGTAGGAAGGCGACAGTCTGTGAACAATTTTATAGGTTAGTAGCGGAACCTTAAAATCTGATCTCACGGGGACAGGAAGCCAGTGAAGAGATGCCAAAATTGGTGTAATGTGGTCAAACTTTCTGCTTCGTGTCAAAAGTCTGGCAGCAGCATTTTGAACCAATTGGAGATCCTTAATACTTTACTGCAGTAAACCAGAAAATAGAACATTGCAGTAATCCAATCTAGAAGACACAAACACATGAATCAGAGTCTCAGCATCAGCCATAGACAGGATGAGATGAATCTTTGCTATATTTCACAGGTGGAAGCAGTCCTCATAATATCTCTAATGTGGAGGTCAAACGACAATGTAGGATCAAAAATTACCCCAAGGTTCCTCACTTTGTCAGTGTGATGTATGACACACGAGCCTAGGCTAAGCGTTAGCTGGTCATATTGATGCCGATGTCTCACTGAACCAAGAACCATGATTTCAGTCTTATCAGAGTTTAAAAGTAGGCAGTGGCTAGACATCCAGCTTTTCACTAATACAAGGCAATCTTCTAAGTATTTTATGTGGATGAGATTACCAGCAGTTATCGGCATGTATAACTGAGTATCATCAGCATAGCAGTGAAAGGTAATCCCAAAATGGCGCAATATGTGCCCAAAGGATGCTATATAAAGGGAGAAAAGCAGGGGGCCTAAGACAGACCCCTGTGGAACCCCAAATTTCATGTCACTAAGGTTAGAGGTAGTGTTATTGTACAAAGCACAGTGAGAACGACTGGGCAGGTATAATGTCAACCATGCAAGAGCATTCCTAGTAATCCCAAAATAATTCTCCAGCCTATCAAGTAGAATATGATGATCCATAGTATCAAACGCAGCACTAAGATCTAACAGCACCAGAACCGTAGTGGTGTCTGTATCCATTGCAAGCAGGAGATCATTCACCACTTCAGTATGAGCTGTATCTGTGGAATGATATTTTCTAAAAGTAGACTGCAGTGGCTCAAAAAGATTATTTTCAGTAAGGTGGTCCACGAGCTGTTGTGAAACCACTTTAGAGCAGAATGATAGGTTTGATATCGGCCTTTTCAATAGACTAGGATCAACATTAGATTTCTTAAGTAATGGTTTAATCACTGCAGATTTGAAACATTTAGGAACAGATCCAGAGGTTAATGAGAGATTAATAATTTCCAGCACAGTCAGCCCAAGAGTGGGCCACAGGTCCTTAAACAGTTTTGTTGGTATGGGATCAAATAAGCAGGTTCTGCTTTTTGTAGACGTTATGAGTTTCATCAGCACGCCGAGTGAGATACTATCAAATTCTGTAAATCTAGGTAATACCTCATTGATGCCACCCACCTCAATAGCAGGGTGTAGTGGCTGGATTAAGGCATGCTGGGATATGTTAAACCTAATGTCATCTATTTTCTTCTTGAAGTAATCCAAGAAAACTTGTGCTGTAAAAGGAGAGCGACTTGCAGGTGGTTGTCCATGAATAAGTTTTGCCATCGTGTCAAACAAGAACTTTAAGTTATACTTGTTTTTGTTGATCAAATCAGAGTAATAGGGCCACTTTGTAGCCAATAATGCATGCTTATAGTCTAAGATAGCACCACGCCACGCAAGATGGAATACTTCTAATTTTGAACGACGGCATTTCCATTCTAGACCTCTAGACTTATGCTTGAGGTCACACAAGTAGTAATCATTGAACCAAGGTGACTTTGTTTTGGGGGGCGTGGTTTAATATAGGTGGTACAATCATGTCAAGTGTAGTTTTGAGTGCTGAGTTTCAACTATCCACAAGACTGTCTACTGACTGGGCATTTTCCAAATGTGAAGCTAAGATAACAGGCAGTCTAGCTTTGATTTTCAGTCATAGTTGAGGAGTTGATGCATTGCCGTAGTGATAAATAAGGTTGTTCCACTAAACATGGCAGCGAAACTGTAAACCTAATAAGTGAGTGATCAGAGACCACCGATGCAAGAGGCATGATGTAAATATTTGTGACAGCAATACCACGTGCGAGAACCAAATACAGGGTATTTCCAATAATGTGTGTCGAGTCCTGAATGCATTGCTGAAATCCTAATGCATCCACAATTTCCATAAATGATTTGCAGAGGGGATCAGAAGGCTTATTTCTATGAATGTTGAAGTCACCAATAATTACAATGTTATCTGCACTAGTCGACAAGTTACAGATGAACTCACCAAATTCATCTAAGAATTCAGAGTATGGGCCAGGGGGCCTATATACAGTGACAAAATAATATGGCTGATTTTCATTCTTCTGACCGTGGCAATATGTAGCATTGTGGGCAGAGCGGAGAATAAGATGTTCAAACGAGTTATATTTGTGACCCCCAACAGTTAATAAGCTATTCCTAGATTTATAAATAAGAGCAGCACCCTGACTTGATTCGCATCACGAGGGACGTGACTAAATGTGTACGCCGGTGGTCAGGCCTCATTTAAGGAGAGGACAACTGTAGGTTTAAGACAGGTTTCACATAACCCAATCATATCTAAGTGATGATCCATAATTAGATCATTAATCAGCAATGATTTTGAGGACAGTGATCTTATGTTAATGAGGCCCAGACTAAGGACCTCAGTGGGGTTGAAGTTAGACTGTTTGGATTTAGGGGTGGTTCCAGAGTAGCATATATAAGATGTATATAGATATACAAAATTACATGTTGAGATTCTCTTTGGGAGTGACAAGAATGGACAAGATTAGGAATGAACATATCAGAGGGACAGCTTAGGTGGGACAGATTGGAGACAAAGTCAGAGAGGCGAGATTGAGATGGTTTGGACATGTGCAGAGGAGGGACCCAGGGTATATAGGGAGAAGGATGCTGAGGATGGAGCCACCAGGCAGGAGGAGAAGAGGGAGGCCAAAGAGGAGGTTTATGGATGTGCTGAGGGAAGACATGCAGGTGGTTGGTGTGACAGAGGAAGATACAGAGGACAGGGTGAGATGGAAACGATTGATCTGCTGTGGCGACTCCTAATGGGAACAGCCAAAAAACAAAGAAAAATATATAGTTATACACATTTCCCTATGGGGACCAATAAATCTAATCTAATCTATGCCTGGAAGTAGGTTTAGGTTTGAGAGATTCCACGCGGGTTGTAGGTAGCAGACACAAAATATTTGATATTGCTGGAACAGCAAATGGGCCATCCTCAATTTCAACATCATCCAATGTAGTAATGGGTATTAAGTTTGCAAAGCATAGCCCTCTATGATTTTTATGGGAATGTCTGTGGAAACAGGCTACAGTCTCAACTGAATGAATTTTCCTCCCTGCCACATAAACTGCACTATTACCATAGTGGATTTTCTGCACTAATTTCCCCGCTAAGCTGATGGATTCCACACCCACATTTGTCTTAAACCTTGCAGGGTCTCTAATCACCTGCTCCATGGCCTGCTGTAAAGTCCTAATGTTACCCTCCCTGTAGAGCTCTATCTATGTTTGCAGATAAGATGGCGGCGCCTTCCCCAGTAGGGTGAAGGCTGTCTGGCATCAGCAAGCCACGGTGGCTCCAGAATGAAGGCCAGTTATCAATAAAACTAAAGCCTTGCTGTCTACCAAATTGCGCCAGCCACCTATTTAACGATGTCAGCCTGCTAAACGGCTCATCATTACCCCGGGAGGGGATGGGACCAGAGACTATTAATTGTCAGTGTCAGTCAGTCAAAAGTCAGTGTTGTTACGTACCTCACAATTTTTGCTTAGTGTTACATTACTTCATGGTTTTTGTGTGATTTTAAGCATTTTAGACTTTTAAAAATATTGTTTTTATTTTTGTGGTGGAAACACAGCAACAGGCTATTTTATGACATTGACTGAAATTCATTCAGTCATTCATTCCGTTTCAGTACTTGCTTACTCCAAATAAGGGTCATGGGGGAGCAGCTGTCATAGGGTATGGGACGGAATAATGTAATTAGATAGTTGTTATTATTAATGAATTAACTTATTAAAAGTCAAAAACAGCTCATTTAATTTATTTTCATTTATATAGTGCCAAATCACAGCAAAGCTGTCTCAAGGCGTTTCACACAAGTAAGGTCTAACCTTACCAACCCCTAGAGCAAGCAGATTAAACTAAATAAAACCCCAACAGCTGCAAATTAAACTTGTTTTTGTTTGTTTGTTTACTCCACATAGAGTGATAAACACTTCTGCTACTTTGGGTTCATTCTACAATCAATATTAAAGCGGAACTCCAACATCTTTCAACCTCTGGTACACAATAGGTCAAGCTAAAAACTCTCAATTTAAACTGCTTCTTGTCACCACTTAATAGGTAAAAATGTCATTACAAGGGTGTGGTAGCTTGGACAGAATCCTTACGGAAGTACACATATACATATTACTTGACTCATTAAAGGAACTTTTTTACACAACTCATATAGTTAGCTGTTTACCTTACCATCCTTCTCATTCTGCAATGCCTACTAAGTCATGAGTTGAGTGTTAATGAGGGGCTTTTTCCTATTGTAAGTAAACAATGAAACCCTCATTGACAACTGACTCGTCATGGCTTAGTGAAGAGCTATTCTGCCAAATGGCAAGGACTCTAGGGTACGTGGCTAATTGTTTTAAAAAAATTCTTTACTTTCAATGAGGTAAACATGCCTGTATACCTCTGTAGGGATCCTCTCCATGCTACCAAACACCTCTACTGATATTTTCGCCTCATTAGTGATAACAGGAAGCAGTTTGTTTTGAGTGTGTTTAGCTTGCCCCACAGCCTTATGTTGTATAGCTATTTAACCCATGACAGTTAGGGTTCTAAATCAACACAGGCCTGATAAAAAATACTTTTTGTACTGAGTGACAAGCTGAACCCAAAAACATCTTAAAATACAGCCCAGGTTGAACGATTCCAGAGTTTCTCTTTAAGTGTTCAACATTTGATTGACATGAAGCTAGGCTTTCTTCCATAAGCAGCCTTAACAAACAATGTAATTGTGCATTTAAGACTGTATCAGACACAAATGACCAACTGTTAACTCTTTGTCCTATAAGGTCAAAGATAACCATCTGTACAAAGGGCTGAAATCAGAGCAACCACCCTGGAAACATGCGTCGTCCATAGTTCTGTCCATTTCACATACAGCAGCATTTTAAAAGCTGATAAATGTGTCATTTCCAGCTGCTTTGTGTCCTAACAAAATCTGATCAGTGCATTATGTTCTTTCATTGGGGGAGCTTTGAGAAGAGATACGGTCATATCCAAACACTGTGAGGATTAATGGCTCAGAAATAATAAACATTCTCCTTTCCACAGAGCATTCAGGCTCAATGAAAAAATTCAAAATATTCTGGTTGGCTTTTGATTATTTGTGCTCATTGGAGGATAACAAGAACTTTTGACAAATGTGGTCTGTCCTCACAGAAGCACGGCACTTTGTCCTGTGAATTCTAAAAAGGGATTCAAATGTATTAATTTCCCAGGATGGGAATAATAATACATCTTGTCTTTAAATTAAAAGTTTCCATTCTTTGAGTTGTTTTAAATTGAAGGCATAAAAATATTTTCTTTGGCACCACTGTAATTTTATTTATTAGCCTTTAGATAAGGGATTCATTGTATTACATTGGCAATATGATCAAAATTTGTATTGTTTGGGGGGAAAAGTTCCCCTAAAAGGAAACAATTGAAATAAGCAGATGGCCTTGAACTACTCTCAGTAGTGACCCCTACAGTCTAGCAACCATAGTGACGTCATAGATTGCGTGGGGCTTCCCCTCACTTTCGCGAGGGATGCTGGGAAGCACATGGCGACAGCCAATCAGAGTAGGGAGGCACGGTTGTGTCATCTGGCTGCTCCCTTGAACAAAATAACTCAATATAGTGGAAAATGCTCCAAAACGTCTTGTTTCTGTATAAATCTAATATATTTCTCATATATTTCGTAAAAGTTAGCAAGAAATAAAAACTTGTAAATCTAAAAATGCTGTTTTTGAAGCCAGTGATTTACAAGACATATTACGGATGTGAGTGTGCACGCCCCGTGTATGTGCATCACGCAAGGTCCAAGGTAACTTGAAAATTTCAAAATTTCAAGCATTACTGGAAGAGTAGGGAAAAAAGAAAAGGAATCAGTGGATGCTTCCCCACATTTTGCCTACTTGTTGCTAGTTCAGACCAACAACTTTGAGAACCATCATTTTTGTGATCACAAGAGAAAGCAAGGATCCCTGTTGTTAAAGAATCAAGAATATGAAGGGGAACGATATCACGGCTGTTGACAGCAGAATGTAATCTAAAACCTCACCACTAGATGGCACTAAATCCTACACACTGTAGCTTTAAATAATGACTTTACCAGTGAATCCAACATATCCAACATTAGTGCATTAATGCTTTGTTCTAAGCCATATGATATACAGTAGAAGACTTTATACAATGTCCAACAGTATTTACATGAAAAATACCCTTTTCCACTGTAACAATTTCAGGTTTTAACCGCTTTCTGTCATTGGACTGTAAGAATTGTGAACATCCTCTTTATAAGCCCATATGCTTGTGTGTATCAAGCAGCTGCAAATGTTTGATGATTAATCTTTAAAGTTTGCTTAGTGTTGAAGTCCAAACTCAAACTCTTAATGGCCAGTGACGTGTGTTTGCACTGTAAATGATCAGAGTGCGCTTTACGGCCTTTATACACAAATTAATGTGCTACTAGCTGATGGACTTTATAGATAGGGCTAAATGAATCAGGAAGAAACATAGAGAGAACATCAATTTTACCATGTTTTCTTGCAGTTGGAACAAGAACTCTAGGTTGCATTTATTCTTTTTTACAGTGATTTTTATTTTTGGATGATCATCAGTACGGTGCGTCCGGAAAGTATTCACAGCACTTCACTTTTTCCACACTTTTTAATGTTATAGCCTTATTTTAAAATGGATAAAATTCATTTTTTCCCCTCAAAATACGACACAAAATACCCCTAACGACAATAGGATTTTTTGTTGCAATTTTTTGCAAATTTCTAAAAAAAAAAAAAAAAAAAAAAAAACCCTAAGAAATCACATGTACATGTACAAAATACAGTGCATCTCACAGCACTTAACTTTTATCACATTTTATGTTACAGCCTTATTCCAAAATGGAGTAAATTCCTTTTTTCCCCCTTAAAATTCTACACACAATACTCCATAATGACAATGTGTAAAAAGTTGTCTTTTTTGGGGGGGGGGGGGGGGGGGGGGGGGGGGGGTAGATTTTTGGAAATGTATTCAAAATAATAATAGTAATAATAATAAAAAGATTGAGCTCAGGTGCATCCTGTTTCCACTGATGATCCTTGAAATGTTTCTAGATGCTTTATTGGAGTCCACCTAGGGTAACTTTATTTGACTGGACATGGTTTGGAAAGACACACACCTGTCTACATATAAAGTCCCACAGTTGATGGTGCATGTCAGAGCACAAACCAAGCATGAAGTCAAAGGAATTGTCTGTAGACCTCTGAGACAGGATTGTTTCGAGGCACAAATCTGGGGAAGGGTACAGAAACATTTATGGTGCTTTGAAGGTCCCAATGAGCACAGTGGCCTCCATCATCTGTAAATGGAAGAAGTTCAGATCCACCAGGACTCTTCCCAGAGCTGGCAGCCCATCTAAACTGAGCAAGCACGGGAGAAGGGCCTTAGTCAGGGAGGTGTCCAGGAACCCGATGGTCACTCTATCAGAGCTCCAGCATTCCTCTGTGGAGACACAAGAACTTCTTAGAAGGACAACCATCTCTGCAGCAATCCACCAATCAGGCCTGTATGGTAGAGTGCCCAGACGGAAGATACTCCTTAGTAAAAAGCACATAGCAGCCCACTTGGAGTTTGCCAAAAAAGGTAGCTGAAGGACTCTCACACCATGAGAAACAAAATTCTCTGGTCTGATGAGACAAAGATTGAACTCGATGGTGTGAATGCCAGGCATCATGTTTGGAGCAAACCAGGCACCATCCCTACAGTGAAGCATGGTTTTGGCAGCATCATGCTGTGGGGATGTTTTTCAGTGGCAGGAACTGGGAAACTAGTCAGGATTGAGGGAAAGATGAATGCAGCAATGTACAGAGACAGTCTGGATGAAAACCTGCTCCAGAGTACTCTTGACCTCAGACTGGGGCGACAGTTCATCTTTCAGAAGGGTGTGAATACTTATGTATATGTGATTTCTTATTTTTAATAAATTTGCAAAAACAAAACAAAACAAAACACAACAAACCCTTTTTTACATTATCAGTAGAATTTTGATGGGAAAAAATGAGCTTACTCAATTTTAGAAAAAGGCTGCAACATAACCGAATATGGAAAAAGTGCAACACTGTGAATACTTTCTGGTTGCACCGCAAGTGAAAATGAGGGTCGAAATTTGAGAATTGGTAACTAAGAAAATAATATTTTAAAATAAGATGTAAGATGAAAATAAGATTGTCTTTTGAACTACCGAATACTGTCAACTAAATATTGACAGTTCTGTGTGTGGACATGGATAAGTCTTTGGCAGCACTTCAGAAAATTTATGAATCAAATTGACTGTTACTCTGCACTTCTGGTGGGGAAAAGATTCATGATTACATGATTTTGATTTCAAAGCCATCAAAACAGCATCAGTTTGCAAGGTTGTGAGTTGCTTAATGACACAGTAATAATTAAATTAGGTGCAGTTAACCCTTCTAAGCCTGTATATCCTATCAGTGGGAAATTTCACTTTTTATTTGTGAGATACTGACAAGCCAAAATGAGGCGGGTGGTAGGGGGTTTTCAGGTGTCACCTTGCAAGTTATTTCCTGCACACGGCTGTATAAATCTGTGAGATGACGTGTCTGTAAAGAACTGGCACTCCCAAATAAAGTATGCTGTCATATAAGGTGACAAAATGGGAAAACTGGCCATATTTTTCAAAGTTGCTGCCAGAAAAGAAGGTATATATCTGCTTTACTTTGACACCTGCCTCTGATGTCTGTTTGGATACATGAGGTTATAAATTTGTTCCACCAAACAGACTAGGTGATGGGGTTGTAACAAAGTCAACAAATTTTTTAAAATTTAAACTTACTTTTTGGCTCTTTGGAAGACAATTTTTCTTGTACAAAAATAAATTTATTGGAGAAATATCAAGAATAGAAAAATCAAAGACTGTTAATCACTGAACATTTCTTAATTATTCTTCTAACATTTAACAAAACTGAAATACAAATACAGCAAATTATTGATCTTCATTTTTACATTATAGAGGCGAAAAGAAAACATGGATGCAGCAGATCAGAGAGCAGAACACAACAACAGCAAGGGAGCTTTCTGCTTTCATTGATCATTTCCTTCACAGTGAGACGTCTCTTTCATCATAAAATGGTGTTACAGGGAATTTATACGATATACAGTGTGCTCAGTAAGTTATTCTGTAGTGTACACAGGCCCAGTGCCAAGCCACCATTAATGGGTAGCATTACAATTTTTCTAGGAAGAGGCAATTTGCAACAAAAACCACACCCAGAGACTTTTTACTACACATGATAGCAACTTACAGTATAGAACTACATTTTCTGGACAATAAGCACATATTTATTTATTTTTTACTTGTTTGCTGATCCTGAGAGATTTCAAAGTGATTAATACATTAAAAAAAAAATACTGCATTATCATCTATGGCCACAAGGTGGCACCGTTTACATGTGTGACAAGCTGCTCCTGTATACTAATCAGAAAGATATACTATGATTCACACTTTGGAGCAGAAGGTAGCAATAATGCACTATTAACCTCGATGCCAACTGCTATAAAACAAGAAGGTGTAAATGAAAGTGATGCTGGGTCTTAGAGAATGAGTGAAACTAATAAATCATGATCTCAAACTGAAAGACCACACTTGAATTAAGAGAAAGAATACCGTAGCCTAACCATACTACTTGGCACCCCAATAGTTTGGACTATGTAGGATCACCAGAATAGTAATGAGCCAAACTGCTAGGCTAAGTGCAATGTTTAAAACTTTTAATTACATTTAGTTTATTGAGATAAATGTGCACACATTTAGCTTCCTTTGTTCAGTGGCAACACTTGAATTAAGAGAAAGAATACCATAGCCTAACCATACTACTTGGCACCCCAATAGTTTGGACTATGTAGGATCACCAGAATAGTAATGAGCCAAACTGCTAGGCTAAGTGCAATGTTTAAAACTTTTAATTACATTTAGTTTATTGAGATAAATGTGCACACATTTAGCTTCTTTTCTTCAGTGGCAACAAGAAGCAGTTTACTGCTTAATTCTGTGTGCCTCATACAGTAATACCAGTTAGCTTGTGAGCTTCTGCTTGTTAACATGGTGTTGTAACATGGCAATATAAATACATAATACACCAATTAAATTAACTTTGCTTCTTGTTACATGAAGCAGTAACATTACATTTAAAAAATAAATGCGAATTACAGACCAGTGTACACATTTTTTGGACAGATGATACTACTACTTTGGTGTGACATATAGTCCAGAAAATATGGCACCAACTCCAACTCACACCTACTACATCTGACCCACCCAAAACAATTTAATAATTTACAATTGACACACATAAAATAAAAAAGAACAAAGCCTTACCATTAGTGGAGGGAAAGGTGTTGCACTGTCATGAAATTGAAGTGCCACAGAATGTCTCTGCATTCATTTCTGTTGGTTAGCTCCTTTTCAAATGTCAGTTTTATCTCCATAAACATTAAACATTTTTACATCACTTTGTCTCAGTATAGAGTCAAATTTTTCACTTTATTTATGAGACAGTTACATTGGCACAGAAAATACCACACCATGACAAATAAAACCCAAAGACACAGCAAACACTACAGATCTCAGGCTTGGGAAAGACTTTCACTAATATTCTTCAAATTCATGACTGACCTTGTGCATCTGACGTCACATCATTATATCACATAATTACCATCTTGGAAGGGCAAAAAAGGTTTGCTCTGGTTGCCACAACCATAAAATCATTAATCCAGTTATTCAAAATCATCTCATTTTCAAACTTTAGACTCTAAGGACACATGGTAGTTTGATGATCACCATATAACTGCACCAGTCAGCACGGAAAAAATAAGAACAATTTGTTGTACAAATTTTCTTCAGACTGAAAAAAGACCCAAATGATTGATAGCAATGTAATATTGCCTTTAAGATGTAGGACATTGAATACAGATTATCCAAATGGTAAATTGTTGTTATATTTGCATGAATTTTGTGTGTGTGTGTGTGTGCTACCCAATCTCACAGCAAGTTTGTGATAGCGTCACGAAAAGTGATTTAATCTAGTAGTTTGCGATACCTTCACAAAATGTGTTACATTTGCGTAATGTATCACAAAATTATTTATTTATCAAGAAATTTGGGGTGACACGGTGGGGTGGGGGTGGGTGCATGGGGTTATGGTTAGGATTTGGCTTCAATTATATGTGTATGTATGTGTGTGTGTATATATATATATATATATATATATATATATATATATATATATATATATATATATATATATATATATATATATATATATGTATGTGTGTGTGTGTGTGTATGTGCATGTGTATGTGTGTGTTATATATTATTATATATATAATATTGTATGTTATATATAATATTATAAGATCTGCTTCTTATGTGATCATTTATTTGCATGGTACTGTTTTGGTCCACTGCAGACTACATTTCATGAGCCTCGGGTTACTTTTTACTGGGTATTTAGAAATGCACTTTTTGTGTTATTTGGTCATATTCTCATATGTGGTGACAAGTTGAAGTAACTTTACTTGACTATTGTATAGGTTGTAGAGTGTTAAATTATACATGCAGATTTCATGGATTTTAAGTTGTAATAAACAAACATTTTGCCACATATCATTCCTTAGCCTCACCATTGAAGTGTTCAGTGCATTTATAGAGGTGCAGATTTGTGCTTGTTCTTTGCATTGTGATAGTGACAGACCTATTTTTACACTGTGAGTGAATTCAACATCTATTATGTCGTCCAAAATGATGGCTTCAGCACTGAAGTTCACATTACCGCAGGAGTCTACAGCAATTCTGATGTCACATCACTGATCATGCACACAATCTCTTCTAAATCCATCTCAACAAGCTTCACTGAAACACACGGAATAAATTCTGATCATCGTCCATTATTTTGAACCTCTTCATGGTGCGATTTGTCACATCCTCCTGCTCTGTAACAGGCTCAGTGCTCCCATGAGAAGAATCCTTCATCACACTGTAATACACGGGCACGTTGTACTCAGGCGCCCTCGCCTTATGCTGCTTGTTGCACTTGCACAGCTTTCTGAATGCAACTCTAAACTTCTGAGACATGAGGTTGTACACGATGGGGTTGATAGCACTGTTGATGTAGATGCACATTCGGCAGAAGAGCAGGAACCAGGTATTGTGGTAAGGTGGGTCTATGTAGGAGTTAACCACCACCAGCGTTCGGTAAGGCATCCAGAGTAAGGCGAAGAGGATGACCACTACAGCCAGCATCTTTATAATCTGTTGTTACAGCACAGAGGTCACAGAGAAACATAAGAGAAGGTATAATTATCAACTAACATAATGCATGCCGCAAGTAATAGTGCCATTACATCATAAAGACACATGTCTCTCACAATTCAGTTAAATACTTCCATGAATAATTAAGTTAAATATATATTAAGGCTTCATTTGCAAATTTCATGAAGAAGTATACTTTTTTATTAGTGGGGCAAAAAAAAAAAAAAAAAAGAGAGAGAGAAGCAAATCTGCATCTTATCTACCACATACATGTCTATGAATTCCCATACATACACTCTGAAAAATAAACTGCTGTCTCAACAAGAAAAATTATTTCAACTTAGTTATTTCAACTTTCAACTGAGATAATGCCACAAGGCTTTGGCAGTTAAGTTGAAATAACTTTAGTTAAGTTGAAATAACTGAAACAAATCTATACAAATTGTTACATCACTTTTTATCACTGAGACAGCGGTTCATTTTTTAGAGTGTAATATACAATTGTACAGCTAGCAATATTACTTATTTTTGTTTTTAAACTGATAGTGTTCTGACAAGATCCATGTGTAAAAAAACAAAAACAAAACAAAACAAAACAAAAATAAATAAAAGAAAGCAAGAACAAACCAAAGAAACAAACAAACACAAACTTCTCAGAGAACAGAAATGGACACTGTCAGGGTTTTTTTTTTTGTTTTTTTTTACCTGATGTGGTGTGTCAAAGTTAACCAACTTATAATCACTTCATTCTCTTTATATGCCTTTTTAATTTGGAGATATATAAGATGGGAGCATTTTTTGGTTTTTGAGTTACTTTGTTAACAACCTGGAGGAGATGATCGATCGATTGATCGATCTATCTATCTATCTATCTATCTATCTATCTATCTATCTATCTATCTATCTATCTATCTATCTATCTATCTATCTATCTATCTATCTATCTATCTATCTATCTATCTATCTATCTATCTATCTATCTATCTATCTATCTATCTATCTATCTATCTATCTATCTATCTATCTATCTATCTATCTATCTATCTATCTATCTATCTATCTATCTATCTATCTATCTATCTATCTATCTATCTATCTATCTATCTATCTATCTATCTATCTATCTATCTACTGCATTTTACAAGGCACATTTGCCTATAGACATATATAGACAACTTTGTCATAGGTGCTATGGAAACTGGGGTTGCTATAGAACCAGCTCAGTCAGAAAAGTTTACAAAGTGTGTGTGTGTGTGTGTGTGTGTGTGTGTGTGTGTGTAATTATGAAAGGCAGAGGCAAATGTCAATAAATATTTTGTGGGGCAAATGAAATTCTTGGTCCCCATTACGTCCAAATCTGGAAGCTCCGTATGAACAAATATATCAAAGTCTGTTTGTGCATGAATGTTTAATAACTTTAAACAAAAGTTATAAATTCTGCCATTGAATCCAAAGTGACTTACAATTGCGAATTATATGGTGTCCGTTGTCCACCACATAATTCGAATGTAATCTTTTTCTCTTTGCGTTATAGAAACTAATAAATACAATTGCACATTTGATAGAGTAATCAGTGGTTAAAATTTCAGACCCTACCAACTATTTGATTTTTCCATTTTTTTTAATTTTCCCATACAGTAAGTATAGCAGACTTTCTACACTGAAAAAAAAGAGAACTTAATGAAAGCGCTTAATTTGGTTACACTTATATTAATTATGTTTGTCCAACTCAAGTTAACAAGTTGCACTGTAAAAAATGTTTAGTTGCCTCAACTTAAAAAAAATGAGTGAACTAGTTGCACTAATTATTTTGTGTTCTACCTACTCTTCCATTAGTGGTGGCAACATAAAAACAGGTTTTTTATGTTTACCTGTTTTTATGTTGGCAACATAAAAACAGGTTTTTTATGTTGGCAACATAAAAACAGGTTTTTATGTTGCCACCACTAATGGAAGAGTAGGTAGAACTCAAAATAATTAGTGCAACTAGTTCACTCATTTTTTTAAGTTGAGGCAACTAAACATTTTTTACAGTGTGGTGTAAATATTACTTGTTAAGTTAATTTCGAACAACCTAATTTATTTGAGTGTTACCAGTTGAAACACTTTTTTAGGTTGGTCCAACAATTCTGTTTTTTCACTGCAGCTGATCAGCTAATCAGTTGATTTAATCAATATTTTCTCATATATGTGACTAAAGCTTCTTTTGACAGACTCTATGTTGCACTCCTTTTTTGCGCCCATCAAGCCCATCCAGTACCTGTTTCCTCACCGAGACTGTGCTCTTGCTAGCCTTGGCGGTGCCGCAGGAGTGACCGCGGTGAACAGAGCCACCTCTATCGCTGAGATGAGATGGGAGAGCGCTCATGAATAAATTCCTCGCAATAAGCCCATACAGCACCATTGCCATCACAAGAGGGATTATGTAGAATAACGTGAAGTCCAGGAAGTAGATCGGCATGTAGAGGCTCCTAGAGACCCGGTAGCCACAGGTGACTACCACACCATTGGTGTAGACAGTTTCATCTGTGTCCACTAAAAAGAACCACATAGTACAGTAGAGCGAGGTGAAGACCCAAACACCAGCGATGATCCTCTTGGCTCGGGACACGGTGCATATGAACTGCGCTTTTATGGAATGACAAATAGCGATGTATCGCTCCACGGTGAACGCTGTGATGGAGCAGGATGACACATTGATGCCTAAATACTGAAGGTAAGTGATGCACAAGCATCCTGTGTATCCGTAGATCCAGAAAGCCACAACGTCAGAGATGTTCGGCAGCCCTGCGGCCAGAAGAACGATGAGGTCTGCTACAGCCAGACTAACAAGGTAACAGTTAGTTGGGGTCACCATGTGTTTCGTGCGAAGCACTACTAACACCACCATAATATTCCCTGCAATCCCAACTCCACAGATGAGCATTGTCAGAGAGATTGTTATGACCTGCTTGTCCAGAGGGTTCAGAGGCATTTCTGTCAGATTAGCCTGAACGGGAGCTGTGGTGTTCTCCATTGTACACAAGTCCTTTCAGTGGCAAGATTCCTAAAGAGAGGGCAAACAATATGCATATGAGCAGGGCTGCAATAGATCTGAGCATAGCATTAAGGAGTTGTAGAATTTATGGAGAAAGTGCACGCTTACCATAGTTTTCTGAAGGCAGAGTTCACGTTGCCGATTTCTGCAGCGCTGTGCAGACTCAGGTGCAATCAACCAGGAAACTCAGATGACTGCTTAGTCCCCCTCCAGTCCTGCTCTCGTCATCCACATCTGTCTGACTCACTCTCTCTCTCACTATTTTTTCCCGTGCACCCATCCCACCCGCTCACATCATGCACCATTACGAGCACAGCATGTGTACACGAGCACAGCTACCAACTGCAAAATGAATTACATCTCTCAGCACAAACACGGGATAAGAAGTCAGATACTCACAACAGAGGAGGCAGGAACTGGCTACATTATTATGATTTTGACCATATTTTGACACCAAGAAACATAGTTTAAACAATACTACTACATCATCCATGAAAGAACAGTTTAACTTGGCTTCGCCTCATTCAATCAATCAATCAATTTTTTTTTTATATAGCGTCAAATCACAACAAACAGTTGCCCCAAGGCGCTTTATATTGTAAGGCAAGGCCATACAATAATGATGTAAAACCCCAACGGTCAAAACGACCCCCTGTGAGCAAGCACTTGGCTACAGTGGGAAGGAAAAACTCCCTTTTAACAGGAAGAAACCTCCAGCAGAACCAGGCTCAGGGAGGGGCAGTCTTCTGCTGGGACTGGTTGGGGCTGAGGGAGAGAACCAGGAAAAAGACATGCTGTGGAGGGGAGCAGAGATCGATCACTAATGATTAAATGCAGAGTGGTGCATACAGAGCAAAAAGAGAAAGAAACAGTGCATCATGGGAACCCCCCAGCAGTCTACGTCTATAGCAGCATAACTAAGGGATGGTTCAGGGTCACCTGATCCAGCCCTAACTATAAGCTTTAGCAAAAAGGAAAGTTTTAAGCCTAATCTTAAAAGTAGAGAGGGTGTCTGTCATTGAATGAAACATTCCATCTTTCACCTCATGAAGTATTCATGCCATTGAACTTATAAACATTCATTATTTGTGTGCTAATTGGCCTGCTTGTGGTTTTCAAAATTTGCTGCAAAGATAATCCACAAATGAAAAGTTACCTTCACTAATTAGCTGTTAGCTGATTAAATGAACTGTGCCCACCACTGACCAAGAGAAAGACGGGCACATTTTAGGAAAATTAAGAAATTAAAAAAGAAAGCTCAGACATTGTGACTTCAAATTAAAGCTCCATGTCAGACTTTGTATGATTGAGTTATTTCAGTGTCACGATGATGTGTTTGTTGATGTGTTGACGTAAATACGGAAAAATGTTCAGAAAGATACAAGATTTTCCCTCTGGCCAGTCTGACAATCTACAAATGTATTTCTTATAATAAAAAACAAAAAACAGTTATGAACAAATTACTTGTAGCTGTAAAAGCTCTTTAATTGGCCATGGCTATCTATTTAAATAAATGCCATTTATTTATACAGCACCACATCACAACGTAAGTTAGCCCAAGGTGCTACCCAACTCACAAGCAAGCACACTGGCAAAAAGTAGAAGGGGGAAAAACAAGTTTTTTTTTTGTTTGTTTTGTTTTTTAAAATTACAGGTCAAAAGCTTAAGCAGACCAGACTCAGTGGGGTGACCATTTGCAAAAGCAAAAGCACAAGAAAGAATTATCAGAATATGTAGAGACAGAAACACTGCAGGTTATACCCCTACATAACTGGAATCATGCAGAGTGGCATCGGACTTATGAATCGGTGCACATTCGAAAGCGTCGGATTTCAGTTCCAAAATGTTCTGACAGCCATCTGCGGAAGTCCACACAGTTGGTCAAAATCGGCTGGCTGCCCCGAGCGTGACGCACATTCAAAACTTTCCGAGCGCGGCCGTGATGGAACACCTATCTGATGGTGGTCCATGTGTTATCTGAGGACCATCTGAGCACAATTTACATATTCCGATGGCGGCAAAACGGGATCTGAAACGATTTGAGCACATACGAGGGAACCTCGAGATGGATCTGGCACCGTAAAGCCTGCCGGGATGACCTGCATGTGCCACATAATGTCCACCTCCGGAGCGCAAAGGAACTGTTGAAATGTATGTGGCATGCTTCATCACAATAATAATTATGAATTATTAACATGTACAGTGAATATGAACAGCATCTATCCAACCGCAAGCACCATGCACTACTTTGAGCATACCACTGCAAATCTGAACAGGCTGTTATATCCACAATAGACCTTACAGTACAGATATGTGTCCAATCTTTCCGATGGGCGACGTAAATAATGTGAACTATTGTCTCCATCATAACACGAGCAGCCGCCCCTCTCCATGGTGTGCAGTAACGCATCATTGCATGCATCAGGCTCGGAGCTGAACAGTTGTAAAAAATGATAAATGAACTGCATTTATATAGCGCTTTTCCATCTGCATCAGCGCTTTACAAATAATACCTAACATTTTCCCCAATGTGAGGGTGCTGCCATACAAGGTGCTCACTACACACCGGGAGCAATAGGGGATTAAAGACCTTGCCCAAGGGCTCTTAGTGATTTTCCAGTCAGGCTGGGATTTGAACCGAGGATCTTCTGGCCTCCTTCTAACTCTGGAGGAGATATGACATGGAACTTGTGCCAGGCCATTACATCATTAATAAATATGAATCTCACCTCCAACAACGGTCCAGGAGTGTTTCACAGGGCTGACATGGACATGAAGCCAGGACAGCAGCCTGCGGTTAAGATCCTGTCACCCAAAAGAAAAATATTAAGTCCATGTGATAATCCATCCATTGCAGTGTCCAGAGTTATGTTGTGCTCCTGAAATGGGCAAACAAGAAAAAAGAAAGTTCCCTGGAACGTTTGAGGGACTGCATGACCCAATATTTTGAGTGAAGCTGTCCAGTGGTAGGCACGCGCACGTGCGCAAGTAGTGGCCCATGCAGCATTATGCATACACGCACACACACACACACACACACACACACACACACACACACACACACACACACACACACACACACACATGGTTGATTGATAACTGCAGCCCCACGCGTGTGCACGGAACGCATGTGCACCACACACACACGCGCACTCACACATACATGCATGTGAGGAACACAGCACTCCATCCTGTGTTTGCCATCCAGACATTTGGAGATCATGCAGTCTGCAGTGTCTTTATGGCCATCTGACAGCAGTCTGTGTCATCTACATACGCTCTGGATGTGATCTAACAGGTGCGGACAAGGCAGTCAGTCTGCGCTCCGACACTGCTGGCCGTGCCTTTTTTCCTCACGACTGCGTCGGATTATGGCAATATTTGCTGTGTCAGGCATGCTTCCGGCAAATTCTTGGTATGTGTGATGGGGGCTTTATGAACCATGTACATATGGAGTCCATCACTATGACTGATGGCTGAAAAGATGACAAGGAAGAGTTTCAGTAGTTTAGACTGCAACTGTCCAGTCACAATTGATGCCAGATCAGTTATTTAAAAAAGGACATTCCCCAGTTCACACCCCAACCCTGATGCATCTTAAAACCCTCCAAAATGCTCACAAGTCTCACAAGCAAGTTCTGGAGTTCAAATACAGTAAAACTCACATATAATGGACTCAAGTGGAGCAGCGAATTATGTCCATTATAATCGACAGCCGCTATATGTATAAAATGGAGGCTTACGTATGTCTTTCATTAAACGCCTGACCTTGAATAGGACCCTGCTGGCTGGGTCAAAACTTTGTCTGAAAAAAAAAAAAAACACCTGCCTTAAATAAGTGCCAGGCATTATTTGCTTTAAAAGGTTTACATTTGGTTGAGTGATGCTTTTTTCTAAGTCCACTGCGGAGTGGTACCTTAAAATCCTAAAGCCTGATTTATGTTTCTACAACTCCGTAACTCTGTGGCCATGCAATGATGTCGACATAATGCTGTTCTCCAAAGTTCTCCATCACGCTGGTGGGCATCTTATTGCAATTTACCACAGGAACAGAGTCTTTTTCTGGATAAATTTGTCCCACAATGAGATGCATTTCTTTACACATACATTAACCTCCAAACCAACATTACCAGTGTAACAGTATCCCCCCGGGAAAGGGGGGCTATATCAATTGAATACACCACAAAGACAAGATATTTAATGTTCAAACTGATAAACTTTATTGTTTTGCGCAAATATTTGCTCATTTTGAAATGGATGCCTGCAACACGTTTCAAAAAAGCTGGGACAGTGGTATGTTTACCACTGTGTTACATCACCTTTCCTTCTAACAACACTCAATCAGCTTTTGGGAACTGAGGACACTAATTGTTGAAGCTTTGTAGGTGGAATTCTTTCCCATTCTTGCTTGATGTACGACTTCAGTTGTTCAACAGTCCGGGGTCTCCGTGTCGTATTTTGTGCTTCATAATGTACCACACATTTTCAATGGGCTCCAGGTCTGGACTGTAGGCAGGCCAGTCTAGTACCGGCACTATTCTACTATGAAGCCACACTGTTGTAACACGTACAGAATGTGGCTTGGCATTGTCTTGCTGAAATAAGCAGGGACGTCCCTGAAAAAGACGTTGCTTGGATGGCAGCATGTGTTGCTCCAAAACCTGGATGTACCTTTCAGCACTGATGGTGCCATCACAGATGTGTAAGTTGCCCATGCCATGGGCACTAACATGCCCCCATACCGTCACAGATGCTGGATTTTGAACTTTGTACTGGTAACAATCTGGATGGTCTTTTTCCTCTTTTGTCTGGAGCATGGTAGAGTTTTAACTTGCACTTGTAGATGTAGTGACGAACTGTGTTAACTGACAATGGTTTTCTGAAGTGTTCCTGAGCCCACGCGGTAAGATCCTTTACACAGTGATGTTGGTTTTTAATGCAGTGCCGCCTGAGGGATCGAAGGTCACGGGCATTTAATGTTGGTTTTCAGCCTTGCCGCTTACATGTAGAAAGTTCTCCAGATTCTCTGAATCTTCTGATTATATTGTAGATGATGGATTCCCTAAATTGCTTGCAATTGAATGTTGAGACATTGTTCTTAAACGATTGGACTATTTTTTCACACAGTTGTTCACAAAGTGGTGATCCTCGCCCCATCTTTGCTTGTGAATGGCTGAGCCTTTTGGGGATGCTCCTTTTTTACCCAATCATGACACTCACAATTAGTGTCCTCAGTTCCCAAATGCTGATTGAGTGTTGTTAGAAGGAAAGGTGATGTAACACAGTGGTAAACATACCACTGCCCCAGCTTTTTTAAAACATGTTGCAGGCATCCATTTCAAAATGAGCAAATATTTGCACAAAAACAATAAAGTTTATCAGTTTGAACATTAAATATCTTGTCTATGTGGTGTATTCAATTGAATATAGGTTGAAGAAGATTTGCAAATCATTGTATTCTGTTTTTATTTACATTTTACACAACATCCCAACTTCATTGGAATTGGGGTTGTACGTGGACAACCACCCGTAATTCTCTCTCCTTTTACAGCACAAGATTTCTAGATTACTTTAAAAAGAAAATAGATGACATTAGGTTAAACATATCCCAGCATGCCTTAACCCAGTCACTACACCCTATTGAGGTGGGCGCCATCACTGAGGTATTACCTAGATTTACAGAATTTGATAGTATCTCACTCGGCGTGCTGACGAAACTCGTAACGTCAACAAAAAGCACAACCTGCTTATTTGATCCTATACCAACAAAAATGTTTAAGGACCTGTGGCCCACTCTTGGGCTGACTGTGCTGGAAATTATTAATCTCTCATTAACTTTTGGGTCTGTTCCTGAATGTTTAAAATCTGCAGTGATTAAACCATTACTTAAGAAATCTAATCTTGACCTTAGTGTATTGAAAAACTATAGGCCGGTATCAAATCTATCGTTTTTCTCTAAAATTCTGGAAAAAGTAGTTTCATGACAGCTCATGGACCACCTTAACGAGAATAATCTTTTTGAGCCACTGCAGTGTGCCTTTAGAAAATATCATTCCACAGAGACGGCTCTCACTAAATTGATGAATGATCTTCTGCTTGCAATGGATTCAGACACCACTATGGTTCTGGTGCTGTTGTATCTCAGTGCTGTGTTTGATACCATGGATCATCATATTCTACTCGATACATTGGAGAATCATTTAGGGATTACTGGGAGTGCCCTTGTGTGGTTAACGTCATACCTGACCAGTCATTCTCACTGTGTTTTGTACAACAACACTACCTCTAACCTTAGTGACATGAAATTTGGGGTTCCACAGGGGTCTGTCTTAGGCCCCCTGCTTTTCTCCCTTTATATAGCACCCCTTGGGCACATATTGCGCCATTTTGGGATTACCTTTCACTGCTATGCTGATGATACTCAGTTATACATGCCGATAACTGCTGGTAATCTCATCTACATAAAATCTTTAGAAGATTGCCTTGCATCAGTGAAAAGCTGGATGTCTAGCCAATGCCTACTTTTAAACTCTGTGATAAGACTGAAATGATGATGATCATGATCAATATAACCAGCTAACGCTTAGCCTCGGCTCGTGTGTCATACATCACACTGACAAAATGAGGAACCTTGTGGTAATTTCTGATCCTACATTGTCCTTTGATCTCCACATTAAAGATATTATGAGGACTGCTTCCACCTGCGAAATATAGCAAAGATTCATCTCATCCTGTCTGTGGCTGATGCTGAGACCCTGATTCATGCCTTTGTCTCTTCTAGATTGGACTACTGCAATGTTCTATTTTCTGGTTTACCGCAGTCCAGCATTAGGGTTCTCTAATTGGTTCAGAATGCTGCTGCCAGACTTTTGAATGGAAGCTGAAAGTTTGACCACATTACACCCATTTTGGCATCTCTTCACTGACTAGCCTATAAAATTGTTAATGGACTGGCACCTCCCTACTTAACTGACCTAATTAAACCCTATGTACCGGCCCGAGCTTTGTGTTCTCAAGGTGCAGGACTACTTTGTGTCCCTAGGGTGAATAAGAAGTCTGCAGGTCACAGAGCTTTCTCTTATCGTGCCCCTGTTCTGTGGAATGATCTCCCTGCATCAATAAAACAGTCAGATTCTATAGAGACTTTCAAGTCAAGACTTAAGACGCACTTATTTTTCCTTTCATATGGCTAGCATACTGGTATAGTATGTTACTATGCTTTTTACGCTTTTAATTCATGTTATTAGAAAATGGAGCGTGCCGCGGCCTCAACTTTATCTAAAGTCTGGGTCTTTTAGTGAAGCTTAGGGCTAGTGGTCGACGATCACCTTAGTATTTCTTTTGTTTTTCTTGCTGCATAACGCTCACAAATTATACTATATTTGTTGTCTTTCTGATGCCTGATTCTGTTTTTCTCTCTGTTTAAGGTGCAGCTCCATTCAGAGATGGGAGTTGTATTTGTGTTGGCGACCCTGCTGTCCTGTGCGCCAACAGCATTTCCTGTATATTCGTTTTGTGAATTGTTCTGTAATTTATGTTTGTAGTATGGCCCAAGCAGAGGGTAACCCCTTTGAGTCTGGTCTGCTTGAGGTTTCTTCCTCAGAGGGAGTTTTTCCTTACCACTGTTGCTCTAGGGGTTGGTACGGTTAGACCTTACCTGTGTAAAGCACTTTGAGGCAACTCTGTTGTGATTTGGCACTATATAAATAAAAATAAATTAAAAATTCCATCTGCATCAGACGCTCAAAGCATTTTACAATAATGCCTCACATTCACCCCGATGTCAGGGTGCTGCCAAACAAGACACTCACTACGACGATCACCTTAGTATTTCTTTTGTTTTTCTTGCTGCATAATGCTCACAAATTATACTATATTTGTTGTCTTCTGATGCCCAATTCTGTTTTTTTTTTTTTTCTCTCTCTCTGTTTGAGGTGCAGCTCCATCCAGAGATGGGTGTGGGGGTCCTTTCCTGTGCACCGGCAACATCTCCTGTATATTCATTTTGTGAATTGTCTTGTAATTTGACAATTATATTGCCAATTATCTTCATAGATAATTGGCAAAGCTTCTGGGGAAAACCTGGTCTTGTTAGGAGAGACGGCATCCATCCCACTTTGGATGGAGCAGCTCTCATTTCTAGAAATCTGGCCAATTTTCTTAAATCCTCCAAACCGTGACTATCCAGGGTTGGGACCAGGAAGCAGAGTTGTAGTCTTACACACCTCTCTGCAGCTTCTCTCCCCCTGCCATCCCCTCATTACCCCATCCCCGTAGAGACGGTGCCTGCTCCCAGACTACCAATAACCAGCAAAAATCTATTTAAGCATAAAAATTCAAAAAGAAAAAATAATATAGCACCTTCAACTGCACCACAGACTAAAACAGTTAAATGTGGTCTATTAAACATTAGGTCTCTCTCTTCTAAGTCCCTGTTGGTAAATGATATAATAATTGATCAACATATTGATTTATTCTGCCTAACAGAAACCTGGTTACAGCAGGATGAATATGTTAGTTTAAATGAGTCAACACCCCCGAGTCACACTAACTGTCAGAATGCTCGTAGCACGGGCCGGGGCGGAGGATTAGCAGCAATCTTCCATTCCAGCTTATTAATTAATCAAAAACCTAGACAGAGCTTTAATTCATTTGAAAGCTTGTCTCTTAGTCTTGTCCATCCAAATTGGAAGTCCCAAAAACCAGTTTTATTTGTTATTATCTATCGTCCACCTGGTCATTACTGTGAGTTTCTCTGTGAATTTTCAGACCTTTTGTCTGACTTAGTGCTTAGCTCAGATAAGATAATTATAGTGGGCGATTTTAACATCCACACAGATGCTGAGAATGACAGCCTCAACACTGCATTTAATCTATTATTAGACTCTATTGGCTTTGCTCAAAAAGTAAATGAGTCCACCCACCACTTTAATCATATCTTAGATCTTGTTCTGACTTATGGTATGGAAATAGAAGACTTAACAGTATTCCCTGAAAACTCCCTTCTGTCTGATCATTTCTTAATAACATTTACATTTACTCTGATGGACTACCCAGCAGTAGGGAATAAGTTTCATTACACTAGAAGTCTTTCAGAAAGCGCTGTAACTAGGTTTAAGGATATGATTCCTTCTTTATGTTCTCTAATGCCATATAACAACACAGTGCAGAGTAGCTACCTAAACTCTGTAAGGGAGATAGAGTATCTCGTCAATAGTTTTACATCCTCATTGAAGACAACTTTGGATGCTGTAGCTCCTCTGAAAAAGAGAGCTTTAAATCAGAAGTGTCTGACTCCGTGGTATAACTCTCAAACTCGTAGGTTAAAGCAGATAACCCGTAAGTTGGAGAGGAAATGGCGTCTCACTAATTTAGAAGATCTTCACTTAGCCTGGAAAAAGAGTCTGTTGCTCTATAAAAAAGCCCTCCGTAAAGCTAGGACATCTTTCTACTCATCACTAATTGAAGAAAATAAGAACAACCCCAGGTTTCTTTTCAGCACTGTAGCCAGGCTGACAAAGAGTCAGAGCTCTATTGAGCTGAGTATTCCATTAACTTTAACTAGTAATGACTTCATGACTTTCTTTGCTAACAAAATTTTAACTATTAGAGAAAAAATTACTCATAACCATCCCAAAGACGTATCGTTATCTTTGGCTGCTTTCAGTGATGCCGGTATTTGGTTAGACTCTTTCTCTCCGATTGTTCTGTCTGAGTTATTTTCATTAGTTACTTCATCCAAACCATCAACATGTTTATTAGACCCCATTCCTACCAGGCTGCTCAAGGAAGCCCTACCATTATTTAATGCTTCGATCTTAAATATGATCAATCTATCCTTGTTAGTTGGCTATGTACCACAGGCTTTTAAGGTGGCAGTAATTAAACCATTACTTAAAAAGCCATCACTTGACCCAGCTATCTTAGCTAATTATAGGCCAATCTCCAACCTTCCTTTTCTCTCAAAAATTCTTGAAAGGGTAGTTGTAAAACAGCTAACTGATCATCTGCAGAGGAATGGTCTATTTGAAGAGTTTCAGTCAGGTTTTAGAATTCATCATAGTACAGAAACAGCATTAGTGAAGGTTACAAATGATCTTCTTATGGCCTCGGACAGTGGACTCATCTCTGTGCTTGTTCTGTTAGACCTCAGTGCTGCTTTTGATACTGTTGACCATAAAATTTTATTACAGAGATTAGAGCATGCCATAGGTATTAAAGGCACTGCGCTGCGGTGGTTTGAATCATATTTGTCTACTAGATTACAATTTGTTCATGTAAATGGGGAATCTTCTTCACAGACTAAAGTTAATTATGGAGTTCCACAAGGTTCTGTGCTAGGACCAATTTTATTCACTTTATATATGCTTCCCTTAGGCAGTATTATTAGACGGTATTGCTTAAATTTTCATTGTTACGCAGATGATACCCAGCTTTATCTATCCATGAAGCCAGAGGACACACACCAATTAGCTAAACTGCAGGATTGTCTTACAGACATAAAGACATGGATGACCTCTAATTTCCTGCTTTTAAACTCAGATAAAACTGAAGTTATTGTACTTGGCCCCACAAATCTTAGAAACATGGTGTCTAACCAGATCCTTACTCTGGATGGCATTACCCTGACCTCTAGTAATACTGTGAGAAATCTTGGAGTCATTTTTGATCAGGATATGTCATTCAAAGCGCATATTAAACAAATATGTAGGACTGCTTTTTTGCATTTACGCAATATCTCTAAAATCAGAAAGGTCTTGTCTCAGAGTGATGCTGAAAAACTAATTCATGCATTTATTTCCTCTAGGCTGGACTATTGTAATTCATTATTATCAGGTTGTCCTAAAAGTTCCCTAAAAAGCCTTCAGTTAATTCAAAATGCTGCAGCTAGAGTACTGACGGGGACTAGAAGGAGAGAGCATATCTCACCCATATTGGCCTCTCTTCATTGGCTTCCTGTTAATTCTAGAATAGAATTTAAAATTCTTCTTCTTACTTATAAGGTTTTGAATAATCAGGTCCCATCTTATCTTAGGGACCTCGTAGTACCATATCACCCCAATAGAGCGCTTCGCTCTCAGACTGCAGGCTTACTTGTAGTTCCTAGGGTTTGTAAGAGTAGAATGGGAGGCAGAGCCTTCAGCTTTCAGGCTCCTCTCCTGTGGAACCAGCTCCCAATTCAGATCAGGGAGACAGACACCCTCTCTACTTTTAAGATTAGGCTTAAAACTTTCCTTTTTGCTAAAGCTTATAGTTAGGGCTGGATCAGGTGACCCTGAACCATCCCTTAGTTATGCTGCTATAGACGTAGACTGCTGGGGGGTTCCCATGATGCACTGTTTCTTTCATTGGATTCAGGTGTGTTGGAGCAGGGAGACAACTAAGAGTGTCAGGAATGTGGCTCTCCAGGACCGAACTTGGCTACCCCTGTTATAGACAGAGAATTTGTATGTGCAGTCACAGAACAGCAGGATGTTTAATGTGAAATTCAAAATCATTCTAAATAACTGTATAATATATGTATTTTTTTGCACAATATGACCCCTTTAAGTGTGAATGTGGGCCAGCAGTGTAACGACTCTTTAACATGATGTTCTAGCTTCAGTTTTGCAGAAATTAAAGCTCAAAAGCACTGAATGATGCAATGAGTAATCAACAAGGCTGAAGTGAAAGTTGAACTAATAAATGAATGAATGAATGCTACAGTTCACCCGAGGGCTACAGAAAGAGTCTGCAGCTCTTCTCCTTTTTGCTTCCTTTGGATTTTCTTCATCAAGTAAGAAATCCTCTTATCCTCCTGTTTTTTGAAAAAAGATCCGGAGATTTTCCTTCGCAGCCGTCTGGCATAGACCTCGAGGAACACCAGAGAGTAGGTGATGATCCACAGACATCCCAGCAGGACCGTCACTCTCAGGTTTGGAGGTGAAATTTTTACGTCACAGAACGACGGCTCAGGGCTGAAGGTCCACTTGTAGTCCCTGTGGAAGTTTGCAAGGTCTTGTTTGGTGCAGGACTGTGGGATAATACAAAAGGCAGGAGAGAACCACTGCACCTACCAGGACCCCAAAATAATAAAAAAAAAAAGAGTTGATTGCATATGCAAGCATTATGAAGAGGTAAAGAAATGATATTTGTTGGTGCTGTTTACTGACACACTGGATTTTTGTTACCTTGTAAGTCACACTCAGCACCGCAGTTGTGGGTGGAAAATCCAGCAGCCACGGCACAATCATCTGCACAACATAATGGACAATATAATCCATAGCAACTACTAATGCGATTGCAGCAAAATATAATGTGACCATGACCAGCGATATGAAGCAGGAGGCGCATTCCTGGGTAGTTATTGTGCAGCCTGTGGGACACCTCTTGCTTTTAGCTGGCCTTGTGCTGTCTGCAGGCATTGCTTTTTGCAGCATCTCTTCGGAGACGTAGATGTTATCAAACTGGACTGACGTCAGATAATATTTCAAGTACCGTGCAGATTCAAAGATGAGTAAAGCAACAAAAATGGCAGCAAGAATCCGGTTTGACAGCAGTTTGCACTCTTTCAACATGTTCCTAGCGTGTGAAAAATGGATTTCTATCTCCGCACTCATGTTGGAGAATCTACTTTTGACTTCTGAAAGATCAATGTGAGTAAAATGTTCTAACTTCCTCAACTTTGTGACAATGCTCATGTCTTCTTTATTCACTTTGATGGTTTCTGCAACAAGATCTTGCTTCGCCTTGTTCAGGGGCCCAGACGAGTTCAGCAGAGTCCTTGTAAAGCCCTCAGTGGTGCACTTCAGGATGTGCACAACTGCCCCTGTGTTGACTATGATGTTAGGGAGGATGTTCAGCACTAGGATCATGACAGCGGCTGACATCATCAGTTTGCGTCCCTGCTTGGTGCAGGCTGTGGGCAGAGTCATGATCAGGACACAGCGTGCAGGGTGACACAGGACTGAGAACAGAAACATGGACACGCTGTAGGCGCAGCAGGTCCGAAGAGACACTTCGTGGTTGTATTTTAGAGTTTCACATAGCCAGTGGTAAAGAAGGCCGCCAGTAATGATGGCGAGGGCGGCACAGAGCGACAGCAGAGTCAGGACGTGTCTGCCAGCTGGTGTAGGTGCAGAATAAACGCCCCAGAGATAAAGCAGGATGGACTTTAGGATCTGTCCCCAAGATCCTGCACTGTTCCTGCAGATTTAAAAAAAGACAGAGATGAAAACTGGGGAAAAGATACTCTTAGAAAATAACAATATTGAAAAAATGCTTTCCAGATTTACAGTATAGCATGTTAAACATGAAATAATATTTATAATAAATGTCTTTACCTTTAAAACAGAATACTTTTGGGTATCTCACATTATTTTATCAAAGCTGCTGCCTATCTCATTGGTCACTGGGTGAGAGGCAAAGTACACTCTGGACAGGTTTGACAAAAGTAGATCAAGTCAATATAACATGTTTTAGAATGTAAACTGCTGACCCACTGAAAATCTGACACACTGAAGAAAAAAATTAATCTTATTTGAAAATTAAGCATACATTATACCTGATTTAACAGCCATACTCTGGTGGAATTTGTGCAGCAGGGATTGATTTTACCATTCAGTTTTTGTGTTATAATTGTACAATCGTTGAAGCTTTTTTCTGTAAAAGCACTTTATAAGTAATAATAAATTATACACTGCAATCCTAAGAATTTTGTACAAACCTGTGTGTGTTTATTTAACTTAAAATGTTACTTTACTATACTACTTAATAAAATACATGCATTTCCATGTCACATTTGATTTTTAAAAAATTAACAATTGTAAATTTAAAATTCAGAATTTTACTGACATCCTAAACAGGAACACAAATTGTAAATGGCATTCATATAAAATAATAGGGTACTTAAGATTCATTGGTATATATTTAAAAACTGATATTTCAATAAATGGCAATAATTTATCCATATTCATTATACAGGATACTTCAACAGATGAAAAAGCTATACCTTGAAAAAAAAAAAAAAATCCAATTCTTGGTGTGTTTCTCTGTGTTCCAATATTGTAAAAATTAGTTGATTTGAGGATTATTGCAATAAAGCAACAAACAAATACTAATATGATATGATATGATAATATGATAATACACAAGAGGAATGGAATGAAACTGTCAGGATTTGGAGTTTTTGGGGTATGTGTTCTGTTTTATTCTTATTTTGTTTGTATTTGTTTTCTGTCTGTTCTCTTGCTTTGTCTTTCTGCTTGGGTTTTGTCTGTCCTGCTCTTTCTTGTCTCTCTCTCTTGGTGCTTGGTGGTGGGCGTTCCTCTGTGTCTGGCCACACCCGGGTTCTGGAAGTTTCACCTCACACCTGTTCTTGATTTGCAGCTCATCACCTGGGTGCTATTTAAGCCTCACAGTTTGCTGTTGTCCCTTGCTAGATTGATGTGCCTTGTGCCTTCCTTCCAGCTCAGTCCTTGTGTTTTTTTTTTTGTTTTTTTTTGTGCTTTGCTCTTGTTTGCCTCATCGTGTTTTTGACTACCTGCCTGTGTACCTCGACCACGCCTAAGCCTGATGTTTTTGTTACTGTTGCTCTTTTTGGACTACCTCTCTGGGTACCAACTCCAGCTAACGAACCCAGTAAAAGCTTTAACTCCAATGAGCTGTGTACCTGCCTCTTGCATTTGTGTCCAGCCTGCTCTGCCGGTCAACCTTGATAGAAACAGATTAACAAATGAAGTGCTTCTTAAATGTCCACTTTTTGAACCCCCTATCGGTTGTAATTAAAACAGTCATATCCACTTTTTATGTACATCATATTAATAAGATCTTGTTTTATAGAGGAGGAATAAATATTTACCAGAATACACACACGATTATCATGGCACAAGTTGATTTGGTAAGTTCCAGAATAAAAGATAAATTCCTACAATCCAAACACCAACACATCTGGATCATTCATGTAAATCATACACTGCAAAACATTACAGCCCCATTTAGTTATGCCCATTCCCTTAAAAAACAAAAAACAAAACAGAGCTCTGACAAGTTCTGGACTTCCAATTCAGTTGTATAAGTTTTAGAAATTGAAACTAAGTAAGTCATTGTGCTGGCTATTTGAAACTTGTTGATTTGTACATAGGTTTGTAAATTACAATTTTAAGAAGAAAACTGGGCGAGACCGGGGAGAAGGCAGCTAGAGGAAAAAATCCTTGGCTTGGGTTAAGACTTTGAGAAGCCTATCCTTAAACCATTGTGGAATCACAGGCAAATAGTTACGCACTGCAGATCAGGCGTATATACTGGAATTCCAACAAAAATATAGACAATATGTGGAAATGACTATTTCAACTTTCATTTCCAAGTTGAAACCAAAGTATTCTTCTGCTTGAGTTAAATTACATTTTCAAGGCAGCAGGTGAACTTTTATTTCCAAGTTAAACTATCTTGAAATGTTTTACAGTAAACTTCTAATCTCCAAGACCATTTTCAGGACTCACCTCTTTTCACTCAAAAGAGAAAAATCCTTTAAAGGTTTTTTCTAAACCTAGCCACTTTTTCACAGGCACAGTCAACAAATTTAATAAAAATCTATAATTTTTTATGGTTATCCTGCTATCAGATGACTAGTAAACCAAAAACATATGGTACTTGGTAGATAGAAAAACCTTACCTGACAGGTGACATGAAGTTGTTTGTCATGAACTTCATTCTTTTTGTATACAAGTGTCGCAGGTTGAAGAAAAACAGGATTTGGAAGTTTATGAGGGCTCTGGCGGTAAAAAAAGGGAACTTCAATGAACAGTCATGGTCATGTTTCTTTTTGTGGGTTGCCTGTAGGTTTTCACGTGGGCAAAAAAGGCTCCTCTCCATGTCATCATACATGACACACAGGTCATATGGAGACATATGACATAACCAAACAGAAGTTGAGTGCTGCCTTCGACAGGCCATTGCATTCTGAAATATTTTATTAACCCCCCCCCCCCCCCCCCCCCACACACACACACAGCAACAACACTGTTGCTTTCAATTCCTGTGTGATCGTAGTTTTCACCTTACTCATACTTGAACATAACAGGATGTTCCAGCCTGTATAATGACGCAAATCTTTATTTCGAATCATTACCCAGAACTGTTTCTTCATGGCAGTTTCTCACATGAACATGAAGTGTTGCCTGATGCACATTTTCCATCAAAGTAACAAGATACAACAATCAATGTTAAATGTGTTTTGACTCCTTTTTGTCACATATGAATGACAAATTACAGCATCAGGCATGTACGTTGTACGTTCAGTGGTTTCTTTACATATTCTTGTTGCTTCGTTCTGCTTGTGTCTGTCTGCCCTGGTTGTTTCTGTTGAGGTGTTGGGAGGAGAGATCTTCTAACTGCCTGTGTGGAGGCACCTGGGCCCTTTGCGTCTACTTCAGCATGAAAAAGGATCAGCTGCTGTCTGAGTCCAGCCAGAACTCTCTGCTGTTCAATATTTGTATTTTCGAAATGCTGCATTCATTATGTCTCTATTCTGGCTGTAAAAAAAATATATATATACGAGGTCTGTGATAAAAGTAACGGACCTTATTATTTTTTTTTAAAAAACCATATGGATTTGAATCACGTGTGATTACATCAGACATGCTTGAACCCTCGTGGGCATGCGAGAGTTTTTTCACAGCTGTCGGTTACGTCATTCGCCTGTGGGCAGTCTTTGAGTGAGGAGTGGCCCACCCTCTCGTCGTTTTTTCATTGTTTAGGAATGGCTCAGAGACTGCTGCTTTGTTTGATAAAATTTTTTTCAAAACTGTAAGGCACAACTCAGTGGACACCATTCGATAAATTCAGCTGGTTTTCGGTAAAAATTTTAACGGCTGATGAGAGATTTTGGTCTGGTAGTGTCGCTTTAAGGACGGCCCACAGCGCCTGACGCCGATCTGCGCTTCGAGGCGGCAGCATCTCGCCGTTTCAAGTTGAAAACTTCCACATTTCAGGCTCTGTTGACCCAGGAAGTCGTCAGAGAACAGAGAACTTTCAGAAGAAGTCGGCATGAGGAGTTTATGCGGACATTCCATTGTTAACTGACATTTTGTAATGAAAGAACGTACAGGCAGAGTCTCATGTCGGGCCGGACCCGACCGCGGGGGGTCGCGACAGGAAAAACACCTCCGTTGGAAACCTTAACGGGCAAGTTGGAACATGCCCATGCTGTTAAACAATTTCTCAGTTACGCACTTGTTGAAAGCCATCAAAAGCCGCCTGAATTTTACAAATGGTTTTCAACACGGAGATGTTTGTCCTGTCGCAGCGCACACAGATTCGTGGAGTCGTCACGGAAATGACTCGGCGAATTTGCGCGCACGTCTTTCATTACAAAATGTCCTTAAACAGTGGAATGTCCGCATAAAGTACTCATGCCGGCCTCTTCTGAATCTTCTCTGTTCTCTCACGACGTCCTGGGTGAATTAAGCCTTAAATTAGAATGTTTTCAGGTTGAAACAGGCCAACGACGGCGCCTGGAAGCGCTGCGCGACGTCCCGCTTTGTGGGAAGTCCTTACAGCGACAGAGACACCCCATAATCTCTCATTAGCCGTTAAACTTTTCACCGAAAACCAGCTTAATTTCTCGAATAGTGTCCACTCGGATATTCCTCACAGGTCCAGAAAAAATGTTGATAAAGCAATGCGCGCCGTCTGCAGCGGCTATTCAGACAAAGAGATTCCGACGGGCGGGGTGGAGCACTCCTCATTCAAGGCCTGCCCACAGGCGAATGACGTCACCGACACGTGTGAAAAAACTCATGCATGCGCACGAGGGTTCAAGCATGTCTGACATAAAAACATATGAATCAAATCCATTTATTTTTTGAAAAAAATAAAAAGTACCGCTTTTTTCATCACAGACCTCGTATGTTAGACTTGTCTGGAACTCACAGCCCAATAAGACAGTACAGTAGTGTTCAGAATAATAGTAGTGCTATGTGACTAAAAAGATTAATCCAGGTTTTGAGTATATTTCTTATTGTTACATGGGAAACAAGGTACCAGTAGATTCAGTAGATTCTCACAAATCCAACAAGACCAAGCATTCATGATATGCACACTCTTAAGGCTATGAAACTGGGCTAAAAAAAATGTAGAAAAGGGGGTGTTCACAATAATAGTGTGGCATTCAGTCAGTGAGTTTGTCAGTTTTGTGGAACAAACAGGTGTGAATCAGGTGTCCCCTATTTAAGGATGAAGCCAGCACCTGTTGAACATGCTTTTCTCTTTGAAAGCCTGAGGAAAATGGGACGTTCAAGATATTGTTCAGAAGAACAGCGTAGTTTGATTAAAAAGTTGATTGGAGAGGGGAAAAGTTATATGCAGGTGCAAAACAATTATAGGCTGTTCATCTACAATGATCTCCAATGCTTTAAAATGGAAAAAAAAAAAAAAAACAAAACAGAGACGTGTGGAAGAAAATGGAAAACAACCATCAAAATGGATAGAAGAATAACCAGAATGGCAAAGGCTCACCCATTGATCAGCTCCAGGATGATCAAAGACAGTCTGGAGTTACCTGTAAGTGCTGTGACAGTTAGAAGACGTCTGTGTAAAGCTAATTTACACTCAACAAAAATATAAACGCAACACTTTTGGTTTTGCTCCCATTTTGTATGAGATGAACTCAGAGATCTAAAACTTTTTCCACATACACAATATCACCATTTCCCTCAAATATTGTTCACAAACCAGTCTAAATCTGTGATAGTGAGCACTTCTCCTTTGCTGAGATAATCCATCCCACCTCACAGGTGTGCCATATCAAGATGCTGATTAGACACCATGATTAGTGCACAGGTGTGCCTTAGACTGCCCACAATAAAAGGCCACTCTGAAAGGTGCAGTTTTATCACACAGCACAAGGCCACAGATGTCGCAAGATTTGAGGGAGCGTGCAATTGTCATGCTGACAGCAGGAATGTCAACCAGAGCTGTTGCTCGTGTAGTGAATGTTCATTTCTCTACCATAAGCCGTCTCCAAAGGCGTTTCAGAGAATTTGGCAGTACATCCAACCAGCCTCACAACCGCAGACCACGTGTAACCACGCCAGCCCAGGACCTCCACATCCAGCATGTTCACCTCCAAGATCGTCTGAGACCAGCCACTCGGACAGCTGCTGAAACAATCGGTTTGCATAACCAAAGAATTTCTGCGCAAACTGTCAGAAACCGTCTCAGGGAAGGTCATCTGCATGCTCGTCGTCCTCATCGGGGTCTCGACCTGACTCCAGTTCGTCGTCGTAACCGACTTGAGTGGGCAAATGCTCACATTCGCTGGCGTTTGGCACGTTGGAGAGGTGTTCTCTTCACGCATGAATCCCGGTTCACACTGTTCAGGGCAGATGGCAGACAGTGTATGTGGCGTCGTGTGGGTGAGCGGTTTCTGATGTCAATGTTGTGGATCGAGTGGCCCATGGTGGCGGTGGGGTTGTGGTATGGGCAGGCGTCTGTTATGGACGAAGAACACAGGTGCATTTTATTGATGGCATTTTGAATGCACAGAGATACCGTGACGAGATCCTGAGGCCCATTGTTGTGCCATACATCCAAGAACATCACCTCATGTTGCAGCAGGATAATGCACGGCCCCATGTTGCAAGGATCTGTACACAATTCTTGGAAGCTGAAAATGTCCCAGTTCTTGCATGGCCGGCATACTCACCGGACATGTCACCCATTGAGCATGTTTGGGATGCTCTGGACCGGCGTATACGACAGCGTGTACCAGTTCCTGCCAATATCCAGCAACTTCGCACAGCCATTGAAGAGGAGTGGACCAACATTCCACAGGCCACAATTGACAACCTGATCAACTCTATGCGAAGGAGATGTGTTGCACTGCATGAGGCAAATGGTGGTCACACCAGATACTGACTGGTATCTGGTATACTGACTCAGTGCTGCGTTTGACACAGTTGATCATCATATTCTACTTGATAGGCTAGAAAACTGTTTCGGGATTACTGGAACTGCTCTTGTGTGGCTGACGTCTTATCTGTCTGGTCATTCCCATTGTGTTTTGTGCAATGACACTACCTCTGACTTTAAGGGCATGAAGTTCGGGGTTCCGCAGGGATCCGTTCTGGGTCCCCTGCTTTTTTCCCTGTATATGGCACCCCTTGGGAACATTTTGCGGCGTTTCGGGGTTGCTTTTCATTGTTATGCTGATGATACTCAGTTGTATATGCCGATAGCTGCTGGAAATCCTGTCCACATAAAATCTTTACAGGACTGTCTTGCAGCAGTGAGAAGTTGGATGTCTAGCAACTTTCTGCTTTTGAACTCTGATAAGACTGAAATGATGGTTCTTGGCCCAGCAAGATATCGGCACCAATTTGATCAGCTGGCGCTTAGCCTAGGTTCATGTGTTATAAATCATACTGACAAAGTGAGGAACATTGGGGTAATCTTTGATCCTACGTTGTCCTTTGACCTCCACATTAGGGAATTACGAGGACTGCTTTCTTTCATCTGAGAAATATAGCAAAGATTCGCCCCATCCTGTCTATGGCTGATGCTGAGACTCTTATTCACGCATTTGTCTCTTCTAGATTGGATTATTGTAATGCTTTATTCTCTGGCCTGCCGCAGTCTAGCATTCGAGGACTTCAGTTGGTGCAGAATGCTGCTGCCAGAATTTTGACACAAAGTAGAAGGTTTGACTACATTACTCCCATTCTGGCATCCCTTCATTGGCTACCGGTTTCTGCCAGATTGGATTTTAAAGTTTTATTGTTGGTTTATAAAATTGTTCATGGACTGGCGCCTTCCTACTTGGCGGACTTGGTTAAGCCCTACGTACCTGCAAGGCCTTTGCGTTCGCAGGGCACAGGGTTTCTATGTGATCTGAGGATGAACAAAAAGTCTGTGGGGTATAGAGCCTTCTCCTACCATGGTCCGGCTCTTTGGAATGATCTACCTGCTGTTATTCGGCAGTCTGACACGGTGGAGATTTTTAAATCAAGACTGAAGACCCACTTTTTTAGACTGTCTTATCATTAATTTTTTAATTTGTTTGTGTTTGCTTTGTAATTTCTTTTTATTCTACTGTGTTTTATCTTTTAACTGTGCTTTTCTTGCTTTTAATTTTGATTTTAGATTAATTTGTGTTGTTGTGAATTATGTGAAGTGCTTTGGGGCGACTTTGTCATGATTTGGCGCTATATAAATTAATAAATTGAAATTGAAATTGTATCCCCCCCAATAAAACAAAACTGCACCTTCCAGAGTGGCCTTTTATTGTGGACAGTCTAAGGCACACCTGTGCACTAATCATGGTGTCTAATCAGCATCTTGATATGGCACACCTGTGAGGTGGGATGGATTATCTCAGCAAAGGAGAAGTGCTCACTATCACAGATTTAGACTGGTCTGTGAACAATATTTGAGGGAAATGGTAATATTGTGTATGTGGAAAAAGCTTTAGATCTTTGAGTTCATCTCATACAAAATGGGAGCAAAACCAAAAGTGTTGCCTTTGTTGAGTGTATTTGCAAGAATCCCCCGCAAAGTCCCTCTGTTAAATAAAAGACATGTGCAGAAGAGGTTACAATTTGCCAAAGAACACATCAACTGGCCTAAAGAGAAATTGAGGAATATTTTGTGGACTGATGAGAGTAAAATTGTTCTTTTTGGGTCCAAGGGCCGCAGACAGTTTGTGAAATGACCCCCAAACTCTGAATTCAAGCCACAGTTCACAGTGAAGACAGTGAAGCATGGTGGTGCAAGCATCATGATATGGGCATGTTTCTCCTACTATGGTGTTGGGCCTATATATCGCATACCAGGTATCATGGATCAGTTTGGATATGTCAAAATACTTGAAGAGGTCATGTTGCCTTATGCTGAAGAGGACATGCCCTTGAAATGGGTGTTTCAACAAGACAATGACCCCAAGCACACTAGTAAATCTTGGTTCCAAACCAACAAAATTAATGCCTCGCAGATGTGAAGAAATCATGAAAAACTGTGGTTATACGTGGTCTGTCCATAAATTAATGGTCCTTTTTATTTTTTTTAAAAACTATATGGATTTCATTCATATGTTTTTACGTCAGACATGCTTGAACCTTCGTGCGCATGCGTGCGTTTTTCCACGGCTGTCGGTGACGTCATTCACCTGTGAGCACGCCTTGTGGAAGGAGTGGTCCCAACCCCTTGTCGGATTTTCATTGTCTGGAAATGGCGGAATGAAAAGGACTTTTTTCCATCAGAATTTTTTCAGAAGCTGTTAGAGACTGGCACCTAGACACCATTCGAAAAATTTATCTGGCTTTCAGTGAAAATTTTACGGGCTTCACAGAGAATAAGGACTTTAACTACAGCTTTAAGGACCCCTTTAAGGACGGTCGGTGCGTCACGCTGCGAGCTGCGACGATGCGGCACAAACCACTGGATCATTTCTAAGCTGATGGCTCTGTGGATATGAGACCGTCGTGTGCTCTTTCTCTGGTTATCACAAGACCTGGACATCAACCATTTTCCGGCAGATTTCACTTTTAACAAGAGATTTTGTCATGGAAAGCCGCGCGGAGGCTTCGCGCGTCATGACCGATTCGCTGATGAAGCGAGACAAAGGAACACCTCTGTTTCGGAGTGTTAGAGGACAAGTTGGGACATGTCCAGCTCTCCACAAGTTCTTTTATACTCACTCGACTGGTAAGCACTGAAAGCCTAGATAGACATGTCCCAAAAATCTCTTGTTAAAAGTGAAATCTGCCGGAAAATGGCTGATGTCCAGGTCTTGTGATGACCAGAGAAAGAGCACACGACGGTCTCGTATCCACAGAGCCATCAGCTTAGAAATTATCCAGTGGTTTGTGCCGCATCGTCGCAGCTCGCAGCGCGGCGCACCGACCGTCCTTAAAGGGGTCCTTAAAGCTGTAGTTAAAGTCCTTATTCTCTGTGAAGCCCGTAAAATTTTCACTGAAAGTCAGATAAATTTTTCGAATGGTTTCTAGGTGCCAGTCTCTAACAGCTTCTGAAAAAATTCTGATGGAAAAAAAGTCCTTTTCATTCCGCCATTTCCAGACAATGAAAATCCGACGAGGGGGCGGGACCACTCCTTCCACAAGGCGTGCTCACAGGCGAATGACGTCACCGACAGGCGTGGAAAAACTCACGCATGCGCACGAGGGTTCAAGCATGTCTGACGTAAAAACATATGAATGAAATCCATATAGTTTTTGAAAAAAATAACAAGGTACGATACTTTATGGACAGACCTCGTACAACTAAATACTAGTTTAGTGATTCACAGGATTGCTCAAAAAGCAGTTTGAACATAATAGTTTTGAGTTTGTAGCGTCAACAGCAGATGCTACTATTATTAGCTACTATTATTATGAACGCCCCCTTTTCTACTTTTTTTTTTACTAATAGCCCAATTTCATAGCCTTAAGAGTGTGCATATCATGAATGCTTGGTCTTGTTGGATTTGTGAGAATCTACTGAATCTACTGGTACCTTGTTTCCCATGTAACAATAAGAAATATACTCAAAACCTGGATTAATCTTTTTAGTCACATAGCACTACTATTATTCTGAACACTACTGTATTTTTGAACCTTGAGGTGTATTAGAGTAAAAATGTTTGTAAAACACAGCATCTTGTCCTAGTATTTTGTTGTTTGGCATGTTATTAAGGGCAACAATGAGTTCATCTGATGTTGTAGGGAGATCAAGAGCATTAACTTGTTCTTCTGTGTTTTGTGTAAAAATGATGGCATTAAGAAAGGAGTTAATCTAATCTGGAATTGGATGCCAATCTAGTGAATGAAAGCATAAAAGCTTTGAAATGCTTCCACTTGTTACTTTTGAGAACAGTTTGTTTCCCTCCTGAAGTTTAAATGGAAGTGATTGAAGTTTCCTTCCTGATTCAGCTTAATCTCATTTGCAAAATAATTTCTAGCTTTATTAGTCTTCTCGAAGTTGTCATATCTAAGTTGATTAAGAATTGTTTTTTATTTAAAATATTTAGATTAAATTTTTGTTTCTATAACTCCTTCTGAATTTCCTCTTTAGCAGTACTTGCATTAAAATCTTCCAGCTCCATATATTTTTCTTCCAATTTTTCTTCCTGTTGCCTAGTTTTCTACTTTTTCCTTTATGCTTTCAGGCTTCCCAAAGTAATGTTGGCGATATTCCTGGGGAGTTCATCCTGCTTTGATCCAGCTGTCAAACTCTGAGTCTTCAAGAAGTGATGTATTAATACGTAGTGTTTGATATTTCTTCTTCATCAATCATTTGTAGTTTGACTTTACGCACAATTGGAACTTGTTTCTTGACCCTGCTGCTACTGAATAACCACCTTGCAGAAGTTAACCTTTGGCGTTGTCGGTCTTGTGACTTCACTTTACTACAACACTACTGGAAGGAATTTACAAATGCACTTGCTCTGTATGAAAATGGGCCAAAGTGTCTCAAACTTGGGTTATAAAACTAAACTTGACATCACATTGTGTTCTCCCATTACTGGGACACAGAATGATCGTAAAACAGTCTGAAGATTAACAGCCTTTTAAATTCTGATCAGTTTTCTCAGAAATCCTGAAGAATTCTTTCCCTTGACAACAATGTTATAACAGACTAATTAAAGCGCGTACCAGAACATCTCATACCCTAAATTGTACAAGAACTCTACTGGAGGCTTGTGGACTCAGGAAGGCAAACACAAACTTTACATAACAATGACTATTTAAAGAATTTACTTGTGGTAATAACAGTTAAATGAATGTAAATCACATTTGGTAAAATGTACACATTCATTAGCCAGGAGTCACATTAATGTCTGAAAATTAACATATTATTCTTATAATTAATTTCATTTCTTTTTATGATTACAAATATTCAAGTCAACGCTTTGATATCTAAAAATGTGCCAAAGAAATAACATAATCACATTGTGATTCATGTCAAATAATACAATATTTAAAAGAATTATACCCATTTTTCCAGTAGAGGACAGACTAGTCCAACAAACAGCACACAGGCAGGAGCGTCCAGATGTGAGACATTCTTGTTGTTGCTGCTGTTGTTGAGGTTAGATATTTTGACAGTGCAATTATATGAAAGCAAAAATGAAATAATGCAGTGCCATCATGGTTTTCTTTGTTTTCCTTTCTTTTGTTTTAATGTTCCAAAACCTTAGAGTGAACCTACAGTTTAATGAAATTGTCTCCACCCCTCAGAGCCAAATCCTGATCATCATTCCCAAAATGCATTTTGGCTGCAGCTGGAGATCCCAAAGCATCCCAACATTTTGCTGACACACCTGTAAGTGTCAGTTTAGTGTGAAATCTTTGAATCTGAGCTTGTGTGTTTGAGGCTGAGTGAGCGCTCAGACAGTAGCATTGAGGACTGGGACAGACGGAAACTGCAGATCTGTAATGGCAGTGGATGTGTTGACGTGTTGAGCCCATTCCGGATACATGTTCAAGTTAAACATGGCCGTGCCCCACGTGTTCATGGCCAAAGAGATGGACAGAATGCCCATAACATTCAGTCCAATCCCAGTTTTCACCTGAGAAGACAAAGGCAGAAAAGAAGAGAATAATGCATTTAAATGAATGACAATAATAGCGCAGCGGATAACTGAAAAAAAAATGCTTCAAATGGTGATGCAAGCACCAAATTTGGCACACATACTCCTTAGACATTACTCTTTTAAAAATGCTGGGTATCCACGTGAACTTTCAATAGGCAGCCAAGAAGGGGTCAATTGAAGTATTACACAGGGGTCAAAATTTAAAAATGCTCCAATCATATTGGAAGGTATTCCATATTATTTGTCTGATCATAAAGATTCCAAAAAGGTATAGTTTGGACTATCTGTGAATGAATGGTCTGGAGTTATGGGGTAAAAACAGCAACAACACTGAGAAAGGTCAATTTCAGTTTGTACAGGGATCAAAAGTTAAAGTTGCTCCAATTTTGGTAAAAAGTAGTGCAAATTACTGGTTGAGCTAATAGGATTAATAAATGGAATAGTTTTGACTGTGTTGCGTGCTTGGTTTGCAAAGTAAAGGTTAAACAATATCAGCATCCATTGGATTCTATGACATGTGACATATGCTACCTTGTAACATGATAACTAAGCATGATACGAGTACATGATGCAAACTATTCCTTTTTAAAACCGTATTCACCCAACTAATAATTTGTATCACTTTTTTACCAAAATTGGAGCAACTTTAACTTTTGACCCCTGTACAAATTGAAATTGACCTTTCTCAGTGTTCTTGCTGTTTTTACCCCATAACATGCCTATCTCGGCTTTCAGTGCTTACCAGTCGAGTGAGTATAAGAGAACTTGTGGAGAGCTGGACATGTCCAAACTTGTCCTCTAACACTCCGAAATGGAGGTGTTCCTTTGTCTCGCTTCATCAGCGAATTGGTCATGACGCGCAAAGCCTCCGCGCGGGTTTCCATGACAAAATCTCTTGTTAAAAGTGAAATCTGCCGGAAAATGGCTGATGTCCAGCTCTTATGATAACCAGAGAAAGAGCACACGATGATCTCGTATCCACAGAGCCATCAGCTTAGAAATGATCCAGTGGTTTGTGCCGTGACGTCGCAGCTCTGAGCGTGGCGCACCGACCGTCCTTAAAGGTGTCCTTAAAGCTGTAGTTAAAGTCCTTATTCTCTGTGAAGCCCGTAAAATTTTCACCAAAAGCCAGATAACTTTTTCGAATGGTTTCCAGGTGCCAGTCTCTAACAGCTTCTGAAAAAATTCTGATGGAAAAAAAGTCCTTTTCATTCCGCCATTTCCAGACAATGAAAATCTGACGAGGGGGTGGGACCACTCCTTCCACAAGGCGTGCTCACAGGCGAATGACGTCACCGACAGGCGTGAAAAAACTCACGCATGCGCACGAGGGTTCAAGCATGTCTGACGTAAAAACATATGAATGAAATCCATATAGTTTTTAAAAAAATAAAAAGGACTGTTACTTTATGGACACACCACGTATTTGTAATCTCTGCATTTCAGTCAGCTTTATGTTCTGCTGTGAGGATCTCACCATGTCTTTCACCATGAGATGTCCTGATGCAAAGGCAATGGAGTTGGGCGGCGTTGACACTGGAAGCATAAAGGCGTACGAACAACATACTGTGGCAGGTATCATGAAATAGAGTGGGTTCACTGAAATACGGATTGCCTACAGAGACAAAAATGAGGCAAAACATTTTAATGAGAATTATAACAAAACGATTACCATATCACAAATTATGGCAAGTCCTTCCTTCCTTCCTTCCTTCCTTCCTTCCTTCCTTCCTTCCTTCCTTCCTTAATTGCTTCTTCCTTCCTTTTTTTATTCCAAAAAAATTGAAATTACTTCTGAGAAGAAAAAAGTGAATAAAGGAAAGCCACAGTTTTGGATCATCTTCAGGTTTTATTTACATTTTATTTTTTTACTTTATATGAAAGACTCAGAAACATCTTCAGCACCAACGACAGCACCAAAACTCCTGTTACTGTACCTAAACTCCATTTGTAAATGGATATGAACATCTTGCAATGAGTAAAATAAGTATTGAACATGTCACCATTTTTCTCATTAAATGTATTTCTAAACGTGATACTGACATAAAATTTTCTACAGCTGTTGGTAACAACCCAAGTACTGCACCCATACAAATAAATCAAACCATAGATGTTCAGCCGAGTGTGAAGCGTCCGGGATGAAAATCAGCACCTCCAAATCCGAGGCCATGGTTCTCGACTGCAAAAAGGTGCTTTGCCCTCTTCAGGTCGGTGGAGTGTCCTTGCCTCAAGTGGAGGAGTTTAAGTATCTCGGGGTCTTGTTCACGAGTGAGGGACAGATGGAGTGTGAGATCGATAGACGGATCGGTGCAGCATCTGCAGTGATGCGGTCGCTGTATCGGACCGTCGTGGTGAAGAGAGAACTGAGTAGGGGGGCAAAGCTCTCAATTTACCGATCGATCTACATTCTGATCCTCACCTATGGTCATGAGATTTGGCTCACGACTGAAAGAACGAGATCGCGAGTACAAGCGGCCGAGATGAGTTTCCTCCGCAGGGTGGCTGGGCGCTCCCTTAGAGATAGGGTGAGGAGCTCGGTTACTCGGGAGGAGCTCGGAGTCGAGCCACTGCTTCTGCACATTGAAAGGAGTCAGTTGAGGTGGCTCGGGCATCTTTTCCGGATGCCCCCTGGACGTCTCGCTGGAGAGGTGTTCCGGGCACGTCCCACTGGGAAGAGGCCCTGGGGTAGACCCAGGACACGCTGGAGGGAATACATCTCTCGGCTGGCTTGGGAACGCCTTGGGGTTCCCCCGGAGGAGCTGGGTGAGGTGTGTGTGGATCAGGAGGTCTGGGCGGCTTTGCTTGAGCTGCTGCCCCCGCGACCCGACTCCGGATAAAGCGGAAAAAATGGATGGATGGATGCCTCCAGAAAGTATTCACAGCGCTTCACTTTTTGGATGGATGGATGGATGGATGAGATTTATTGTCATTGTCATTACAAGTGCAACAACAACAAGATTACGTCCACAGTCACATTTCCACAGACAAGATACAGCAATTAATCCACAATTATTACTTGTTTACCATAATAATGGCACACATCAGAATTAAGACAACACATATACATTTGACATTGTTTATGTGCACTAAACTTGAAAACAGTCTGTTTTCCAAATTTAGGTGATGTGAGTGTGTGGTAGCCGCTGCAACAGGAGTCGCGCTTCTGCTAGCTTGGGGGGAACGGGGACCTGCCGCAGTTAAAACCACGCTGCTCCCGGAGGGGAGAAGGGGTGGCGTGAGCGGTGGCTGGGATGGGGTGTGTGATGGGGGCAGGAGGGGAGGTAAGAGGGAAAGTGGGGCATGCTTCAGTCTTTGTGCATGTGTGAGTCTGTCTGTCCTTGTGTACTGGAGTAAGAGAGATAAGGAGGCAGCCAATCTTCCCAAGGCCGTAGAAAGTCTTCTGGAGGAAAAACAATGGGCATTTTATCCTTGAGAGGCTGATAAGCCTGCTGTGTTTGTGGTTGAGCAGTGAAAAATGCTTTTCCAGCTTCACATGAACAAACCAGATCCCAGTTATGAAAATTCCCCGGCCTCTGAAATCTTCACCTTCTCCTGCAAGGCGCGCATTTGCTCCGAGATGTTATCCATGTTATTTGCATCTGAGTTCAAGGGTTAATGCAGTCTGAGAATGCATCGCCTTGCCCAACTCATTAATCATGACGGACAAGCGAGGGGTCGTGGTTTTGGCGGCAGCCATCTTGCCAATCTTCAATCAATCAATCGGTCAGAGCAGTACATAAGCCAATAAGTACCAGCCCTCCTACTATGAAACCAAATATGAATAAATTCTCGACGTCCTCCGCAGAGGAAGGCGCAAAGCATGCGACCCGCTACGTCTCCCAGGCATCGAGAACACAGCCCACAGGGTAAGATCCATCCGGGCACGCAGGGTCCCCCGGCCCTGATCTTCTTGTAGAAAAAATGGTGTCAATAGCGTTTTAGAGACCAGCTGATCAATTCCATGATTAATCCAATATAGTTTGAAGAATTGACAGCCTGGTGAAGTAGGGACTTTGAAGGTTGGAGCAGAGATAGAGGAGAGAGGAGGAGATGCGATTGCCCTCACCGGAGTCCCCACAATTTGTTATGTTACAGCCTTATTCCAAAATGAAGTAAACTCATTTTCCCCCTCAAAATTTTACACTCAACACCCCATAATGACAGCATGAAAAAAGTTTATTTTTTTAATTTTTGCAAATTTATTAAAAACAAAACAAAACAAAAAAATCTAAGAAATCACATGTACATAAGTATTCACAGCCTAAAGCTTGGTGCACCTATCTTTGGGCAGTTGTGCCCATCCCTCTTTGCAGCACGTCTCAAGCTCCATCAGGTTGGATGGAAAGCGCCAGTGCATAGCCGTTTTCAGATCTCGCCAGAGATGTTCAATCGGATTCAGGTCTGGGCTCTGGCTGGGCCACTCAAGGACATTCACAGAGTTGTCCTGAAGCCACTCCTTTGATATCTTGGCTGTGTGCTTAGGGTCACTGTCCTGCTGAAAGATGAACCGTCGCCCCAGTCTGAGGCCAAGAGCCCTCTGGAGCAGGTTTTCATCCAGGATGTTTCTGTACATTGCTGCATTCATCTTTCCCTCAATCCTGACTAGTCTTCCAGTTCCTGCCACTGAAAAACATCCCTACAGTGAAGCATGGTGGTGGCATGGGGATGTGCCTGGTTTCCTCCAAACATGATGCCTGACACTCATGCCAAGTTCAATCTTTGTCTCATCAGACCAGAAAATTTTGTTTCTCATGGACTGAGACTCCTTCGCGTGCCTTTTGGCAAACTCCAGGCGAGCTGCCGTGTGCCGTTTTGTAAGGACTGGCTTCTGTCTGGCCACTCTACCATAAATGCCTGATTGGTGGATTGTTGCAGAGATAGTTGTCCTTCTGGAAGGTTCTCCGCTCTAAGGGGAATCCAGGAGCTCAGACAGAGTGATCATAAGGTTCTTGGTCATCTGCCTGACTACGGCCCTTCTCACCTGATCGGATGGTCAGCTCTAAGAAGAGTTCTGGTGGAACTGAACTTCTTCCATTTATGGATGATGGAGGCCGCTGTGATCACTGGGACCATTTAAGCAGAAGAAATTTTTCTGTACCCTTCCCCAGACTTGTGCCTCGAGACAATCCTGTCTCAGAGGTTTACAGACAATTTCCTTTGACTTCCTGCTTGGTTTGTGCTCTGACATGCACTGACAACTGTGGGACCTTAAATGTAGACAGGTGTGTGTCTTTCCAAATAATGTCCAATCAGTTGAATTTACCCCAGGTGGACTCCAATTATGCTTAAGAAACATCTCAAGGATGATCAGTGAAAATAGGATGCACCTGAGCTCAATTTTCAGCTTCATGGCAAATGCTGTAAATACTTATGTATGTACATGTGATGTAAAATGAATTTACTCCATTTTCGATTAAGGCTGTAACATAACAAAATGTGGAAAAATTGAAGTGGGTGTGAAAACTTTATGGATGCACTGGATGTGTAATAATGTGAAATAATACAGCAAAAAAATATTGAACACCCAAAGAAAGGGAGGGGCAAAAAACATGGAAAGTCAAGACATCAGCTAAAATCTGTCAGTAATTAGAATGCAATCCTGCCCTTGTCAATGCAAATTAATATCACCTAGTTTAGTCCCAGGTGATGGCCTATAAAAAGGTCCCATTACCAAGGTGTCACACAAGAAACATCTCATGATGGGTAAAAGCAAAGAGCTATCTCAAGATCTTTGCAGCTTTATTGTTGCGAAACATACTGATTGCATTGGTTACACAAGGATTTCTAAACCTCCAGATTATGGCCTAAACAGTGCTCACAGGAATGTTCAGAAGTTTAGAAAGTCCTTCTAAGTCTTTCTGTAACAAATGCCATAATGAGATACCTTTTTTTACACCATCAGTTGAATCATGTGAAATCAATTTGCACTGACACATACTATTACTACTACTAGCAGGGGTGGTGGCCAAGTGGTTAATGCGCTTGGTTTCAGTTCAGAAGGTTCCGGGTTCAAATCCCACCCCTGCTACATTTCTCAATGTAATGTGGAGTTGCGTCAGGAAGGGCATCCGGCGTAAAACTTGTGCCAATTCAACATGCAGATCCACCTTGGATTTGCTGTGGCGACCCCAAGTGCAAACAAGGGAGCAGCCGAAGGGACTTACTTACATACTATTACTACTACTACTATTGTTCAATCATTACAGACATCTAGCAACAATGTCATCTCAATGGCACCTTTAGAAATAAATTTACTGGGAACAATGGTGATGTGTTCAACACTTGTTTTACCCGCTGTATATATAAACACACAAGGCAGGGGTGATGGCCAAGTGATAAGTGCATTTAGTTTCAGTGTGGAAAGTTTCCAGTTCAAACCTCACCTCTGCGACATTTGTCCACGCAATGCAGAGTTGGGTCAGGAAGGTCATCTGGCATAAAACCTGAGTCAATTCAATGTGCCGATCCACCTCGGATTTGCTGCAACCCCGAGTGCAAACAAGGGAGCAGCCAAAGGGACTTATTTTTTAAATATAATTTGTGGGATTATGACTGAATGCCTCTAAATCATAATCCTGCCTAGATGAAGTGATATCGAAGCACCATGGATTTTCAGTTGGCCCCTGATAGCTGAGCTCCCCTCTACCTGGGAAGGGGGGGGGGGGGGGTTGTAAGTAGAGCCGTTCGCGACTGGACTGTGGCGCAGCCTGATATGTGGCTGCCCTCTCCTTCCTCGCACCTCATGTTTCTGGACAACCTGGTATTAAATTGCTTGCAGACAACTTGAGCAACCAGGTGCTTCGGTTCATTGTCAGGCTTTGGGTTCTCTTTGCTGCCTTCTTCGTTTTGGTTTGATTATTCTGTTGTGTTTTGTCTCTTGCTGGGGTTTTCCTGCTTGGGTCTGTCTGTTCCTTTCTCTCTTGTCGGCATCTGCTGTCTCTTGGTGGTGGGCATTTCCTTCTCCCTGGCCACACCCTCTTTCTGGAGCGTTCCATGCACACCTGTTCTCAGTCTGCACCTCATCACTGGGGTTTATATAAGCTCCTCAGATTGCTTCATTCCTTCACCAGATTGATGCGCCCTGTGCCTTCTTTCCAGCTCTGTTTGTGTATTCTCAACCTGCTTGCCTCACGTGTTATGACTACCTGCCTGTATCCCTGATGATGCTTTCTGCCTGATGATTCTGATTTTGTTACTCTTGTTGGACTGCCTTACTTTGTACCGGACCCCGTTTACTGTTCAAGTAAACTGCTTTTACTTACAGAGTCTGTTGTTTGAGTCCTGCATTTGTGTCCAGCCGAATCTGACCTCCAGACCTGATAGAACAATCTGGCCAATAATGGACGCAGTGGACTCAATGCCTTTCCAGCTTGTGGTACGCCATTACAGTAAGCAGCTGGCCCAGCATGCTCACCACTCTCAGCGCTGGTCTTGGTGAGCTAGCTCAGTGACAGGATGCCTTCATGTCCTCCGTGAGCTCTTAGTTAGAACTACGAGTACTTCTATCGAAGTTTGACACTCAGGACAGCCCAGACCCAGCACAGGGCAACACTAGCTCCCCGGCGTCACATCTCCCGCTGCCATCTCGACTCCCACACCGGAAGCTGCCATCTGTACCCAGCTTTCCCGCCCTGAACAATTTTCCAGGGAGACAGGTGATGTCATGCCTTTCATCATGCAGTGTGAGTTACATTTTGAACTTATCCCCTGTATGTTTCTGTCCGATACATGAAGATAGCATACATAATCTCTCACCTGTCTGGCTGGGCTGTGTGGTGTGGGCTACTGCGGAGTGGCGCCGTTAGTCGCCACCTTGCTCTTCCCTTAGTGCTTTCACCACAGCGCTCCTGCAGGTATTTCAGCACACATCACCAGGGCGCAAGGCGGCGTGCTCTTTATTGAGGCTTAAGCAGGGCACTCGCCAAGTGGCTGATTGTGCTATAGATTTCCGCATACTAGCCACTAACAGTGAGTGGAACCCAGCTGCACTTAAAGATGTGTTCTTCCAAGGACTGGCAGCCGAGGTTCGAGCCACACATCATGGGACCGAAGAACCAATGCAGCTTGGACGCATGAATCTATCTCAAGAGGAACGACAGCACAGACGAGATGACGGACTTTGTTTTTATTGTGGCCAACCCGGTCATTTGATTGCATGTTGTCCACTCCGGGGTGCTTCTGCTAAGCCTCATGCCTCGGTGCGGGTGAGTCAGAGCTCCATTTTTGCTTTGAGCGCTCAGAATTTAATTCCTGCTAAATTGCAATCTGATCAACACACTGAAATGGTGCAAGAATTCGTGGATTCTGGGTCTGACGCTAATCTGATGATACTCTCTCTTGCCAGATCCCTTCACCTTAAATTATTTTGCATCTCACAACCTCTGGTGGTCAGAGCGGTGGATGGACACGAACTAGGGCAGATTACTCATCGAACTCAGTCAGTCCGTCTTATAATCAATGAGAACCATGTAGAAACAATCAGTTTTCTTGTATTAGACAAAATGACTCACTCCGTTATCCTCTGTGGACCCAGCCTGCGTTAAGTCACAGCCTGCGCCCGTTCAGTCAGACCTAGCCGGGGTCCTGCCTTGTTATCATGATTTAGCACCTGTGTTTAGTAAGACGAAAGCTAAGTCACTCCCGCCTCATTTTGCGTATGGTTGCGCCATTGATTTGTTGCCCGGGACCAGCCTGCCTCGAGGGAAGTTATACTGTGTCTGCTCCTGAATGCACCGCCATGCAGGAATACATACAGGAATCGTTGGATGCAAGGCTTAATTCGGCCCTCATCGTCACCAGCAGGGGCGGGGTTTTTCTTTGTTACGAAAAAACATAAAACTGTATTGATTATCGAGGTCTAATTGACATGACTGTAAAGAACCACTACCCTTTACCATTGCTGTCATCCGCTTTCAAGTCACTAGAGGGTACCAAAGTATTCACCAAATTGGACCTCCGTAATGCATACCATTTGGTCAGGATCAGACAGGGTGACAAATGGAAGGCGGCGTTTAACACTCCCTCCAGACACTACCAATATCTGGTGATGCCTTTTGGGCTCACTAATGCGCCAGCCGTCTTCCAAAATCTTGTTCATGATGTACTGCGTGAATTCTTGAATAAGTTTGTGTTTGTGTACTTAGGTGATATTCTGATTTATTCTCCTGACCTTGAGACTCACACCAGGGATGTATGGACAGTATTACAAACCCTTCTGCAGAACGAGCTGTACGTCAAGGCAGAGAAATGTGAATTCCATAAGTCTACTGTGTCCTTTCTGGGATTCCTTATCACTGAGGGAAAGATTCAGATGGACCCCGAAAAAGTGGCTGCGGTACAGGATTGGGCGGTGCCTGGTAGCCGTAAAGAAGTCCAGAGATTTCTGGGATTTGCAAATTTGTATCAAAAATTTATTCAAAATTTCAGTTCAGTAGCCGCTCGGCTGTATAATGTGACCTCATCGCTACGAACATTCAAGTAGACTCCGGAATGTGACAAGGCTTTTAAGTTCCTAAAGCAACGGTTTACAACGGCCCCCGTGCTACTTCTTCCTGACCCCGCACGTCAGTTCGTGGTTGAGGTCGATGCGTCGGATATTGGTCTGGGAGCAATCCTATCACAAATGTGTCCCGCAGACAGACGATTATATCCTTATGCCTTTCTATCTCACAGGTTTTCTGCCTCGGAATGCAATTATTGCATCGGCGACCGGGAACTGCTTGCAGTCAATGTGGCCTTGGAGGAGTGGCGACACTGGCTTGAGGGGGCACAGATGCCGTTTATTGTTTATACCGATCATAAGAATTTGGCTTATTTGGCTGAGGGGAGAGAATCAGGAAAAAGACATGCTGTGGAAGAGAGCAGAGATCAATCACGAATGATTAAATGCAGAGTGGTGCATACAGAGCAAAAAGAGAAAGGAACACTCAGTGCATCATGGGAACCCCCCAGCAGTCTAAGTCTATAGCAGCATAACTAAGGGATGGTTCAGGGTCACCTGATCCAGCCCTAACTATAAGCTTTAGGAAAAAGGAAAGTTTTAAACCTAATCTTAAAAGTAGAGAGGGTGTCTGTCTCCCTGATCCGAATTGGGAGCTGGTTCCACAGGAGAGGAGCCTGAAAGCTGAAGGCCCTGCCTCCCATTCTACTCTTAAAAACCCTAGGAACTACAAGCAAGCCTGCAGTCTGAGAGCGAAGCGCTCTATTGGGGTGATATGGTACTATGAGGTCCGTAAGATAAGATGGGACCTGATTATTCAAGACCTTATAAGTAAAAAGAAGAATTTTAAAATCTATTCTAGAATTAACAGGAAGCCAATGAAGAGAGGCCAATATGGGTGAGATATGCTCTCTCCTTCTAGTCCCCGTCAGTACTCTAGCTGCAGCATTTTGAATTAACTGAAGGCTTTTTAGGGAACTTTTAGGACAACCTGATAATAATGAATTACAATAGTCCAGCCTAGAGGAAATAAATGCATGAATTAGTTTTTCAGCATCACTCTGAGACAAGACCTTTCTAATTTTAGAGATATTGCGCAAATGCAAAAAAGCAGTCCTACATATTTGCTTAATATACGCATTGAAGAACATATCCTGATCAAAAATGACTCCAAGATTTCTCACAGTATTACTAGAGGTCAGGGTAATGCCATCCAGAGTAAGGATCTGGTTAGACACCATGTTTCTAAGATTTGTGGGGCCAAGTACAATAACTTCAGTTTTATCTGAATTTAAAAGCAGGAAATTAGAGGTCATCCATGTCTTTATGTCTGTAAGACATTCCTGCAGTTTAACTAATTGGTGTGTGTCCTCTGGCTTCATGGATAGATAAAGCTGGGTATCATCTGCGTAACAATGAAAATTTAAGCAATGCTTTCTAATAATACTGCCTAAGGGAAGCATGTATAAAGTGAATAAAATTGGTCCTAGCACAGAACCTTGTGGAACTCCATAATTAACCTTAGTCTGTGAAGAAGACTCCCCATTTACATGAACAAATTGTAATCTATTAGATAAATAAGATTCAAACCATTGCAGCGCAGTGCCTTTAATACCTATGGCATGCTCTAATCTCTGGAATAAAATTTTATGGTCAACAGTATCAAAAGCAGCACTGAGGTCTAACAGGACAAGCACAGAGATGAGTCCACTGTCTGAGGCCATAAGAAGATCATTTGTAACCTTCACTAATGCTGTTTCTGTACTATGATGAATTCTAAAACCTGACTGAAACTCTTCAAATAGACCATTCCTCTGCAGATGATCAGTTAGCTGTTTTACAACTACCCTTTCAAGAATTTTTGAGAGAAAAGGAAGGTTGGAGATTGGCCTATAATTAGCTAAGATAGCTGGGTCAAGTGATGGCTTTTTAAGTAATGGTTTAATTACTGCCACCTATGGTATATAGCCAACTAATAAAGATAGATTGATCATATTTAAGATCGAAGCATTAATTAATGGTAGGGCTTCCTCGAGCAGCCTGGTAGGAATGGGGTCTAATAGACATGTTGATGGTTTGGAGGAAGTAACTAATGAAAATAACTCAGACAGAACAATCGGAGAGAAAGAGTCTAACCAAATACCAGCATTACTGAAAGCAGCCAAAGATAACGATATGTCTTTGGGATGGTTATAAGTAATTTTTTCTCTAATAGTTAAAATTTTATTAGCAAAGAAAGTCATGAAGTCATTACTAGTTAAAGTTAAAGGAATACTCGGCTCAATAGAGCTCTGACTCCTTGTCAGCCTGGCTACAGTGCTGAAAAGAAACCTGGGGTTGTTCTTATTTTCTTCAATTAGTGATGAGTAGTAAGATGTCCTAGCTTTATGGAGGGCTTTTTTTTTATAGAGCAACAGACTCTTTTCCAGGCTAAGTGAAGATCTTCTAAATTAGTGAGACGCCATTTTGTCTCCAACCTACGGGTTATCTGCTTTAAGCTGTGAGTTTGTGAGTTATACCACGTTGTCAGGCACTTCTGATTTAAGGCTCTCTTTTTCAGAGGAGCTACAGCATCCAAAGTTGTGCTCAATGAGGATGTAAAACTATTGATGAGATAATCTATCTCACTCACAGAATTTAGGTAGCTACTCTGCACTGTGTTAGTATATGGCATTGGAGAACATAACAAAGAAGGAATCATATCCTTAAACCTAGTTACAGCGCTTTCCGAAAGACTTCTACTGTAATGAAACTTATTCCCCACTGCTGGGTAGTCCATTAAAGTAAATGCAAATGTTATTAAGAAATGATCAGACAGAATGGGGTTTTCAGGGAATACTGTTAAGTCTTCAATTTGCATACCATAAGTCAGAACAAGATCTAAAGTATGGTTAAAGTGGCCTTATTGCCTCTATCTATCCCTAGATGGCCATGGACGCATATTTCCCAGGACTTCATTACTGGACTGCCTCCCTTTAAAGGACACATGGTAATTCTTACTGTTGTTGATAGACTGTCCAAGATGTGTCACTTTGTACCTTTGCCTAAATTGCCTTCTGCAAAGGAGTTAGTTGAACTGATGCTTACACATGTTTTCCATGTTCATGGGTTTCCACAGGACATCGTCTCTGAACGGGGTCCGCAGGTCGTCTTGGGGTTTTGGAGGGAATTCTGCCATATCCTTGGGGCCACCTCCAGTCTCACATCTGGTACCATCCCCAGGCAAATGGTCAGACTAAATGTTTTAATCAGGATCTGGAGAAAGGTTTGCGAATATTGTGCTCACAACACCCTTCCACCTGGTCCTCACAATTATCATGGATTGAGTTAGCACACAACAGTTTACCATCAGCTTCTTCTGGTTATTCGCCTTTTCATGTTGTTTTCGGTCATCAACCTTCTTTGTTTGCCCCTACAGTCCTGCGATCTCCGGTTCCTTCTGCCCTCGGTTTGATCATTCGGTGCCAACAGACCTGGGAGCGGGCTTGGTGGGCTCTCGTCCATTCTTTGGCCCTTTATAAGGTGGCAGCAGATGGTAAGCGGTCAGTCGTTCCGGCCTATACCGTTGGCCAGAAAGTGTGGTTGTCGACACGTCACCTCCCGCTCCATGGGGTTCATCACAAATTGGCTCCCAGTTTCGTTGGTTCCTTCCCCGTGGCTAAAATTATCGATCCTGTTTCGGTTCGGCTCCGGTTACCCGCTTCCATGCGCATTCACCCCACGTTTCATGAAAATTCAGTAAGGTATATCTTATATATTATATTCCAATTCTAAGGTGGAACTATGCCAGTGTACAAAGGTATATCTAAATATCTAAAGGGAGAGTATTATACGTAGTTAAAAGTATAGAAAATTATTAATAGCTAGGAAAAAATAGAAAGTAAGAATAGCTAGGAATAAGTATATAATATACCAACAGTATATGGAACATATATGAAGATTACCAGGCACGAATAAACGTGTCATATTAAAACTTAACCTAAACCAGTCTGCCGGGGTAATGAAACCACCAAGCACAGAACTGGAAGTTAAGTAGCTACATGAAAATTCAGTAAGGTATATCTTATATATTATATTCCAATTCTAAGGTGGAACTACGCCAGTATACAAAGGTATATCTAAATATCTAAACGGAGAGTATTATATGTAGTTAAAAGTATAGAAAATTATTAATAGCTAGGAAAAAAATTGCCATATTAAGACTTGTCAATCCAGTCCGCTGTGCGCCGGCTGCTTGCTTCGCACTGCCGGGGCCGCGGTTTCCAGTATTTGGTCGACTAGGAAGGTTACGGTCCCGAGGAGCGGTCATGGGTTCCCTCCCATTTTATTTTGGACCCCGATCTTATTTGTGCTTTTCATGTGGCTAATCCTGCTGCTCCTGGGCCCCCTGGGGTCGGCCCTTGGAGAGGGGGGTACTGTCAGGCTTTGGGTTCTGTTTGCTGCATTCTTGGTTTTGGTTTGATTATTCTGTTGTGTTTTGTCTCTTGCTGGGGTTTTCCTGCTTGGGTCTGTCTGTTCCTTTCTCTCTTGTCGGCCTCTGCTGTCTCTTGGTGGTGGGCGTTTCCTTCTCCCTGGCCACTCCCTCTTTCTGGAACATTCCACACACACCTGCTCTCAATCTGCACCTCATCACCTGGATGTATATAAACTCCTCAGATTGCCTCATTCCTTCGCCAGATTGATGTGCCCTGTGCCTTCTTTCCAGCTCTGTTTGTGTGTTCTCGACCTGCTTGCCTCACATGTGTTATGACTACCTGACTATATCTCTGACAACTTCTTCTGCCTGATGATTCTGATTTTGTTACTCTTGTTCGACTGCCTTACTGTGTACCACATCCCGTTTACTGTTCAAGTAAACTGCTTTTACTTACAGAACCTGTTGTTTGAGCCCTGCATTTGCGTTCAGCCAAATCCGACCTCCAGACCTGATATTCATCAGGCTATTCTTCACCGAGAGGCGCAGATAACCTGATGAACCCCACTCGTGATGGTGATTGGGGATTGGTATTATTTCCCATGAACAAGGAATTCCCAGCAAGCGCGAGTCATAAGCTTGTGTAGATTAATTCCCTGCCGTTTGTACACACCGCCTGTCGCAACTAACGATTGGATGGTTTCGTTAAGTCCTTGGATCGGCCCCACCAGGGTTGGAACACAGCCCTGGTAGAGCGCCGAGAAGACTATCAAACTTGACTTTTTAGAGGAAACAAAAGTCGTAACAAGGCCCGTGACAGAATCAGGTCGTCTGCAAGTCATTTGGCACCAGGTTCTCCACAAACATGCAGCCCAGTCTCATGTTTTTTTTTCATCCTCCCATCATGAAATGAGTCACATTTTCTTGACTTTTTTTTAAACTCACTATTACTAAACCTACTCCTACCCCCAACCCTAACCTTTACCATAACCTAATCCTACTCCTTCTCCCCACCCTAACCATAACCACTCCGACCCCCCGCTTCACTTTTAATTTTGTGCAGCCATCACAGAATGAATTAGAATGAATTTGTGCTGCCGTGATGAAAATGAGGCGCTTTTTGTCACAATATCACAAACCAATAGATTAATGTATATTTTGTGCTGCTGAATCACGAATTGCCGTGAGACAAGGTTGCAAACATGAGGTGTGAGGAAGGAGAGGGGTTGCGTCGCAGTCCAGTCACGAACAGCTCTGCTCACCAGGCTCGTCTCCCTGGGTAGAGGGGGGTTATCAGGCCAACCAAGAATCCATAGCGCTTTGGTATCGCTGAGGAGTCAATCCCCTCCCCATGCATTGGGAATTCCACCTAAGGAATGTTACAAATTTTAATTCTTCTAGATAGTCAAGTTTAATAATCTTCTAGATGCTCTGCCAGGGCTGTGTTTCGATCCTGGTGGTGCTGATCTGAGGACCTCACTAAACCAGCCAAATGGTAGTAGTGACGGGCGATGTGTACAAAGGGCAGGTACTTAATCAACGCGAGCTTATGACCTGTGCTTACTGGGAATTCCTTATGAGATGATGGTCTAGTGGTTAAACACTGGGCTTGAGACCAGAGGATCCTCCCTTTCAAACCCCAGCCTGACAAGAAAATCCATAAGGGCCTTTGGACAAGGTCCTGAATCCCCTAATTGCTCCCGGTGTGTAGTGAGCGCCTTGCATGGCAGCACCCTGACATCGGTATGTGAGTGTGTTTGTGTGAATGCGAGGCATCATTGTAAAGCACTTTGAGCTTCTGCTCCAGATGGAAAAGTGCTATATGAATGCAGTCCATTTACCAGTTATTTGCACACAATTCCCTTAAAGTTAGTTTCATACTTATGTATTAAACGTAATGACAAATAAATTGATGCTGTAGCTATCATATACTTTGAAAACATTACTACAATTCACATACATTTCTTCAATATACCAAGGGACTGTAGCATTCACAATAAAAACACAAATGTACTGTATAATACATGTTTCATATAGCAATCACTGTTTCATTTGCTATCCTATTTTTCCTGCTGGAATGGTCAAATAGAAACATCTATAAGCAATTAAAAAAACTTGCAGAAAAAATGCAATGCCTTACCAGTTCAGCAATGACGGGTAAAAATATGATAATTGTTGCAGTGTTGCTGGCAAATTCAGTGAAAGAAGCCATGAATGCTGTGATCAACATCACAGCTGCAGCAGGAGGAATGTTGGCCAAAGGTTGGAGGTAGCCTCCCAACCAGGCGGCAAGCCCAGACTCCTGCCAAATGCCACAACATCAGTGTTAATGGTCACAGGTCAAAACACGGCACAGCAGGACAGAATAACACAACTATGGACAACTTTCATCACAGAAGAACATGTAGAGTTAAGGTGATTACAATTAGCCCATGCTTATGGCATTATTTACAGTTTTTACATGTGTTAATGTGTTTACCTCACAACCTTTGGCCATAGCAAAGCCACCGCCAAGCAACAGAATGATGTTCCATGGCACGTATGCCTCAGCTTTTTTCCATGATAACAGCGGGACATATGCAGCATGTGAAGCTTATAGAATAATGTAAGAAAGGACAATCATGGACGTTATTTTATCATGATGCACATAAAATACATCTCATATTCAGGTTGTGATATAATCACAAGTGTTTTGTATGCTTTGTTTTTAAATTTAGAAACTATTTGTCATGTAGCATATCATTTGTTTGGCACTGTTTCAGATATTACATGCATATTCAAATAAGAAATATCTACAGAAATGTCAAAGCTGCTCTTGAGTCTATAAAAGCATATTCAGGCCCCATAAAAAAAAGTTCCTGTCCTCTTTAAAGAACAGCTTCATGAGTGGTAAAACTTTTAGAAACAAGTATTACCTATGGTGTCTGATAGCGTGCCTAGATAGAATGGCGACATGATGAATAAAAAAAAAGTCGGTCACGTGATTCATGGTGCCATCTTGGGTTCAAAAATGCATTCGCTGTTAATCTATCTGCATGTAAATCCAGCTATTTTTTTTTATTTATTCGCGAAAATGCCGGGTTGCTGCACATTTGGAAGCACAAATAGTCACAGTAAGGGCTTCAAGATGTACAGATTCCCTTCAGATACAAACAGAAGAAACATTTGGGAAAATAAAGTCAGTGGGATGGAAGCCGACATCATTGTCAAAGCTTTGAGAGGTAAATTTATTGTTCAGTCCCATGTACAGTAAAACTCACCTAAACCTATGTCGTATAAACCAGATATTCACAGTCACCGGACAAAAAGGTCCCAAAGTTTTTGTATTGTTTTCCATATAATAAATACCGTATATAACAGATTTTGTACAACAGATTTTTGCTCACATCAGATAAAATGTCCTGTCTGATCGCAATGTATTTCCATAATGTATTTCCATTAAACCCCTCGCATGTGGGACCGGAGTCATTTCCGTGATTAAAAGTCCGACCATTTATTTTTTTCACACTGTGCTCAGACACAGACTCAACAGGCTGCAGGCTGTGCAGTGAACGCAGCAACGTATTTGCTGCTTTCACTGCTTTTGTAGTGCACACGCTGTTTACATTTTGATAATGGATCAAATACATTTGGTAGAAAAAAATTTTCAGAGGAAATTTTGTCCCAGTCATTAAATGAGGAGCACGTCCCGATTCAGGATTCTCCGTAGATGTTTGGTGTCTGCTGACTGTAACTAATCTGTTTACATACATATGGCTCACATTGGATAAATGTTCCGTCTCATTGCAATGTATTTCCATTTAAAACCCTGAGCAGTCTGCACATGCAGAGGTACAAATTAAAGCTCAGCTCTGACACTCGCCAATTTCAGGAAAGTGGGACCGGAGTCATTTCTGTGATTTAAAGTCCGACTGTTTATTTTTTTTTCAAACTGTGTTCAAACTGGGACCTGAAGCCTGACGTGCAGCTGTTAAATCAGTCACAAAAGGCTGTGATTTGACACTTTTCTGCTTTCACGCCTTCGTCTGCCATCATATTATATTATAACAGTTTTTATAGTGAGATTACAAATGGATCAGAAAGGTTTGCAACTTTACAGCAGAAAGTCCATAAAAGAGGAAAATGTACAGCTTACCTTTGATTCGGAGGTGATGATTGTAGAAAAAAGCTTGTTGAGGGTCAAATTAGTCCATAATAAAGCATAATCCAGAGACGGAGAACTTTAAAACTGTCACGCATGTCATTGTATGACACAGAGTTACAGAGCTGCAGCTGCATAAATCAGGCTTTAAATTAATTCAATAAATCATCATATATTGTAAATTAATGTAAATTTGATAGCTTAATTATTTTCATATTTATTTTGATTGCGCCTGTACCTGGATGTGTTGCTGTATGTGGTTCAATGATTTTAAAAATGTTGAAAACATTAAAGGTTCATTCAGTAGTTCAGCGCAGTTGGAACCAAAATAGTGCCATGTTCTGAGTTGACACAACTCTCTCTATCAAGGCACAGTAGTGTGTGAGAGAGGCCATGGTATTTCCAAATAAGACACCAACAGTAGCACATACACAAATACACAAAATCACCTGCATCAATTCAGTAACAGGTCGCTGAACCCCCCCCACCCAAAACAAATAAATAATAAAATTGAGAAAACACATTCCACTCAAATCTCGATAACACAAAGCAAAAATTTATAACATAAAAAGACGTTTGTGCCCAAGGGGCCTTTAACTGGACTATTATTATTCAAATCATTGCAAATCAATCAATCAATCAATCAATTTTTTTATATAGCGCCAAATCACAACAAACAGTTGCCCCAATGCGCTTTATATTGTAAGGCAAGGCCATACAATAATTATGTAAAACCCCAACGGTCAAAACGACCCCCTGTGAGCAAGCACTTGGCTACAGTGGGAAGGAAAAACTCCCTTTTAACAGGAAGAAACCTCCAGCAGAACCAGGCTCAGGGAGGGGCAGTCTTCTGCTGGGACTGGTTGGGGCTGAGGGAGAGAACCAGGAAAAAGACATGCTGTGGAGGGGAGCAGAGATCAATCACTAATGATTAAATGCAGAGTGGTGCATACAGAGCAAAAAGAGAAAGAAACAGTGCATCATGGGAACCCCCCAGCAGTCTACGTCTATAGCAGCATAACTAAGGGATGGTTCAGGGTCACCTGATCCAGCCCTAACTATAAGCTTTAGCAAAAAGGAAAGTTTTAAGCCTAATCTTAAAAGTAGAGAGGGTGTCTGTCTCCCTGATCTGAATTGGGAGCTGGTTCCACAGGAGAGGAGCCTGAAAGCTGAAGGCTCTGCCTCCCATTCTACTCTTACAAACCCTAGGAACTACAAGTAAGCCTGCAGTCTGAGAGCGAAGCGCTCTATTGGGGTGATATGGTACTACGAGGTCCCTAAGATAAGATGGGACCTGATTATTCAAAACCTTATAAGTAAGAAGAAGAATTTTAAATTCTATTCTAGAATTAACAGGAAGCCAATGAAGAGAGGCCAATATGGGTGAGATATGCTCTCTCCTTCTAGTCCCCGTCAGTACTCTAGCTGCAGCATTTTGAATTAACTGAAGGCTTTTTAGGGAACTTTTAGGACAACCTGATAATAATGAATTACAATAGTCCAGCCTAGAGGAAATAAATGCATGAATTAGTTTTTCAGCATCACTCTGAGACAAGACCTTTCTGATTTTAGAGATATTGCGTAAATGCAAAAAAGCAGTCCTACATATTTGTTTAATATGCGCTTTGAATGACATATCCTGATCAAAAATGACTCCAAGATTTCTCACAGTATTACTAGAGGTCAGGGTAATGCCATCCAGAGTAAGGATCTGGTTAGACACCATGTTTCTAAGATTTGTGGGGCCAAGTACAATAACTTCAGTTTTATCTGAGTTTAAAAGCAGGAAATTAGAGGTCATCCATGTCTTTATGTCTGTAAGACAATCCTGCAGTTTAGCTAATTGGTGTGTGTCCTCTGGCTTCATGGATAGATAAAGCTGGGTATCATCTGCGTAACAATGAAATTTAAGCAATACCGTCTAATAATACTGCCTAAGGGAAGCATGTATAAAGTGAATAAAATTGGTCCTAGCACAGAACCTTGTGGAACTCCATAATTAACTTTAGTCTGTGAAGAAGATTCCCCATTTACATGAACAAATTGTAATCTATTAGACAAATATGATTCAAACCACCGCAGCGCAGTGCCTTTAATACCTATGGCATGCTCTAATCTCTGTAATAAATTTTATGGTCAACAGTATCAAAAGCAGCACTGAGGTCTAACAGAACAAGCACAGAGATGAGTCCACTGTCCGAGGCCATAAGAAGATCATTTGTAACCTTCACTAATGCTGTTTCTGTACTATGATGAATTCTAAAACCTGACTGAAACTCTTCAAATAGACCATTCCTCTGCAGATGATCAGTTAGCTGTTTTACAAACTACCCTTTCAAGAATTTTTGAGAGAAAAGGAAGGTTGGAGATTGGCCTATAATTAGCTAAGATAGCTGGGTCAAGTGATGGCTTTTTAAGCAATGGTTTAATTACTGCCACCTTAAAAGCCTGTGGTACATAGCCAACTAACAAAGATAGATTGATCATATTTAAGATCGAAGCATTAAATAATGGTAGGGCTTCCTTGAGCAGCCTGGTAGGAATGGGGTCTAATAAACATGTTGATGGTTTGGATGAAGTAACTAATGAAAATAACTCAGACAGAACAATCGGAGAGAAAGAGTCTAACCAAATACCGGCATCACTGAAAGCAGCCAAAGATAACGATACGTCTTTGGGATGGTTATGAGTAATTTTTTCTCTAATAGTTAAAATTTTGTTAGCAAAGAAAGTCATGAAGTCATTACTAGTTAAAGTTAATGGAATACTCAGCTCAATAGAGCTCTGACTCTTTGTCAGCCTGGCTACAGTGCTGAAAAGAAACCTGGGGTTGTTCTTATTTTCTTCAATTAGTGATGAGTAGAAAGATGTCCTAGCTTTACGGAGGGCTTTTTTATAGAGCAACAGACTCTTTTTCCAGGCTAAGTGAAGATCTTCTAAATTAGTGAGACGCCATTTCCTCTCCAACTTACGGGTTATCTGCTTTAAGCTACGAGTTTGTGAGTTATACCACGGAGTCAGACACTTCTGATTTAAAGCTCTCTTTTTCAGAGGAGCTACAGCATCCAAAGTTGTCTTCAATGAGGATGTAAAACTATTGACGAGATACTCTATCTCCCTTACAGAGTTTAGGTAGCTACTCTGCACTGTGTTGGTATATGGCATTAGAGAACATAAAGAAGGATCATATCCTTAAACCTAGTTACAGCGCTTTCTGAAAGACTTCTAGTGTAATGAAACTTATTCCCCACTGCTGGGTAGTCCATCAGAGTAAATGTAAATGTTATTAAGAAATGATCAGACAGAAGGGAGTTTTCAGGGAATACTGTTAAGTCTTCTATTTCCATACCATAAGTCAGAACAAGATCTAAGATATGATTAAAGTGGTGGGTGGACTCATTTATTTTTTGAGCAAAGCCAATAGAGTCTAATAATAGATTAAATGCAGTGTTGAGGCTGTCATTCTCAGCATCTGTGTGGATGTTAAAATCGCCCACTATAATTATCTTATCTGAGCTAAGCACTAAGTCAGACAAAAGGTCTGAAAATTCACAGAGAAACTCACAGTAACGACCAGGTGGACGATAGATAATAACAAATAAAACTGGTTTTTGGGACTTCCAATTTGGATGGGCAAGACTAAGAGACAAGCTTTCAAATTAATTAAAGCTCTGTCTAGGTTTTTGATTAATTAATAAGCTGGAATGGAAGATTGCTGCTAATCCTCCACCCCGGCCCGTGCTACGAGCATTCTGACAGTTAGTGTGACTCGGGGGTGTTGACTCATTTAAACTAACATATTCATCCTGCTGTAACCAGGTTTCTGTTAGGCAGAATAAATCAATATGTTGATCAATTATTATATCATTTACCAACAGGGACTTAGAAGAGAGAGACCTAATGTTTAATAGACCACATTTAACTGTTTTAGTCTGTGGTGCAGTTGAAGGTGCTATATTATTTTTTCTTTTTGAATTTTTATGCTTAAATAGATTTTTGCTGGTTATTGGTTTTCTGGGAGCAGGCACCGTCTCTACGGGGATGGGGTAATGAGGGGATGGCAGGGGGAGAGAAGCTGCAGAGAGGTGTGTAAGACTACAACTCTGCTTCCTGGTCCCAACCCTGGATAGTCACGGTTTGGAGGATTTAAGAAAATTGGCCAGATTTCTAGAAATGAGAGCTGCTCCATCCAAAGTGGGATGGATGCTGTCTCTCCTAACAAGACCAGGTTTTCCCCAGAAGCTTTGCCAATTATCTATGAAGCCCACCTCATTTTTTGGACACCACTCAGACAGCCAGCAATTCAAGGAGAACATGCGGCTAAACATGTCACTCCCGGTCCGATTGGGGAGGGGCCCAGAGAAAACTACAGAGTCCGACATTGTTTTTGCAAAGTTACACACCAATTTAATGTTAATTTTAGTGACCTCCGATTGGCGTAACCGGGTGTCATTACTGCCGACGTGAATTACAGTCTTACCAAATTTACGCTTAGCCTTAACCAGCAGTTTCAAATTTCCTTCAATGTCGCCTGCTCTGGCCCCCGGAAGACAATTGACTATGGTTGCTGGTGTCGCTAACTTCACATTTCTCAAAACAGAGTCGCCAATAACCAGAGTTTGATCCTCGGCGGGTGTGTCGTCGAGTGGGGAAAAACGGTTAGAAACGGTTAGGGGCTTCTGTTTAGGGCTACGCTTCCTCCTCACAGTCACCCAGTCAGCCTGCTTTCCCGGCTGCTCGGGATCTGCCAGAGGGTAACTAACGGCGGCTAAGCTACCTTGGTCCGCACCGACTACAGGGGCCTGGCTAGCTGTAGAATTTTCCACGGTGCGGAGCCGAGTCTCCAATTCGCCCAGCCTGGCCTCCAAAGCTACGAATAAGCTACACTTATTACAAGTACCGTTACTGCTAAAGGAGGCCGAGGAATAACTAAACATTTCACACCCAGAGCAGAAAAGTGCGGGAGAGACAGGAGAAGCCGCCATGCTAAATCGGCTAAGAGCTAGTAGCTACGCTAAGCTAGCGGATTCCTAAAAACACGCAAAGTGAATAATGTGTAAATAATTTAGAGGTGATTCAGCAGAGGGAGTGCTTTAGTTAAGGCACGTAAAGATTACACTGGGAAACAAATCGTTATCTAGATAACTAGATCAATTTAACTGCGCAGATTAAACAGCTAACAGATACAGAAAAACACCGCTGTGCTCCGGAACAGGAAGTGATACAATACCGCAGTGAGAGCCAACCAGCAGTAGAGGCAAGCCAAATAATGTGATAAAACATGAAAATATACACAACTTATGAGTAAAATCATCAATAAAGCAAATAAATGAACTTAGCCAGTTTGCAAACAAGTTTGTTCCGTAGTTAAACCCCTCCGGGCAGAAAGTTCTTAAATACCTGTTGGAAAATTGATGCAGGCAATTCATTCTTATTATTGTTATTAATGCATTTGCGGTTGCTACTGTTGTCTTAATTTGAAAGAGTTGTGGTCTCTTTCAGCCAGTGTAATTTCTGCCTAATATCACGTTTAAAAAAAACTTGAGAAAACGAGTTGCACAAAGGTTCTAAGTTGACAAAACATAAGCATATTACCACCTAATTAATGCTTATGTATGTTGGTAAAATCTAACAAATCACTTGGAGTTAACTTATTTATTGGTTGCTTGAAATATTCAAGTCTTCTTAACTTTTTTGTTCAACTTTGCAACACACTTTTTTATGTGATTGAGCTTGGTAGACATTAATGATAGGGTGCCCTCTCTTGGTCTTTTCTCTTTTAATTTTGAAATTAAACAGGAAGCCAAAATGTCAAATAAATAAATAAATAAAAACACCCACTAATTGTGACTAAGCAGGATTTGGTAAAAATTCTGCAACCCAGATTTGAACCTCTTTAGGGTTGATATTGAAGGAGGTCATGATGACACTCCAACTTGTTGTTAACAGTCAGTTTTGGGGGAGACAGACAGAACAAATCCAAAAACCTTATTCTTCAGCTTAACTTCTCAAAATATAGCCTTGACAGTGGCAAAATATTCAATGTTTCACATATGATGTATTACTCCGCGCCCTGGCCGCGTTGCCACGCAGATGTTAATAATGGCGCTGTCAGCTGAGAGCGAGAGAAACTAGTTGTTGTGAAAGTGTCGTGACACGGACCCACAACAGGGGGCGTTAATGAACGGACAATGGATAAGCCAAAAAGTAACAATTTAATGTCGTGAATCGCACAACGAAGTACAGACAATAACAATATGGTGGAATGTCAATTATACACAAGGTGACGTGTGGGCAGGCTCGACGATAGAAGACGTCTGGCGAGAGAAGAGCCGGATCCCACACAGCTTCCACCACCAACGGAGCTGAAGAACACCGGAGCTGCCAAGCCCTGCGCCCCAGGTGGCCACTGTCTTCAGCAGTCAGACCCGGTACTGCTGGCAGAGAACAGAGACAGTACTGATGAGTATGAGTTCGCACACTCAGTAATCCCACAGTCTGTATACAGTTAGGAGGGAAAACCTCCACCTCCGAATCACACACTCGTGCAGCTCCTGTGAAACCACTTATCTGGTTGGGGTGTGAGGCGAAGCCGTCGCAATCCACACCGAACGCCAATACAACAGATAAGGACACCGTCACAGGAAAACGGCTGCAAATGAGAAGTTCAGACTATTACACAAGATTTTGTTCAGCAGAGAAAATTACCTGAATGGTAGCTGATTTCTCGGCGGGGAGGTGGAGTTGCAGTCCGGCCTTTATGGTGGTGGTGATGAGTAGTGGATGAGTGACAGCTGGCACGGATGATGAGTGACAGCTGTCACTCCCAGTCGCTCCGACGCCCTCTTGTGGTTGAAGCCTGCACTTCAAGCAGGGCGCCATCTTGTGGTGGTGGGCCAGCAGTACCTCCTCTTCAGCGGCCCACACACTAGTGCAGCGACGATGGTGCCGAAATGGGTGGATTTAAGATACCATACGAAAGCATTAATGTGGATTCTGATATAGAATTACTCAGTACAGCTGACGAGATGGAGAAATCTGTGGATCTGCTCACAGAATTTCCAGATTGGCATGAAGATGCTGTTGCTACGGTAAGCTTTGATGAGCTGACCACACCCTTTGACAATTTACAGAAACATAAACCGTGCAAACGATGGAATTGGAATAGAATGGGAATAGGCCCCTTGTTTCTGATGATTTGAATGAATGAATGAATTTTAATTTGGCGCGCACACACACTTAAAAGAATCTCTCATGAAACAAAAGAAAACAAAAGGAAAAAAACCTCAAATATCGCAAAGGTCGCAAATATCTGTCGCTGGTAAAACACAACTTGCGACTGTAAAATCCAGCATTAATTTCCCAAATCATCAGACGCAACAGGGTTATTCCCTAATTAGGATGGGTTGCAGATGTCAGGCTTCGGTCGCTGTATTGGACCGTCGTGGTGAAGAGAGAGCTGAGCAGGGGGGCAAAGCTCTCGATTTACCAATCAATCTATGTTCCGACCCTCACCTATGGTCATGAGATTTGGCTCATGACCAAAAGAACGAGATCACGAGTACAAGCGGATGAGATGAATTTCCTCCGCAGGGTGTCTGGGCACTCCCTTAGAGATAGGGTGAGGAGCTTGGTCACTCGGGAAGAACTCGGAGTCGAGCCGCTGCTCCTCCACGTCAAAAGGAGCCAGCTGAGGTGGTTCGGGCATCTTTTCCGGATGGAATATATATATATATATATATATATATATATATATATATTTGTTTTTTTTTTCCACCATGTTGTAGAGAAGCTTGAATCTTCGACTGGACTTGGTTGCTTGACGCGAGGACATTTTGCTTCAAATCGCAGAAGCTTCCTCAGCTAAAATTCTTGCTCTGGTGGTCTGACTTCTGTCTTGACTGTTGTAGAGAAGAATAATCAAGAAGTCACAAAAGCTGGAGTTTTAAACCTAACCTGGTTAGGTTTAAAACTCCAGCTACTATGGAAACCACCTGGACAACTGAGAGCCTACACAGAAACTTTCCACCACGTTGGACTATTTTATTCAAGACAGCATCCTACCGTGATCTATGCCATCACTATCACAGACTGGATCAATACCGCAAGTAGTTCAAGACTGTCTATTCTTTTGAAATTTTCACCTTCAGGGGTAATATTCATTAATTTCTTTTCATAGGCAATGCAAATTTTGATCATAATGGTCATGTCATATTATGAATCCTCTATTTAATATTTACAGTGCTGCCAAAGAAAATTCTATTTATGACTTAAATATTAAAAATTTGAAAGGCCGTACACCTTTAAAGTAAACTAGAGAAATGTGAGCAAAACTGTCACCAGGAAAATCAGTGTGACCTACATTGTCAAAGAGGGGACAAACGAACCCTGTTGATTATTGTTTTTTCTATCTTTCCTCTCCCTTGGGTCCCGTAGTGTGTTTGACCAGCTGAACATTACTACACAGTCACACACAAGTACACATCGGCCCGTGTGTAAAAGATTTATGCATTGGGTTGCACACGCACAGACACACACACACACACACACACACACACACACACACACACACACACACACACACACACACACACACACACACACACACACACACACACACACACCAATGATATTTATGGGATTATTCTAATCATAGAAACAGAGAAACTACAGTCTCACCTCTAAACAGGGGCTTTCATCAGGCTCTAGACTGCAATCTAATCTACATCATTAACATTCTTTAACTTATTATCACGATTGTTCAAGAGCTGCACAAGAGACACATTCAAATTTTTGCGCCTATGGCAGTGGAGAGTCATGTTTCTTTCTCTTTTCTTGTGATAAGAAATATTTATGATCTTCCATTTCATAGAAATGAGGGTTCTCAAACTTGTTAGCTTGTACTGGCAACCAGTGCGGGAGCAACGTTTTTCTGCAATCATTCAGCCGTGCTGCAGAATGCAAAAGGAGGAGTAAGTATGGCCATTTAAGGCTACTGTATTAGCATGGCAGGACAACATGGTTGCCTCCATGAGGGGGCCCACTCCCATATAAATATTAATGAAAGCACATCAATTTGGTGTTGCAGGTAATATACTCTAATGAACAGCTGGTACGTAAATAGTACGCTTTACAAATAATGCCGCACATTCACCCCGATGTAGGGGTGCTGCCATACAAGGCGCCCACTACACACCGGGAACAACTAGGGATTAAGGACCTTGCTCAAGAGCCCTTAGTGATTTTCCAGTCAGGCTGGGATTTGAACCGAGGATCCTCTGGTCTCAAGCCCAACGCTTAACCACTAGACCATCACTTCCCCGAAAGTAATGCCCCTAAATCCTACATACTATTGCTTTATAGTGTTTCATAAGCTGTAGTGCCATAGTGTGTTTTTAAATTAGTAATAATTACAGTCACCTGTCGGCATCACCTGTTTGAAATAAAACACACACTCACACCCATCTTCAACTGTTTATCCGAGATTGGTTGCAGAGGTTTGAAACAACATCATTATTTATATTTTCTGTTCTTGTTTTTTCTTTATCTCATTTATCTCATTTAGCCCTAAATTGCTCCCTGTCCCTTTTTTATTTATTTATTTATTTATTTTTGGAATGGGGCGTGGGCCTGAAATAGAGGAACGGATGTATGTTAACAAATGAAATGAAGTTGACTCCACCAAACATGAAACATAATGGGTTCATACTGTCCGCAGTGAAACAGAATTATAGTTAAACAAAATGTAAGAATCCCTGTGCTCCCCCCGAATACTGTCCCAATGTTTTCTGATTTGGAGGTTGTATTTCAGGACAAGACTTGTGTTTTTCTCACTGACCTTTAGGGTCAAAGCACCAGCTAAGTGAAGGTTTCTTTGAGGGGAAGATGAACAATATGGACACAATGGTCACACCAGTGACTGCGTCAGAGACGTAACTGTAGAATGAGAAGACAATGGGCAAGATCATGAAAAATACATCAATATACTGTACTTCCAGAAAGTATTCACAGTGCTTCATTATTTTCCACATTTTATGTTACAGCCTTATTCCAAAATGGAGTAAATTCCTTTTTTCCTTAAAACGCTACACGCAGTACCTCATAATGACAATGTGCAAAAAAGTTTTTTTTTTGGTTTTTTTTTTAGATTTTTGCAAATGTATTAAAACAATAAATACAAACTAAAAAAAAAATCACATGTACATAAGTATTCACAACCTTTGCCATGAAGCTCAAAATTGAGCTCAGGTGCATCCTGTTTCCACTGATCATCCTTGACATGTTTCTACAGATTAATTGGAGTCCACCTTGGGGAAAATTAGTTGCTTGAACATGATATAAGGCACACACCTGTCTACATATAAGGTTCCAGAGTTGACAGTGTATGTCAGAGCACAAACCAAGCATGAAGTCAAAGGAATTGTCTGTAGACAGGATTGTCTCAATGCTGAAATCTGGGGAAGGGTACAGAAACATTTATGCTGCAAGTAAGGTCCCAATGAGAAATTTGGATCCACCAGGATTCTTCCTAGAGGTGGCTGCCCGCCTTAGTCAGGGAGGTGACCAAGAACCCGGCGGTCAGTCTGTCAGAGCTCCAGCATTCCTCTGTGGAGAGAGGAGAACCTTCCAGAAGGACAGCCATCTCTGCAGCAATCCACCAACCACGCCTGTATGGTAGAGTGGCCAGACAGAAGCCACTCCTTAATAAAAGGTACATGGCAGCCTGCCTGGAGTTTGCCAAAAGGCACCTGAAGGACTCTCAGACCATGAGAAACAAAATTCTTTGGTCTGACGAGACAAAGATTGAACTCTTTGTGTGAATGCTGGACATCATGTTTGGAGCAAACCAGGCACCATCCCTACAGTGAATCATGGTGGTGGCAGCATCATGCTGTGGGGATGTTTTTCAGTGGCAGGAACTGGGAGACTAGTCAGGATTGAGGGAAAGATGACTGCAGCAATGTAGAGACATCCTGGATGAAAACCTGCTCCAGAGCGCTCTTGACCTCAGACTGGGGTGAAGGTTCATCTTTCAGCAGGACAATGACCCTAAGCACACAGCCAAGATATCAAAGGAGTGGCTTCAGGACAACTCTGTGAATGTCCTCGAGTGGTGACACCAGAGCCCAGACCTGAAACCAATTGAACATCTCTGGAGAGATCTGAAAATGGCTGTGCACCGACACTACCCTTCCAACACGTTGGAGCTTGAGAGGTGCTGCAAAGAGGAATGGACAAAACTGCCAAAAGATAGGTGCACCAAGCTTGTGGCGTCATATTTAGGAAGACTTGAGGCTGTAATTGCTGCCAAAAGTGCATCAATAAAGTATTGAGCAAAGGGTGTGAATACTTACCTACATGTGATTTCTTAGTTTAGTTTAAATAAATTTGCAAAAAAAAAAAAAAAAAAGACTTTTTCATGTTGTCATTATGGGGTGTTGTGAGTAGAATTTTGAGGGGTGAAAAATGAATTTACTCCATTATGGAATAAGGCTGTAACATAACAAAATGTGGAAAGAGTGAAGCACTGTGAATACTTCCCAGATGCACTGTATATACCGTAGATTTTGCAATAATTTTCAAACAGTTTGTGTTATTACACACTTTCATCAAGTGTGTCTTTCTTACCCTTTTTCAAAAAACACAGACCAGCCGGTGAAAAATTTTGGATCTCTTGTGAACAGGAGAATGGCAAACAGCAGAAAAAATAAAGAGATGGCTCCTTCTGCAAAACTACAATTGAGCACGTAAAGGTCAGGAGTAGGCTTTGTAACAGAAGTGTTTTTGTCCACCGCACACTGTACAACACTTGAACACATACACGAGTCCTCACTTTATGGGCCCGAGTGTTCTGTAGTCCTCCTCTATTACAGCTTTGGCTCTGGCTTCTGCTTGTGCTCTGCTGTCATCTTTGCTGCAACACAGTCTACAAAAAAGAATGTAAACACACCAGAGCTGCTAAAAATAATTGATTATTAAATTAATCATCAACTATTTTGATAATCGATTAATAGTTGTGAGTCCTCCTGGTTTTTTTTAATGTTCAAATTGTTTGATTTTAGCTTTTTAAATATTAATATATTTTTTACTTTCTTTACTATCTGATCTTTGAGGACATCATCTTGGGTTTTAAAAAATACTGGTCAATATTTGTCACTATTTTCTGATCTTTTATTTGCCAAACAACCAGTGGATTAATCCAGAAAATAATCAAAACATTAATTGAAAACACTGATTGAAAGATTTTCTTCCATATTTTAGACAAAACATTTGAAAGCAAGATTGAAAGTTCTTGGCAAACTTTATGTTTATGATTCATGGGTTTATCAAGGGATAACAGCCTAATCTGAAAATAATCAATAGATAAAATAATGTTAGATTAATTGAAAAAACAGTTGATAGATTATTTTATTAATTTATTAATCTATTAATATTATTACAAAAATAATTATGAGCTGCAGCTCTAAGCACATAGACTAAAAAAGGGGCATTTTTTGAATATTTCTGAATAAAAATAAATGCAGTATTTCCACTTTAAAGCTATTTGTTATGGAATTAAAACTTCATTGTGAAAACTGACATTTTATGTTTGAAGTGATGAGGCTATGAACAGAAGTGACATTGTCTCAAAAGAATAAGTGTGATAACACAATACCGTGTGTTCAATCCCCCATAGAGAAATGCGATCCATACCCAACTCAACATCAGAAAGAGAATCATGAGTGGGAACGCGAATACAAACCAAGAACCAAAGTTGATAAGGTCACAATCTGGAAAATAGCTATAAAAAAAAAAAGCAAACAAACAAAAAAATTACAGGCCGATATGGGATATTTCTTATAATATAGGATAATATACACATCTTTTCTGAACAACATCAACAAAAAAAATTACCTTTTAAGCTGGCCAATAAAGACGAGGTTGGGTGCGGTGCCTGTGAGCGTGGCGGTGCCGCCGATACTGGCTGCATAAGGAATGCAGATCAAGAATCCTTTCCAAACTTTCAGCTGATACTCTGCCTCAGCTCGTAGTTCCTCAGGTGTCCTCCCGTCACCCTGCTCCATCCCGTCACATCTTTTGAAGTTTTGAATAAATTCAAAAAGAACAGCTGACGATTTCATGAAAGCATTTCTTGTTTGCCATAGCAGATCATCTGTCATCATCTCACCCTGTCCTCTGCATCTTCCTCTGTGACACTAACCACCAGTATGTCCTCCCTCACAACATTAATAAACCTCCTCTTTGGCCTCCTCCTTCCTGGTGGCTCCATCTTCAACATCCTTCTCCCTATATACTCCCTATATTTCCTCCTCTGCACACGTTCAAAGCCCATCAATCTCTCCTCTGATTTTGCCTCCAAAGTTTCCTACCTGAGCTGTCCCTCTGTTATGTTCATTACTAATCCTGTCCATTCTCGTCATTCCCAAAGAAAATCACAGCATACAATACCACAACTCTTCTTGTGGCACCCTGTCATAAGCTTTCTCTAAATCTACAAACATCCAATGCAACTCCTTCTGGCCTTCTCTATACTTGTCTATCAGCACTATCAGTGCAAACATTGCATCTGCCGAGCTCTTCCTTGGCATAAAACCATATTTCTGCTCACACATTTTCACCACTTTTCTAAAGCCCACACTGCAACAACAACAAAAAAACAATTGAATGAAATTTCATTGAGCTTCTTCCATTTTTCTCAGGGTCACCACAAAAGGTTCAGTTTTAGTCCAGAAATCTATATTTTCCTTCGAGGCTGTTCTATTTATTCTGTTTGGGAACAAAGTCCACTAACTGCATATATCACTGTTCAATGCACTAATGTATTGATCACCTTAATTTATCTGTTTTGGCCATTTCTAAAAAAAAAATTGGTAAAATCTACTGTCTTGTGTCTAACTGTAATTAGTACAGATTAAATGCAGATGACAAATTTCATTGTACGTATCCATGTATGCACAATGACAAAGTCCCTTCTTCCTTCTTCTTCACAAGCTTCTCCTTGATGTCATATCTACTCATTACTTCCTCCTCTGTTCCCTTCACGCCCTCCGAAGTCCACTCCAATCACACTCTTTCATGTTTGCGTACACTCTGCTGCCTCATCTAACTCACTCAAGAAATCTTTCTCTTTCATCTCATAACCTAAATTTGGGGCATTTCTGTGTGGAGTTTGCATGTTCTCCTCGTGTTTGTATGCTTTTCAGCTTCCTCCCACTTCCAAAGGCATACAGGTTAGGTGAACTGGAAACTTTGATTTGACTGTAGATGTGAATGTGTTTGTTTGTCTGTATGCGTCAGCTCTGCAATAGACTGGCAGCCTGTCTATGGTGAACCCCCCCCCCCCCACCACACACACACACACACTCTCATTGGGCTAAGTTCCAGCCTGGAAGAAGAGTGTATAGAAAAGGACTGAAATGACTGATGACTTCAAACAGACCAGAATCCGGGGGTGACCATCTGCTTTGTCTATACTGACAAATAAAGCAACACAAAACAAAACTAGAAGCACTCGGAGAGCGCAAACCTCCGCCAAGGCCATAGGGTCACTGACGTCACATGGAATACCCTTTGGCAAAGAGACTTATTCCACGACATTTCACGCATCTACCATCATGTTCCAGGTTCAGTGGTTAACCCTCTGGGGTCTGAGGGCATTTTTTGGACAGTTCACTCGCCTGGCATAAATGTTTTATTATTGCTGTTAACAGCTCTCCCTGCATCCCACAATCAAGTTTTATGTCTCTTTTTTTAAGGACAACCTGTACTTTCAAAATATATATGCTATAGTTGTGTTTTATAAGTGTAATAAAGGTTTACAATCAGAAATAAGAAAGGAAAAAGTAAAGCGAAAATTTTTTTCCACACACATTTATTTAGAACACACAGCAAACTATAATACACAACTGTTTTGGCACTTTATAAAGGTAATTTTGGCTCTTGTGTGAAAGACTGTACAACGAAAAGGTTCAAACAATAAACACAAATGCACATTTTGAACAATATATACAAAATGGTCTATGCGTTTTGTTTATCTTCATCTCAAAGCAATTTCTCTCTGCTATTACACAAACGTTACATCACAAAATTCTACTATGAAGTTGACTGTGTGTTTGTTCTCTCCTGCTCTGAAAGCAACATTCACACTTCGAGGCTCATTCAGTTTGAGGAGCGGCCCCTCCCTCCTCACTTCATTGATATGGTAAACAGTGCTTTACGCAGGAGTGAGAGAGCTTGCCACAGGCATATCCAGTAACATTCACAGGAAAACTAGTCGAGCAATCCTGATACTCACACACTGTTTGAGCATGTGAGATTGAATGAGAGGCTCTCCGTCTGCTCACTTTCACTTTCACTGTGCGTAATGGCGCAGAGCGCATTGGAGCAGCCAGGGGGCTATTCAGACGGGCCAACTAGTAACACATCACTCCAAAAAACAATCTTTGGTGTGACACGTGAGGTGAATCTGCCCTACAATTGGATTTTGGAAAACCATGTGATGGTGAACCAATTCCGAATGGACACTCACATTGCTCACATCATCACACAGCTTCTATGAGGAGTACAAAGATGGTGGCCGGTGGCTCGAAAGTCTGCGGAGTTAACTTTTCAGCAAAAAAGTAAGTTTCTATCGCATATCATTAAAAAGTTATTTATAATTTAGTAAAGCTTGGTCTCAGCTGTCGTATATAACGCCGTCAGTCCCAGAGGGTTAAACCCTTAGATCTTCAGCAAATGTATTTATAAAGAGAAACTGCATGAACTACACAAGTTGATTTATTTTCTAATAATAAGTTTATTCAGTGAGGAGAAACAAATGCTAAATTACTGTTGTGTTGTAACTTAATTTTTGTTCAGCCTTTGTGACCCGTCTTCATGAAGTTAGATGCAAAAATGCTGAAATTGGCCCTATCCAGCAATGATAAAGGATCCTTAAAAAAATTACTGGATCTGGATCATGTTCATGTTACCAAAATTTAATGACTTCTAAGTTAGGCCAATATACACCCCTGGTAAAAATTTCATTGAAATCGGTTGTGGATTTTTTGAGTAATCCTGCTAACAAACCAACCAACCAACCAACCAACAAACGGACGCGACCGAAAACATAACCTCCTTGGCGGAGGTAATTATCAGAATATGCAGTGATAGAAATGTCAATGACATGCAAACTCCACACAGAAAGGACCAGGATGGAAGGGAACCTGGTGTGAGCACTGCTGCCTCATAGCAATGGCACTAACCACTACAACACTGTGCTACCTGGTGTAATTCATGTTAGAGACAAAACAAGCCCATGATTAATTCTCTAAATAGATCCACTTTGTGTTGAAATTGCACGCTGTGCAAGTCACCAAGTGAAGTTGGATATGACCCAAATGCACTTGCCCTATGTACTTTATCCATCCATCCATCAATCCATTTTCTTCCGCTTTATCCGGAGTCGGGTCGCAGGGGCAGCAGCTCAAGCAAAGCCGCCCAGACCTCCCGATCCACACACACCTCCTCCAGCTCCTCCGGGGGAACCCCAAGGCGTTCCCAAGCCAGCCGAGAGATGTAGTCCCTCCAGCGTGTCCTGGGTCTTCCCCGGGGCCTCCTCCCAGTGGGATGTGCCCGGAACACCTCTCCAGCGAGGCGTCCAGCATCTGGAAAAGATGCCCGAGCCACCTCAACTGACTCCTTTCGACGTGGAGGAGCAGCTGCTCGACTCCAAGCTCCTACCGAGTGACCGAGCTCCTCACCCTATCTCTAAGGGAACACCCAGCCACCCTGCGGAGGAAACTCATCTCGGCCGCTTGTACTCGCAATCTCGTTCTTTCGGTCATGAGCTTTATTTGTACTTGTGCATGTACTTTATATTGTGCGTTATGTATCACCAACATTGGGACCTTGATCTTGCAGTGTTTAAAAAAGATCTTAAAATTTATCAAATGTGAGGCTTTATTTCACAGTTCTTTTGTTTTGTGTGTGTTCTGGTAATACATATAAATCACATTATTTTCCCTTAAAGGATTGTGTAACTCAATCAGTAATGTCTTCTTACCTATCCCTTGAGAGCATGTGTTTTTCAGATGGCAGAGAGGGCAGCGAATGCATCTTTACAGTTGGACTTCCTGCAACACAAGCAAAGCAATTCTGTCATAGAAATGTTATCATGATATTAAAGTCAAATATTTGTACAGTATAACACCATCAAATTATATATTTTACCTCTTTCAGGGGGTTGCGGTATAACTTTGGCATACTTAATACTTGACTTTAGAATGGTGCAGCATCAGTAAATAACTATGGAATACTGACTAACTCTGTATATCCTCACTCAGTGTATTGGAAAAACTGCCCAAAGTCCGCATCTGAGATTACACATTAAATTGTTATATTAAAAAGATACAGTTGTGGTCAGCTGTTTTCATACACTCATCATGAGCATGAATGTCATGGTAATTTTTGGCTTTTAACGACCATATCTCACAGCATATCGTGATTCAGCATCACGAAATATATGTTAAACTATTGGGTCATGATATTGTCACGAAAACTGCTAAATTTTTGTACAGGGAGCATGAATTTACTGTAATACATTCTGTGAACAGTGTACAAAATTAAAAGTGCTGCGGGGTGGGCTGAGGGGGTTATGTTTAGGGTTAGAGGAAGGAGTAGGGTTAGGTTATGGTTATGGTTATGGTTATGATTAGGGTTAGGAGAAGGATTAGGGTTACGTTATGGTTAGGGTAATAAGATTTTATAAAAACTCATGAGACTGGGTTGGCTTTTAATGATGTCCTTGAACAGTTCTTTTGCTAGGGTGTACGTCATTATACGTCAGTATACGTCATTACTTTAAAAACAAGAATTGAGTTTTGGATCTTCTGTTATCCACACAGGATCAAAATTATACATACATGCTCAAATATATACATGCATACATTCAGTTAAATCTTTTAATAAGTGGTGCTGAAGGTTCTGCAATGTCTTTTAATGTGACAAGGCCAATAAACTCCTTGTAAGTGATGACTGACTACAACTAGTAGTTTCTCTTTGCATAAAAAGGATTTGTTTGACAGCACTCATTGGACTGACCAATACTCAGAACGATGGGAAAGTCCAAGGAACTTAGTGAAGATCCAAGAATGAGAACTGTAGAGTTACACAAGTTACACAAGACCTAGTTGCGTTTCGACTAGGTCTTCATCAGTGTGAAGCACTGAAACGCGTCTGTGCTCCTGATCCTGTCGTCTTTCCGTGAGTCATTAAAATTTTTATTAAGAAGGACACTTGAGTGTTGCTGGCTATATTTTTATATTGTTTTAGTTATTAAAGGACATGTTGCACCGAAATCATAACAATTAAGATTTAGGCTGTTAGTGACCAGCAAACAATTATGGAGACGTCCGAAAACAAAGTACTCGTGAGTACTCGGGTGTTTCCGACAAGTGACATAGCTATTAGAAGCATCCCAGTATGTGCTTCAATGGAATGTAGCTGCTAACGTTACGAACAGAAGCATGAATTAATTCCAAAGTTTACGCGCGCGCACACACACACACACACACACCCACACACACACACACACACACCACACACACACACACACACACACACACACACACACACACACACACACACACACACACACACACACACGTGTGCACACAGACATTCCAGCTCCAAATTCACACTCTCTCAAAGTAAAAAAAAAAAAAAAAAAAAAATCTTGCCACAAAACACAAAAGGGGTAAAATCCTGAACATGCCAGACTCACTGTCATGATAAGAATTTAGTTCCAAATGTAAACTCCCCACGATCAAAGAAGCACGTGCGCACGAGATCGCTGGCTGCAGTTCTGCCTCTCTCACGATTGTGGAACATAAAATAATGTCCATTAACTCCTGAAAATAATGTATTGCAACTTTTTCCAATGTAACAAATCCAGCTCTGTGTCCAGGCAGTCTGTTAAAAACAGTGTCAGGTGTCCCCACGTCTGCGTCCACAGCTTCAGTAAACCAGCATCCACATAAACAGCATGTCACCACACTTTAGGTTCCAAAACCCGACACTCTGAAAAAGTTAAGAGTTTCAGGGTGAAGTGTGTCGTCTCCTGTCTATAAATCCTTCTGTAAATCCGAGCTTCACTTTTGAACGGCAGCTCAGAAGCTTCGTGTTTGGAGCAGGTTTGTTTCCCTCTGTCTGTCAGTCATCAGGATGTTTCTGCTCATTCTAAAATGTGTGTCACACGCCGAAAAATGCAGAGATTTGCCAAGTGAGGCGTTTTCCGGAAACGCACCTGTTAACGCTCAGAGTGAGCAGTAGCACATGTGTGCGGAGAGACTTACAGTCGTGTACTTTTATGTTGTCTTACTAACTGGAACGTTAAAAACTGTGCGACATGTCCTTTAATGATGTATACTGTACAATCATTCTGCCCTGGCAAAGACATCATTAAAAGCCGATATTACCATGACAATCATGCCCATGATGAGTGTATGCCAACGTCTAACCACAGCTGTATGTTTTCAGTGTGAGTGCATATGTTTTTGTAACTTTTCGTCAGATTTAGACAATACAGTAATCACTGTTGAACCCTTGCTTAATAACTGCTTTGTTATCAGAGAGTAAGAACATATAACCAGGGTTGGGAGGGTTACTTTAAAAATGTATTCCGATACAGTTACTAGTTACCTGTTGAAAAATGTAGTCAGTAACGTAATCCAAGTACCATAATATTAAAGTAATGTAATTTGATTACTTTCAATTACTTCTGGATTACTCCAATATCAAATATGCTAATACAGGCAAAAGATACTAGTCTTGACTACATAGTACAGTTTATTAAGCAAAAATAAAACTGTTTCTTTTACATGGCATGCTCTGTTTTACTTCACATTATGAATTAAAAGCACCCACAATATTGTTTTAAACACACCCAGTGTTCACCTGCTAAATTTTTTAACAAAAAACGCCAAACAAATGAAGGATAATGAAAACTCAGGCGGTGTGCGGATGAATTTGTAATTAAAAGTGGCTTACAGAACAATATACAAAACAAAAAAGTCTACTACTTGTTCAGTAAACATAAAATTATGTTACTTTAGTCTTTCACATAGCATTCGCACCATGTTTAACATATCAGTCAACAGCATAATGAAAACCATCAAGTAAATCCTGTCAGTAAGGAGGCGTGGTCGCCATTTTAATTCCGGGCAAGTTAGTGATTTGCGTGCATAGAAGTTCAAGAAACGTGGAATATGCCGGAAAGCTGTGCATGTTGGCAAAGCCACAAATGGAGGAACAAGGGAGACAATATTTCCTTCCATAAGTAAGTGGTTTTGGTTCTTGTCACTTTGTCCGTGATATTTGGATGATAAACTGCTGTATGTCTCTTGCCGTGTCGCCCGATGACACGGACCACTAACTCTTCACTTATGTCTAGTTGATATTTTCCACTGCTAGACCAATGTCTTGTTAAAATACTTGTCGTTAGTGATTCAAATTGTTCGACAAGACTGGGGATTTTTTTAAATTTGCACCTTAAAATAATGAGATTATAATGACCCTCAATCACTGTGCCGCTCACAGTCACACCCACACATAGAGATGTGTACCCACTACTGACTTCATGAATGAAACTCAGTCAATAAAGGATAATTGTGTAAAAATATAATATGTATATAAATGTATTGTAATGGTTTTAGGAGCCGCGCTGAACAGCTGCTGCAGCAGGACGCCTCAGCTCAGCAGCTTGAACAGTGCAGATCCGTGTAACTTTCAACACTGATATTAAGTAAGTTTAATACTTTCCTGACATAATTTAATGTAATTTAATTTTACTGGCTCAATATCCAGGTCAAAATGGCATTTTAACACGTATTTTGCGAGCATTTTTCTGAGTGTGTCCAGTCGCAAATCTCCATTGAAAAAGCATTAACATCCGGGTAATTCATCAATATTTTGCCCGGTCGTGTTGACGTCATGTTGCTGTCCATGAAGGGACGTTTTCGTTTCAAAGAAAAAAAAAAAAATTATATACAGATAATATCATAAAATGCATTAAAATTGTAATCCTGCGAAGTAATCCCCATTTTTACTAAATATACCTGTAATCTGAATACGTCTTTTTTTTCTGTAACTGTAGCGGAATACAGTTACCTTCTTTTGTATCCTAATTACGTAACGCCGTTACATGTATTCCGTTACTCCCCAAGCCTGCATATAACATACCATTTATTATATCACTCTCAAGTTCCTCTGTGGATTTACATCTCTTCTTCAGGCTCTCTAGGTCCCCAAATAGACTCTCTAGGATGGCGTTAGCAATCGGGAGCATCATAGCTGTTGTGGCGGTGTTGCTGAGCCACATGGATAAGAATGACGATGTGATCATCATTCCCAATATGAGCCTGGAAAAATTAATTCCACACACAAGCATGATTTGTTCAAATGAATCCCAATCATGGCTGCTGATTTCAATATTTGTTTTGTTCAGAAGGTGTTTTTGTCTCCTCACCAGACTGGCTTCACTCCGACAATATTAAGGACTTTCAGGGCTATTCTGCGATGCAGACCCCATTCTTCGATAGACGACGCCATCATGAGGCCACTGAGAAATAGAAAATTGGTTTCGAGGAAATACTGAGTGCACACGTTTTTGGATGAAAGGATTCCCAGTGTTGGGAAGAGGCAGACTGGAAGCATTGCAGTAACAGCCAAAGGAAGGGCCTCGGTACACCAAAACATAGCCATCAGTATCACCACATACAGACATTTTCCTTCCTGAAAGATAAGAAATGTGCAGTGATTAGACTATTTCAGTAGAAGAAAAAGATGTCATAGGTAAAAAGGAACAAATCACATACATACGAGGTCTGTCCATAAAGTATAGGTCCTTTTTATTTTTTTCAAAAACTATATGGATTTCATTCATGTTTTTACGCCAGACATGCTTGAACCCTCGTGCACATGCGTGAGTTTTTCCACGCCTGTCGGTGACATCATTCGCCTGTGAGCACGCCTTGGGAAGGAGTGGTCCCGCCCCCTCGTCGGATTTTCATTGTCTAGAAATGGCGGAATGAAAAGGACTTTTTTTCCATCAGAATTTTTTCAGAAGCTGTTAGAGACTGGCACCCGGAAACCATTTGAAAAATTTATCTGGCTTTCAGTGAAAATTTTACAGGCTTCACAGAGAATGAGGTCTGTTACTACAGCTTTAAGGACCTCTTTAAGGACGCTCGGCCCGCCGCGCTCCAAGCTGCGACGACGCGGCACAAGCCACCGGACCATTTCTAAACGGATGGCTCTGTGGATATGAGACCGTCGTGTGCTCTTTCTCTGGTTATCACTTTTAACAAGAGATTTTGTCATGGAAAGCTGCGCGTAAAGACCGATTCGCTTGGAAGCGAGACAAAGGAACACCTCCGTTTCGGCGTGTCAGAGGACAAGTATGGACATGTCCAGCTCTCCACAATTTCACTGATAAATGCCGAGATAGACATGTCCAAACTTGTCCTCTGACACATGCACTTCATGTTATGGTGTCCAGAGAAATGCATTGGCACCAACAGGCCTCAGGGTATATATAGGACTTACTTCATATCCAAATGTGGCTGAGTAAAGTATTCAATGTTTTATACTGGAAGAGGTAGCTAGATAACCCTCTCAGCATTGTAATGCATTCACAAATGTCAAAATAACACTTTTTAGTGTGGACACGTATAGATACTGTGTTAAAAATAACACTGTGGGTGATAATTTTGCAGTATACTTAGCATAATGTAAATGCATAATGTAATCAGTGATGGCAATTTATTATATTAAAGATTTAGATATTCATTCTTTATTGTCACTCATTATATTTGTTGAATCACTATAAAATCATAATAAATTCAGAATGACAAATCACAGCAAACATGACCATAGTCTGAAAATAAAAAGGAAATGAATTGGGTTCCTCATGACACATTTTCAAAAGATTTATTTTCTTATTGGTAGCTAAACTGTAATAAGCTGCAAATATGATGCTTATATTCGCTTCCAACATGCTAAAACAGCAAAAAAGGTATTTTCCCTTCGACTGACTGTACTAACATGATTTAATTAAGCTCAGGAAAGTCCTGTGAAATCCCAGTCTTAATGTACTTACCTTATCTGGGAGAGCAAAGGGTAAAGGTAGAAAAAGAAGCGGAGTGATGAGGACAATCAGAGGCTTGTGGATACACCACAACTTCTTCGAAAAAACTGACAGTTTCATCTCCAATGCCGGGTTTGTTTGGTTCAACAAGGAGCACCAAAGTGTCTGAGGGGCGCCTGTTTGGATCACTTTGAGCTGTGTCTGTGAGAAGATTAACTTCACGCTGCTACACTTTAACTCCTCATATCACTGAGGACAAATAAATAACTTTCCCAACAGGATAAGTGATGATAGGATTGTCGTGGAGACTTCAGACAGGGTCCTTTATCACCAGATGAGAATCTAAGTTTTTAGCTGTGCTCAATTGTTCAAAAAGATCTACTTAAAGGTGTCTAGATAAGTCAGAAAAGGATCAAAGTCTCAAAGTCTCAAAGCAACAGTTTTTATTTTGCCGGCAAAGGAAGCAAAATTCACAGTCAAGAAATTTGCAGCGCTTTTGTGGCTTTGATACTTCCTTGGATACTTTGGCTCTAAAGTAAATACATTTCAACTTAGAACCATCAAGATCAATCAATCAATCAATTTTTTTTTTATATAGCGCCAAATCACAACAAACAGTTGCCCCAAGGCGCTTTATATTGTAAGGCAAGGCCATACAATAATGATGTAAAACCCCAACGGTCAAAACGACCCCCTGTGAGCAAGCACTTGGCTACAGTGGGAAGGAAAAACTCCCTTTTAACAGGAAGAAACCTCCAGCAGAACCAGGCTCAGGGAGGGGCAGTCTTCTGCTGGGACTGGTTGGGGCTGAGGGAGAGAACCAGGAAAAAGACATGCTGTGGAGGGGAGCAGAGATCGATCACTAATGATTAAATGCAGAGTGGTGCATACAGAGCAAAAAGAGAAAGAAACAGTGCATCATGGGAACCCCCCAGCAGTCTACGTCTATAGCAGCATAACTAAGGGATGGTTCAGGGTCACCTGATCCAGCCCTAACTATAAGCTTTAGCAAAAAGGAAAGTTTTAAGCCTAATCTTAAAAGTAGAGAGGGTGTCTGTCTCCCTGATCTGAATTGGGAGCTGGTTCCACAGGAGAGGAGCCTGAAAGCTGAAGGCTCTGCCTCCCATTCTACTCTTACAAACCCTAGGAACTACAAGTAAGCCTGCAGTCTGAGAGCGAAGCGCTCTATTGGGGTGATATGGTACTACGAGGTCCCTAAGATAAGATGGGACCTGATTATTCAAAACCTTATAAGTAAGAAGAAGAATTTTAAATTCTATTCTAGAATTAACAGGAAGCCAATGAAGAGAGGCCAATATGGGTGAGATATGCTCTCTCCTTCTAGTCCCCGTCAGCACTCTAGCTGCAGCATTTTGAATTAACTGAAGGCTTTTTAGGGAACTTTTAGGACAACCTGATAATAATGAATTACAATAGTCCAGCCTAGAGGAAATAAATGCATGAATTAGTTTTTCAGCATCACTCTGAGACAAGACCTTTCTGATTTAGAGATATTGCGTAAATGCAAAAAGCAGTCCTACATATTTGTTTAATATGCGCTTTGAATGACATATCCTGATCAAAAATGACTCCAAGATTTCTCACAGTATTACTAGAGGTCAGGGTAATGCCATCCAGAGTAAGGATCTGGTTAGACACCATGTTTCTAAGATTTGTGGGGCCAAGAACAATAACTTCAGTTTTATCTGAGTTTAAAAGCAGGAAATTAGAGGTCATCCATGTCTTTATGTCTGTAAGACAATCCTGCAGTTTAGCTAATTGGTGTGTGTCCTCTGGCTTCATGGATAGATAAAGCTGGGTATCATCTGTGTAACAATGAAAATTTAAGCAATACCGTCTAATAATACTGCCTAAGGGAAGCATATATAAAGTGAATAAAATTGGTCCTAGCACAGAACCTTGTGGAACTCCATAATTAACTTTAGTCTGTGAAGAAGATTCCCCATTTACATGAACAAATTGTAATCTATTAGACAAATATGATTCAAACCACCGCAGCGCAGTGCCTTTAATACCTATGGCATGCTCTAATCTCTGTAATAAAATTTTATGGTCAACAGTATCAAAAGCAGCACTGAGGTCTAACAGAACAAGCACAGAGATGAGTCCACTGTCCGAGGCCATAAGAAGATCATTTGTAACCTTCACTAATGCTGTTTCTGTACTATGATGAATTCTAAAACCTGACTGAAACTCTTCAAATAGACCATTCCTCTGCAGATGATCAGTTAGCTGTTTTACAACTACCCTTTCAAGAATTTTTGAGAGAAAAGGAAGGTTGGAGATTGGCCTATAATTAGCTAAGATAGCTGGGTCAAGTGATGGCTTTTTAAGTAATGGTTTAATTACTGCCACCTTAAAAGCCTGTGGTACATAGCCAACTAACAAAGATAGATTGATCATATTAAGATCGAAGCATTAAATAATGGTAGGGCTTCCTTGAGCAGCCTGGTAGGAATGGGGTCTAATAAACATGTTGATGGTTTGGATGAAGTAACTAATGAAAATAACTCAGACAGAACAATCGGAGAGAAAGAGTCTAACCAAATACCGGCATCACTGAAAGCAGCCAAAGATAACGATACGTCTTTGGGATGGTTATGAGTAATTTTTTCTCTAATAGTTAAAATTTTGTTAGCAAAGAAAGTCATGAACTCATTACTAGTTAAAGATAATGGAATACTCAGCTCAATAGAGCTCTGACTCTTTGTCAGCCTGGCTACAGTGCTGAAAAGAAACCTGGGGTTGTTCTTATTTTCTTCAATTAGTGATGAGTAGAAAGATGTCCTAGCTTTACGGAGGGCTTTTTTATAGAGCAACAGACTCTTTTTCCAGGCTAAGTGAAGATCTTCTAAATTAGTGAGACGCCATTTCCTCTCCAACTTACGGGTTATCTGCTTTAAGCTACGAGTTTGAGAGTTATACCATGGAGTCAGACACTTCTGATTTAAAGCTCTCTTTTTCAGAGGAGCTACAGCATCCAAAGTTGTCTTCAATGAGGATGTAAAACTATTGACGAGATACTCTATCTCCCTTACAGAGTTTAGGTAGCTACTCTGCACTGTGTTGTTATATGGCATTAGAGAACATAAAGAAGGAATCATATCCTTAAACCTAGTTACAGCGCTTTCTGAAAGACTTCTAGTGTAATGAAACTTATTCCCTACTGCTGGGTAGTCCATCAGAGTAAATGTAAATGTTATTAAAAAATGATCAGACAGAAGGGAGTTTTCAGGGAATACTGTTAAGTCTTCTATTTCCATACCATAAGTCAGAACAAGATCTAAGATATGATTAAAGTGGTGGGTGGACTCATTTACTTTTTGAGCAAAGCCAATAGAGTCTAATAATAGATTAAATGCAGTGTTGAGGCTGTCATTCTCAGCATCTGTGTGGATGTTAAAATCGCCCACTATAATTATCTTATCTGAGCTAAGCACTAAGTCAGACAAAAGGTCTGAAAATTCACAGAGAAACTCACAGTAACGACCAGGTGGACGATAGATAATAACAAATAAAACTGGTTTTTGGGACTTCCAATTTGGATGGACAAGACTAAGAGACAAGCTTTCAAATGAATTAAAGCTCTGTCTGGGTTTTTGATTAATTAATAAGCTGGAATGGAAGATTGCTGCTAATCCTCCGCCTCGGCCCGTGCTACGAGCATTCTGACAGTTAGTGTGACTCGGGGGTGTTGACTCATTTAAACTAACATATTCATCCTGCTGTAACCAGGTTTCTGTTAGGCAGAATAAATCAATATGTTGATCAATTATTATATCATTTACCAACAGGGACTTAGAAGAGAGAGACCTAATGTTTAATAGACCACATTTAACTGTTTTAGTCTGTGGTGCAGTAGAAGGTGCTATATTATTTTTTCTTTTTGAATTTTTATGCTTAAATAGATTTTTGCTGGTTATTGGTAGTCTGGGAGCAGGCACCGTCTCTACGGGGATGGGGTAATGAGGGGATGGCAGGGGGAGAGAAGCTGCAGAGAGGTGTGTAAGACTACAACTCTGCTTCCTGGTCCCAACCCTGGATAGTCACGGTTTGGAGGATTTAAGAAAATTAGCCAGATTTCTAGAAATGAGAGCTGCTCCATCCAAAGTGGGATGGATGCCGTCTCTCCTAACAAGACCAGGTTTTCCCCAGAAGCTTTGCCAATTATCTATGAAGCCCACCTCATTTTTTGGACACCACTCAGACAGCCAGCAATTCAAGGAGAACATGCGGCTAAACATGTCACTCCCGGTCTGATTGGGGAGGGGCCCAGAGAAAACTACAGAGTCCGACATTGTTTTTGCAAAGTTACACACCGATTTAATGTTAATTTTAGTGACCTCCGATTGGCGTAACCGGGTGTCATTACTGCCGACGTGAATTACAATCTTACCAAATTTACGCTTAGCCTTAATCAGCAGTTTCAAATTTCCTTCAATGTCGCCTGCTCTGGCCCCCGGAAGACAATTGACTATGGTTGCTGGTGTCGCTAACTTCACATTTCTCAAAACAGAGTCGCCAATAACCAGAGTTTGATCCTCGGCGGGTGTGTCGTCGAGTGGGGAAAAACGGTTAGAAATGTGAACGGGTTGGCGGTGTACACGGGGCTTCTGTTTAGGGCTACGCTTCCTCCTCACAGTCACCCAGTCAGCCTGCTTTCCCGGCTGCTCGGGATCTGCCAGAGGGGAACTAACGGCGGCTAAGCTACCTTGGTCCGCACCGACTACAGGGGCCTGGCTAGCTGTAGAATTTTCCACGGTGCGGAGCCGAGTCTCCAATTCGCCCAGCCTGGCCTCCAAAGCTACGAATAAGCTACACTTATTACAAGTACCATTACTGCTAAAGGAGGCCGAGGAATAACTAAACATTTCACACCCAGAGCAGAAAAGTGCGGGAGAGACAGGAGAAGCCGCCATGCTAAATCGGCTAAGAGCTAGTAGCTACGCTAAGCTAGCGGATTCCTAAAAACACGCAAAGTGAATAATGTGTAAATAATTTAGAGGTGATTCAGCAGAATGAGTGCTTTAGTTAAGGCACGTAAAGATTACACTGGGAAACAAATCGTAATCTAGATAACTAGATCAATCTAACTGCGCAGATTAAACAGCTAACAGATACAGAAAAACACCGCTGTGCTCCGGAACAGGAAGTGATACAATACCGCAGTGAGAGCCAACCACCAGTAGAGGCAAGCAAGAGCTCCTCAGTAACGTTGTAAGATACTGCCTCAAAGTCTGATGTCGTGAGTGCAGTCAGAATTAGCTGCCATTTCTGGATTTATTCTTGATTTAATAATTATAACAAGATATCTAAAACATTGTTATTTCAGTGCATGTTCTAAGCCTTTGTAATTAACCAAACAAATAAGAGGTTTAAGTCGATTTCACTGCACCTGCAGACAGGGGCACCACCAGGGATTTTGGGCCCCAAGAAAAGAAATCTTACTGGGCCACCCCCATTATTTTGTCAGTATTATAATTGTATTAGGGGCCTCTCTGGGCCACTGTCAACCATGGGCCCCTAGAATCCTTCTCCTTATTCTCCCCTTTTCGGCACCTCTGCCTGCAGAATATTTACCCTTTCGCTGCCCAGACCAATGCGCTAAATCGATGGCAAGATGTCCCCTCGTCTCATCTCTGGATCTGAGTCTTCATTTTGCTTTGTGGGATCCACCTTTGAGTTGCAGTTTCTGAGTTTATCTCTTAGCGCTGACAGCTGCTGTGCATGACTGGAAAGCGTGCCGTTGACGTGCAAGAAAATTCCATTCGGTTGTCTCTCCAGCTCCTCTCTGATCTTCTCCAGGTCTTGTACTAGATTATTCAGGCCCTTACACTGGTCTTCCACACTAGCAACATGCCCCCCAACTTCAGTTACCTCTTTCTTTACCCCCAGAGCTGTGCTACGGCAGCCTTTCACCTCTTCATTTAGTCGTCTCTTCATCTTCTGGAGCTCAACCTTTAGTCTGGTCAGTCTGCGCTCTCCTGCCCCAAGCATTATGTCCAACCAGCTGAACCACACCTCTCATCTGCTGAGCTAAACGTGCTTCTCTTTCATGCCAGGTGCTGTTGCTTTGACCCACCTGGTGGACCATTGTCATGAGGTTGTCCTGAAGCCTTCTCAAGGTGTGGTTGATTGAGCGGACATTGAACTTGAAGATTGTGAGTTCTCCCTGGATGGGAGAATCTTGTTTTGGAGGCAGTTCTGTTGTGTGGGCCGCCAGAAGAGGAGGTACTGCTGGCCCACCACCAGAGGGCGCCCTGCCTGAAGTGCAGGCTTCAGGCACCAGAGGGCGCTGCCATCAAGGACACAGCCGGGGTGACAGCTGTCACTCATCTACACTTCATCAGTCCACACCATAAATACCGGACGTCATCTCCACCTCGTTGCCGAGATATCATCTACCAGTAAAGGTAAAACGCTCAGCCGTTGCGTTTGTCTTTTCTGACAAGTGTTTGTTACACAGTGTTTGCAGTCAGTTCCGTGAGTGCTCGCAGCCGGAGGCTGAGTGTGAGAGACGTGGAGAGCTGACGTCTTCGCTCCCCACGCTATTCTGTGATAAGTACTCTCAACTGCTGCACGTACCTGTTTTCTGGATAGGAGGTGGAGGTGGGATCTCCACCAGCGTTGTTACTGGGTGTACACACACCCACCTCGGATTGTTTCTGCTCCTCGCCAGCAGTACCAGATCCGACGCTCGGAGACGGTGGCCACCTGGGGACTCGGGACTTGGCGGCTCCAGTATTCTCCTGGTTCGGTGGCGGAGGAAATCGTGTGGTTCCGGTTCTTCTCAGGACAGACGTCTTCTATCCTCGAGTCTGCCCACACGTCCCCTTTGTTGATTGACTATTATCTGACATTCTGTAATCTGCTGTACTTGGTTGTGCTCATTCACAACAGTAAAAGTGTTCATATTTGACTCTTTCATTGTCCGTTCATTTACGCCCCCTGTTGTGGGTCCGTGTCACGACACTTTCCCAACAAGTTCAAGAGGTTTAACTGTTTTGTGTGGTCTTTCTTTGCCAGAGTGTCTGCAGTTATCTGGGGAAAAAAAAGAATGAGTCTTGCTCAGTATCTGTTCATTTGACACAAAGTAAAAGGAATAGTTGCCCAAGTTTCCTCCAAAGAGACAGAGTACCAAAGACCACTTGTTGTCTCCTGATGTCTCTTGTTAACATCCACGTCTCCAAACCACACAGTAAGAAAGACTTGGACCTTCATTCTCCTGCAAAGATGTCAGCATCACCAAACACCTCTGTCTAGTGACTTCATGACTCCAGACACTCTTCCAGGCCTCCCTTACTCTCCAAGGACGAGGAGACACCTTTATATGTTCACATGGAACAACTGAAAAGTCGTGCAATGAAACAGACCAACAGTGCAAAACGTTTCATGTGAATATTTTATTAACAAGAAATCAAACTGTAATATGACATCACAGGCTGTCAGGAGAACAACAACCAGATGTGGGAAAACTGAGTTCTTAGTGTTTAAAGAGATGAGCTGCTGCCATAAATCCTGCAGCAAAGATCCCAATGCTGCAGCTAACAAACCAATGAACATAACGAGCTCGTTCCTTCTGGAAGCTCTCCTCCTTTTCCTTAAGTTTCTGCTCATGAGGTTCTTTTTGAGCTGCCAGTTCTTTTTTGAGGTGATCAGCTTGGGCCTCCAGCATCTCTTTGGTGGTCTGCTTTTGGGCTTCCACCATCTTTTGATAATGTTCATCCTGGGCTGCCAGCATTCTGGTATAATGTGCCTCCTGAGCAGCCAAATGCTGTGTATATTTTTCAAGAGACAGTGCCATGGTCCTCTGATAAACCTCTTTGGCTTCGGCCACCTCTTCCATCAGCCTCTGCATCTCAGCTTTCATGTCTGAGAGCTGCTCTTTGTCTGTTTAAGGATTCAGGCCACACAATTGGAAGGAAGATGTCTGAAAGAGATAAATAACAGAAAATTACATGGTTAATTATTTTCCTTCAAATTTACCTACAAGGACTGTTGAAAAAACAGATGTTTGTCTTCATAGTTCATGGGCCAAGCAAGTTTTCAGTCCCACATCAGGGGACTAAACAATACATAATCTTGCATCAGTATACCATGGTTTACACAAAAAATGTATGGTGGCCGTCCCAGGGTGGCAGCTGGATCCATGTCGGGGTCAAAGAGAGATTAGAAAGGCATCAACATTTAAAATGTGCCATTCATATCGAAAAATGTACCACATTATTTGTCTGATCACAGGGATTCCAACAAGGTGTAGTTTGGACAATCTGTGACGAAATGTTGTAGAGTTGCTTTGTTTGATCTTTACTTTGAAGACCAAGTGTTCAACACAGTCAGAACTATAACATTTATTAATCCATTGATTCCGCAAAGATCACTGCATCGTCCATGAAGTCAAGGACACTTAAACTTTCCTCACCAACAAAAGCACCTGAGCCACGGGTTCCCACAACCTGACCAAACACCCAGTCCATGCAAGCATTGAACAGAACACATCCCTGAGGAACGCCAGCATTCAGTGTGAAACACTCAGAGATTCTGCTTCCATACAGCACTCAAAATACATTTACCTTTTGGTAAATGCTTGACAGAAAATTCAGTCCAGGATAAACATCATGGAGAATAAAATGTGGACAAACTCACCAGTCTGTCCTTAAGGATTTTAAATCTGCAGTGATGTGCTTTTAAGATTTCGTGAATGTGTTACAAAAGATGGTGGCCGGGATTTGAGAAACGGGGGGTGGGGGGCAGAGAAGATCAGATCCAAGATAGCACAACAGTCTGAGATCATATTAACAGATTCTTCACCATATGCATATGGCAAATATATTTACAGTTATCACATTTAGAGGAAAACAGATCTCCCAGTGTCTCCTGTAACTAGATGCATATCAATGGTCAATCCATCTCTACATTTTCTCAATATGAAGATTTTGGATAAAAGTTCAAAGTAGAATTTATTCCTCAGATTTGACCAATTGTGATGAACTGCAACTTTGTACAATATGAAGGAAAATGTCTGACTGCATAGTGTAAGTTTGTCCTACAGGCCTCAAATGGCCTTCCAAGTGATTTCTTTATTTATATGTGAAACTATTTATGATGACACTATAGATCTCTACAGGACCTGCTGGAGGACAGGTGAATTTTTTAGTTTGTTTGGATTTTCCCCAAAGACATTTTTCTTACACAGCTGTAAACCAGTTGATTATTCATTCGATCATTTCTTTGGTATGATTTGTGGTACTGTTGTACTGCCAGTAGATGATGTGTGTACATTTTTCTTTTTTTCTTTTTAGACATCCCCTCAGCATTTACAAAAACAGTGACTTACAAATTGTACTTCCTAAACCAGCTTAACTTTTTGATGATCAGTGGGTGTCTGTATGTAAAACTGTAAACAGTCTTTTCATACTCCAACCGCACACTTCATGTATCAGATATGCATTCAGTTTTACTGGACTCACATCAGGAATTAAACAGACAAAAAAGAAGAAAGGATAATTTCACAAGAACATGACACTCATAATGAACCTGCAGAATTCCTAAAATGAAAGTTAGTTTTAAATGATGTTTTTCAGCATTTAAAAACAACACAAATAAGTTGTAAATTGAGAGTTCATGCTAAATTTATTGCTTGACATTATATCACAGCACCATTAGTACAGCAGGGTTCAGATCAATTACAATGCAAAGTTTAATACAAACGTATTATGATCAGATGAAGTATACAAGATACAGCAGAAGCTTGTAACTCCTCCAGAGTTCCAGCTGTGTCTTGGAAGCTTCCCTCACTTGTCTGCTTTGGGTCCTATGTCACTGGGTGCAACTGTTGGAGAGCAGTTGGATATGTGGATGAACGATCAAATATGCGAACGAGCGACAATGTCAGGGTTGCAGGGATTAAAGCAAAAGTAAAAAATAAAAATCTTGTGACTGAATTTTGTTTTTTAAATGGCCAAATCATAAGCTGTTCACCATCTACCGTTTTATAAAAAACCTTTTGCGATCGCATCCTACTATTTAAGGTAAAACAAGGTGGAGACAGCTAAGAAAACAATCAGAATCAGCAGAAATCTTTCAAAATACAAAAGATTGAATCCCAGCTGTGTTTCTTTTTCCTGGTCAAAAAAGGATGGGCAGAAATTTTAAAAATGGTTTGATCTTCTCTTCATATTTAGAATCGGCTAATAAAAAATAAAATCACTGGCAAACAGAAAAAAAAATGAAAATGACCAATTTTCTCTTATTCCAGACATGTAAATATGGTGAAGTAAAAAAAAAAAAAAATCTGAAACTGTGGAACTGTGAGCACCAACGCTGGGGAGGCTGTGGGAGGAGAATGTCCCCTCCCATAGGTCGAAGTCTGGGAACATTTTTTGAAGATAAGAGACCAAATGGTATATTTTGAGTACAATTTTAAGAATGAATAGAACAAAAAGTACATATTTGCTCATTTTTTAAAATTTATTTTATTTATTTATTTGTATTTTACATATTTACACTGATTGAGGGTTGTGGCAAGAAAAAAAAAATTGTAATTATTTCCATTACAACAACTTTCCATTCATGACACAAGTCAAGCCACAGCTTGAGCACAGTTATGCAAAATCTGAAACTGCACAGCAATGCAAGGTAAAATGATTGAACAATATTCAATTACACTTATTTGAATTGATATTCAATAGTACACTAAATTTGCCACTGATAGCTGTGTAGAATCAAAACACTGAGTATCGAGATGATATGAGGTAAAACAACCAGTTTTAAAATTGCATGCCAGTGCTGTTTTATCATGCATCAGTGACAACAAAACAGCTTAGATTGAAGTAAGATATTATTGAGGCAAGATGACACCTGAACCACTTGGTGACCCAAATCAACACAGAATTTAACTGTTTCATTGTCATTTCCAGGTTGCTCACAGTAAAATCGAGTGGGCCACTGTTTTTTAAGCACCAGCGTCAACACATGGAAAACAAATGGTCCATCTTTCAGCAAAAACCCAATATCACTTCATGAACAAAAGAAATTCAGGAAATAATGTTTTTTCCCAAGAATCAATTAATTTTTACAAATAACTGACCATTGATGGCCACCTTTGCGGCAAGAAACATCATTGGAAGTTGTTTTGGTGACAGCACGGACTTTTGGGCTCCTTTGTGTTTCCCATTTTGGTGTCTTCACGGAGGCACAGCTTTCCATATGAAGTGTACTTCAAGTGCTCATGACACCAGAATCATTCATCTTCTTCACATAATCCCAGAAATAATCTCTGAGTTTGTCCTTTTCCTCCAGCCATGACCATTTAAACTTGTTTTTGATTATGCATCACTCAGTGCAATGTTGTCATGCATTTACAGTGTGGACAAGGCCAAAATCTCCTTTTGTTCAAAATGCCAGTGTCCTCACACTCAAACCATCTGAAAACACTGTAGTAAAAGCCACAACATATAGGAATTTAAGTTAAATATTATGCAAATGTCATATTTAGTTATTTTGTTGTATTTAATTTAATTTCATGTTATGCAAAGGTCATAAATGATGTTTAAAAGATTAATAACATTAATGTTGGATGGACATAACATGAACACCCCTCCTCTCTGTCATGCCTCCAACACATGGAACAGGGAAGGAAATATCTGTAAAATAAATTGTTAATTTCTGAATGTAGCAGCAGTTACGGACACTAGAGGGTTTATTCTTTCAGTCACTGCTTTGTTTTTCAGACTTTTTCTCTTTGTTCAACTTTGCTCTGAAATTTGAGACCAAGTGCAGCTGCTTTTGCTTCACAGAGAGAGAGAGAGAGAGAGAGAGTTGTGTGTGTCAGTTGACTCTGAAACCACACAGAGACGACAGAGGAGGTACATGGAGAATTAGAGAATCGGGTTAATTTATCCTAAAACTGTCTATCAGAAAAACGCTTCTGCTGCTACAGGAACGTCACTGAAATATGGTGATTTTTCACCAGATTTAATTCTAAATGCAGCTGAAAATTAATTTGCCATGTCAGACAAGTGAGGGATGTGAAGCACTAATATGACAGCACCATTCAACCGCCAGTGCTGAGTGGGCAAGTGTTACTGTCTAGCCCTGTCATGGAATTTTAATCAGTTGGGCTGCCAAAATTCCATGTAGTGATGGAGAACTTTAATCCCTGCAGTTAGTATCTCACTGACATGGCCACTTGCAGCTGAACAAGAATGACATGTTTGTGCACAAAGTGTTCAGCTCTTATTATCCTGCTATTATCCATGTAAATAGACTATGGAAATTCCCCGCAGCAATGGTAAAATAAAATAATGATGTCTCTGCTGGATATATAATCCCCCATTTACATGATCCTTTTGTCCTCCGCTCAGAGATCTGTACACAGTGCTCGTCCATTCACTGGACCAGCCTCTTCTCCTTGACGCAGCAATGTCCAGCAGAGCTTCGGCAGTGTGCGTCCTTTGATTTGATTTATTTCACACAGTAACAGTAAGTCCCCTTTGTTGTTCCCTCATTTTTTGACTCAGGGTCTCTACAGCACATCTGAGGTGATGATTTGGCATAGATACATCCTCCTCCATCTGCCTGCACTTTAGCTCTGATGGACAGATATTGTCACATTTCCACAGCAAGGTATTCAGCAGAAAGATTTTCCCGGTTTAAAAACATATATGTGCACTGTGGGAGCTGGATTTGAGCAGAGTGTACCGTTTAATGAAAACATGATGTCACATTTCCTCACTGATCGTGCATTTCTCACAAGCACATCAAAGAACTCCCACCGCACGTCCTCAGAGAGAGACAGAGAGATATGGGGGGGAGAGAGAGATACGGGGGAGGAAGAGAGAGAGAGAGAGAGAGAGAGAGAGAGCACTCCAGATTAAAAAAAAGATTACAAATGGCACAGCGCTGTGTGCTCCCAGACTTGTGCTGCTCAATTAAAAAATAAATAAAAATATTAATTAATAATATATGCGTAATGATCGTCAGACTGAAGTGACGGGAAAAACGCAAGGAGGTGGGGTATGTTTGTATGTCAACAAACAATACTGCACCTCTGTGACTGTCAGAGAGAAAATCTGCACACCAGATGTTGAACTTTTATCTGTGTCATTGCGTCCTTTTTATCTGTCTTGTGAATTCCCACAACTTTTTATAACAGTACTATACATTCACCCAAAGGCAAATGCTGCCTGTGCTTCTAGTACTGTTTTTAATGTTGTTCAAAAATTGCAGTCCATTTCACCTGATGCCCCGAATTTTATTTTGGGAGATTTTAATCAAGTCTCCTTGGAAAAAACCCTAACAAACTTCTATCAATATGTTACCTGCCCAACCAGGCGTGGCAAGACTTTGGATTTATGTTATGGGTCAATTAAAGACGCTTTTAAATCACTCCCTCTTCCTCTGTTGGGTTTTGCAGATCATAATTGTGTGCATCTTCTGCCAACCTACAAGACTGTTTTAAAGAGGGGAAAAGTACAAACCAAGGAGGTTAAAGTTTGGACTGCTGATTCTGAGCATTGTTTGCAGGAATGTTTTGACTGTACTGACTGGGACATGTTTAAGCAGTCCTCTGATAACCTGGATGAACTCACTGATGTTATATGTTCTTATGTCACTTTTTGTAGAGACATGATTGTTCCCTGTAAGAAAGTTAAAATTTATCCTAATAATAGACCATGGGTCACTAAATCAGCGAAATCTTGTATAAAGAAAAAGAAGGAGGTCTTCAAAAAGGGAGTAGACTCGGGCCTTCTTTTAGTTACCAAAGAGCTTAAAATAGAGATTCTTAAAGCAAAACAGACCTATAAGTCTGAGTTGGAGAAGAGGATGGCTGCTCATAATCTTGGGTCAGCTTGGTCTAGTATGAAGGCCATTGCAGGCCTCCAAAATATGGAAAGCAGCACAAATATTACTTTAAATGGCTTCAACTCAGATATTGAACTAGCTAATGCTCTTGTTTTTTTAATCATTTTAACATATCTGATTTTAGTAAGGAAACTCAGGAACTTGGTCTCAGGCTCCGTGACTCTCAACACTTCTCCCTTCACCAATGGGATATAGAAAAAGATTTTCTTAGCACAAAGGTAAATAAGAGTCATGGTCCAGATAATATCTGTGGCCATTTACTTAAATCTTGTCCAAAAGAGCTGAGTCCAGTTTTTTATTATATTTTTAACTGGTCCTTGGAAACACAGCATGTCCCCAAAGTGTGGAAAGATGCTGTTGTGGTCCCAGTTCCTAAATCTAGTAATCCTACATCCTTGAATGATTTTAGGCCTGTTGCTCTAACACCAATTTTGATGAAGATTTTTGAGAAATTGGTACTGTTGGTAATGCTAAAAAATACTATGCATGCACTCGATCCGTTACAATTTGCTTACAGGCCTAATAGAGGAGTGGAGGACGCCACACTCACTTTGCTTAATCTGCTTCTCAGGCATTTGGAGGGCAGCGGGTGTCATGCCCGGCTTTTATTTGTTGACTTCTCTTCAGCTTTTAATACAATTCAACCCTGTATTTTAACCCAAAGGCTTTTAGAACATTTTAAATTAAGTAACAATCTCGTGGGTTGGATTTTAGACTTTTTAACAAACAGAACACAGAAAGTTAGAGTGAACGGGATTTTATCAAACACAGTGTGTTCTTCTACTGGCTCGCCACAAGGGTGTGCTCTCACCTCTGTTATTTATTCTCTATACCAGTATGTGTCAGAGCACTTAAAAACAGGTTTATTTTAAAATACGCGGATGATACAGTGATTGTCAGTCTGCTGCGGGATAACGAGAGTAGCCACGGTCCTGTAGTTGACCATTTTGTTAAATGGTGTGAGGACTCATATCTTCAGATTAATATATCTAAAACTAAAGATATGGTCATTGATTTTAGGAAGAATGGTAGCACACCTGGCAACACAACAATGAATGGTCAACCAGTTGGAATTGTGAAAACTTATAAATACCTTGGGACTATTATTGATGACTCGCTGAAGTTTGAGGCAAACTGTGAGGCGGTGTGTAGGAAGGGACATCAGCGCTTGTTCTGTCTCAGGAAACTGTTGTATTTTTACATTGGCTGAACCATGTTAACACTATTTTATCGTGCTTTTATTGAATCTGTTTTAGCTTTTTCTTTGGTGGCATGGTTTGGCAGTTTGACATTGAAGGATAGGAACAGACTGAGTCAGATCATTAAATGGTCCAGTCGGTTGATTGGTGAATCGCAGCTGAGTTTAGAGTCCCTGTATACTAAACAATTACAGCAGATAACCAACTGCATTACAGTTTATGACTCCCACCCCCTGGCTAATGAATTTCAGCTTTTACCTTCTGGCCGTAGGTTTAGAGTCCCAAGGTGTAGAACAAAACGCTACAGTAGTTTTGTCCCAGCAGCAATTGTGCAACTGAACAAATCTTAGTAGGTTTGCATATGGTTATATTTAGATATTTATATACTTATTTATTTGCCCTTTGCACACTAGTTTTAAGATGACCATCTTTTTAGTGGTTTTAAGGTTGTGAGTCCTTGGTGGTGTTTGTTAACTTGTTTTGTGTATGTTCTTTGTTAGTAATTTTTAGTGTTTTTTATTGTTGTTGTGTTGACTAACATGGACGCCTTTTTTCTGTTTTCTGTTTGCTGCAAGACAAATCTACCTACGGGTACAACTAAAGTTACCTGAACCTGAACCTTTAAGTCCTGATGTCCGCGGCAATTACGGCCAGGCTGGCAGCAGCTCGGACACTTGCAGAAACAACTTTTCCTCCCTGATCATCTCCTCTATTGTGGTGTGCTTCCCCGCAACTCTTTCAGCTGAGCTCCCCCACAGTTCTCTCATAAATTAGAGTCCCAGCGAGGGACTCTCCAATAGTCAATAGGACTTCACCCTATTGACATATAAAACATAATCCCTTGCAGAGAGGCGCTGCAGTCAAAACAACATGGAGAAACTGCATGACGACAACTGCAAACGAACATTATACTGCCAACATGTAAATTTTTATGCCTTTCATCACATTTATAAGAGACTGCATGCATGAGACCCCTGAACACTTGCTAAAACAAATATTCCAAATGTTCCATGTCTGCTACCTTCAACCTGCGTGGAACTTCATGAATGCAAACAAAATTTCAGACGTTTTATATATATACATATATATATATATAATTCTGCAACAAACAGCACAAATAGTGTTGTAAAGGACAAGAAGCAGGGTGTTAAAGAGCAAACTTCACTTTCCACCAGAATGACATGAGCAGGAAGCAATCGCAGCTCACAGCAATTCCCTTTGAAAATAACGGAGAAATCACTTGAGATTCTCGCATGTTTACATAAAACAAACACAATAACAACATCTAAAAACCTAGAAAATATATTCATGAGAGTTTTAGGCACAATATACAAAGAGTTTTACCTTGCAATGTTAATGCTGTTGTCCGTGTGCAGCAGTTAAATTGCAGCATTTTCTGAACATCTCAATGCAGATCTCAATGTTGTTGACATCTCGCAGAACAGCGACCTCTCTGAGATTTTGTGAGATTTTGTGGGATTTGAAACATCAATAGGGGATCACACGACACCAGCGACAGCTTTGGGAGCATACTGGGAGGAGCCTTGTCACCTTGCCAACTTTGAAGAATTCAAAATCCAGGAGCGACGCTGGTAACACCCTGTGAGTGAAGGGAGGGAAGCGTGCCACCCAGCGAACGTTACGCAAAATCAAGCGATTTCCCTCACAACTGTCGTTCGCAGGCAGTCGCAACCCAGTGAGACGGGACCCTTTGTTTCCATCACTGTTTTTGAAGAGAGGCTGCTCTAAGCAAATTTAACATACAGCACAACATTGTTTTTATTTACAATGCATCCAGAAAGTATTTACAGCGCTGCACTTTTTCCACATTTTCTTGTTACAGCAGTGTTGTCCAAAGTATTCCAGAATGGGCCAAGAGGGTGCAGGTTTTCTTTGCAGCCACTGACTCCAGCAGTTGATTTCACTGATGAACTCATCCCACCTACTCAAAGTGATTACACACACAGATACGTATATATACTCAACAAAAATATAAACGCAACACTTTTTGTTTTGCTCCCATTTTGTATGAGATGAACTCAAAGATCTAAAACCTTTTCCACATACACAATATCACCATTTCCCTCAAATATTGTTCACAAACCAGTCGAAATCTGTGATAGTGAGCACTTCTCCTTTGCTGAGATAATCCATCCCACCTCACAGGTGTGCCATATCAAGATGCTGATTAGACACCATGATTAGTGCACAGGTGTGCCTTAGACTGCCCACAATAAAAGGCCACTCTGAAAGGTGCAGTTTTGTTTTATTGGGGGGGGATACCAGTCAGTATCTGGTGTGACCACCATTTGCCTCATGCAGTGCAACACATCTCCTTCGCATCATCCGTGAAGAGAACACCTCTCCAACGTGCCAAACGCCAGCGAATGTGAGCATTTGCCCACTCAAGTCGGTTACGACGACGAACTGGAGTCAGGTCGAGACCCCGATGAGGACGACGAGCATGCAGATGAGCTTCCCTGAGACGGTTTCTGACAATTTGTGCAGAAATTCTTTGGTTATGCAAACCGATTGTTTCAGCAGCTGTCCGAGTGGCTGGTCTCAGACGATCTTGGAGGTGAACATGCTGGATGTGGAGGTCCTGGGCTGGTGTGGTTACACGTGGTCTGCGGTTGTGAGGCTGGTTGGATGTACTGCCAAATTCTCTGAAACGCCTTTGGAGACGGCTTATGGTAGAGAAATGAACATTCAATACACGAGCAACAGCTCTGGTTGACATTCCTGCTGTCAGCATGTCAATTGCACGCTCCCTCAAATCTTGCGACATCTGTGGCATTGTGCTGTGTGATAAAACTGCACCTTTCAGAGTGGCCTTTTATTGTGGGCAGTCTAAGGCACACCTGTGCACTAATCATGGTGTCTAATCAGCATCTTGATATGGCACACCTGTGAGGTGGGATGGATTATCTCAGCAAAGGAGAAGTGCTCACTATCACAGATTTAGACTGGTTTGTGAACAATATTTGAGGGAAATGGTGATATTGTGTATGTGGAAAAAGTTTTAGATCTTTGAGTTCATCTCATACAAAATGGGAGCAAAACCAAAAGTGTTGCATTTATATTTTTGTTGAGAGTATATATATATATATATATATATATATATATATATATATAAGTCAATAGGAAAAGCTGCAGCTCCCCGTGACCTTAACTGGAATACAAAAGTACAGCAAATGAATGAATGACTATAGCAAATGATGAATGTTCTAAATGATTTGTTTTTGATTGTTCAAAAGCGGAAACAGTCTACTTGTCAAATGAATGCAGTTATAGAGATCTGAAGCCATTCAGAATCATGTTGCAGGGGGCCGTACTCACGTCTGTTTTATGCTATATGATGATAAATGGTGTTTACACCTCTGAGACAGTTTTGAATGTCTTATTTTTAAAATCATTCCCTCTCTATGTGTGACATTGTCTCATGTCTATGTTCTAGGTGGGCTGATCTAGTAAAACCCATATTGTCTGATGCAGCACAGTGACATCCTTTTAAAGTGCTTGTGGGCATTTTGGGTAAAATCAAATATCAATCACTTTGAAAGCATGTAAAAGAAAACTGACTTTGAATTGATCATGTACAATCAGCATTTGCTCATCCATTTACATCTGATGTCAGTTGTTAGAAAGTCACCACTTGAGTTGTCGTTTTGAAGACCTGGTGTGAACACTTTTAATAACCTGAAACACAGGAAGAAGAAGAAGAAGAAGAAGAAGAAGAAGAAGAAGAAGAAGAAGAAGAAGAAGAAGAAGAAGAGCATTTTAAAAAGTGATGGTTAACAGGAGCGCTGTGTTCAGCTGGAAATACACCAACTCACTCCGTCTTGGTGGTTGGGGTGGGGAGGGGAGCGTGCACACACACACACAAACAGAGACCTGCTGAAACTGGAGCAGAGCTGCTGCGAGAGGAAGAAACACCTCAGAGCATAAGTGAGCTCAACAAAAATCAGATGAAACAACGACCACCCCAACTTACGATGCGACAGATGTCTCAGTAAAACAAATCTACCAACACCTCTTTGTTTCAGAAGCAGTAACACAGGGTATAAATGGTAGAATTTTTGTGGTAATTCACTTTAGACAGCAGTCAGGTAATACATTTATGCAACAATAATGATAATAGATGGGGTGGGTATGATGTTTTGTCTACTCTGAGATTGACAAAATTAGAAGTGCATATGTTTAAAGTCATCATAACACCTATTGGACAGTCAAAAGCAATTAATAATTTATTTGGGTGAACCGAAAAGAAAAATCAAGGGGGGAGACGGGTCGCATAGTTGAAGTTATATACATTCTAAAATATCAGTCTACTCTCCTGATGTGCATGCACGCATTTGTACTCAACAGAAGCTGCAGGCGGCACAGAGCGCACCAAGCATGACATCATTGACACCTTCACTGCTTCTCTGTGTTGGGCTGATGTTATTGGTGAAGAACATCATAAACACAGCATGCAAGATGGAAAAGACATGAACTTGGCGAGCTTTAGGTTGCCAGCTGGGTCCTGGTGTTGACCGATAGTACCATAACAGATCCATTTATTAGATCTACAAAAATGAAAAGGTGCTTTTCAGACCACATTTTGCTTGAGCTTTGACCAAACAACTCCAAAATCTAATTAACTCTAGATATCAGTCAAAATAATATTCTCATCAAGTTTGAAGGAAATTTGTCAGACAGATTTTGAGCTGTCTTGTCCACAGACACAAGCCAGTGAAAATAATACCCTGCTGCTTTCACTGATGTGGAGATTAACAAAAGGTGTAACAAATAAAGTGGGGGGGGAAAATAGCAGCACCACAGAGGCACATGCACACAGACACACACACGTGCAGGCACACACACACACATATGATTATTTTTAAAGCTCACACTATCTTACATCTCCCATGTGCTGCAGCTGCTGCTCTATCTGCAGACATCTGACCTGATTATTAGATTTTATTTACCTTTATGCTGATGAGAGATAAGAGTATTTTTATGAGGCCCATTATCGCATAGCCTGTCAAGCTCCACATCAGTGACACATCCTCTGTGCTGGTGGTCATATTCAGCTGGTCATCTGTCACTGGTGTCCCGTGAGTCTGGCTGACACACTCTGTACAAAGTAAGAGAACAAATAATCAGTTAATCAATCAATCAATCAATTTTTTTATATAGCGCCAAATCACAACAAACAGTTGCCCCAAGGCGCTTTATATTGTAAGGCAAGGCCATACAATAATTATGTAAAACCCCAAAGGTCAAAACGACCCCCTGTGAGCAAGCACTTGGCTACAGTGGGAAGGAAAAACTCCCTTTTAACAGGAAGAAACCTCCAGCAGAACCAGGCTCAGGGAGGGACAGTCTTCTGCTGGGACTGGTTAGGGCTGAGGGAGAGAACCAGGAAAAAGACATGCTGTGGAGGGGAGCAGAGATCGATCACTAATGATTAAATGCAGAGTGGTGCATACAGAGCAAAAAGAGAAAGAAACAGTGCATCATGGGAACCCCCCAGCAGTCTACGTCTATAGCAGTATAACTAAGGGATGGTTCAGGGTCACCCGATCCAGCCCTAACTATAAGCTTTAGCAAAAAGGAAAGTTTTAAGCCTAATCTTAAAAGTAGAGAGGGTGTCTGTCTCCCTGATCTGAATTGGGAGCTGGTTCCACAGGAGAGGAGCCTGAAAGCTGAAGGCTCTGCCTCCCATTCTACTCTTACAAACCCTAGGAACTACAAGTAAGCCTGCAGTCTGAGAGCGAAGCGCTCTATTGGGGTGATATGGTACTACGAGGTCCCTAAGATAAGATGGGACCTGATTATTCAAAACCTTATAAGTAAGAAGAAGAATTTTAAATTCTATTCTAGAATTAACAGGAAGCCAATGAAGAGAGGCCAATATGGGTGAGATATGCTCTCTCCTTCTAGTCCCCGTCAGTACTCTAGCTGCAGCATTTTTAATTAACTGAAGGCTTTTTAGGGAACTTTTAGGACAACCTGATAATAATGAATTACAATAGTCCAGCCTAGAGGAAATAAATGCATGAATTAGTTTTTCAGCATCACTCTGAGACAAGACCTTTCTGATTTTAGAGATATTGCGTAAAAGCAAAAAAGCAGTCCTACATATTTGTTTAATATGCGCTTTGAATGACATATCCTGATCAAAAATGACTCCAAGATTTCTCACAGTATTACTAGAGGTCAGGGTAATGCCATCCAGAGTAAGGATCTGGTTAGACACCATGTTTCTAAGATTTGTGGGGCCAAGTACAATAACTTCAGTTTTATCTGAGTTTAAAAGCAGGAAATTAGAGGTCATCCATGTCTTTATGTCTGTAAGACAATCCTGCAGTTTAGCTAATTGGTGTGTGTCCTCTGGCTTCATGGATAGATAAAGCTGGGTATCATCTGCGTAACAATGAAAATTTAAGCAATACTGTCTAATAATACTGCCTAAGGGAAGCATGTATAAAGTGAATAAAATTGGTCCTAGCACAGAACCTTGTGGAACTCCATAATTAACTTTAGTCTGTGAAGAAGATTCCCCATTTACATGAACAAATTGTAATCTATTAGACAAATATGATTCAAACCACCGCAGCGCAGTGCCTTTAATACCTATGGCATGCTCTAATCTCTGTAATAAAATTTTATGGTCAACAGTATCAAAAGCAGCACTGAGGTCTAACAGAACAAGCACAGAGATGAGTCCACTGTCCGAGGCCATAAGAAGATCATTTGTAACCTTCACTAATGCTGTTTCTGTACTATGATGAATTCTAAAACCTGACTGAAACTCTTCAAATAGACCATTCCTCTGCAGATGATCAGTTAGCTGTTTTACAACTACCCTTTCAAGAATTTGTGAGAGAAAAGGAAGGTTGGAGATTGGCCTATAATTAGCTAAGATAGCTGGGTCAAGTGATGGCTTTTTAAGTAATGGTTTAATTACTGCCACCTTAAAAGCCTGTGGTACATAGCCAACTAACAAAGATAGATTGATCATATTTAAGATCGAAGCATTAAATAATGGTAGGGCTTCTTTGAGCAGCCTGGTAGGAATGGGGTCTAATAAACATGTTGATGGTTTGGATGAAGTAACTAATGAAAATAACTCAGACAGAACAATCGGAGAGAAAGAGTCTAACCAAATACCGGCATCACTGAAAGCAGCCAAAGATAACGATACGTCTTTGGGATGGTTATGAGTAATTTTTTCTCTAATAGTTAAAATTTTGTTAGCAAAGAAAGTCATGAAGTCATTACTAGTTAAAGTTAATGGAATACTCAGCTCAATAGAGCTCTGACTCTTTGTCAGCCTGGCTACAGTGCTGAAAAGAAACCTGGGGTTGTTCTTATTTTCTTCAATTAGTGATGAGTAGAAAGATGTCCTAGCTTTACGGAGGGCTTTTTTATAGAGCAACAGACTCTTTTTCTACTAACAAATTAGTAGAAATTTTTACGAGGTAACACCTGTTGAATGATGTTGATCGCTATGCTGTACTGAGTATGTTCCTCTGACAAGTCCTAAAATTACTGAGATTGTCACAAATTTTAAATGAAAAACTATTTTTAAAATCAAAGAGATACAAGGTTTGTGTTAATGTGTACACACAGTACTGCTCTAAATGTCACAGAGGAAAAGAAAATATGTGTGTGTGTGTGTGGGGGGGGGGGGGGGGGGTGCTTTTTGTGGTTTTGCATGTAGAGTGATGGTTTGTCACAGCAGAAATGACATTAAGGGCCCCTTCACACATAGTGCGAAGTTTGGACGAAAACGGCGAAACAGCGTGAAACAGTTTGAAATTAGCGCATGAAACAGCGCGCCGACGGGCAGCCATGCACGAACCTGGTGCGAGAGTTTGTGCATGTGCCAGTGTCCGTCGAGCAGGAACAGTGCCAGGTGCAGCACATGGTGCCGCTTATGTGGAAGAATTAAAAACCAGTTGGTACCTGTGGGACCACTTATGTAGAGTAATTAAAAACAACAACAACAAAAAAAAACACATCACCCCAGATGCGAACTCGAGCCTTTCAAAACCTCTGGTTCCCAGTCAGAGACTTTACCACTGCGCTACAGAGCTGTTCTTTGAAAGCCAGGGGAATCTGCCTCATATCAGGAAGGACATGAAAGTATTACAAAAATGTTTTTAAATCCCACACCATATAAAAACACTGCATTTATCAAGCAAGCAATACAAATATGGTCTGTCTGTTCCTCTGGTGATGACCCATGGTCACTGCCATACAGTCATGAAATGACGATTGAGAAGCAGTGTGCTCTGATGTCCACCTCTACTGGTCAGGTGCGTCCAGTCAGTCACATGTGTGTTCTGCCCGACACGTGTGTCTTGTGGATGGCACGCCACAGCACAAACACCACTTCATGTGGAACAGAGCTCATGTGGGTGACGTGACAGTCAGATCGCACACTGCATGTTCTGATCTGGCGGTCCATTTCAAACTGTGCACTGGCAACATTTCCTGTATGTTCGTTTTGTGAATTGTTTTGTAATTTGTGTCAGTAGCATGGCCCAAGCAGAGGGTCACCCCTTTGAGTCTGGTCTGCTTGAGGTTTCTTCCTCAGAGGGAGTTTTTCATTACCACTGTTGCTCTGGGGTTTGGTAAGGTTAGACCTTACTTGCGTGAAGCGCCTTGAGGCAACCTTGTTGTGATTTAGTGCTTTATAAATGAAAATAAATTGAAATAAATTGAAACCTGGGGGACTGTCAGTGTCCGTTCCATAAATGTGCTCGCTTGCTGCAGCTTGTCACCTCCATGGAATGTCCACAATGACAGATCACCACAGCTGCTTCTGTCGGAAGCCATGCCTCCCGTCAGTGGAGCGCACACATCCACACGTCAGTGTGTGTGTTTGCAATGTCACACTCGTGGGGAACTTAGACAAATTTCACAGCAGTACGACAGTGATTGTCTGCAGTCTGTTGTCGTGCCAAGAGTGCGACTGGCCACACATTTGCCATGTGCCATGCGAGTGGTGTTAGGTGTTCATGCGTGTCACCTGGAATTTGGACGGCACTTGCCGCAAGAGGGTGTGATGGGTTCGTACAGCTGTCTTTCAGCCGCTGGTGTGCAACAGGTTGTAGCAACAGGTGTACAAGGTATTGGTGACAGGGATGACATTACACGGTTTGTACACTATTCCTGCGTCATGCGCACTAAGTGTGCACTTCGTTCAAACCTCTCACTATCTGTGAATGGGCCCTTAACCTCAATGGACACACACACACACACACACACACACACACACACACACACACACACACACACACACACACACACACACACACACACACACACACACACACACACACACACACACACACACACACACACACACACACAGTCTTGAAAGGTGCTCAACTGCACAACAAGAGTAACTTGGTGATTAAGGTCTTTGCCTTTAATGATTTTTTTTTCTTTTTTTGTCTTACAGGGAACTGAACCAAGAATCTCCTGGTCACAAGCCCACTCTTTTAATTATACAGCCACTGCTCTTTATCCCATGCAGCTTTGTGTAATATTAATCAAACTTTTATGTTCGCAGGTTGTCTGTGGCTTCTCCCTTTTTATTTGGTAAAATTTGGCAATAGCTCATATGCTGAGTTGAGAATTCTAACATTCCATAGCAGTATAAACTGAACTACAGGTGCATCTAAAAAAAAAAAAAAAAACTAAAATTGGAATATCATGAAAAAGTTTAATATTTTTGTCAGGTATTTCAGAAAGTGAATTTTTTTTACATATTTTAGTTTCAGTACATAGAAACTAAAATGTTGGTAGTTTTCTTATTTTAATTTTGATAATTACAGCTTACAGCTCAAACAAATAAAAACGCATATCTCAATATATTAGAATATTTCATCAGATCATTTTTTAAAGGATTTATAATATACAAATGTTTATCTTCTGAAAAGTATGTCAATTTATGCACTCAGTACTTGGTTGCGGCTTCTTTTGAATGAACTTCTGCATCAGTGCCATCAGAATGTGGCACTACTGAGGTGTTCTGGAAATCCAGGTTGCTTTGATAACAGCCTTTAGGTCATCTGGATTGTTGAATCTGGTGTCTTTAATCTTCCCCTTGACAATACCCCATAGAGAATGTACTGTTCTTAAAGCCAACAGCCAGCTAAACTCATCTCTTCAACAAATCCCCCAAGGAAGAGGCAGGTCTTGTAGTTAGCGAGGTTTATTGAAAATAAGGTAAAACTGAAATAAATACAAATACAGCAGGTAAGTATCAAATAATAAGGTGAGTATTACAAAATATCTACACAGGTAGGAGAGATACATAACTAAATGCTATAGTTAGCTTAGCTTCCATGCTAATTAGGTCTATGGTACTTCACAAAAAGGAATGCTAACATTAGCTGAGTCACACATCATTTCCAGTACAATAACTGCATTACTGTTTCCACATGAATTAACTTATTTGTCATCAAAGTTTGACTAAACTATTTATCTATACATTAATCACTTCTTTCTACAGGTAAATCAACATAAATGTACTTACTTGCAATGCCACACCAAAATGGAAAGATAAAGTTTCAGAGGAGCTGAGCTGACATGTGACCTTCACCTTGAATAACTGAAAAATGACTATTCGCAGGAACAGGAAGTGATCCACAATCTGAGAAATTACTGTGTCAAAATAAAAGCCCCTGTCAAATATATTACCCGTGGCATCATAGAGAATATATGAGGGATTGTCTATAATGGCAATCAAGTACAGTAATACGATGGTCAGCACATCTGTTGCTCGTAGTTGTGGCACTCTGGGCAGCTGCCAAGTCCTGCTGGAAAAGGAAATCAACAACTCCATGAGGCTTGTCAGCAGATGGAAGCATGAAGTGCTCTAAAAACTCCTGGTAGATGGCCAGGTTGATATTAGATGTGATAAAACACAGTGGATCAACACCAGCAGACAACATGGTGCCAAATCATCACTGACTGTAGAAACTTCACACTGAATTTCAAGCTGCTTGGATTTGTGCCTCTCCACTCCTTCTCCAGACTCTGGGACCTTGATTTCCAAATGAAATGCTAAATTTGCTTTAATCTGAAAAGAGGACTTTGGACGACTGAGCAATGGCCCAGTTCTTTTTCTCTTTAGCCCAAGTAAGACATTTCTGACATTTCTGTGTCTCTGGTTCATGAGTGGCTTGGCACCAGGTATACAACACATGTAGCCCATTTCCTGGACACGTGCGCATTGGCTCTTGATGCACTGACTCAAGCCTCAGTCCACTCCTACCAAGCCCTTCTACTTTGGCAAGTTCTGTAATCGGCTTTGCTTGACAATTTTCTCAAGGCTGCAGTCATCCCTGTTGGTTGTGCATCTTTTCCGTCCACACTTGCCTCCAGACGCCTTTCCATGACTATGCTTTGGCCCAGAACTCTGAACAGCCAGATCTTTCAACAATGACTTTCTGTAGCTTAACCTCCCTGTCAACGGTGTCCATGAATGTCTTCAAGTCAGCAGTCTTCCCCATGATTGTGGTTGTGTATTGAACCAGATTTGAGATATTCGTGCTTTTGACAGATTCATACTGTACAAAAAGTGACTTGAAATAAAATATTGTAATATTTTTGAAATATGCATCTTCTATTTTGTTGATTTATTTTTGAAGCAGGAGGCTGTAATTATTCATCCATCCATCCATCCATCCATCCATCCATCCATCCATTTTCCACACCTGCTGACTCCAACAAAGGGTCACAGGGGGCTGGGGCCTATCCCAGCAGTCATAGGGCATGAAGCAGGGTACACTCTGGACAGGACGCCAGTCTGTCAAAGGGTGGCTGTAATTATCAAAATTAAAATAAAAAAATGACTGGAACATTTTTCCACAATATTCAATTTTTTTAGATGCACCTCTATATAGTCTGACGCAAAATATTACTTTGGTGACAGAAAGATCAATTTGAAAAAGTTAGCACACCTAGTAAGTATTACTTCTGAAGTATTGGTCAGTAGTTATGTCAATATGTGTTTCTATTGTTTAGTAGTAAACTTCCCTGACAGGCTGTTTAGGTAGGACACAAATGCGAGGCTCACACAAACAGCTCTGGTTGCAAAAAGGCTTTAGTGGTGAGGAGAACAGTGGTCGGTACACGGGAAGGCAGTCCAAAAAACACAGTAGCAGTACAATGATCATCAGGCTTAGGCAAGGTCGGAACAAACGGGCAGGAGATCGAGAACACGATGAGGCAGGCAGGACTATGGAACATGAAACAGAGCTGGAGAGAAGGCACAAGGCACATCAATCTGGCGAGGAACAAACACAACCAGTGAGCTTATATAACCCCAGGTGTCAATCAATAGATCTAGAACAGGTGTGCATGGAAAGGACCAGAAATGGGGCGTGGCCAGAGAGAGAGAGAGAGAGAGAGAGAGAGAGAGAGAGAGAGAGAGAGAGAGAGAGAGAGAGAGAGAACAGCAGACAGACCCAAGCTGAAAAACCCCAACAAGAAAAAGAACACACAAAAAAGCAATACACAACCAAAAGGAAAATAACAAATCGGACTAACAACAAAGTAGAAAACTAAACAAACCATCAGATCCTGACATTCCCGGCATGGAGAATGTATACATGAATGCTTATGAGTTCAAATTTGACTCTGTAATCAGTAAAACATGGATTTAAATTGACAGAGGGATGTTTTATTCATGTGAAAGAACAAAAGACTATATGTATGTTGATAAATTGATGCTGATGTCACCAAGCGCAGTGAGATGGGAAAAATGCTGTGCTGCAGCTGCACACTGGAAGGACATTCTCCATAACGGAACGCCAGTTAATTCAATTCAATTTATTTCATTTGCATCGCACCAAATCACAACAAAGCTGCCTCAAGGCTCGTCACATGAGTAAAGTCTAATCTTACCAACCAGTTACACTTGCGAGTAATAACATCAGGATAATTTTCTATCTGTACATTATTTTTAGTTGCCGGTACCATTTGTTTGTTGGTGGTTAAGTGATTAGCATGTTGTCTCACAGCAAGAAATTCCTAGGATCCCTTCCCACCTGGTCCTTTCTGTGTGGAGTTTGCATGTTCTCTCTGTGTTTGTGTGGATTCCCTCTGGGTGCTCCGGCTTCCTTCCACTTCCAAAGACACTCAGCTTAGGTGAACTGGAAACTCTAAATTGGCCGTAGGTGTGAATGTGTTTATCTGTCTATATGCGGTCCTATGTTGACTGGCGTCCTGTCCATGGTGTACCACGCATCTTGCCCTATGACTGCTGGGATAGGCTCCAGACCCCCCGCCACCACCACCACCACCCACTCCATGACCCTTATAAACAGGTGTAAAAAACAAATATATGAGAATTTTAATTCATAAATATCAAGATTTTAGACCCTTGAACTATTCAGATTCAGAATTATTTACCAAATAACTTTTAAAAACAAACAGCTATCAATGAGTTTTCACATTTGATCATTGTACATTGGTCCAGTATTGGAAAGTAAAGATTTAGGAAACCGTCTGTCATTCATCATACTGCAGATACATCACCGATAAAACAAAAATAGAACTGTCCATGAAATCAAAGGTAAAGATCTCAAAATGTCTCATGTTCTCAATATAAATGCTCTAAACTTTGGTTTTATGTCTGTGCAGTGTAAATATTATTACATATTTATTGACAATACCCCACAACCACACATACAAAAATGACTTAAAACTCCAAATATCACATTTGAAGAAAAACATTAGTTACTTGCACATAGGGGTTTCTGGGTAGGCAGTTTAGGAGGATGTTTGGGGGTGCCACCAGCACCCCTTAACGATACAGTGAGGGAGTGCGCCAGTTGACAGTTAACTGCTACATTAAAATTTTCTGCTGGTGTGACAATGAAACAATCAAAGCATTCAGTGGTGCAGTTCTGAAAGAAGAGGAAAAAGAACTGATACAAATGTATAGAGGTAGAAGGGATCTCTCTAGTTTGGGCTATGTCGCAGATGGAGAATAAATGCATGATGTTTCAAGCGTAGTTTGCTCGTGAACTGCAAGGGTGGCGAATATAAAGATAACCATAAAAACTGAGGCTGTGCTACTAGGAAAAACTAGGATTTCTGTCTATTTTTGATCAACGGTAAAGGCCCTTTCATGGTTTGTGCACCATCTGTTGGAACCTTCTCCATAAAACAAGACATTAATATGCCACCGCCTTCTCCTCCTGCACATTTCAGATAGTAAAATAATAAAGGATTATGAACTGACTGTGAGGTCTGTACAGGGAAATATCAGATCGACGCGTTGTCAGTATGAACCGAGCGTCAGCGAGGTCCATGCGAGAAACACGGAGGTCTGATATCTGAGATGAGATTTATTGTCACTGTCATTACACGAGTGCAACAGCAATGAAATTACGCAATTATCTCCATACAGACCGAGCAGGCGAGGTTAATAATTAATTTATTATATGGTTATTATATATATAAACATTTAACTTACAGTATCGCCTGAATATGAAAGGTGCTGAGGGCTCGTAGTCAGACCTGTTCGATTCATCTCCATGAAGAACTTGTTAACAGATGGTTCGCTCGTTAGCTGGTAACCTTTCAATGTGTGTTTTTTCAGAATCTGAGATGTATTTGTTAATTATTTGATTACTCAAACAATGCACCCTATTTTATAGGCTGCACAACCTGCTGTCACACCTACTCTGAACGCTGAAGATGCTGCAGTGGAAAAAACGCCACCATTCGATGATCTATCCCATGTAAAGTTGAAACTCACACCCAGTCTTCTTTGCAAACCTCAAGCTGTGCACACACTTTCCCAGTAATCTGTATAATGTGCAAAAAAAAAGAAAAAAAGAAAAAAAGAAAAAAAAAGCCCCCATCCACACATGCAACAACTGCCTTGAAGACAAACTTTAGTTACAGGCACATATGTGTTACTATACATAGGCTACTTAGGAGGATAGATGGAGGGAAGTTGGAGAATAAATGCATAATGTGGACAACCTATTCTGCTTGTGAAGTGTCAGGGTTGCGAACATAAAAATAACCATAAAATTGTGGCAATGCTACTGGGAAAAACTAGGATTTCTGTCCATTTTTGATGAATGGAAAAGGCCCTTTCATGGTTTGTGCTGCTTCTGAAACATTATTTTCACCCTGTCATCTTTGCAAACCTCAAACCATATACAATATGCAAATAAATCAATCAATAAATCAATCAATTTTATTTATATAGCGCCAAATCACAACAAACAGTTGCCCCAAGGTGCTTTATATTGTAAGGCAAAGCCATACAATAATTACGGAAAAACCCCAACGGTCAAAACGACCCCCTGTGAGCAAGCACTTGGCGACAGTGGGAAGGAAAAACTCCCTTTTAACAGGAAGAAACCTCCAGCAGAACCAGGCTCAGGGAGGGGCAGTCTTCTGCTGGGATTGGTTGGGGCTGAGGGAGAGAACCAGGAAAAAGACATGCTGTGGAGGGGAGCAGAGATCAATCACTAATGATTAAATGCAGAGTGGTGCATACAGAGCAAAAAGAGAAAGAAACACTCAGTGCATCATGGGAACCCCCCAGCAGTCTAAGTCTATAGCAGCATAACTAAGGGATGGTTCAGGGTCACCTGATCCAGCCCTAACTATAAGCTTTAGCAAAAAGGAAAGTTTTAAGCCTAATCTTAAAAGTAGAGAGGGTGTCAGTCTCCCTGATCTAAATTGGGAGCTGGTTCCACAGGAGAGGAGCCTGAAAGCTGAAGGCTCTGCCTCCCATTCTACTCTTACAAACCCTAGCAACTACAAGTAAGCCTGCAGTCTGAGAGCGAAGCGCTCTATTGGGGTGATATGGTACTATGAGGTCCCTAAGATAAGATGGGACCTGATTATTCAAAACCTTATAAGTAAGAAGAAGAATTTTAAATTCTATTCTAGAATTAACAGGAAGCCAATGAAGAGAGGCCAATATGGGTGAGATATGCTCTCTCCTTCTAGTCCCCGTTAGTACTCTAGCTGCAGCATTTTGAATAAACTGAAGGCTTTTCAGGGAACTTTTAGGACAACCTGATAATAATGAATTACAATAGTCCAGCCTAGAGGAAATAAATGCATGAATTAGTTTTTCAGCATCACTCTGAGACAAGACCTTTCTAATTTTAGAGATATTGCGTAAATGCAAAAAAGCAGTCCTACATATTTCTTTAATATGCGCTTTGAATGACATATCCTGATCAAAAATGACTCCAAGATTTCTCACAGTATTACTAGAGATCAGGGAAATGCCATCCAGAGTAACGATCTGGTTAGACACCATGCTTCTAAGATTTGTGGGGCCAAGTACAATAACTTCAGTTTTATCTGAGTTTAAAAGCAGGAAATTAGAGGTCATCCATGTCTTTATGTCTGTAAGACAATCCTGCAGTTTAGCTAATTGGTGTGTGTCCTCTGGCTTCATGGATAGATAAAGCTGGGTATCATCTGCGTAACAATGAAAATTTAAGCAATGCCGTCTAATAATACTGCCTAAGGGAAGCATGTATAAAGTGAATAAAATTGGTCCTAGCACAGAACCTTGTGGAACTCCATAATTAACCTTAGTCTGTGAAGAAGATTCCCCATTTACATGAACAAATTGTAATCTATTAGATAAATATGATTCAAACCACCGCAGCGCAGTGCCTTTAATACCTATGGCATGCTCTAATCTCTGTAATAAAATTTTATGGTCAATAGTATCAAAAGCAGCACTGAGGTCTAACAGAACAAGCACAGAGATGAGTCCACTGTCTGAGGCCATAAGAAGATCATTTGTAACCTTCACTAATGCTGTTTCTGTGCTATGATGAATTCTAAAACCTGACTGAAACTCTTCAAGTAGACCATTCCTCTGCAGATGATCAGTTAGCTGTTTTACAACTACCCTTTCAAGAATTTTTGAGAGAAAAGGAAGGTTGGAGATTGGCCTATAATTAGCTAAGATAGCTGGGTCAAGTGATGGCTTTTTAAGTAATGGTTTAATTACTGCCACCTTAAAAGCCTGTGGTACATAGCCAACTAATAAAGATAGATTGATCATATTTAAGATTGAAGCATTAAATAATGGTAGGGCTTCCTTGAGCAGCCTGGTAGGAATGGGGTCTAATAGACATGTTGATGGTTTGGATGAAGTAACTAATGAAAATAACTCAGACAGAACAACCTTCCTGCCAATATCCAGCAACTTCGCACAGCCATTGAAGAGGAGTAGACCAACATTCCACAGGCCACAATTGACAACCTGAACAACTCCATGCGAAGGAGATGTGTTGCACTGCATGAGACAAATGGTGGTCACACCAGATACTGACTGGTATCCCCCCCAATAAAACAAAACTCCACCTTTCAGAGTGGTCTTTTATTGTGGACAGTCTAAGGCACACCTGTGCACTAATCATGGTGTCTAATCAGCATCTTGATATGGCACACCTGTGAGGTGGGATGGATTATCTCAGCAAAGGAGAAGTGCTCACTATCACAGATGTAGACTGGTTTGTGAACAATATTTGAGGGAAATGGTGATATTGTGTATGTGGAAAAGGTTTTAGATCTTTGAGTTCATCTCATACAAAATGGGAGCAAAACCAAAAGTGTTGCGTTTATATTTTTGTTGAGTGTATGAAGCCCACCTCATTTTTTGGACACCACTCAGACAGCCAGCAATTCAAGGAGAACATGCGGCTAAACATGTCACTCCCGGTCCGATTGGGGAGGGGCCCAGAGAAAACTACAGAGTCCGACATTGTTTTTGCAAAGTTACACACCGATTCAATGTTAATTTTAGTGACCTCCGATTGGCGTAACCGGGTGTCATTACTGCCGACGTGAATTACAATCTTAACAAATTTACGCTTAGCCTTAGCCAGCAGTTTCAAATTTCCTTCAATGTCGCCTGCTCTGGCCCCCGGAAGACAATTGACTATGGTTGCTGGTGTCGCTAACTTCACATTTCTCAAAACAGAGTCGCCAATAACCAGAGTTTGATCCTCGGCGGGTGTGTCGTCGAGTGGGGAAAAATGGTTAGAAATGTGAACGGGTTGGCGGTGTACACGGGGCTTCTGTTTAGAACTACGCTTCCTCCTCACAGTCACCCAGTCGGCCTGCTTAACCCGGCTGCTCGGGATCTGCCAGAGGGAAACTAACGGCGGCTAAGCTACCTTGGTCCGCACTGACTACAGGGGCCTGGCTAGCTGTAGAATTTTCCACGGTGCGGAGCCGAGTCTCCAATTCGCCCAGCCTGGCCTCCAAAGCTACGAATAAGCTACACTTATTACAAGTACCATTACTGCTAAAGGAGGCCGAGGAATAACTAAACATTTCACACCCAGAGCAGAAAAGTGCAGGAGAGACAGGAGAAGCCGTCATGCTAAACCGGCTAAGAGCTAGTAGCTGCGCTAAGCTAGCGGATTCCTAAAAACACACAAAGTGAATAATGTGTAAATAATTTAGAGGTGATTCAGCAGAGGGAGTGCTTTAGTTAAGGCACGTGAAGATTACACTGTGAAACAAATCGTTATCTAGTTAACTAGATCAATCTAACTGCGCAGATTAAACAGCTAACAGATACAGAAAAATACCGCTGTGCTCCGGAACAGGAAGTGATACAATACCGCAGTGAGAGCCAACCACCAGTAGAGGCAAGCAATACAATAAATAAAAAGTATGTTACAGTGACAGACAAACGTCTTCAAGCAGAAATCGAATCTGCAGATGTGTTTGTCAAGGTAACAGCTGTAGTACATGTTGTAAGATCAAAGGTTATGAAATGCACTGTACAAATATGAAACTAAATTTAATTTGAATGTGATTCATAAAATTTTAATCTGGCCATATTTACATTTATTTGACATTTGTTGAAAGACAAAATATCTATCTAAAGCATCACATTGTTAATTTGAACATTTTTCTTTTTAGGCTTTACTGATCAATATTTTGACTTTCAATATTCACAGTTATTTATGGATTTTGAATATTTTAAGTGTTTTCTGTTACCTAATTTGAATTAATTTCTGTGTTATCTCAATGTATCCTTTACACTGAATTTACACATTTTAATTTGGTTTATTAAAGCTGTATTGATGTTCTTCTTTGCACTGCTTTTGTGCAGATCTTTCTTTTCACTAAAGGCTACACAATGGAATGAAGGAACAGTTTCCTCAAGTTATTTCACCACTGAAGGCTAAATGTTTCTGCCCACACAGTCATACATAACATACTGATCAGAATCTTACTGTATTAAAAGTGGAGAAGATAATTAATTAAATCAACATTTGACTTTGAAGGCTGCAACATCACAGGTACCAACAGCAAAATAAATAAATAAATAAATAAATAACATTACAAGAATACATTACATTACAGGAATATTTTACAAAAGCAAATTTATCTGTAAAAACCAACACACGACAGACGTCACATTAACGTGTTGGTTTACATAATGAATGACTGAACCAATCAATGTTTAGCAGAGGCACTTTTACCCAGAATCCTTTGCGATCTGTCTGTGTTTGTTACAAAACCTTAGTGCATTATTCAACATTAAAAGATATATGCTATATTTTAACTTTGTACAAATGACAGAATTGACATTAATGGAGTTATTCTATCCATATTAATGTTATTTATAAATCAAAACCATAAGTCAGCATGACTTTATTTTTCAAGACCTCCGCCTAACGGGAGCGTTGTGATTGATAGAGAGTTGGCTTTATGGCTGCTCTCAGAGTGCCTCTGTGCTCGGAGCTCTGTAGTAAACAAGTGTTTCTAGCAGGGGCACAATGTTCAAAGATGAAAGTGTGGTCTCGTTGTTTGGGTCTGTTGCTACTTTTAGTATTACTAGAAGCTATTGTGGCATTAAAACTTAAATTCATTTTATTAGTAGCTGTAAATGTACCAGAGACAATATAGGAATTTATCTGTTATTGGTTATCTGTAACTTCCGATACATTTTTGGGTGGTTTACTGTTTTATCTTTATCGAAGATAACTTTTCAGTTATCTGATTATCTGTTATCAAAGTTAATTTTTTGGTTATCTGTGCCCACCATTGCATTTCTTCACTGAATGTAAATCACCTCTTCAAAATGACACAAGTTATCATCAAAGTATCACTATTCCAAAATGTCTTTCCATGTCATTAAAGGCATCCAACTAGCAATAAATACATCTACTGAAAATGGGAAGTAACTGCACCGACGGTAAAAATAAATAAACTTATGGTTTCTAATGCACAGGTTTATGGATAATAATGGACAAGCAGTACTTGAGGTTTATGCCCACACTGCAGCTCTGTCAAACTGAGGGAGTCACGTATGTGGCAGTCTGGGACAATTCCACCATGCTGAAGGGGTGCACACATGGTTTGAGGCCCATCCACAGTTCATAGCAATATATTTGCCCCGTACTCTCCTTTTCTCAACCCGATAGTGGGCTTCTTCTCAGCAGGGAGGTGGAAAGTCTATGATCGTCATCCTCATGAACGAGCCACCCTCCTCCAGGACATGGATGATGCATGTGATGGAATAACGGCAGACCAACGTCAGGCCTGGATTCATCATGCCAGGAGATATTTCCCCCGATGCATGGCAGTAGATAAGCTGTGATGTCGATGACAATCTCTGGCCAACTCCAAACTCCAGCAGAGAGAGTTGATGCAAATGGTGAGTAACAATGTTACAGTATTGTTTTTGTTTACGACTGCTCACTTTTTACATGACAGTTGATCAAAATGTTTTATTTGACTTACTTTTGTGGTTACTTTACTTGGCATTATGGCTACTTTTCTTTGCCATTCTACAACTAAACCTGTTACTTAGGGAATAACCCCCTTCTGTCTGATGATTTGCGGATGTTAATGTTGGATTTTATGGTCGCAAATTGAGTTTTACCAGCAACGCGTTAGTGGAGCCGGTAAAAAGGAGTTTTACCGGCTCCACTAATGTGTCGGATATTTATGACCGTAATCCAGCACTAACATCCGCAAATCATCAGACACAAGGGGGTTATTCCCATTCTAATCCAATAACATCGTTCGCACGGTTTATTTTTCTGTAAGTAATTCGGTCGGCGAAGCTTACGGTAGCAACAGCGTGGTCGCTCCACCGGTTTCTCTCACTCTCAGCTGACAGCGCCATTATTGACATCTGTGTAGCAACGCGGTCAGGGTGCAGAGTGATATATCAAATGTGAAAAGGTTGAATATTTTGCCACCATCAACACGATATTTTATGGTCGGAAATCTCACACAATTAACCAGTAAGATTTGCAGAGCAAATGTAACTGGATTAGAATATTTTATTTCAAACATTATTTCACATTTTGTTCAATGATTCCACTGTCTCTATTGTTTAGAACCATAATATATAACCTGATTGAAACATGCATCAACTGTTTTTTACAGTAATGTAATGGACTGAAATAATGACTTAGCAGCGATGCTATTGGTATCTCGTTTGTGGGTGATCTAAAGTATACATTAATCTATTGGCTCGTGATATTGTCACAAAAAGTGAAAAGTTTTCATAACAGGAGCATGAATTTAATCTAATATATTCTGTGATGGCTGCACAAAATTAAAAGTGATGCGGGGGGGTATGGTTATGGTTATGGTTAGGGGTAGGATTAGTAATACACATGCACTCATGTTCAACCACTTAGTCCAGTTAAGGGTCGCAGGGGGCTGGAGCCTATCACAGCAGTCACAGAGCGCGAGGCGGGGTACACCCAGGACAGGACGCCAGTCTGTCACAGGGCCACAAACAGACAAACAAACACGCTCACACCCACTCACACAACTATGACATTTTTAAAGATTCCAATCCACCTAACCCGCATGTCTTTGGATGTGGGAGGAAACCGGAGCACCCGGAGGAAACCCACGCAAACACGGGGAGAACATGCAAACTCCACACAGAAAGGCCACCGGCAGGAACTGAACCCAAGACCTTCTCGCTGTGAAGAAACAGTGCTAATCACCACACCACTGTGCTGCCCAGGATTAGTAATAGTAAGATAAAAAACAATCCCGTCACAAAAATTTGACTCATTACATGACAGGAGCATGAAAAAACTTGTGAGACTGGGTTGGGTATTTCATGATAGGTGAGTCATTTGAACCACAGAGTCAGATCTGCAACGTTTCTTCAATGACATAAATATACAATGCAAGGTTTTGAACACATGGTTGGGCTGTGTTATAAGTGCTGACCGTTATGATTGTTGTATCTAACATTTTGAAAATTGTGCGAAAATATCTGAGGTTAGTGTTGAAGCGATTGCAAAAACTTGTAAATGACATCAGTGAATACTCTCTTAAAGTAAAATTAGTGTCTTTAAAAGGTCTTGGTCAAATCTGATCATGCTCGCATTTGAATTCATCCGAGATGCCCTAAATTTGGATGTCCCCTTCAGATTTGGTGAAAACCTTTTTTTTTTTTTACAGTGTGTATGATTTGTTCTCATCTAGTAGTAAGGATACAGATTCACCACCAGTCACAATTTAGTTTCCCTTCACTTTTTCACTTCTTTGAAAACACCCATTATGATCCTCCATTATCCTCGAAGCCCAGCAGGGGATTTTTGTCCTCTTTAAGGGACAAATGTTTTACAGCATTATTTCAAAGGAATTATTTGATTAGCATTATACAATCCATTAAAAAAAATAAAAGTTTGACCAAACAAAGAAAAAAGCTTGTGTGGCATGTTGTTTTCACCCAACAATTATTTAATGCCAAAAAGTGCAAACTGCATCACATTTATTTTTCTGGGTCTGAAGAGGTATAGAAAAATGAAGATTCTCAAACTTTTTAGCCTGCAATATTGAAGTGTACACAACGTGTTTTTCACCAGTCTTCCAGCAGGGCTGCAAAATATGAAAGCTGGAGTAAGTATGCTCCTTTTGGGCTCCTGTATCAACGCGTGATGCAACATAAGAAGGCCCACTACATGTAGATACTATGAAAGGCTCGTCCAAAGCTGATAAAGATACACTGATTCATCATTGTAGAAAATTACACACATATTTACACATCAAATCAAATCAAAATCAATTTTTTTATATAGCGCCAAATCACAACAAACAGTTGCCCCAAGGCGCTTTATATTGTAAGGCAAGGCCATACAATAATTACGGAAAAAGCCCAACGGTCAAAACGACCCCCTGTGAGCAAGCACTTGGCAACAGTGGGAAGGAAAAACTCCCTTTTAACAGGAAGAAACCTCCAGCAGAACCAGGCTCAGGGAGGGGCAGTCTTCTGCTGGGACTGGTTGGGGCTGAGGCAGAGAACCAGGAAAAAGACATGCTGTGGAGGGGAGCAGAGATCAATCACTAATGATTAAATGCAGAGTGGTGCATACAGAGCAAAAAGAGAAAGAAACAGTGCATCATGGGAACCCCCCAGCAGTCTAAGTCTATAGCAGCATAACTAAGGGATGGTTCAGGGTCACCTGATCCAGCCCTAACTATAAGCTTTAGCAAAAAGGAAAGTTTTAAGCCTAATCTTAAAAGTAGAGAGGGTGTCTGTCTCCCTGATCTGAACTGGGAGCTGGTTCCACAGGAGAGGAGCCTGAAAGCTGAAGGCTCTGCCTCCCATTCTACTTTTACAAAACCTAGGAACTACAAGTAAGCCTGCAGTCTGAGAGCGAAGCGCTCTATTGGGGTGATATGGTACTATGAGGTCCCTAAGATAAGATGGGACCTGATTATTCAAAACCTTATAAGTAAGAAGAAGAATTTTAAATTCTATTCTAGAATTAACAGGAAGCCAATGAAGAGAGGCCAATATGGATGAGATATGCTCTCTCCTTCTAGTCCCTGTCAGTACTCTAGCTGCAGCATTTTTAATTAACTGAAGGCTTTTCAGGGAACTTTTAGGACAACCTGATAATAATGAATTACAATAGTCCAGCCTAGAGGAAATAAATGCATGAATTAGTTTTTCAGCATCACTCTGAGACAAGACCTTTCTAATTTTAGAGATATTGCGCAAATGCAAAAATGGGTATCATCTGCGTAACAATGAAAATTTAAGCAATGCCGTCTAATAATACTGCCTAAGGGAAGCATGTATAAAGTGAATAAAATTGGTCCTAGCACAGAACCTTGTGGAACTCCATAATTAACCTTAGTCTGTGAAGAAGATTCCTCATTTATATGAACAAATTGGAATCTATGAACACATGAACGGATGTTCGGATTTCTGAAATAAACACCCATACATCCTACACACTGTAGTTTTAAGTTGTCATGGGCCAAAGAAAATAGGACTGACTGTGTTTTAACATAAATCAACCTGTTCACATATTCAGCAGCTGTAAAGATCCTGATACAGTGTTATGTGTAGCAACTCCCTGAGAAAACATGTCCAAATCATAGCCCCATGAGGCAATCAGTCAATCCTGTGAAATTCAGAACTTATCTGTAACAATCAGCTTGACTATGTGATTCTGATTTCTTTGCCCAATGAATCCTCCAATGAAGCATTCATACAACCCCAAATCTTCATGTTTGGCACTGGGCAGGAACAGACTGTAGTTCTGTCCAAACTGGACTGGCCGAGACAAGTTATAGACCTTCGTCTTGTTGTCACTGATTCTGATGATAGCTTTTCGCTGACTATTTTCGTTGAGCTGTCCAAAGTAACAAGCAGAAGGTCATTTTAAATGGAAAGAAATGGTCAGTGATCCACAAAAAATGGTTTGTCGAGATGCAGTGACTGACCATGTACCACATCAAGGAGAAGAACTTTTGACTACTGACAACTGGACACTGCAGAGAAACATCCTCACTGCAGTTTGAGTGGACTTCTGTCAAACTCTGTGTTGAGTAATGTACCAACAAGAGCTGGAAAATATCAGAACTTCATGTTTACATGGTGACACAAAATATATGACAGTGTTATTTACAGGACTTGATTAAAAAACTTGAGTCAGTCAAGTCAGAGAACTCACCTTGATGAACAACACGGTCTGCAGCATCTTCAACAATTTTATCTGCCCCTGGAATGGATCGGTTTCGAAGTGTGTCTCGTCTTTTTTGTTTTGTTTCATTTCACTCTGCCATACACATAACAGGGATTTCCTGTAAAGTCTTTGAAGGCCTCCAGTTTCTGTGCTTGTGTGCCACATAGTGTTGCATCATTATTTCCTCCAGAACTGCAAAAATGCAAAATGCTGAATGTCAAGTAAAACTATATGATCAACCAGTGGCGGTGCAAGGGGGGGGGGGCTTGGGGGGCTTAAGCCCCCCCAATAATGAGCCAAGCTCCCCTTCAGTCCCCCCAATAATTCTGCCAATAATGTGAATAGCAACTGACATATTTGTGCTGCAGGTTTGTGCTGAGAATGTCTCAATATTGCATAACTGAGCAAAGTGATGAATGTGTGTGTTTGGTGATCCACTAACGCTGAATCACCCTTCACAAACAGAATTTTCAGTTTTGCAAATAAACATTTATCTGTAAAAACCCACACACGTTACAAATCAGAAATTTGTGTTTGTGGATCACAAAGCACGTGTACAAATCAAAGGATATTTGTAAATCACCCTCTGTGCATTTGCAAGTATTAATGAGACAAATTTAACTCCATACTCCAAAAATTTAGGTTTCCTAAATATTTATTACGGCCACTCTTAAAACTTCACTTATCTTTATAATTTTTTTTACTGGTAAGATTTAGAATTGATTTAGATGAGATATACGAGGTCTGTTAGAAAAGTATCCAACCTTATTTTTTTCAAAAACCTGATGGATTTGAATCACGTGTGCTTGCATGAGCCAACCTTGAACCTTCGTGCGCATGCATGAATTTTTCACGCCTGTCGATTGCGTCAGTTCCTGGCAAGCAGCATTTGTGTGAGGTCGTGTGTAGTGGTCTCTGCGTTTTGTCATTGTAAGGAAAATTGTGGAACTATTGGAGCAGCACTACTGCATCAAATTTTGCGAGAAACTGGGTGACAGCCAGGTGGAAACCATTCGGAAGATTCAGGCGGCTTTTGGTGACGATGCTATAGGCATCACATAGATTAAGGAGCGATACAACCGGTTTAAAGACGTCCGCACAACGGTGGAGAGCGAGCCACGCTCCGGTCGGTCATAAACATGCTGAAATGATCGGGTCATTGCCAAAGTGAACGTTGTGGTGATGCGGGACCCTTGTGTGACTATCCGAGAAATTGCGGAAGAGGTGGACATCAGCACTTTTTCGGCACATTCCACTGTGACAGAAGATTTGGCCATGAAAAGATTAATTAATTTATTATATCGTTATTATATATATAAACATACAACTTACAGTATCGCCTGAATATGAAAGGTGCTGAGGGCTCGTAGTCAGACCTGTTCGATTCACCTCCATGAAGAAGTTGTTAACAGATGGTTCGGTCGTTAGCTGGTAACCTTTCAATGTGTGTTTTTTCAGAAGCTGTTTAGATATTTATGGAGTACGTTCATGTCCAACTTGGTTTTTCAAATCGTGTTTTTAGCTTCCTGGTTTGTAATGAAAATACACATTGCAGACTGATTGTCCCAATATGGTAAAATATCCGACCGGTAATCAGACAATCAGAGCGTGCAAAGTGTCACAGCTATATATATATATATATATATATATATATATATATATATATATATATACACAATCACATTGAGATGTATTTGTTAATTATTTGAGTACTCAAACAATGCACCCTATTTTATAGGCTGCACAATCTGCTGTCACACCTACTCTCAACGCTGAAGATGCTGCAGTGGAAAAAACGCCACCATTCGATGAACTATCCCATGTAAAGTTGAAACTCACACCCAGTCATCTTTGCAAACCTCAAGCTGTGCACACACTTTCCCAGTAATCTGTATAATGTGCAAAAAAAAGAAAAGAAAAGAAAAAAAAAAGCCCCCATCCACACATGCAACAACTGCCTTGAAGACAAACCTTAGTTACTTGCACATATATGGTTTCTATACATAGGCTACTTAGGAGGATAGATGGAGGGAAGTTGGAGAATAAATGCACAATGTGACAACCTATTCTGCTTGTGAAGTGTCAGGGTTGCGAACATAAAAATAACCATAAAAATTGTGGCAATGCTACTGGGAAAAACTAGGATTTCTGTCCATTTTTGATGAATGGAAAAGGCCCTTTCATGGTTTGTGCTGCTTCTGAAACATTATTTTCACCCTGTCATCTTTGCAAACCTCAAACCATATACAATATGCAAATAAATAAATAAAAAGTATGTTACAGTGATTCATAAAATTTTAATCTGGCCATATTTACATTTTTTTTTACATTTGTTGAAAGACAAAATATCTATATAAAGCATCACATAATTTGAACATTTTTCTTTTTAGGTTTTTCTGATCAATATTTGACTTTCAATATTCACAATCATTTATGCATTTTGAATATTTTAAGTGTTTTTCTGTTTCCTAATTTGAATTAATTTCTGCATTATCTCAATTTATCCTTTATACTGAATTTACACATTTTAATTTGGTTTATTAAAGCTGTATTGATGTTTTTCTTTGCACTGCTTTTGCGCAGCTCTTTCTTTTCACTAAAGGCTACACAACGGAATGAAGGAACAGTTTCCTCAAGTTATTTCACCACTGAAGGCTAAATGTTTCTGCTCACACAGTCATACACAACATACTGATCAGAATCTTACTGTATTAAAAGTGGAGAAGATAATTAATTAAATCAACATTTGATTTTGAAGGCTGCAACATCACAGGTAGCAAACAATATCTATGCATTTGAACTTTGTTTATGCCCTTGTTTTACCACCACTTGGTGGTCATGAAGACAGTAAGGGATACGGCAATCTGACATTTGACCCCAGTAACCTTGACCTTTGCCAAAACAAACCCTATCAGAGGAATTCTTAAATGTCATCCACTTATCAGGTTTGTATGAAACTGACCAAAGGACCAATTTATATTTGTGTATTCATATTTATATTTGCAAACTGTTTTTTTTTTTTTTTACTTTCACTTTTGATAATCTGTGTGCTTCTTACCCTGTGTGCTGCTATACAATGTTGCTGGAACCTCACCTTCCCTGAGGGAGTCTTCCCAAGGGATCAATAAAGTTCTATCTAATCTAATCTAATCACATGTTTACCTTTAACCCCCAGTAACCTTGACCTGAACCAAAACAAACTCTTGAAGGTCAATTCCTGGGGTCAACCTATATGCACACAGTAGGTTTGGTGGAAATTGGTTGAAGCACCTCAAAGGAGTACTGGAACAAACACACACACTCAGAGAGAGAGCTTCGACATACACCTGATAAGGATTTCACCCAGCATTCCCATCATAATGCCTGTTTGCAACATAAATGTCACAAAACAAAAATATCTTAAGAGTTTTCAATATATATTGACAGAGTTACTGTCCAAAATCTATAGCTGTCGAAGCATAATACAGTTTTTTGCAATTGCTTCGACACTAACCTCACAAGTCCTTGCACAACTTTCAAAACTCTAGATACAAACCTCAACACAGACAAGTTCTCAAAACTCTAACCACATTTTTCAATTGCTTGGATACAATACACATTACATTTAAGTCATTTCTTCACTGAATGTAAATCACCTCTTCAAAATGACACAAGTTAACATCAGAGTATCACTATTCCAAAATGTCTTTCCATGTCATTAAAGGCATCCAACTAGCAATAAATACATCTACTCAAAATGGGAAGTAACTGCACCGATGGTAAAAATAAATAAACTTATGGTTCCTAATGCACAGGTTTATGGATAATGATGGACAAGCAGTACTTGAGGTTTATGCCCACACTGCAGCTCTGTCAAACTGAGGGAGTCACGTATGTGGCAGTCTGGGACAATTCCACCATGCTGAAGGGGTGCACACATGGTTTGAGGCCCATCCACAGTTCATAGCAATATATTTGCCCCGTACTCTCCTTTTCTCAACCCGATAGTGGGCTTCTTCTCAGCAGGGAGGTGGAAAGTCTATGATCGTCGCCCTCATGAACGAGCCACCCTCCTCCAGGACATGGATGATGCATGTGATGAGATAACGGCAGACCAACGTCAGGCCTGGATTCATCATGCCAGGAGATATTTCCCCCGATGCATGGCAGTGGATAAGCTGTGATGTCGATGACAATCTCTGGCCAACTCCAAACTCCAGCAGAGAGAGTTGATGCAAATGGTGAGTAACAATGTTACAGTATTGTTTTTGTTTACGACTGCTCACTTTTTACATGACAGTTGATCAGAATGTTTTATTTAACTTACTTTTGTGGTTACTTTACTTGGCATTATGGCTACTTTTCTTTGCCATTCTACAACTAAACCTGTTACTTACGGAATAACCCCCTTCTGTCTGATGATTTGCGGATGTTAATGTTGGATTTTATGGTCGCAAATTGAGTTTTACCAGCAACGCGTTAGTGGAGCCGGTAAAAAGGAGTTTTACTGGCTCCACTAACGTGTCGGATATTTATGACCGTAATCCAGCACTAACATCCGCAAATCATCAGACATAAGGGGGTTATTCCCATTCTAATCCAATAACATCGTTCGCACGGTTTATTTTTCTGTAAGTAATTCGGTCGGCGAAGCTTACGGTAGCAACAGCGTGGTCGCTCCACCGGTTTCTCTCACTCTCAGCTGACAGCGCCATTATTGACATCTGCGTAGCAACGCGGTCAGGGTGCAGAGTGATATATCAAATGTGAAAAGGTTGAATATTTTGCCACCATCAACACGATATTTTATGGTCGGAAATCTCACACAATTAACCGGTAAGATTTGCAGAGCAAATGTAACTGGATTAGAATATTTTATTTCAAACATTATTTCACATTTTGTTCAATGATTCCACTGTCTCTATTGTTTAGAACCACAATATATAACCTGATTGAAACATGCATCAACTGTTTTTACAGTAATGTAATGGACTGAAATAATGACTTAGCAGCGATGCTATTGGTATCTCGTTTGTGGGTGATCTAAAGTATACATTAATCTATTGGCTCGTGATATTGTCACAAAAAGTGAAAAGTTTTCATAACAGGAGCATGAATTTAATCTAATACATTCTGTGATGGCTGCACAAAATTAAAAGTGATGCGGGGGGGTATGGTTATGGTTATGGTTAGGGGTAGGATTAGTAATACACATGCACTCATCTTCAACCACTTAGTCCAGTTAAGGGTCGCAGGGGGCTGGAGCCTATCACAGCAGTCACAGAGCGAGAGGCGGGGTACACCCAGGACAGGACGCCAGTCTGTCACAGGGCCACAAACAGACAAACAAACACGCTCACACAACTATGACATTTTTAAAGATTCCAATCCACCTAACCCGTATGTCTTTGGATGTGGGAGGAAACAGGAGCACCCGGAGGAAACCCATGCAAACACGGGGAGAACATGCAAACTCCACACAGAAAGGCCACTGGCAGGAACTTTCATGATAGGTGAGTCATTTGAACCACAGAGTCAGATCTGCAATGTTTCTTCAATGACATAAATATACAATGCAAGGTTTTGAACACATGGCTGGGCTGTGTTATAAATGCATCTAATATTTTGAAAATTGTGCAAAAACATCTGAGGTTAGCGTTGAAGCAATTGCAAAAAACTTGTAAATGACATCAGTGAATACTCTCTTAAAGTAAAATTGGTGTCTTTAAAAGGTCTTGGTCAAATCTGATCATGCTCGCATTTGAATTCATCCGAGATGCCCTAAATTTGGATGTCCCCTTCAGATTTGGTGAAAACCTTTTTTTTTTTTTTTACAGTGTGTATGATTTGTTCTCATCTAGTAGTAAGGATACAGATTCACCACCAGTCACAATTTAGTTTCCCTTCACTTTTTCACTTCTTTGAAAACACCCATTATGATCCTCCATTATCCTCGAAGCCCAGCAGGGGATTTTTGTCCTCTTTAAGGGACAAATGTTTTACAGCATTATTTCAAAGGAATTATTTGATTAGCATTACACATTCCATTAAAAAAATAAAAGTTTGACCAAACAAAGAAAAAAGCTTGTGTGGCATGTTGTTTTCACCCAACAGTCATGTAATGCAAAAAAGCACAAACTGCATCACATTTATTTTTCTGGGTCTAAAGAGGTATAGAAAAATTAAGATTCTCAAACTTTTTAGCCTGCAATATTGAAGTGTACACAACGTGTTTTTCACCAGTCTTCCAGCAGGGCTGCAAAATATGAAAGCTGGAGTAAGTATGCTCCTTTTGGGCTCCTGTATCAACGCGTGATGCAACATAAGAAGGCCCACTACATGTAGATACTATGAAAGGCTCGTCCAAAGCTGATAAAGATACACTGATTCATCGTTGTAGAAAATTACACACATATTTACACATGAACGGATGTTATGAATACTATATTCAATTTCTGAAATAAACACCCATATGAGGTCTATTAGAAAAGTATCCGACCTTATTATTTTTTTCAAAAACCATATGGATTTGAATCACGTGTGATTACATCAGACATGCTTGAACCCTCGTGGGCATGCGAGAGTTTTTTCACGTCGGTTACGTCATTCGCCTGTGGGCAGTCTTTGAGTGAGGAGTGGCCCACCCTCTCGTCGATTTTTTCATTGTTTAGGAATGGCTCAGAGACTGCTGCTTTATTTGATCAAAATTTTTTCAAAACTGTAAGGCACAACAGAGTGGACACCATTCGATAAATTCAGCTGGTTTTCAGTAAAAATTTTAACGGCTCATGAGAGATTTTGGTCTGGTAGTGTCACTTTAAGGACGGCCCACGGCGCATGACGGCGATCTGTGCTTCGAGGCGGCAGCGTCTCACCGTTTCAAGTTGAAAACTTCCACATTTCAGGCTCTGTTGACCCAGGAAGTCATCAGAGAACAGAGAACTTTCAGAAGAAGTCGGCATGAGGAGTTTATTCGGACATTCCATTGTTAACGGACATTTTGTAATGAAAGAACGTACGGGCAGAGTCGCATGTCGGGCCGGACCCAACCGCGGGGGGTCGCGACAGGAAAAACACCTCCGTTGGAAACCTTAACGGGCAAGTTGGAACATGCCCAAGCTGTTAAACAATTTCTCAGTTGCTCACTTGTTGAAAGCCATCAAAAGCCGCCTGAATTTTACAAATGTTTTTCAACACGGACGTGTTTTTCCTGTCGCGGCGCACACAGATTTGCCGAGTCGTCACGGAAACGACTCGGCGAATTTGCGCGCAAGTCTTTCATTAAAAAATGTCCTTAAGCAGTGGAATGTCCGCATAAAGTCCTCATGCCGGCCTCTTCTGAATCTTCTCTGTTCTCTCACGACGTCCTGGGTGAATTAAGTTAAATCCTTAATCCTTATCCTTAAATTAGGATGTTTTCAGGTCGAAACAGGCCGACGACGGCACCTGGAAGCGCTGCATGACGTCCCGCTCTGTGGGAAGTCCTTACACCAACAGAAACACCCCATAATCTCTCATCAGCCGTTAAACTTTTCACCAAAAACCAGCTTAATTTCTCGAATAGTGTCCACTTGGATATTCCTCACAGGTCCAGAAAAAATTTTGATAAAGCAACGCGCGCCGTCTCGAGCAGCGTGTGAAACAAAGGAATTCAGCCGAGGGCGGGACCACATCTCACTCAAGGCCTGCCCACAGGGAAATGACGTCACCGACACGCGTGAAAAAACTCACGCATGCGCACGAGGGTTCAAGCATGATTGGTGTAATCGCACGTCATTCAAATCCATATAGTTAAAAAAAAAAAAGGGTCAGTTTATTATCTAATAGACCTCGTACATCCTCACACACTGTAGTTTTAAGTTGTCATGGGCCAAAGAAAATAGGACTGACTGTGTTTTAACATAAATCAACCTGTTCACATATTCAGCAGCTGTAAAGATCCTGATACAGTGTTATGTGTAGCAACTCCCTGAGAAAACATGTCCAAATCATAGCCCCATGAGGCAATCAGTCAATCCTGTGAAATTCAGAACTTACCTGTAACAATCAGCTTGACTATGTGATTCAGATTTCTTTGCCCAATGAATCCTCCAATGAAGCATTCGTACAACCCCGAATCTTCATGTTTGGCACTGGGCAGGAACAGACTGTAGTTCTGTCCAAACTGGACTGGCCGAGACAAGTTATAGACCTTCGTCTTGTTGTCACTGATTCTGATGATAGCTTTTCGCTGACTATTTTCGTCAAGCTGTCCAAAGTAACAAGCAGAAGGTCATTTTATATGGAAAGAAATGGTCAGTGATCCACAAAAAATGGTTTGTCAAGATGCAGTGACTGACCATGTACCACATCAAGGAGAAGAACTTTTGACTACTGACAACTGGACACTGCAGAGAAACATCCTCACTGCAGTTTGAGTGGACTTCTGTCAAACTCTGTGTTGAGTAATGTACCAACAAGAGCTGGAAAATATCAGAACTTCATGTTTACATGGTGACACAAAAAATATAACAGTGTTATTTACAGGACTTAATTAAAAAACTTGAGTCAGTCAAGTCAGAGAACTCACCTTGATGAACAACACGGTCTGCAGCATCTTCAACAATTTTATCTGCCCCTGGAATGGATCGGTTTCAAAGTGTGTCTCGTCTTTTTTGTTTTGTTTCATTTGCTCTCTACCATTTGCACTCTACCATACACATAACAGTGATTTCCTGTAAAGTCTTTGAAGGCCTCCAGTTTCTGTGCTTGTGTGCCACATAGTGTTGCATCATTATTTCCTCCAGAACTGCAAAAATGCACAATGCTGAATGTCAAGTAAAACTATATGATCAACCAGTGGCGGCGCTTAAGCCCCCCCAATAATGAGCCAAGCCCCCCCCCCAATAATTCTGCCAATAATGTGAATAGCGACTGACATATTTGTGGATCTCAACTGCAGTTTTGCGCTGAGAATGTCTCAATATTGCATAACTGAGCAAAGTGATGAATGTGTGTGTTTGGTGATCCACCAATGCTGAATCACCCTTCACAACCAGAATTTTCAGTTTTGCAAATAAACATTTATTTGTAAAAACCCACACACAAGTTACAAATCAGGAATTTGAGTCTGTGGATCACAAAGCACGTGTACAAATCAAAGGATATTTGTAAATCACCCTCTGTGCATTTGCAAGTATTAATGAGACAAATTTAACTCCATACTCCAAAAATTTAGGTTTCCTAAATATTTATTACGGCCACTCTTAAAACTTCACTTATCTTTATAATTTTATTACTGGTAAATTTTAGAATTGATTTAGATGAGATATACGAGGTCTGTTAGAAAAATATCCGACCTTTTTTTTTTTTTTTTTCAAAAACCTGATGGATTTGAATCACGTGTGCTTGCATGAGCCCACCTTGAACCTTCGTGCGCATGCATGAATTTTTCATGCCTGTCGATTGCGTCAGTTGCTGGCAAGCAGCATTTGTGTGAGGTCGTGTGTAGTGCTCTCGGCGGTTTTTCATTGCAAGGAAAATGACGGAACTACTGGAGCAGCGCTACTGCATCAAATTTTGCCAGAAACTGGGTGACAGCCAGGTGGAAACCATTCAGAAGATTCAGGCAGCTTTCGGTGACGATGCTATGGGCATTACACAGATTAAGGAGCGGTACACCGGTTTAAAGACTCCAGCCGGTCGGCCATCAACATGCTGAAATGACCGGGTCATTGCCAAAGTGAATGCTGTGGTGATGCGGGACCGTCGTGTGACTATCCGAGAAATTGCGGAAGAGGTGGACATCAGCACTTTTTCGGCACATTCCGCTGTGACAGAAGATTTGGCCATGAAAAGAGTGGCGGCGAAATTCGTGCCGAAGCTGACAGCGGAGCAAAAGCAACTTCGTGTTGAAGTCTCACAGGACATGCTGGACTCCGAAAAATGATGCCCACCTCTTCCATAATTTCTCGGATAGTCACATGACTGAAAAGCCACCGAAAGCTGTCTGAATCTTCCGAATGGTTTCCACCTGGCTGTCGCCCAGTTTCTGGCAAAATTTGATGCAGTAGCGCTGCGCCAGTCGTTCTGTCATTTTCCTTGCAGTGAAAAACCGCCGAGAGCACTACACACGACCTCACACAAATGCTGCTTGCCAGCAACTGACGCAATCGACAGGCGTGAAAAAATTCACGCATGCGCACGAAGGTTCAAGGTTGGCTCATGCAAGCACGCTTGATTCAAATCCATCAGGTTTTTGCACAAATAAATAAATAAGGTCGGATACTTTTCTAACAGACCTCGCACTTATTATCTCACAGGAATATATTACAATTATCTGGGAACTACTTTTTGCGCAGGAATTCATCAAGCACGTCGGCCGCAGCCGCGCACTAACACAGAATATACATAAGCTGTATACCGTTGTTTGGCCAAAACGAGTGTCCACTTCCTGAGCTCACCACGAGCTCAGGAAGTGGACACTGCCGACGAACTGGAGTCAGGTCGAGACCCCGATGAGGACAACGAGCATGCAGATGAGCTTCCCTGAGACGGTTTCTGACAGTTTGTGCAGAAATTCTTTGGTTATGCAAACCGATTGTTTCAGCAGCTGTCCGAGTGGCTGGTCTCAGACGATCTTGGAGGTGAACATGCTGGATGTGGAGGTCCTGGGCTGGTGTGGTTACACGTGGTCTGCGGTTGTGAGGCTGGTTGGATGTACTGCCAAATTCTCTGAAACGCCTTTGGAGACGGCTTATGGTAGAGAAATGAACATTCAATACACGAGCAACAGCTCCGGTTGACATTCCTCCTGTCAGCATGCCAATTGCACGCTCCCTCAAATCTTGCGACATCTGTGGCATTGTGCTGTGTGATAAAATTGCACCTTTCAGAGTGGCCTTTTATTGTGGGCAGTCTAAGGCACACCTATGCACTAATCATGGTGTCTAATCAGCATCTTGATATGGCACACCTGTGAGGTGGGATGGATTATCTCAGCAAAGGACAAGTGCTCACTATCACAGATTTAGACTGGTTTGTGAACAATATTTGAGGGAAATGGTGATATTGTGTATGTGGAAAAAGTTTTAGATCTTTGAGTTCATCTCATACAAAATGGGAGCAAAACCAAAAGTGTTGCGTTTATATTTTTGTTGAGTGTACGTTCGCACATCCGCCTGGATGGAGGGCCACCAGTAGTGCTGCTGAAGGAGATGGAGGGTCCGCTGGATGCCCAGGTGACAAGCAAATTTGGCAGTGTGAATGAACTGGAGAACAGCTGAACGTGCAGATGGTGGGACAAAAAGACGTCCAGGGGGACCTCCCCCAGGATCCGGATGGTGAACCTGTGCCTCCTTGACAACCCTTTCAATGTCCCACGTCAGAGCCCCAACTCAGGGAGAATGTGGGTAGAGGTGGTTTGCTGTCGAGGGGGGTGTACTACCAAGAGAGAGCATCAGTTTTGGTGTTCTTAGAGCCGGGTCTGTAGGTGAGAGAAAAATTAAATCGTCCAAAAAATAAAGACCACCTGGCCCGCCTGGAATTTAACCTTTTGGCAGTTTTAATGTAAGCTAGGTTCTTGTGCTCTGTCCAATACAATGAAGGGAATGCACGTACCTTCTAACTAGTGTCTCCACTCCTCCGGTGCTTCCTTCACTGCCAGGAGTTCCCAGTTACCCACGTCATAATTGCGCTCGGCGGGAAACAGACGCCAAGAAAAGAAGGCATGAGGGTGGAGCTGCCCATCGCCCTCAGCCCGCTGGGAGAGGACGGCCCCGATCCCGCTGTCGGACGCATCGACTTCCACAATGAACTGACGATCCGGATCGGGCTGGACCAGGACAGGGGCGGTGGTAAAACAATGTTTGAGAGTGTTAAAGGCCTGACTGGCTTCAGGGGACCAGAGAAAACAAGTTTTAGAGGATGTGAGCTGATGGAGAGGGGCAGCTATCTGACTGAAATTATGGCTAAACCTATGGTAGAAGTTGGCGAATCCAAGGAATTGCTGAAGTTGTTTGACGTTGGAGGGAGTGGGCCATTCGGAAACTGTGGTGATCTTAGCTGGGTCAGGCTTGATTTGATTATGCTAAAAAACAAAACCTAAGAAGGAGACGGAGGGCTGGTGGAAAGCACACTTCTCCGCCTTAACAAACAAACACTTCTCAAGAAGTCTATTAAGGACCAAACGGACATGTTGGGTGTGTTCTTGGAAGTTTCTGGAAAATATTAGGATATCATCTAGGTACACGAATACAAACCAATTGAGGAAATCACATAGTATGTCATTAATGAGAGCTTGAAAGATGGCGGGAGCATTAGTGAGACCAAATGGCATCACGAGATATTCAAAATGGCCCAGGGGGGTATTGAACGTAGTCTTCCACTCGTCCCCCTCCTTAATGCAGATGAGGTAGTAAGCATTTCTAAGGTCTAGTTTGGTGAAAACGGACACCCCCTGCAGTGAATAAAATGCCGAATCAAGCAGTGGAAGAGGATACCTGTTACGGACGGTAATGGCATTCAATCTGCGGTAATCAATGCAGGGGCGTAAAGACCCATCCTTCTTCCCCACAAAAATACTCTGCCCCTAAGGGCGATGAGGAAGGACGAATGAGACCGGCTCCCAAGGAGTCTTGAACATACTGCTCCATTGAGTCCCTCTCCAGGCATGACAGATTATAAAGCCGGCTGGAGGGGAAAGAAGCGCCCGGAAGCAGATCGATGGAGCAGTCGTACGGTCGATGAGGTGGTAGGGAAAGTGTGCGATGTTTACTGAATACGTCTTTGAGATCATGATATTTCTCAGGAACGTTGGAGAGATCTATCATAATGGAAGTGGTGTCCTTAGACCCCTTGGCGAGGGGAATGGAGACAACGGAGATAGCAAGCCTCACCCCACCGGGAGATCATGCCGGTCGGCCAGTCTATCACAGGATTGTGAAGACTAAGCCAAGGATGCCCCAACAAAACGGAAGGAGAGGAACGATAAACAAAAAACTGAAGAGTCTCCCGGTAATTCCCAGAAACTAAGAGCATGACAGGTACTGTTTGGTGAGTGATCGAAGGGGGAGGAGTGCCATCTAGTGCCAAAACCTGGATGGGAGTGTGAAGTTCTACCACCAGAATGTCAGCCTGGGCTATAATACTAGGATCTAAAAAATTAGCATCTGCGCCAGAATCAACAACAGCCTGGAGTTGAAGAGATATGTTATCAGAAAAGAGAGTGGCCGGGACTTGAGTGCGTGAGGAAGGTTCACCCGTAAATTGAGTATGGCTCAGCAATAGCCCGGGGTCTATCGGTGGCCGAACCAGACATTCACGAATTATGTGCCCCCGGGTAACGCAGTATAAACACTCCCCGGTCGACAGCCACCGACCACGCTCCTCTGGAGTTAATCGAGCCCTGCCGAGCTGCACTGGCTCATCGGCAGGGGGCGCTGCAGGCACAGGGAGTGTGCTCCCAGTGGGGCGTGAAGAAGAAGGAATGGGATCCGCACCTGGAAGGAAACGAGAGGAAGATGTGCGCTCGACTCTTGACTTCTCTCCCGCCGTCTTTCCCTCAGCCTATTGTCTATCTTAATTGCCAGAGAAATGAGTTGATCCAAGGAAGTGGGTCGATCACGGACTGCCAGTTCATCCATAAGCGTCTCAGAAAGGCCATTTACAAACGCGCTCCGAAGCGCCGCAGCATTCCAGCCGGACTCTGCAGCTAGAATACGGAATTCGACGGAATAAGCCACCATGCTATGGGCGTCCTGCCTGATGGATAATAACCGCTGGGAGGTTGCTTGCTCCCGCATCGGGTGATCGAACACCATCCGGAATTCCTGTTTAAATGTTTGATAAGAGGCAAGAACCGGAGACTGCTGCTCCCATAAGGCTGTGGCCGATTCCAGGGCTTCGCCCCTAAGCAGATTTACAAGTTAAGCTATTTTATCGGCATCAGATGAATACATTGATGGGCGCTGGGAAAATACTAAAGAACATTGGAGTAAAAAGGAGGCACATTTGTCTACTGCTCCAGCATACGGTTCAGGGTGGCAGATAAATGGTTCTAGAGATGGAGAAGCTGAAGTTGCTGGGGGTACAGAGGCTAATGGTGAAGCTAACTGAGCTGCTGTAACTGAGGAGGATGTGGGAATAGCTGGCAGTCTTTCATTAAATGCAGTGAGCTGAGTGCAGAGTTTAGAAACCTGAGAGGCTAAAACCTGTTGTTGGTCAGAGAGAGCAGCTAGCTGTTGTTGTTGTTGGCTAAGGAGTGCTCCCTACGAGCCGAGGGCTTTGCGGATCTGGTCTTCTCCTGCCAAGTCCATGTTGTGGCCGGAAACTCCTGTTATGGTGAAAACAACCCAAGGCAGAGGTTACAACTGATATGCAGGAAAATAGACCGGGTGTAGCAAAAATATAACAATTTATTAGTAAGTGAATATAGAACTGAATTGAAAGCACAGATGAACCAAGCACTGGAGGAGGGAGAGACGAGCCAGGGTACTGCAGTGAGGGTACACTTCCAACTGAGGTAAATGGAGCTGAGCCAGAGCAGGACCAGGTGGCTGACCAGGCTGATTGAGTCCAAAATCTGAAAGCACAGGAAAACAGGGTCAGAAGGCAAAAATCAGGGAACACAAGAAGCTTAAGAAACTGAGCTGAGGCCAGAATACCCCGAAGGCAACTGAGTTTCTGGCATCTGAGTGAGTGAAGAGTAGAGGTATAAATACAGGTGTGGTTGATTGCAGTCAGGTGAGTCCAATCAGCTCCATGAGTCAGCCAGAAAAAAAGACAGGAAGGGAGGGGGAGTGAAGCAGCAGCACAACACAGAGCGTGCCGCGGCCTCAACTGTACCTAAATTCTGGGTCTTTTAGTGAAGCTTAGGGCTAGTGGCCAGCAATCACCTTAGTATTTCCTGTTTTTCTTGTTGTTTAATGCTGGCAAATTGTACTGTATTTCTTGTCTTTATGATGCCTGATTCTGTTTTTTCTTTCTGTTTAAGATGCAGCTCCATCCAGAGATGGATGTGGTATTTGTGCCAGAGACCCTCCTGTCCTGTGCACCAACAGCATTTTCTGTATATTTGTTTTGTGAATTGTTCTGTAATCTATGTCTGTAGCATGGCCCAAGCAGAGGGTCACCCCTTTGAGTCTGGTCTGCTTGAGGTTTCTTCCTCAGAGGGAGTTTTTCTTTACCACGGCTGCTCTGGGGATTAGTAAGGTTAGACCTTACTTGTGTGAAGCGCCTTGAGGCAACTCTGTTGTGATTTGGTGCTATACAAAGGAAAATAAATTTAACTGAAATGGACATTTCTATGATTGAAGCATTAATGCAGAAAAGTACATTGAGGTTTTAGAGCAACATATGCTGCATTCAAGATGACATCTTTTTCAGACATGTCCATGCATTTTTACCCGAGGCCAAAAACATATGGCCATCGGGTAATGCCTTGCGACCATCTGTCTGTCCGTCTGTCCATCTCGCCATCTGTCTGTGCTCAGCATAAGTCCAGTCCAATCACTGCCAGGGTCTTCAAATTCACAGGGAACATTCTTGGGACACAGACCTTGGTCAAGTTCAAAGATGCCTAACCTTGACCTATTTTAAGAGGTCAAAAGGTCACATTCTGTTTCCTGTTTTTATGCTATGAATGATGCAAATCCGCTTTTTGGGGTGTGACAGTCAATCAGAATAGAGAGGCACCGTGATGTCACTGGTTGGTCTCTCTCTGGCTGCTAATTCAACATGGCAGAATCTGCTCCGGAACCTCTGCATTTCTGTGTAAATCTAACATGTTTCTCATATATTATGTAAAAGCTAGCAAGAAATAAACACTTCCAAAACTGAAAACAGTGTTTTTGTAACCTGATAACACCTCTGGAGTGATTTACAAGTCATCTTGCGGATGTCAACATGCACGCGCAGCACATACGGTCAAAGGTAATTACATAAGCTCACGTACACGCACACACATGCCCTCCTGCAGACACTGTTAAAAGGTGCATGCTCATACAGCCAAGGATATTTTAGCATTGCTTTATATTTTTATAAGACAATGCAAAACCACATTATGTGTTGGGGAAGTGTTGTGACACGGACCCACAACAGGGGGCATTAATGAAGGGACAATGGAATAGCCAAAAAGTAACAATTTAATGTTGTGAAGGTGCACAACGTGATACAGACAGATACAAATATGTGTTATATCAATCCAACAAAAGGTGACGTGTGGCAGGCTCGAAGATAGGAGACATCCGGTGAGAGAGAAGCCGGAACCCACACAAGCCTCACCACCAACGGACCTGAAGAACACCGGAGCCGCCAAGCCCTGCGCCCCAGGTGGCCACTGTCCTCAGCAGTCAGACCCGGTACTGCTGGCAGAAAACAGAAACAGTTCTGGATGAGTGTGAGTCCGCACACTCAGTAATCCCACAGTCTGTGTTCAGTTACGGAGGGAGAACCTCCACCTCCAATCACACACTCGTGCAGCTCCTGTCTAACCACTTATCTGGTTGGGGTGTGAAGCGAAGCCGTCGCTGATCACACCAAACGCCAATCCCACAGATAAGGCAACACCACAGGAAAACGGCTGCAAAAGAAGTTCAGACTATTACTCAATGTTTTGTTCAGCAGAGAAAAATTACCTGTATGGTAGACGATTTCTCGGCGAGGAGGTGGAGTTGCAGTCCGGTCTTTATAGTGGTGGTGATGGGTGACAGCTGGTGTTGAGTGATGACAGCTGTCACCTCCAGCGGCTCCGACGCCCTCTCGTGCTTGGAGCCCGCACTCCAAGCAGGGCGCCATCTGGTGGTGGTGGGCCAGCAGTACCTCCTCTTCAGCGGCCCACACAACATTATGCATACATTGCAAAAACAAGGTTGCTGAGGAAGAGGGTACAGATGCTGTGATGGCCTGCCTCCAATAGTAAGTAAAATATATTGATATAGCACTTTTCACAGACAGAGCCGCACAGTGCTTGACAGTACAATCTGAATTCAAAGTACTACATGCTAAAGAATGCCATGACAAAAAGTAAAACATACACAAAAATCATAAAAGATGGAGAAGCCAAAATGATAAAAAATAAAAACTACCCAAATGCCTGTCTGGACAAAAATGTTTTCTTTTGTCTTTTAGCATTACCATCATTGAATTTTCATTTGTTCCAATTCGGGGTTTTCACGTATCCCATAATCCCTTGCGTGCCAGAGAGTCGCTGCAGTCAAAACAACATAGAGAATCCACACAATGACAATTGTAAATGAATATTATACTACAAAAAATGTAATTTTTTATGCTTTTCGTCACGTTAATAAGAGACTGCTGCATGATACCCTGAAAACTTGCTAAAACAATTATAACAAAAAATCCCTGTCTGCTACGTTTAATCTGCATGGAATTTAATAAGCGCAAACCGAATTTCAGACATATTATACATATTACTCTGGAACAAAGAGGACAAACAGTGTTGTAAAGAACAATAATCAAGACATTAAAGAGCAAACTTCACTTTTTCCCAGAACGACATGATCAGGAAGCGAGCGGAGCTCACAGCAACTCCCATTGAAAATAACGGAGAGACAGCCTGTGATTCTCGCATGTTTACATAAAACAAACGCAATAACAACGTCTATAAACCCAGAGAATAAATTCACGAGAGTTTTAGGCACAATATAAAAATAGTTTTATGTTGCGATGTTAATTGTGTTGTCCGTGTGCAGCGTGATCAGAGCGTATCAATGCAGTTCTCAATGTTACTGAGATCTCACAGTGCAGCGACCTCTCCTAAGTTTTGCGGGATTTGAAACCTGAAAAGCCTCAATAGCAAAAGAGAAAGTGGGGATCATTTTGAAATGAAAAATGCAAGAACAACGACCCTGAGGTGTTTCACACCTTAAGATGTGTTTTGCTGGAAGAATAAGGCAAAAGAACACCTGAAACATTGTATCACTTGGTATCCTCAGTACCACCAGTGTTATGAGCAGGAATGGCAACATTGCAAAGTGGTAAATGTTTTACAGTACAAACTTTTTTTGGAATGTGTTGGGGGCCTGACATGCAGGAATGGATTTATTTTAACAAATGAAACTTAGTTGGCGCGCGGGGGGGTGTCTGCATTTTTATGTTATTTATTTTATAATTGCATCTTCCATACATCACAACTTTTTCTGATTTGGGGTTGCAGATATTACATATAAAAACTGTTTTACAGTTTGAGTCTTGCAGATGTTCTGAGTCATGTCTGGGATGGAACAGGCTTTTTTGACTCATTGTAAGATTTTTAAGTTGGAGTGTTGTTTTTACAAGCTGTAAAACATCCTAATATTTGTATATTCATATAGATTACGGCGACGTAATTTATATGAATGCTTCTGTTCAAAGTCTGCGTGTTTTAGATTCCGTTTATCATGGTGCCTTAAGGTTTGTCACCAACTTAAAATCTCTAACTCATTGTTTGTTGTATTCTCATGTTGGTTGGTCAGATCTGTCTTCTCGAAGAAAAAGCCACTGGCATCTTTTAATTTACAAATGTATTTTAGGCTTGCTTCCCTCGTATCTCCGGGTTTTTATCAGCACAAAAGCCGCAGGTAGTTATGGTCTGCGCTCCCAGGATCTGCTGTTGCTGTCTGTTCCTAAGGTCAGAACAGAACGGGGAAAGAAGGCTTTTAAATTTGCCGTGCCCTTCACCTGGAACAACTTACAAAATTACCTGAAACTTCAGGAGATGGTCTCTTTAAACACTTTTAAAGTACTACTACAAGACTTGGAGGCTGAAACATCAGTCTGTAGATGCTTGGACAGATGATCACATGATGCTTATTTTTAACAACATGTTTCATGAGTATCAATGTATGTTTTATCCTGTTTGTCTCTTTTGTTTGTTTTAACTTTGTCTCTTTTGCTGCCTGTCTTGGCCAGGACTCTCTTGGAAAAGAGATTTTCAATCTCAATGAGCTTTTCCTGGTTAAATAAAGGTTTGAATTGAATTGAATTTGTAAAATAAAGGTCAGAATAGGTTTTCTCAGCTAATTTCAAGAGTTTATTTCAAGAAATCTTCAGAGATTTTTTTTACTTGTTCCATTGGGAGTTTTTTAATGTAATATTTACTTATTTATGTTACATAAAAACAAGGTGTTTTTAAGTTGTAAGAAGTAAATAAAATCACTTCCACTCACAGGCAGGTAGTTTGCTTTGGCATAGTCGAATTTCAGTTTTTACACTGTGTTGTTACATGTTGTTACATACATTATATAAGGGGGGAACATTTAAAATGACATTGTGGGTGACATGAACATCAGACGGCCAGTGAGGTTTTTCTGACACGTTGCTTACAGACTGAGTGTCTATACACAGTTTGGGATCAGAGCAAACACACATGCCGGCTCATCCTGTTTTCATCCGAGGGAACTCCCCCATTGTCTCCCTTCAGCCATATTAATTGTATGTGTCGCTCTTGTTGACAAAGGAGGTCTATATACAGTTATTTATAGCAGGCTGGCTTTATGTTAAAAGGAAGAGTGAGGTCTTTGGATTCCACCATCTGCAATAAACAATGCCTCACTGAGCAGCAGATGGTCCAGCAAACACACAGCAGCAAAATGATACTGAACATTAAAAGTGTACAGCTATTGAGTTTTTTAAGATTTAAGTCATAAAGAGAATTTTCTTTGGTACCACTATAGTTTTATTTATTAGCCTTTAAATAGGGGATTCATAAAATGACATTGCCAATATGTTCAAAATTCGCATTGTCTGGGAAAAAAAGTTCCCCTGAAGGGAAAAATTTCAAAAGAATATACACTAAGAAATTAAATGTTGAATTTAATTGATAAAGTTAAGGTAACTCTTTCCACATAACATTGTCAATTAAGTGCATAACAAAATTGTAGCTGAAATTAATTAAATCAAATAAAACATTATTACTTAAATCCTTAAAATTAACAATTGCAAGTATATTGAAAATAATAGTATTAATTACATTTATAACCCCTGTGTTTCATTTCTTAGAGTGTAGAGGGCCTTGAATGATTTACGGTAGTGGCCCATATAGTCTACGAGAGCAACGCCACAGATCATGTGGGGGCTTCTCCCAACTTGCGCAAGGGATGCTGGGAAGCACATGGTGACAGCTAATCAGAGTAGAGATGCACGATGATGTCAGCTGGCTGCTGTCTCGAGATGAAGGAGCAGGAGCTCAGGACAGAGTAAATGCAAAAATTACATTAATATAAATGTCTTCCATGTATGTTTTTATTTTTTCTTAATGATTCTTATTTTTTAATACTTTCTTTACTGTGAATAAATGAACTGAAATTGTTAATTTAATTATTTATCTTGATCATCATCTTTTCTTGGCCTGCTAAACATTTTTGGAAACCTCCATACTTCTGCTACAACATATTAAAATTACAGCTCTTAATTTCTGTTTTTCAAGGGTTTAAAACAAAATACAAAGCCAAACTAAATATATATGGAAAAAGTGTTTATTGAAGCTAAATTTTAGGTTAGCTGTGCCCACCAAAAGGTAGGGATTTCTATTATTTCCGTTAAAAAATTAATTAAAAACTTAGTTTAGTTCAACGGGTCATTGACAAAAAGGGCTGAAAGTCAGAAAAAGTCAAGGTTCAGATCCTGTGAAGTTGTAACTGTAGGTGTGACTGTGAGTGAGCACAGGTGTGTTACAGTGTACACACACACACACACACACACACACACACATATATCTGTTTGATTCTGGCTCTCCAAACTGTAGCTAAAAAGGTGCAGCACATCACAAATAAGCCCCAGTGGTTGTTAGTAGGCCCAGCTGCTGGTGTGGCTCTCCATGTTTCTGTCAGCGAGGTTGTTCTCTGCACACTCTTTAGCCTCTGATTGAGGAAATCCTCTGACTGTTTGCTCCGTGCACTGAAATTAAACGTCCCAATGGTTCCGCTGTCAATCCCACAGGTCCTGTACACGGAGACTTTCCCATGAAGTTTGTGCATGTTTACTAGGGTTTGACAGATATATAACTTTTTGATGGACTATACCAGTACCCTTTTTGGGCTGGGGAGGGTCCTAAAGAAGCATTCCAATTATATTTTGTCATAATCACTGCAGCTCTACATACTGTATTCCCATAGAATGTAATGCTGAAAGGAAAATTCTGGAAATCACTAATTAGAACAATGACATCCTTTTTAGGGACTCTGGCACAGTGGCCAAGAAGAATTCCAACATAATTTTACTACTTTAAAATAAACTGAGAAAAAAGTAACTTCACAGGCAGAAAACATTAAGCTAATTTTTTAGTTACTACAGTGCATCCAGAAAGTATTCACAGCACTTCACTTTATCCACGTTTTGCTATATTACACAGTTACAGCCTTATTTCAAAATGGAGTAAACTCATTTTCCCCCTCAAAATTCTACTCACAACACCCCATAATGACAACATACAGAACCTTTTTTCTTTTTTAGAATTTTTGCAAATTTATTAAAAATAAAGAACTAAGAAATCACATGTACAAGTATTCACACCCTTTGCTCAGTACTTTGTTGATACAACTGACAGCAATTACAGCCTCAATTCTTCTTGAATATTATGCCACAAGCTTGCTGCACCTATTTTTGAGTAGTTTTGTCCATTCCTCTTTGCAGTACCTCTCAAGCTCCATCAGTTGGATGGGGAGCGTTGGTGCACAGCCATTTTCAGATCTCTCCAGAGATGTTCAGTGGATTCAGGTCTGGGCTCTGGCTGGGCCACTCAAGGACATTCACAGAGTTGTCCTGAAACCACTCCTTTTTTTTTTTTTTCTATTTATTTCATTCATTTAAAAAACAGAAAAGCAAAAAACAAAAGCACCACAATACCAGAATGAAAAGGAGCAGAAAGAAGAACAAGTCTTATGATTTCTGCCCCTTTTAACAATACAAGCTTTCAATATACAGCATCATAGTCAACATTATTTAACAGATTGCATTTCTTTAACTTGTCACATACCACTGACCCATTTCATAATTCTGACCATTAATTAATAGATTACATCACTGACAGGTTACATTTAAACTTAAGAGACTCCAAACATTATTAAGTTTACTTTTTTTTTTTTTTTTGACTTTCTTGCAGCCCACTGACTTACTTCATAGTTTCATACTTACTTAATACATCTAATTTAATATGTTTTTTAAATAATTTAAGCGACCTTAATTCTTTAATTTCTTTATTAAGATTGTTCCATAATTTGACACCATTTACTGCAATACTCCTTTCCTTTACTTTGGTTCTAAATCTTGGTTTTTTAAAGACTTCTATTCCTTTCAATTTATAACTACTTACTCTTTTTTCAAACATATTTTGAATGTTTGTTGGTAAAGTATTTTTATTAACTTGGTACATCGTTTGTAATATTTTCAAATCGACTAAATCATGAAATTTAAGTACCCTATACTTAATAAACAATGGATTAGATGGATCTCTAAAACCACTGTTACTAATCACTTTTAAAGCTCTTTTCTGCAAAATAAATAAAGGTTGTATATAGGTTGTATATGTTGATCCCCAGATTTCTACACAGTAAATTAAATATGGGACAATCAATGAATTGTACAATGTTAATAAACCATAACTATTTAATGAATATTTTACTTTATGCAAAACAGCAATGGCTTTCGCTATTTTTCCTTTTATGTAATTTATGTGTGACTTCCATGTAAGATCTTCATCAATCATGACTCCTAAAAATTTCATTTCTTTTACCCTTTGTATATCCATTCCATCTATTTGTAATGACACATTATTTTTTTTCGCTCTATCATTAAACAATATGAAATTTGTCTTATTAATATTTAGTGACAATCTGTTTATATCAAACCAATGTTTAACTTTTTCCAACTCTGTATTTATCACTTGTGCTACTTCCTGTATATCTGATCCAGAGTAAAACAGCGTTGTATCATCAGCAAATAAAATGCTGCCAAGCACATTGGATACATTCACAAAATCATTGATATGCAAAATAAACAGTTTGGGTCCAAGTACCGATCCTTGTGGTACTCCATAAATAATGTTACACAATTCTGATTTGGTATTATTTATCTGAACAAACTGTTTTCTATTTTCTAAGTAGCTTTTTACCCACTGATGTGCAACACCTCTTATTCCATATTGTTGTAACTTGTGGAGCAATCTTGAGTGGTCTATAACATCAAAAGCCTTTTTCAGGTCAATAAAAATACTTACAAAATAATCCTTATTATCTATTGTTGTTGATATTTTCTCTATTAGTTCCATAATTGCCATAGCTGTCGAATGTTTTGTTCTGAATCCATACTGAGCATTATTTAAAATATGATGTTTCTCAATAAATTTATCCAATCTTGTTACAAAAACTTTTTCCATAATTTTAGAAAACTGTGGTAGCAATGATACTGGCCTGTAATTATAAAAATTATGTTTGTCTCCATTTTTATATAATGGGACTACCTTAGCAATTTTCATTTCATCTGGAAAAACCCCAGTTGACAGAGACAGATTACAAATATAAGTAAATGGTTCAATAACAATTTCTATTATACTTTTTACAGTCATCATGTCTAAATCTTCATGGTCAGTTGATCTTTTGCTTACACAGTTTTTTACAATATTTCTTATTTCATCTTTTTCCACATTGTCCAGGAAAATACTATTGACCGTATTTACCAATGTACATAATTTATCTTCTATTATTGGTTTATTTCCCACCAGACTTGACCCTACATTTGAAAAATAATCATTAAACCCATTTGCAACTTCTTTTATATCATATATCTCTTTATTTTCCTTAAAGTAATTTGGAATAGTTTCTTTCGCTCCATCACTATCAATCACACTTTTTATAATTCCCCATGTTACCCTCATATTATCTTTACTCTTATTTAGTTTTTCACTGTAATAATCTTTTTTTTTTGTTTCCTAATTATTGTTAATAGTTTATTTTTATATTTTTTGTATTTATGTTCTGATTCCTTTGTTTGCAATTTTAAAAAGCACCTGTATAAATAGTTTTTCTTTGCACAAGCATTTTTTATTCCCTTTGTCAGCCATGGTTTATTTACTCTTTTCTTACTAATTTCAATTAATTTACCATTTTTATTGTATGATTTCATCAATATTTTCATAAATGAGTTATATGCTACATTAACATCACTGACATAAACTTCTTCCCAGTTTTGATTTTTAAGGTCATATTTTAATGCCTCTAAGGCTTTTACTGACTTATCTCTTTTAAAGTTTATATCAGTTTTTTTGTTGTACCTATTTTTATATTTAAATATTGAAAAAAATTGGTAAATGGTCGCTAATATCTGTCATGAAGATCCCATTCTTGATAATTTCATCTGTTCTGTTTGTAAATATATTATCAATTACCGTTGCACTTTGCGATGTAATTCTGGTTGGTTTTGTTATCAAGGGGAATAACCCCAAACTATACATTGAATTCACAAAATCACTTAATCTTTGGCAGCTGGAGCTTTCTATGTTAATATTAAAGTCCCCACACATAAAAAGCGTTTTGTTTTTAATTTGATGGAATAATTCAATTATTTTATCTGTAAATTTCACAACACAAGAATCTGGTGCTCTGTATACACAACTGATTAAAATATTCTTAGATGTTTCATGTACAAGTTCCACTGTTACAATTTCTATGACATCATTCATAATTGTCATTTCTTCAACAATTGTACACATCAGATCTGTTTTTGTATACAGAGCAATATCACCGCCTTTTTTATATCTTCTGTTTACAAAATACAGCTCATATCCCTCCATTTGAACTTCATCCATGAGATCATCTTTAAGCCAAGATTCAGTGATTGCAACAATACTAAATCTATTTTTAAACTGATTTAAATAATCTTTTATTTGTGACATTTTACAATACAAGCTTCGACTGTTTATATGTGAGTGACAGGGTATCTTCTGCAATTTTTTCACTATTCAGCTGTTCTACTGTATAATACTCACAATAGTTTTTAAGTCAAATATACTTTCATCAATATTAGTGTCTATGTCATATATTTTATCCTCTGTTTCCATGTTTGATCTGATTTTTTGTTGGTCCAATTACCAACAGATGTTATATTTGATTGTCTGTTCAGGTCTGTATTTTGTAAGGTCCTCCATGTTTTTGATTTGTATACCGTTTGTTCCTTCTTTCACTCTAATCCACACCCTACAATTCCAGACCTGTTTTCTTAGTAGTCTTGCTTCCCTAGCAATATCTGCATTTTTTTTTTGTTAGATGCTCATTTATATAGACACTCTTTCCTTTCAAATTCTTTGCCTGTCTTAATAACTCATTTTTATATTTTCTGCTTGTAAATTGTATAACAATGTTAGATAGTTTATTTTTTCTATCTTTAGTTGGAATAGTATAACAGTCTGATATTGTGTCTTGATGGATGACAACACCTTTTTGATATAAAAAGTTTGTAACTTGTTGTTCCAATGATTGTCTTTCTTCAGGTGGTGCATCCTCCCCACTGGCTACACCAGAATCCACCACCCTTGCATATGTCCGATGCCTTGTTTCTAGTCCAGATATTATAACGTCATCTTTTCTAGTAAATTGTTCAAGTTCATCTACACGTTGCTCAAGTTTCTTAATGATCTTGTCCTTCTCTTTAACCAGATTTTGGAGTTCTTTAATTTCCACCATCAGTTTGTCTAGATTAGACATGTCTTTTGATATATGGTTTAATGAGGTCTTTATCTCCTCTATATCTTCCTCGAGTTTATCCGTTTTCCTGGGTGGTGCCATGCCGACTGTCGTGGCTCAGTATGGCCACTATTGATTACAAAAACAATTCTCACCAGTAGCCTCCACCACCACAGGTCCGGTAGTGATATCTTGGCTGTGTGTTTAGGGTCATTGTCCTGCTGAAAGATGGACCGTCGCCCCAGTCTGAGGTCAAAAGTGCGCTGGAGCAGGTTTTCATCCAGGATGTCTCTGTACATTGCTGCATTCATCTTTTACCTCAATCTTGACTAGTCTCCTAGTTCCTGCTGCTGAAAAACATCCCCACAGCATGATGCTGCCACCACCATACTTCACTGTAGGGAAGGTGCCTGATTTCCTCCAAACATGATGTCTGGCATTCACACCAAAGAGTTCAATAGCGCTTGAGGCAGCTTTGTTGTGATTAGGCACTATGTAAATTAAATAAATTGAACTGAATTCAATCTGTGTCTTATCAAACTAGAGAATTTTGTTTCTCATGGTCTGAGAGCCCTTCAGATGCCTTTTGGCAAACTCCAGGCAGGCTGTCATCTACCTTTTTTTAAGGAGTGGGAGGTGATGGTCTCGTGGTTAAGAGTTCAGCTTCAGATCAGAGGATCCTTGGTTCAAAACCTAGCTAGACCGGAAAATCACTAAGGACCCTTGGGGAAGGTCCTTAATCCCCTAGTTGCTCCCAGTGTGTAGAGAGTGCCTTGCATGGCAGCACCCTGACATCAGTGTGTGAATGTGTCTGTGTGAATGAGTGAATGTGAGGCATCATTGTAAAGCATTTTGAGCTTCTGATGCAGATGGAAAAGCAGTATATAAATAAATGCAGAGATGGTTGTCCTTGCTGGAGCTCTGACAGAGTGACCAACGGGTTCTTTGTCACCTCCCTGACCAAGGTCCTTCTCTCCGAATTGTTCAGTTTAGACGGGTGTCCAGCTCTAGGAAGAGTCCTGGTTTGATCCGAACTTCTTCCATTTATGGATGATGGAGTCCACTGTGCTCACTGGGACCTTCAAAGCATCAGAAATGTTTCTGTACCCTTCCCCAGATTTGTGCCTAAAGATAATCCTGTCTCAGAGTCTACAGACAGCTTCTTTGACTTCATGCTTGGTTTGTTCTCTGACATGTACTGTCAACTGTGGGACTTTATATGTAGACAGGTGTGTGCCTTTCTAAACCATGTCCAACCAACTGAATGTACCCCAGGTGGACTCTATTTAAGGTGAAGACACATCTCAAGGATGATCAGTGGAAACAGGATACACCTGAGCTCAATTCTGAGCATCATAGCAAAGGCTATGAATACTTACGTACATGTGATTTCTTAGTTTGTTTTTGTTGTTGTTTTTAATACATTTGCAAAAATCTCTTTTCAAAAAATTCAAAACTTTTCCTAAATTGTCATTATGGGGTATTGTGTGTATATATTTAGTAAAAGGCTTTAAAAAATCCTATGTAAATGTTTAAAGATTTAGCTAAACATTTAGCATCACACATTATTTTCAACCTAAATGCGATGAAAAAAGTGAGTTAAAACCAAGCAAACTAGTGAGAATTTTTTGTTTGTTTTACGCTCATGACACCTAAATATGGATAAAACTAACTGCTAATTTAAACATATACATATTAGTTTACAAAGAAAGCTGCTGTTATGCTGCTGTCCTCACTTTGGTGTCAGATTTGTAGTAATAAAATAAGTAGATAAATAAATAAACAATTCAATAAAAGTGAAACATGACTGAAAAAATATAGAAAATATAATATACCCTACCAAATGCATGGATCTCAAACATCAGTCATATACAAACAATATACAATTTCTTTATAACAAAAATGCATTTTTAACTTTAAAATTGTTCTCAGTTTTTTAAGAAACAGGCTGCACAGCGGCATCAATAACGCTGTCCATTAAACAAAATTCCTCTGCTAGTGTTTTGGCAGGCATCCAAATGCTGGAGGTCCAAGCCCATGGCAGAACAGATCTGAGCCTTGATGCTATGTATTGTTCCATAATTTCTTCTGTGGGATTTCCTCTAACCAGCTCCCCACCCGTCTGACTTAATATTTAACCCTTCATCACCACCCTGCTCCTGTCTTCAGGCTTTGCTAATCACTTGTCACATGACAACAATTACTCTTATATGTTTGTTGAGACACAATCGGCTCCTGAGACAGAAGCTCATCTGATAGTCGGGAATAAATCTTCCACCTCTGGGAAAGTATTCACCTCCAGTAAAGTCGGAAATTTAAGTATCCGAGGCTTGAGCCACAAAGTGACCCAGAACCATTAATATCTTAGACATGTAGGTTGAGCAGGGGGTTATCCCTCCTGTCAAAGTGTGTTTGAAACATGCGGAAACAGATTCTGATTCCAGCTGAGGCCTGTGAGAGCAAATGCTATTAAAATATTACCACAGGCTGGTTTGTTTCTAACAAGAGTTATTTGGCAAGACTACAAAATGCTGAAGGTAAGTAGCCATCTGGGAATCAAGAGTGCGCTCCCAGATGACGCTGAAAAAATGTTTTACATCCTTTTCCATTTCTGGATCATGTATTTTAGGACAGAGACACATCTGAGTAGTCTGCGCCGTCAGAGCAGTGATTTGTGTTTAATCTGTGAAGATGTTTTCAGCAGGATTCATTAAGTTGATTCCTAAATGTGAGCGTTTCATCTTTTAAATGCTCGAGCAGGTAAACATTGTTTGCATCACATAAACGTTCCTGAGAGATGTTACAAGAAAATCTTTATTTATGGAGGAAAATGTCTCAAAAAGTAAAAATAACATTGTCAAACTGTAATCTGTTGTACATATAAAAAAAGTCAATGGGCAATATTAGAAAAACACATTTTACACAGTCATTGTTTTAGGTTTACATGAAACTGTACTTTATTAGACTAGAATGCCTTCTTTTATCCAGATGAAGTTCCCATATCTTTGAATATATTTAACTACTTTCACCAAGGAAGTTGTTTTTGCTGGTATGTGTCTTTCTGTTTTCTGTGTGATTCTCAAAAGGTCAGATCATTGCAACATCCACCACAGTACAAAACCACCACTGGTCCCAGATGGCAACCAGCCCATCATCACCTCGCAAAAGTAAGCATGTACCTACTGCAGCCATGTGAAACGTGGGCACTTCATTGTCCTTCGATGATTATTGGGATCCTCAACACTGAGACACGTGCATGCTGGATCACACCCCGAGAAACATCCCACAAGGCCAAAATGTCATAGAGCTGATGTTCTCCCACAATGAAAGACTGCATCTATATAGCTCTTTTCCAAGAAGCAGGTGCTCAAAGCACTTTACAGTGATGCTTCACATTTACTTCCCCTCAAAGGTCTACATATCGGTAGGCCATCTCCTTATCCACTGAGCTAGCTTCACTACATTGCAAGCATTGCACCACTTCATTTTCCTAATTAATGATTCATTTGACAGAGTCATTCCAGAGGTACCCACGGATCCTCTAAAAAGACCTAGTACTAAGGATGCTTACCTTTGGTCACTGGTTAGCATCCATGTCTCACAACCATACAATAAGACAGGAAGCTCCAGGACCCAATAGACTTGGACCATCATTCTTCTGTATATGGGCATCACCAAACACCTCTGTTCAAGAAACCTCTAAGGCAGTGGTGTCCAAAGTATTCCAGAAAGGGCCAAGAGGGTGCAGGTTTTGTTTGCAGCCACTGACTCCAGCAGGTGATTTCACTGATGAACTCATCCCATCTGCTCAAAGTGATGTTAATCAGTGAAATCACCTGCTGGAGTCAGTGGCTGCAAACAAAGCCTGCACCCTTGGCCCTTTCTGGAATCCTTTGAATACCACTGCTTTAAGGCAATAAGCTCTTCCCAGGCATCTCTTGTTTTCACAGGTAGAGGACCCAGAAACATGAATGTCACTGTTGAAATAAGAGAACCTCTCTACAAGCTGGTCACCATTATTGCACATAGGTACAGGTCTGACGGCCAGGTCAAGGAAGTAATTAAAAGCCTGGATCTCAGTCTTGATCCAGGACAATCATAAACCCAGATACTCGGATTCTCACTCAGCCTTTCAAGTGCTACAATCGGGGTAGCCACTGATTCCACAACGATCACAATGTCGTCCACGAAATTCAAGGTCAATAAACCTGTCATCGCCAACAAAAGCACCAACAGACATAAATGGCTTTCAATGATATTTGGTGGAGAAGTGGGCCTTGGGTCAAGGAAGAAACCATCAACGTTTCCTATAGCTTCAGATCAACAGGCAGATGCAGTCTTTGATTTTCCAGGTTTTATCCTAATCTTGCCTTTGATCTCTGAGCTTGACTGAATCTTGTAATCATGATCAAAGCAACCAGCAATCATGATCTAAATTCAAGATCAAAGGTCAGGGCCAGGGGTGCCATAAAGGGGAGAATAAGGAGAAGGATTCTAGGGGCCCATGATTCACAGGGGCCCAAAGAAGCCCCTAATACAAATATAATACTGCCAAAATAATATGGGTGGTGGCCCAGTAAGCTTTCTTTTCGTGGGGCCCAAAACCCATGGCAGCGCCTCTGGTCAGGGCAGTACGCTGGCTTGGTGGTTAGCACTGCTACCTCAGAGCAAGAAGGTCATGGGATTGCTTCCTTTCTGTGTGGAGTTTGCATACTCTCCCTGTGTTTGCATGGGTTCTCTCCAGGTGCTCTGGCCCCCTTCATTTCCAAAGACATACAGGTTAGGTGAATTGGTGACTCTAAATTGACCATAGATGTGAATATGTTTGTCTGTCTATATGTGGCACTGCAGTAGACTGGTGTCCTGTCCAAGGTGTAGCCTGAGTCATACCCAGTGACTGCTGGGATAGGCTCCAACTTCCCCATAACCCTTAATTGGAATATGTACAGTAAGTATAGAGATTTAAAGGTCAGCTATCAGGATCAAAAACTGTTAGACCTTAGGGAAATTAACCCTGCACAGTGAAAAACAGAGTAATAAAAGGAAAATGTGAACAGAACATATCTGAACCTTGACAGATGCACTGAGTGTGTCATCATTTATTTAATTTCAGCATTGTAGATACAAAGGTTTGGACAGAAGCACCAGTTTTCCTCATTTATTCTGGTTCTACATGTGTGATTGGAAGCTAACCTCCATCAAAAAGGCAATTTAAAAGTAATATAAGTAGCAACTGCATTGCTTTTACAAAACAGTACAGCCCATATTATGTAGGTCAAATCAGGTCTCAAAAGAGGAGGCAGAAGTCTTTGTCTAACGTCATTTCAGCCCTGCTGACATTCTTTCTGCACAAAATCTCAATGGGCGTGTTGGGAGATGCAAGCACTCGCGGAAGAGAACGCTCACAAAGTGAAGTAATGAAGGCTGAACCGCTGCAGTGTGTCCCATGTGGATCCACGTCCTCATCTGTCAAGACATGTTAAACTGAACCGCAGTGACCTTATCGGCTGCTTTTCCTTCTCTCCTCGTCTCATCACGTCTGTCAGCCATTTCCAAAACGCCTCCTTCCGATTTTGTTGAAAACTCACCATTTCGTTGTCTTGCTCCAGAGAGCTGTACATCTGCGTCTGAGCTCCAGATGATGTCAGGACTGGCGTTGACCCAAAGCCTGCCGCCCAGAGAGTTCCTCATCAAGGTTGTCGGCACGTTGTTTTCCCTTCCTGTTCTTCCGTGATGTCTTCCTACCGGTTGCTGGAGCCTGTGGGAGTCATTCGAGGAGGAGGCCTGGGCCTCGAGCGTGGACGACTGTGCACAGTGAATTCCTATTAGCTTGACAGGGCGGATGGGGGATGGAGGGCGGGAAGGTGATCAGACCCCCAGCATGTGCCATTAACTGCCTTAAAATTCACTTTCCATACATCCTCTTCTGTCACCAGGGATGCTTCTCTTCCTTTATTTTGAGGATGAAGCAATTCCAGACATGGACATATGAGATTTGTCTGTGTGTCTGATCGACAAACCTTCTCTTCGACTGTTTGCTAGACTGTTTTTTTTCCAAGCCTCAGAAACAGGCCTGAAGAGAGTGCACAAATGTTGTTAAGCAGTCGATTTCTCAGTAGTTGTAAAAACGTAAAAATGTCATGCACCAGAAATCTCATTTGTCATAAGCCGTTAAATCACAATAATGCATTTATTTGTAAATGTGCAGTTCTGATCAAGTTAATGACCTAAAGGACAACAAGTGGAGCTGGAACCAGTTTCAGATTAATTCCAAACTCTGCTGATGTAAACACGATCACAGCAAAGTGAGCCTGTTTTACAGCCAACACCCGGTTTGTTTTGCATCATTTGCCATCAGTGTATGTCGAGTTTCACTTCTGCACTCCACTACGACCTCTGACCTCTCACCCTATCTCTCCCTGTCCACTGGGCCCACAGCAGTGATTTATCCCTCTGACATAACAACAGCTGTGTTGGGGGCTCCGAGCAGGGTGTGGGCTATTATTTGCCGTGACTAATCGATAACAGACTTAAAAAAAAAAAAAAAAAAAAAACAGCCATCGTGAGATTTGTGAGGGGGAAAAAAAAAAAATTACCACTATATGACACCAGAAACCCTCAAACTTTGATGTGGCGCCACAGACTTCATAAACAACATCTTGGTGGCATGACTGGAAACAATGCAATGGAATTTGAGGGTATGCCTGGGTGTGTCATGTTTCCACAAAGACATAAAAAAAACTTCAATAAGCTGGTGATTAGACGGAGCTGAAGTCAAACTTGTTTAGGGAGGAAAAATTAATTAAAAAAAAGAAATGTCTTTATATCAAGTGATTAAGGAGTCAGGCTACCAATATGCAGACTTGTGTTCGATTCCCAGTCACACTACCTGCATGTGTCCTTGGACAAGACACTTCATCTGCATCGTCTCGGTCCACCCAGTTGTAAGTGGGTACCATTCTTGGATCTGGAAGTAACCTGCCTTTAACTAACATCCTGTCCTGTCCGAGTCGTAGACTCTCATCTGCTTCACACTACAGAATCCTGGGAAAAGCACCGGCACCAAAAGGTCCTCTGGCTCTATATTGGACTTGCTTCATGAAACATTATGTAGCATGTTGATTACTGCACTGAAACAGAAGGTCCTTGGTTCAAGGCCAAGTGTGCCCTGTTCTCCATGTACCTCTGGTATAAAACTCGCATCCATATCAGATCTGCTGCACTCAAAACAACTGAATGAGGTGGGTTGTTAATTTCACCTTTAGGTTTTAGTTTACTTAAAATTAATCTTTGCCCAGTTTTTTTTTCCATCTTCATTTAGTTTGGACAAAAAGTTTTTGCTTTTAACTATAATATAGTACAATTTTGTGGAACCTGCTGATGAAGTAGATTTAATTAAAGTCAATGTTTGAAATTATTAAATGTGTTGTGACCTGAGCAAAAAAAAGACAGAAGCGAAAAGAAATTCTTGGATAACAAGTGAAGTAGCCTGATATGTTCTGCTACGTTCCACAATGCAAGTAAAAATTTTAGTGTACCCTCTCAGTTTGTGAAACATGATACAATATATACATCTTATTTCCAGAAGAAAAGCTTATTTATGTTCCTTAATTATTTTTGTCATTAATAGTAAATGTGATGTTTGACTTTTTTTTTTATCATGACAGACTTATTTGATAAATAATGTCATTAAATTTTTGAATCAAGATTTTTTTTTTAATAAAATAAGTTTTATTTTTCACATTTGCCAAAAATGACGATAAGGGGGAAAAAACAAAACATACATTTCCAACAAATGCACTGCATTGTTAAAGCCTTCATGCTTACATTTTTCAAGTATAAAAATGTAAGTCAAGTATAAATAGTCTCTGTTCCCATCATTTGATCCGTTTGTGCATGACCGTGATTTGTGTGTCAGACCAGCTTTGACTCTTCCCTGAGAAAGTCTTTGAGGATTTTCAGGTTGTTCATCATTCATTCTTCTTCAGTCAGCGCCTCGTTCGCAGTGGAGCCAGTCCTCGTATTTTGAAACAGTCTTTACCATCCTTTGTCTGGAAAAACAATAAAATGAAATGGAAAGATTCCCGTCATAAAAATCACATTCAACGAATTTTTAATGCATGAATCCCAGAAAAAGTGTGTGTGTGTGTGTGTGTGTGTGTGTGTAAAAGGTGATAATTATGCATTACATTCCACAATAGTGAACAAGCTCCAAGATTCGTCGTGCGTAAAACCACCTTTTACGCACGGATCCATTTAAATTATATAAACTGGTCATGCTAAAAGTCAAGCAAATTCCTTACAGGTAAAACTTTCTATTCAAAGCTTACATAAGTCCAATAAATAAAGTCTGGTCTTGAGTTAAAGATGCCTTTTTATGTTAAAATTTACCATATCAACCACATTAAAGCGTCACCGATCTGAAATCTTAAATCTGCGTGTGGAATAAATTCAAGTGTATTTACCCCTCGCCTCTGGTTGCTTAAGCAGAAGGTGCAGATGGTGCGCGGCTGCATCGCCCCGCTCTCTCCTGGCGTATGGACCACGCCGAGGCAGGGCTGCCCATCCGCGCTGCCCTCACCAAGAACCAGCACGTTGGCCAGATGGGCAATGTAGCTAGATGCCAAACGAAGAGTTTCAATCTTGGAGAGCTTTCTGTCCACCGGTTCTGTGGGTATGAGAGTCCGAAGTGCCGTGAATGCGGTGTTGACGCTTTGCGTCCTGCCTCTTTCCCTGGCGTTGGCCGCGCTCCGTTGTTTCATGACTATCCCGGCGCTTCCATCCAGTTTGCGTGAAATCCTCCCGCGCTTTGCGCTGGTGGCGCAGTAACCTTGGTCAGAGCTGCCGTCACTTTCGCTGCGGTTTTCATCGTCTTCGGACGTGACAAAGTCTGTGCAGATGAAGCGCGTCGCCACAGGACGCAGCATGGCGAAAGTCATCATTAAAAGTTTGAACAATCCCGGGGCCAGACCTGCTGAAAAACCTAACCGTCCATCTCAGTGTGCCACAAAGCTGCAGACCACTGGGAGGCAAAACTGTTTTAAAAAACGCTGGGAGACTTCTGGGTATCTGGTCAGCTGCTCTTATAACGGATGGGAGGAGCTGCAGTAACTTATGAAGTCCACTCAAGAATAACACAGAACAAATATATTGATTTGTAATAATATTTTACAATGCAATGTCCCAAAAAATACCAAGCAAAATGCCATGAAAAGCTAATCCATGTCACAATTGGTGTCCTGGGGGCCAGATAAGGCCTGCAAGTTGCAGTTTTGTGTTGTTAAATGTGATCTGACAGTTTCCTGCTGCACATCAAATGTGTATTCTAATACCAGAGATTATTGTTGGCTCATCTTTGTGACTCCACAAGCTCTTTCCAGGGAAAAACCAATCTCAATGGCCGGGGAGCCGGAGACCTGAATGTTACAGCCGAGATAAGAGAATGTTTCCACAAGTTTGACACTTTCACCACATATAGATACATTTCTGACAGCCACATACAGGAAGTCATTCAAAGCCTAGATCGTATTCCTGATAGAGGACGATCACAAACACAAGCACTCTGATGCCTCACTCAGCTTCTCAAATGCTGCAATTATTCATTGGTTTAACAATGATCACTGTCTGTAAGTCAAGGTCAGGAAACCTTTCCTTGACAACAAAGACACCTAAGCGAGAGGTTTCTGCAACCCATGCAAGCACTGAAGTGTAGGAGCCAGAACACATCCTTGATGAATGTAGTGTAGCGGCTGCACTCCGGTTTGTGTTGTTATGTCTCCGCCCATTTGCTCCCCTCGGGACACGAACTCACGATCTCCAGCATGGGAGTCGGACTCTCTAACCAGAAGGCTAAAACCCAGGGCTCAGGCCTTGTGACCAGAGAATCCTTTTGAACTGTTGGGAGTGAGGTTTACTAACTACATCTGCACAGCGACACCTGCTGGCCTCTGTTACACCCACCCCCCTAAACTCACTCCCATTCGGGTCACGGCACCATTGTAGCAGCTGCACTCCGCATTGTTTTGTTATGACTCCGTCCATTCGCTCCCCTCGGGACGCGAACTCACGATCTCCGGCATGGAAGTCGGACTCTAACCAGAAGGCTAAAACCCAGGGCTCTGGCCTTGTGACCAGAGAATCCTTTTGAGCTATTGGGAGTGAGGTTTACTAACTACATCTGCACAGCGACACCTGCTGGCCTCCGTTGCACCAGCATCACCAGGACAAATTCAGATCTTCTGCCGCCGCTCTGCACAACACTCCCAGTACCTGCTTGCCATGATGTCCAGAAACTTTTTAAGTGTCCTGCAAATTTTCTATAGATGTCCCAGTGAGCAGTCTGGTCAACTGAATCAAACACTAATGGGAAAATCAGCAGGGGTTGCAAAGAAGCACTGCAGATATTTCCACTTGCATTCAGTATTTGCAAAACTCGGGTTAGGGCATGGCTGTCATTGAAGAACAAATAGTGTTTGTTTTTTTAATAAGGTCTTGTTTTACAGATCTTTGACAGTTTGTGGTTGTGCCAGTCTGTATCCTCTACATAATTATGTGATACATGTGTGCATTATGTAGGATCTCAGTGAGACGTATGCCGTGTTGCAGCGTGTATGGATTAAGGGGGTTATGAGCAAGCGTAGATGAAAGGGGTGGTGGCCAAGTGGTTAACGCGCTTGGTTCAGTTCAGAAGGCTCCGGGTTCAAATCCCACCCCTGCGACATTTCTCCATGTAATGTGGAGTTGCGTCAGGAAGGGCATCCGGCGTAAAACCTGTGCCAATTCAACATGCAGATCCACCTTGGATTTGCTGTGGCGACCCCGAGTGCAAACAAGGGAGCAACCGAAGGGACTTTACTTTTTATGACCATGCGTAGATGAGATGAGACCACATTGCAGCAGTTACAAAGTTCACCAGATTTCCACTCAAAATTTGTGTCAGGTGGCGATGCATGTTTGTGTTCGGGCTGGGTGCTGTGGAAGGATCTGACCTCCAGTGTGTGCACATGAAGGTATACACACCCATGGAGCCTTGGAGCAGGCACCAAACGTACCAGAGCTCTGCGTAGCTCAACTATCTTTGATAGCCAAAGAGACGGAGGAAAAAATAGAAACAAATATAATTCTTTAACCATGGCTTGTTTAATTAGTGTGCAGAAGATGTTATCAGTGCATACAGCTGTTATTCAGTCTGACATCAGCATTCATGTAGCTCTTAAAGTTTAATGAATATATTTGTGTTGTTAGTTATCCACATAAACACAATAACGTCTTTCACTCAGTGTTACTCTCAATTTAGCATGTTCTGTGCATGCTGAACTTGGCAAAATACAGGAGCTAATCAGATGTGGGACTGAATAAAAAAAATCATGCAGACTGTATCTTGTATGCACATGACAGTATTTCCAATGATTTATACAGCAAAATCTGCTCACATGTAACTCAACCATGTTGTATAGTTCCCTCTCTTATTTCACTGTCCTGCATGGGACAGAAAGGGGTGCACATCACACACATGTACGCTATTATTGAGCAGTTCTTCTGCAATACATTGATGCATATCTGATATGGCAGTATATAATCATATAACCATATAGTGTAGGGTCGTATTAACATGGTAATGGTGCTGCCACCTACTACAGATTGTTTTTACTGGCCACTAAAAATGATAAATTTCTTTGGATTTCAGTGTGTTCAACAGTTTCACAGTGTTTAGGTTGTAATTGTGCAAACCTTTAAACAAGTAATGCATGAAGAGACTGTTCTTCCCAGCTCTCACCACAATTATTAAGTCAAATACAGGAAGGTTTAATTTGAACTTTTTTCGAGGAAGTCTGAACTACGTTCTACCCTCTGTTACCAAGTGTTGACAAAAACTGCTTTAATACATATTCAAAATGATCAATATTAATTAAGCCTGCTGTAGTGTCCCTGTATTAATTGGCATGAGCATAGGTCAAATAGATTGTAATTAAATAAAAACTGATGCTGGAATGACAAGGATTTATGTACCTGCTGAATCAGAACAACCCTATCTCACGTTGGGGGGCAATAACAATGACAAATGAGTGATTCCAACCATGTCAATCAACAGACTAGAGACAACCACCCAACACTCACACTGTCTGCTGGAGGATCAGTGAGATTCAAACATACGAGGTCTGTTAGAAAAGTGTCCGACCTTTTTATTTTTTCAAAAACCTGATGGATTTGAATCACGTGTGCTTGCATGAGCCAACCTTGAACCTTCGTGCGCATGCGAGATTTTTTTTTCACGTCTGTCGGTTGCGTCATTTGCTTGTAAGCAGCCTTTGTGTGAGGATGGGTGGCGTCTCTCGTCGTTTTTTCTTTGCAAGGAAATGGCGGAATGACTGGAGCAGCGCGACTGCATCCAATTTTGCCAGAAACTGGGCGACAGCCAGGTGGAAATCATTCGGATTATTCAGACGGCTTTTGGTGACGATCCTCTGGGCATCACACAGATTAACGAGCGGTACAACCAGTTTAAAGACGGCCGCACAACGGTGGAGAGCGCGCCGCACTCTGGTTGGCCATCAACATGCTGAAATGACCGGATCATTTCCAAAGTGAACGCTGTGGTGATGTGGGACCGTCATGTGACTATCTGAGAAATTGCGGAAGAGGTGGACATCATCACTTTTTCGGCACATTCCACTGTAACAGAAGATTTTGCCATGAAAAGAGTTGCAGCGAAATTCATTGGCACGAAGCTGATGGCGCAGCAAAAGTGCCACTGTGATGAAGTCTCACAGGACATGTTGTGACATGCTCACCTTGTCCACAATTTCTCGGATAGTCACACGACTGCAAAGCCACCGAAAGCCGTCTGAATCTTCCGAATGGTGGAAGAGGTGGCAAAATCTTCTGTCACAGTGGAATGTGCCGAAAAAGTGCTGATGTCCACCTCTTCCACAATTTCTCAGATAGTCACACGACGGTCCCACATCACCACAGCGTTCACTTTGGAATGATCCGGTCATTTCAACATGTTGATGGCCGCGGCTCGCTCTCCACCGTTGTGCGGCCGTCTTTAAACCGGTTGTACCGCTCCTTAATCTGTGTGATGCCCATAGCATCGTCACCGAAAGCCGTCTGAATAATCCGAATGGTTTCCACCTGGCTGTCGCCCAGTTTCTGGCAAAATTGGATGCAGTCGTGCTGCTCCAGTCGTTCGAACTCAAACCATTTGAGTTTGTCAACTTAAAATAATTTTCAAATATTTAATTGTTAAAGTTTTAGTAACTTTATAGTTAATTAAACTTATGTAAATCTAGTTTATGTTTTTCAATAAAAAAGTGACAAATTTATGACTAAAAAAATTTGCATTATATTTTGGATTAAATTTTTTGATGCATTCTTTGATTTACTTGTTGACAATAATCTGCTTTCTAAAAAAAAAAAAAAAAAAAAAAACTCTAAAAGGACAACAGAAAGAAAAATGCTAAATGGTAGCCCATGAACAGAACTTGCAGTTTTTCATAATGGTATAAACTCAATTAAAATGAGTGAAAGGAATGCACTGGAAATACATCACCAACACTTAAATGCCCCACAACGTCAAATGCACTTAAAGGAACTGAGCTGTTATGACAATTCATTTTTGAGTTAGTTTAATTAAAGGAAATGAGTGACTATAACTTTTTCAAAGTTTGAGTTACATTAACTTAATTATTGTATTAAAATGGAGTGTTTGGTTTAACAGTGTTTTAGGTTTAAGTTGATGATCAATCTGAGAATCTTTTATTTTGTATGACTGCATTTTGAGAAAAGTGCCCCCATTTAGCTGCTGATGTGTTGCTGCATTCTTCTGCAAACATCCCACTAAACCTTTACTGAGCCAGAAGAGCACTCATTAGGGCAATCGTGGGAAAAAATCACAGCTAAAAAGGATACATCTGCTGAATTTGGGGAAAATGTCATCAGAAAGCAAATGTAATAATTTGGAGGCTGGAAAGTAGGACTTTTGAGAATTTTCCAGTTGTGTGGAGCTGAGTGTGTTGGCAGAGTAAAATGATAAAATTATGACATACAGTTTGACCTAAATAACAGGTTTGACGTTTGTGTGAAATAGAATCCAATGTTGATACAGTACATGTATACTTTCCATACGAGACATAAAGACAACTGTTCATGCACAACGTGCCGTTTGTGCCATAGAGAGGTCAGAGGGCTGATACGGCATTGCAAACCTGGCACAAGTTACATGCCTGAAACCAGCAGCAGTCTGACTGAATTCCAGATAGGAAGCTTTAAGAAGTCATCATCGCCTCAAACACCTAAACCGACCTCTTTCAAGAGGATTTGGTTGGAATGCCTCCCAAAAGTGGAACAAATGGCTGAGCTCGCTAACCAGAGATCATTTTTCAGCTGGAACATTAGAACAGAGTCCACAGAACAGATAGAAACAATGGAGCTTTTCAAAGACCAGCAACTATAACAGCAACAAAAAAGACTAAAAAATAAAAATTTGTAAACAGAGATTTAAAATGCCTTGTAACAGTTTTATGTTTTTATCACTTTATGACATCAAATAAAAAAATTCAAGCTGCTTAATTAAAAACAAAAGTCTTTAAAAATAATGAAGGAGAGACTCCCTTTAAATCAAATACATCTAAATTCACTTCAGGGTTGATTTTAAAGCTACACTGTGTTGAATTTAGTGCCATCTACTGGCTAGTTTGCAGATTGTGTTATGCCGTCACCGGTTATTATTTTACTTCCCTTGATACTTTTGCTTCTTTGATGACAGGGACTCATGTTCTCTTTCCTTCTCTTGTCATAAACAAAGTGAATAAACATTTCACAAAAGTCAGCATTTTTATACTTGTTACCTTGCAGAGTAGCAAGTGTATGGGGTATAGGGAAAGAAGTACTGGTTCCTCTTCTTTTCTTCAGACTTCTGGCTATTCTGAAAAAATACCCGTTTTGCCCCACTGGCAACAATTATTGCCGAAGTGTATCACTGTCATTTTCTACTCAATAATAATAAAAAAATCTCAAAGGTACTAATGCAACTTTTCCACTTCTAAAAAAAATCTGGGCATAAACGGGCTAATATGGCAGCCTCCATAAGGGGGGCTGGTTGTCCGTAAATATGAAAAGCTCAGTCTTAATTTAATGAAAGCACACCGATTAATTTCTGTTAGCAAACACCCATAAATCCTACACAGTCACTTTTCAAATACTTCCATATCTATAAAAATCTCATATCCCAAGTTACATTTGCATTAGAAGCTGATGACCTCAAGCAGATTTTTTTTTTTTTTCCTTGCACATGAGACATTATTTTTGAGTGTTGCAAACACATCAAATCAGATTTGGGATATAAATGTGACTTTTGTCAATGTGTCTGCTGTAGGAAGAATCAAAACACTTTTATCACCCTGAGTAAACATGTCAAATGTGCTTTATTTTCATATTAGATTTGATTAAATTCTGGTCATATCAAATACAGACCACGAGGAAACATGACCACTTCAGATGAAAAGATCAGGATTTTTAAATTTTTTTGTTTTGGGGGGGGTGACCCCCCAAACAAACAAAAACAAATCCTAAAACAAGTCACTTCAACCAGCGGTGTGAATTCTGATGTGGCAATGACACATTACAGATAAATGACTGTATAAAATTAACAGTGCAGCAGGAACTCTGAAAAAGGACCACGATCACTTCCTACTCTTAGCCTCTAAAGCCCCTTGATCTGTTTAAAACCTCCAAAATAAAAACGCGCTGAACCACCCGTGGAAACGGCTCACTAAAGCAACAGGTGCAATCATTTTTTTTAATGCCTGTGTTGCATGTCAGAACCCTTTGAGGATACAGTTACTCCCAGACAGTGAGCGAGCCACAGGAAATCTTCTCACACGCGACGATTCAGAAGAAAAATTTAGAGTTCTTTTGGGCCGCTGGGTAAAATCTGTCCCAGGTTTCCCTTCATTTCCTTAATGTCCACAGAGGGAGACCCTCAAGCTGCTCTGAGCTCACAATGTGAAAGCAGTGGAGGAAGAAAAAAAGCTTCGTCTCTGCGTAATAATGCACAATGTGTCGTTTACCTGACAGCTACATTTCCTTCCTCTAGGAAAGAGGAAAAGGAGCTGTCATCGGACTGGATGTGAGTTGTGGATGGCTTCAACATCAATCAGGGCTTCATGTACAATGCTGCAGGGGAAAAATAGGCTTTAAGCCATTTCCTGATTTCCTCTATTTTTGTCACACTTAATGGTCTGATGTACAGACAAAATTAAAGACAAACATGAGTAAACACAATATACATCTGTTAAAATGACTGACTTATTGGCATGATAACCCATGTGAAAAAAACAATTACCTCTATAACTGATAGCAAAAATGCAAACAATTCTGATAATCTATCAGACCAACATACACCAGTATACAAGAATTTCTAGTACTTGAACAGCAAAAATATTTGTAATTTTGCCTCTGTGCACCAACACAGTGGCATTTAAAATGAAACAATGTGATCATAGTGTAGACTTTAGCCTTTAATTCAAGGGGTAACACTTAAATATCACAACCATTACATACATACATACACACACACACAGAGAGAGAGAGAGAGAGAGAGAGAGAGAGAGAGAGAGAGAGAGAAATCTCAAAGTCCAGTAGTTTGATCAGTGGTTTGACAAAATACTTCAAATAACATAACAGTCAACAAGGTGGGGGCTATTCACAAATGTTTATGGCTCTTTGCTGACTCAGAATTCATTCATGACCCAAGGGAACAATCCCCCCACCTCACCCTTTTGAAACTACTTTAGGAAATGTAAACTGAATAAATAACAAAAACAAAGGTACACAGTCCATTTACGCCCTTTTAATATCAAAACCAAAACTTTAGATAAACAGTAACATCTCCCCCTACTGGTACAGCCTTTGCACTACAGTCCCCAACCTCAGGCACAGGAATCCAAGAGCAGACATGCAGATACCTGAACAAGTCTCTGATCCAGAGTCAACGCAGATCTGGTGTTGATGCACCCAAGTAGGTTCTGAGGTCTGAAACAGTCGATTTGACGATCTTGGCAGGTATCATCGGCATTTTCAGCCTCTGATAAGCAGCAAACCTGTGACAGCCCCCAAAAGAGTAGTAGTAATTGCCCCCTTCTCGCCCTTTGATCCAGAGTACATCAATAGGAGGAACACTGGCGATGTCAACTGCATCCTGCAAGGAACGACCGTCAAATAAATAAATAAGACTGTAAAGTGAACATCTGCAGGTGGCAATAAAAGTGCTGTTGAATTATCTATTTAACATGTTTCTTTAGCCATCAGAAGCTGGTTTACAGATGCAGTTTTGCCACCGAATGCTCTCACAAGCCAAACCCACAGTTAACTGTGTGAAAAATAAAAACTCTGGGATATTATGATTTCCACCAGTCATGCATTTAGAACAGCGGTTGCCAAAATATTTTTAATATCAGTTTTCATACCAAGCAAAACAAAGACTGACTGTATAGAGGTCGAGTGTGTCTGACACACTGAGCAAAAGATTAAGGGGAGGAGCAGTTTTAGAGTAGTTATGGGGTACTAAAGACCCCAACCTGTCCCGGAATGCTAAAGATCCAATGATTCAAATTTACAGCAACAAATCACTAAAGAAGCCAGCTCAAAACACTACACACAATGAGTAAGATCTAGACCTTAACCTACCAAACAACTAACCTATAAATGATCAGAAAATAATTTTTACAGAAGTGCCCAAATGCAGACATTTTTCATTTGCATTTTATATACAGTGAGGAAAATAAGTATTTGAACACCCTGCAGTTTTGCAAGTTCTCCCACTTAGAAATCATGGAGGGGTCTGAAATTTTCATCTTACGAGGTCTATTACAAAAGTATCCGACCTCATTATTTTTTTTCAAAAACCATACGGATTTGAATCACGTGTGATTGCGTCAGACAAGCTTGAACCCTCGTGCGCATGCGTGAGTTTTTCCATGCCTGTCGGTTGCGTCATTCACCTGTGAGCAGGCTTTGAGTGAGGAGTGGTCCAGCCCCCTCGTCGTTGTTTCATTGCCAGGAAATGGCGGAATGATTTGGGCTTTTTTTCCATCAGAATTTTTTCAGAAACTGTTAGAGACAGGCAGCTGGAAACCATTAGAAAAATTTATCTGGCTTTCGGTGAAAATGTTACGGGCTTGGTAGAGAATAAGGAGTGTTACTGTCGCTTTAAGGACGGCCCCCAGCGGCTGTGGGGCGCGCCGCACTCCGAAGCCGCCATCGACAGGCTGAACGACCATTTCATTTCTAAACGGATGGCTGTCTGGATCCGTGACCATCGTGTGCCATTTCTCTGGTTATCACAAGAGCTGGACATCAACCATTTTCCGGCAGATTTCACTTTTAACAAGAGATTTTGTCATGGAAAGCCGAGCGGAGGCTTCGCGCGTCACGATGGATTCGCTACTGGAGCGAGACAAAAGCTCCGTTTTGGTCTCACAGGACGACTTTGAGATGGCGTTCAGACAGCTGTCGGTGGTTTTTCCATCGAGTGATTATCTGAGAAATTGTGGATGTGCCTGGACATGCCAGAACATGTCCCGTGAGGCTTCATCACGGCGTTGCTGTGCACCATTCGGCACCGCCGCGACGCGCAAAGCCTCCACTCCTCTTTCCATGACAAAAAATCCTGTAACAGTGGAATGTGCCGTTCATTTCCAAACTGGACGCTGTGTTTTATCCAGGACGTTGTCTGACTAGCACAGGAATTGTGAAAAGACGTGGACATCAGCACTTTTTTGGCACATTGAGACAGACGTGCGGAGGAATTCCGCGCGTCGCGGCGGTGCCGCATGGCGCAAAGCGACGCCCGTAATGAAGCCTCACGGGACATGTTCTGGCATGTCCAGGCACATCCACAATTTCTCGGATAATCACTCGATGGAAAAACCACCGACAGCTGTCTAAACGCCATCTTAAAGCCATCCTGTGAGACCAAAACGGAGGTGGTTTTGTCTCGCTCCAGTAGCGAATCCATCGTGACGCGCGAAGCCTTCGCTCGGCTTTCCATGACAAAATCTCTTGTTAAAAGTGAAATCTGCCGGAAAATGGTTGATGTCCAGCTCTTGTGATAACCAGAGAAAGTGCACACGACGGTCCGGCTCCACAGAGCCATCCGTTTAGAAATGATTCGGTGGTTTGTGGCTCTCGATGGCGGCACGGAGCGCGGCGCGCCGAGCGTCCTTAAAGCCGTCCTTAAAGCTGTAGTAACAGTCCTTATTCTCTGTGAAGCCTGTAAAATTTTCACCGAAAGCCAGATAAATTTTTCGAATGGTTTCCAGCTGCCAGTCTATAACAGTTTCTGAAAAAATTCTGATGGAAAAAAAGCCCAAATCATTCCGCCATTTCCTGACAATGAAAATCTGCCGAGAGGGCTGGACCACTCCTCACTCAAAGCCTGCTCACAGGCGAATGACGCAACCGACAGGCGTGGAAAAACTCACGCATGCGCACGAGGGTTCAAGCTTGTCTGACGCAATCACACGTGATTCAAATCCATATGGTTTTTGAAAAAAATAATAAGGTAGGATACTTTTCTAATAGACCTCGTAGGCGCATGTCCACTGTGAGAGACATAATCTAAAAAATAAAAAAAAAATCCGGAAATCACAATGTATGATTTTTTAATAATTTATTTGTATGTTACTGCTGCAAATAAGTATTTGAACACCTGTGAAAATCAATGTTAATATTTGGTACAGTAGCCTTTGTTTGCAATTACAGAGGTCAACGTTTCCTGTAGTTTTTCACCAGGTTTGCACACACTGCAGCAGGGATTTTGGTCCACTCCTCCATACAGATCTTCTCTAGATCTTTCAGGTTTTGAGTTTCAGCTCCCTCCAAAGATTTTCTATTGAGTTCAGGTCTGGAGACTGGCCAGGCCACTCCAGGACCTTGAAATGCTACTTACGGAGCTCCTCCTTAGTTGCCCTGGCTGTGTGTTTGGGGTCATTGTCATGCTGGAAGACCCAGCCATGACCCATCTTCAATGCTCTTACTGAGGGAAGGAGGTTGTTTGCCAAAATCTCACAATACATGACCCCATCCATCCTCCCTTCAATACGGTGCAGTCGTCCTGTCCCCTTTGCAGAAGAGCACCCCCAGAGAATGATGTTCTCACCCCCATGCTTCACGGTTGGGATGGTTTTCTTGGGGTTGTTCTCATCCTCTAAACATGGTAAGTGGAGTTGATTCCAAAAAGCTCTATTTTGGTCTCATCTGACCACACGACCTTCTCCCATGCCTCCTCTGGATCATCCATATGGTCACTGATGAACTTCAAACGGGCCTGGACATGTGCTGGCTTGAGCAGGGAGACCTTGCTGCCCTGCAGGATTTTAAACCATGACAGCATCATGTGTCACTAATGTAATCTTTGTGACTGTGGTCCCAACTCTCTTCAGGTCATTGACCAGGTCCTCCTGTGTAGTTCTGAGCTTTCTCAGAATCATCCTTACCCCACAAAGTGAGATCTTGCATGGAATCCCAGACCAAGGGAGACTGACAGTCATCTTGTGTTTCTTCCACTTTCTAATAAATAATCATAACAGTTGTTGTCTTCTACCAAGCTGCTTGCCTGTTGTTCTGTAGTCCATCCCAGCCTTGTGCAGGTCTACAGTTTTGTCCCTGGTGTCCTTAGACAGCTCTTTGGTCTTGGCTATGGTGGACAGGTTGGAGTGTGATTGATTGAGTGTGTGAACAGGTGTCTTTTATACAGGTAACAAGTTCAAACAGGTGCAATTAATACAGGTAAAGAGTGCAGAATAAGAGGGTTTCTTAAGAAAAATTAACAGGTCTGTGTGAGCCAGAATTCTTGCTGGTTGGTAGGTGTTCAAATACTTATTTGCAGCAGTAACATCCAAATAAATTAAAAAAAAAAAAAAAAAAATCATACATTGTGAGTTCCGGATTTTTTTTTATTTTTTTTTTAGATTATGTCTCTCACAGTGGACATGTGCCTAAGATGAAAATTTCAGACCCCTCCATGATTTCTAAGTGGGAGAACCTGCAAAACCGCAGGGTGTTCAAATACTTATTTTCCTCACTGTAGCGCCAAATCACAACAAAGCTGCCTCAAAGGGCTTCACATAAGTAAGGTCTAACTTTACCAACCCCTAGAGCAAGCACACAGGTGACAGCAGTAAGTGAAATCTCCCTCTGATGATGTTGAGATAGAAACCTCAAGCAGACCAGACTCAGAGGGGTGACCCTCTGCTTTTAACAGTTACAAGGTTTTTACAAAGCTGAAGAAACAGGAAGTCAAAACTACATCTGCTGGATTAGCTTCAGGCATGACATCTCACAGTCAGTCCAGCATCCCGTTGTCGGCAGTAAAAACCACAGCTAAGGTATAATTCATCAGCAGTAAATCGACAGGAAAGCAGAGAAAATACTAAGGTGATCGCTGGCTGCTAGCCCTAAGCTTCACTAACAGACCCAGAATTTAGATAAAGCTGAGGCAGAGACCTGTTCCATTACTAATAAAATGAATTTAAAAGCATAGAAAGCATAATTCCACACTATGCCAGTATGCTAGCGATATGAGAGGGAGAATAAATGCATACTAAGTCTGGACTTGAATGTCTCTACAGAATCTAACTGTTTTATCTCCATAGGGAGGTCATTCCACAACACACGTGCACGATAAAAGAAAGCTCTATGGCCCGCAGACTTTTTATTCACTATAACACCTTGACAATATAGAGCCCGCGCCGGTACGTAGGGTTTAATTAGGTCAGTTAAGTAGGGAGGTGCTAGTCTGTGAATAATTTTATAGGTTAGTAACAGTACCTTAAAATTTGATCTTGCAGACACAAGAAGCCATTGAAGAGATGCCAAATTGGGTGTAATGTGGTTGAACTTTCTGCTTCCTGTCAAGAGTCTGGCAGCAACAGTTTGAACCAATTGGAGACCCCTAATGCTGGACTGCGGTAAACCAGAAAATAGAACAATGCAGTAGTCCAGTCTAGAAGAGACAAATGCATGGATCAGATTCTCTGCATCAGCCATACACGGGATGGGATGAATTTTGGATTATTTTGACCGCTGCAGGGTCTGCAATCAATGTAGAGAAATTGTCTTTTTCCCAATAAACACCCTCGAAAACAACAGCCACTCTGAAGGACCGATAAGCAAATAGATAAGCAAAAAGGTTATTGATGTCGGTGGATCGAATCATTTCTTAACAATTCTCAAAAAGAACTGGTTCTCGATACCCATCCTTAGTTAGCACTTGGATGGTCAACCTCTTCAGACCACCAGCGTCAGTGTTTGTTTCTCCAGGTAAAACTGGAGTTACATCAGGAAGGGCATCCGGCGTAATCTTTGTTCCAAATATCAATGCAGATGTGGCTTTATCCGCTGTGGCGAGGCTGAACAAAACGGTTGCAGCTGAATGGACGACAACAACAACAACAACCTCTAGCCTTATGCTTGAGGCCATGTAAGTAATCACTGAACCATTTAAGGCCATTGTATTTTTTTTGGGGGGGGGGGGGGATTTTAATATAGGTGGACCAATCATGTCGAGTGTGGTTGCGAGCGCTGAGTTTAAGCTGTCCACAAGACTTGTCTACTGAATGGTCATTTTCCAAAAGTGACGCCAAGATATCAGGCAGTCTGTCTGGCTCCAAGTTCAATTGTAATTGAAGAGTTGATGTGTCGCTGCAATGATATACAAGGTTCTTGTTCCAGCAAACACGGCAACGAGACTGTATACTTAACAAGTGAGTGATCTGACATCACTGACGCAAGTGATATGAGGTCAATATTTGTGACAGCAATACCGCAAACAAGGACCAAATCCAGGGCATTTCCCCTTATGTGTGTCGAACCCTGAATGGATTGCAGGAATCCTAATACATCTATAATGTCCATGAATGATTTGTAGAGGGGGTCAGAAAGGGTGTCTAATTTGAAATACCCCTATAACAGCAGTGATATAGTCAGTAATTTCAGCTTCTTATCAGCCGAAATCACCACAGCAGATCCAGTGTAGATCTGCATGTCTGTTTGGTACAACTTCTAAACAGGACGCCATTCCTCACACAACTCATTTATATGGAGAACGGGCACAGGTAGTCTTGAACCAGGAACCTCCTATTTTGAAAGCAAGTGTATTAAAGCATTCACCACTACACTGTTCCCCTCATCCCGACAATATGTATACTACTACTACTATACATTCTCACAGTCAGGTATACGTCACTTCCGGCGAAAACTAGGTGAGAATTCGTACTTCTACATCCATGTGCTAGCAATCGCTCTGTGAAAACACGCTTGGGCTGGATATATGGGTTGCCGCGGAGCCATGTCACTTCTGGCGAAGTGACCAATCCGAAGACAAGAATTCGTACTTCCGCAACTGGCCGCCCAATGAAAACCACCTCGGGCTGCATTGAATGTCGAAATCAGCTGGTTTTGTTTGTCTCTAACTTGCTTCTAACAGCTAGCTGATAGCTCTCACTGCCTGCAACGATAAGATTTATACATCAAGTTGACCTGAAATGAACCATTGTACATTAAATTGACTTTATTGACAATTGTGACCCCTCTGAAAAGTGAGCAAATTACATGTATTTGTATTGAGGTCGGCGATGTTTTCATCAGCCAGAAATGGCCACCAGAGGGCGCTCGGTGTAAAGTCCGCGGCAACCCATATGTAGGTATTCAAGTTTTTAAAATTATTTTTATGGCACATTACGACCCCAACACCTTCCCTTTACAATTGGAGGGGAGAACCCAGCAAATCCTCATGTTTAAGAACAAGTCCTTATTCCTTTAACTTTAACTAGTAATGACTTCATGACTTTCTTTGCTAATAAAATTTTAACTATTAGAGAAAAAATTACTCATAACCATCCCAAAGACGTATCGTTATCTTTGGCTGCTTTCAGTGATGCCGGTATTTGGTTAGACTCTTTCTCTCCGATTGTTCTGTCTGAGTTATTTTCATTAGTTACTTCCTCCAAACTATCAACATGTCTATTAGACCCCATTCCTACCAGGCTGCTCAAGGAAGCCCTACCATTATTTAATGCTTCGATCTTAAATATGATCAATCTATCTTTATTAGTTGGCTATGTACCACAGGCTTTTAAGGTGGCAGTAATTAAACCATTACTTAAAAAGCCATCACTTGACCCAGCTATCTTAGCTAATTATAGGCCAATCTCCAACCTTCCTTTTCTCTCAAAAATTCTTGAAAGGGTAGTTGTAAAACAGCTAACTGATCATCTGCAGAGGAATGGTCTATTGAAGAGTTTCAGTCAGGTTTTAGAATTCATCATAGTACAGAACAGCATGAGTGAGGTTACAAATGATCTTCTTATGGCCTCAGACAGTGGACTCATCTCTGTGCTTGTTCTGTTAGACCTCAGTGCTGCTTTGATACTGTTGACCATAAAATTTTATTACAGAGATTAGAGCATGCCATAGGTATTAAAGGCACTGCGCTGCGGTGGTTTGAATCATATTATCTAATAGATTACAATTTGTTCATGTAAATGGGAATCTTCTTCACAGACTAAGGTTAATTATGGAGTTCACAAGGTTCTGTGCTAGGACCAATTTTATTCACTTTATACATGCTTCCCTTAGGGCAGTATTATTAGACAGCATTGCTTAAATTTTCATTGTTACGCAGATGATACCCAGCTTTATCTATCCATGAAGCCAGAGGACACACACCAATTAGCTAAACTGCAGGATTGTCTTACAGACATAAAGACATGGATGACCTCTACTTTCCTGCTTTTAAACTCAGATAAAACTGAAGTTATTGTACTTGGCCCCACAAATCTTAGAAACATGGTGTCTAACCAGATCCTTACTCTGGATGGCATTACCCTGACCTCTAGTAACACTGTGAGAAATCTTGGAGTCATTTTGATCAGGATATGTCATTCAAAGCGCATATTAAACAAATATGTAGGACTGCTTTTTTGCATTTGCTCAATATCTCTAAAATTAGAAAGGTCTTGTCTCAGAGTGATGCTGAAAAACTAATTCATGCCTTTATTTCCTCTAGGCTGGACTATTGTAATTCATTATTATCAGGTTGTCCTAAAAGTTCCCTGAAAAGCCTTCAGTTAATTCAAAATGCTGCAGCTAGAGTACTAACAGGGACTAGAAGGAGAGAGCATATCTCACCCATATTGGCCTCTCTTCACTGGCTTCCTGTTAATTCTAGAATAGAATTTAAAATTCTTCTTCTTACTTATAAGGTTTTGAATAATCAGGTCCCATCTTATCTTAGGGACCTCATAGTACCATATCACCCCAATAGAGCGCTTCGCTCTCAGACTGCAGGCTTACTTGTAGTTCCTAGGGTTTGTAAGAGTAGAATGGGAGGCAGAGCCTTCAGCTTTCAGGCTCCTCTCCTGTGGAACCAGCTCCCAATTCAGATCAGGGAGACAGACACCCTCTCTACTTTTAAGATTAGGCTTAAAACTTTCCTTTTTGCTAAAGCTTATAGTTAGGGCTGGATCAGGTGACCCTGAACCATCCCTTAGTTATGCTGCTATAGACTTAGACTGCTGGGGGGTTCCCATGATGCACTGAGTGTTTCTTTCTCTTTTTGCTCTGTATGCACCACTCTGCATTTAATCATTAGTGATTGATCTCTGCTCCCCTCCACAGCATGTCTTTTTCCTGGTTCTCTCCCTCAGCCCCAACCAGTCCCAGCAGAAGACTGCCCCTCCCTGAGCCTGGTTCTGCTGGAGGTTTCTTCCTGTTAAAAGGGAGTTTTCCTTCCAGCTGTCGCCAAGTGCTTGCTCACAGGGGGTCGTTTTGACTGTTGGGGTTTTTACGTAATTACTGTATGGCCTTGCCTTACAATATAAAGTGCCTTGGGGCAACTGTTTGTTGTGATTTGGCGCTATATAAATAAAATTGATTGGTTGATTGATTGAAGTCGGGCAAGTTGCCTTTTCCCCGTTAGTTTATTTATTTCAGAATTAGAGTGACTTGTGAGTGATGAAAAGTTGAAGCACTTCTGAAATAGTTTTCAATCCCTTTGCACATTGCTTTTTCCGAAGTTGGTGCACAGCCTACTGTCTGACTTTGGTACTGCAACTATAAATGAGCTGAAACCGAAGCTGACCACAGATGATGTTTCGAAACCTGTGTCGATTCCTGAGGGTTAGACTGTTTCCTTCTTACTACGTACTACGCCCAAGCATCATCAGAACAGCAGTGTAAACACATATCATTACCTGTATCGCTTTCACAAGACTTTGGACTTTGTCCTCGTCCAGAACAGGAGGAATCGGTCTGATGATGATGTCCATTGGGACATTATGAACTGCTTCAACACTGTCAGAGTGAATCGACCTGTTGTCGTTATCTTTCAGATCCGCGCCAGAATAAGTAGACATGTTCCTCAGATATTTAAAGGCAAACCCTGTCAGCTTAATTTGACTTTTGACACCAAGAAATAATTGAAACATTTGTCCAAACGATTATTTGTCGGGTGTTTGGTTTGCTTCCTGGACAGGGAGGGTCTTCAAGTGGAAAGCGTTCATTGGTCGTCTGGCTTGTCAATCATCGTCATATGTCCCACACCCTCCTTCCTCTTAAAGTATATTTGAGGCTGTAAAGTTGTTTATGCTAACATCAACAGCTTGCGTAACTTTGGAAATGTAATGTTTTGTTGTAAATGTAATGTTTTTTGCACGTCTACGCTGTCTGCCTAGGTGGTTGCTATCCAAAAATGTTAAAAACAGGATTCAGTAACACTGAATGGGTTTACAGCTAAATAAAATCTATTTGTATGGACATTTCTGCAAAACGTGGCAAATTTAACAGCAGTGTAGAGAATAAGATGTAATATTATTGCACATTTTTCTCAAAATGCTGAGTGCATGATGAAAAATCACAATTCAGATACAGCTTCTATAGAACTTCATCTGAGAAGTATTATTTCTCTTTTCAGTGTATTTCTGTGCAGAAATCACTCTGACTTAACTGATTACATTCACTCCATACCTCTGTCAACCACCACCTTCACTCTTGGCATTCATACAAAATCCTTTCTGCAGGGTTGTGGGGAGGACTGACCAGGTCCAGCAAATGGCAGCAAGCTACATGGTAAGTTCAGCCACACCTGCTCCTAATTTCCATCATCCATCCAGCAAGTGGCAGACAGGTCTTTGAGATATTACATAAGCAAAACAAAGTTGCTTTTCAGATTTTTGTGGTGCAGCAGAGTTTAAATTCAGAGACATACAGAATGGTATCATCTATTGTTTTTCAGTTACGGTGTTAACAAAATGAAAGGGATGGGCTCAGTCCTTTATTCATTCATTCACTCACTGCATTTTACAGTGCACCTATTCACGGCGCTTCACTTTTTCCACATTTTGTTAGGTTACAGCCATATTCCAAAATGGAGTAAATTAATTTTTCCCTCATAATTCTACTCACAACACCCCATAATGACAAGAAAAAAGCTTTTTGGAATCTTTTGCTAATTCTTCAAAAACGAAACACTAAGAAATCATGCGTACATAAGTATTCACAACCTTTGCTCAATACATTGGTGATGCACCTTTATCAGCAATTACAACAACAAATGTTTCTGTACACTTCCCCAGATTTTTGCTTAGAGGCAATCCTGTCTCAGAAGTCTGCAGACAATTTCTTTGACTTCATGCTTGGTTTGTGCTCTGACATGTACTGTCAGCTGTGTGACCTTACATGTAGACAGGTGTGTGCCTTTCCAAATTACGTGCAATCAAATAAATTTACCCCAGCTGGACACCAATTAAGCTGTAGAAACATCTCAAGGATGATCAGTGGAAACAGGATGCACCGAAGCTCAATTTTGAGCTTCATGGCATAGGCTGTGATACTTATGTACATGTGATTTGTTAGGGCCCGGTCCCACTGGTGTTTATGAAGGTTTGCGTATGGATTGCGCACAAAATTGGCTCATATTCGCTAAACAGCTGCAATATCCGTGAAACATGCTTGTATGAGTCGGCTGACACCCGCACACGTCCGCAATTGTCCGCAGAGGCACGTTTGTCTGTTGCCAGCATTTTTCAGCTGCACAAAACTTTGGTGGCCGATGACATCCGCTGCACATACTCAATACATACTCAAGCTATGCGCTGTATATTTGCCATTATCCGCTGATATCCGCAAATGATGGGGATTTACGGCTTGGCAGCGGACTGGGGCAGTGTGTAAAACTGATATTTAGCATGCCTATCACGTCCACATCACGGACTAAAATAAGTTGTAGTGACTGCATACAGATTGGCCACAAATAAACAATTTATATTACGTCTGCCTTGCATCTGATTTGCTGACAATCTGTGAATGCATAACAATCATGTCGCGTAAACCCAAAGTACTATATGTAGCAGAAGTCGATATACCTGCCAGTCAGTGCCAGTCCAGCTGTGCAGACGTGTGATGTAATAGCTGCTGCGATCCAACAACATACTGTAAATCTCCAGCTGCAGAGACGTCAGCCGTGGACCTCGGTTCTCTTTCAGGACTTTTATTTAACAGCAACAAAAGGAAGAGTTGCTGTTACAGCTGCAACTCATGCTGAACGCTGTCTATTTTCATGACACTATAAAAAAAAAACACCGTCTCACAACCCCGAGCGGCTTCCCCCCTCCCACTCCCCAAACTAATGAACAATTAACCCTTGCATGACAACATGAACATCAAATCCATGATCATTACAATGCCAATCAACTTGTTCAAGTCCAGCAATTGCTCCAGAAGCTGTAGTGTTGGTGTGAATAGTGATGCCGAAGGCCCGAGTGCGCTTCTTTTATGACCGAAACAACTACAATGCCTGTCACACCATGATGCATCCAGGAAGCATGAGGAACTGATACGAATTTTGTATATGTGTATGTGTTTGTGTTTATTTTTTCCTGCAAAAGCCCTTTTCCCATTGTACTCTAAATATGTTTCTTGTCAGCTGGTGTCCGCTGAGTCCATCAGAAAGTTTCGTGGAGGCTCAAAAGTTTGAGCAGACATCATCCGCTACCCTCACTGTCCGTGTGACTTTCGCCACCACATTGAGCCAGCTGAAAACCCATTCATAGGCTCCTTCACACATCGAACTGTCCTGGGGCCTGTACTATGAAGCGGGGTTAACTTACTCAGATGTAACCCAGGGTCAACCTCTTAAACCGGGGTTGACAAAACCTGGTTTTCTCAAGTGGTGTTAATCGGTACTACAACGCTGAATACGATGTTGATTTGTTGAACCTGTGTTAACCTAATTGGAGTTTGTGCGCATTCACATAAAAGGGGTAGGTTGCACATCACCATTTTTCAATGATGGCGCGGTCAACTTACTTTACCGAAGAAGAATGCACGATTATTATGCGGAGCTACGAGGAATTTAAATTAATGTTAAGGGGGAAATCGAACACATCGTCTGCCAATAAAGCAAGACAGGCTTGTTGGCAACATATTGCTGATCGGGTAAATGCGTACGTACAATCCAATTGTTCCCCAAATCTGTTACAGATGATTAACCTGTGGAATGTCTAATATGTGTAAAAAAATGACCTTCTTTCATTAATTACGCCCAGATGCAACACGATTCAGAAGTGGGCATAGGCCTACTAATAAATGTTAGGTTAATTTAATGTTTCCTAAATAGGCTACCTTGACTGTATGATTGCTATTCCTAATCCTGTCAATATTTCAGATGCAATAGCAGTACCAAACGCACCTGGCAGCAGGTGAAGATGAAACGGTAGGTTTATATTCATATCTTGATAAGCCCCATTTCGCCTAATTAATGGACATGCATTAGACCTATTTTGATATTAGTAATTAACCGCGATTGCATAAAACCCTTCTTTGATTTGCATTGTGGATAAATGGCCAGGGAAAACGACAAATGCATCCAACAGTTTAGATAGAGCAAGTACTACCTCGCGAATCATACGACATACAGTATTCTTGCTCAGATGTTCAGCATCACAGATGGAATACATAAATTGTCCACTGGCAAAATAGGCACAAGGCACATTATCTGCTTGATCGTCGGGGCATTGCTACACTGTAAAAAATGACTTGTTTTTACAGGAAAACGCTGGCAGCTGTGGTTACCAGGGAATTCCTGTAAAACATACAGCAGCACAGTAGATAACATTACAGACATAATATGTATATGGATTTACAGTAAATGAACCACGGCTGACTCACATTAAAAGAACTGTTAAATCTACAAACAAGAGCTCTCTTTTTTGTACATTTAACTGCTGTATTTTTTGCAGGAATTCCCTGGTAACCACAGCTGCCAGTGTTTTCCTGTAAAAACAACAGTCTTTTTTTACAGTGTACGATGGGTGATGTTACAGACTTCTGGCCCGTTCAGCTGACAAAGATAACGAATTCCCTCAGCTGAGAATCTATATCTTTCATAGAAAATATCGTCCGGGTATGTCAGCAGATTCTGGAGGTCTTTAAAAACCCTCGCCCTGCGAAGAGAGCCCCTCACAATTTGTGCCCCAATATCAAACGGATCATCCAGGTAGGCCGGCATTGTCTTCAGAGTGATTGAAGGTGGATGGACGGTACTTATAAAGGGAGCAGTTAAGCGAAAATCTCAAGCTAACCGAGAACATAACCTGCTCGGAGCAGGTTTGGCACACAGCATAAATTGCCATGGCAGCATACCTCGATCAAACCTATCCACCTTTCGTAGTACGGGTTAACCGGGAAGTTACTCCACACGTCATCAACTTACTCCCAAAGTTACCCTGATAAGCCAGTAACCCCGCTTCATAGTACAGGCCCCTGGCCTATAACTGTGCCACACTCACATGTATTTATCATGTAGTTTTTAACACTTATTTTACATATGGAGAAATATGCTCATCTTCAAAAACAAAGGAGGAGTGAATTTTTATGATACTGGTGCGATTAATATCCTGTGGCTGCCCAGTGCTTCAGAATAGGCTTTTGATTGGCAAAAGCTCCGGCGCAGGGTGTGAATTCTGCCAAGCAAAGAGAGGACAGATCTCGATGCAGGAACGTGCAGCATGGCTCTCCATTTAGTCAAGGTCAGACTTAACTGAGGAAAAAGACAGTGGGACTGTGTGTATTTTTATCTGGATGTCAGAGGACACCCAGCAGATTCTCTTTGTGAGAAGTCGCCATAGAGAAAGAAGGTTGTTTGATGTCCTTGCTCTTGCAGCCGCACTGAACACCAGCACAATAAGAAGATGCTGTCAGCTCATGAACATAGTCAGGAAGTATGACATCATGAACCCCAAGTGAGCTGGATTCCATCCACATTTGCATGCAGACCTCAGCAAATCCCACTCAAATCTGGCTCCCCCAACATACATATATGTTTTTAAACTGGGAAAATCATTCTGCTGAATGCAGCGCTCTGTGTTGCCAGTGGAAATGTGATGTCATCCACTCATCAGAACCCCAAATCCACAGAAGACTGACAGTTTACATAATTTTTGCCAACGGACAAAGTAATTAAATGCGTAACTAATCCATTTGCTCTATGCGTCAAAGTGTGACACTTCCTCCCATGTAGTAGAGTATTTATTTCACGGCAAAGCTATTTCTCATTAAAATTCACTTTGGCAATTAGACACACAGTTGAAAGAGCCAAACCAGAATCCTTTGGTGACAGAGTTTTTTTTGTTGTTGTTGTTGTTGTTTTTAATGAGTTCACTGTTTTGCATTGTGGAGTGTTGCATGATATAGTCTTTCCTCCTTCAAAGTGAACTTGGACTTATTGTATTTTTGCAGAGATTTCAAATAGCCAGCCAGGTTGCTGTGGTTACAAAAGAATGTCTGGGCTTGCAGCTTTGCACAGGTAAAGTGGAAAACTTCAAAGATCCACAGAGCGGAAACACAACTATTGTTTTCTCCAACCCACAGCTAGAGCATGTTCTAATGAGACAATTAAAAATGATTTCTTGGACAGGAGAGGCAGGCCATTATAATGAATTATTACAAATACTTTGAACTGCAATGGCGGCACCTTTTATGTTGATTAATTGGTCACACAGGGATCAGTTACAACATGAAGGAGGTCTATATATAATATGGAGTCATTAGCAGTGGTATCAGTGCCTTATACTTCCTTGTAGAATAAAACGGAACAAAATAAAGCTTGTAATTTAGCTGCTGCAGCGAGTGGAGTGAAATGACAGTTGTGTTGCAGCAACAGCAACAGTTTGTTTCCTCACAATAAAGCATCGTGTGCAAAACTGAAAGCTGCTTTCATACTTTCATCTCTGAAACATTAGGTCAGCTGTGGGAGCATGTGCTGGTGCTGTGTACCACCGTATCCACACCACAGAACCACCTCGAGTCCTGGATGACAACCACCCAGGCAGACAATAAGTGTATTACAGCCCAGTCTCACATTTTTGCTTGTTTGTTTTTTGTAATGCCATCAAAATGTTTTACATTTTCATGACATGGTCAACCTTCGATCACTCTTTTAATCCCCACCCTTTATAACCATTTATTTGTGGCAGCCAAGTGAAGCATGGGCGTGCCCTTGGGCTTTTTCCATCGCTGTGTGTCCACTACACTGAGGAAGGCAAGAAACGCACAACGTAGCTAAAATGTCAAAGCTGATAAGTAGTCTTCATCAGCACCCTCAAAGAAAACATGTCTCTGCGGTTACACATCGCACGGCTGCTGTGACAATAAAAATTATATGCCACCCATGGGAATTGAATCCGTGCCAAAAGCTCTGATTACCAGTCAGAAACTTTACCATTAAGCTACACTGTCCTGTGAAAGCTGGAAGTCAAAGTTATTCCAGCTGCACCCAAGGATCCTGCAAAGAGATCTAGTACCAAAGACAAAAAGGCATTGCCTTAGATCACTGATTAGTGTCCAAGTCTCACAATCATATAGTATGACAGGAAGCACCAGGACCCTAAAGATTTGGACCTTTGTTTTCTTGCAAAGATATTGGCATCATAAGCACCTTGGGGCAACTGTTTGTTGTGATTTGGCACTATATAAATAAAATGTATTTGATTTGATTTGATTTATCAATCAAATCAAATGTATTTGATTTGATCTTTAAAAAACTCACTTCTGTCCATCAACCAGGCATCTCCAGATTTCAAAGGCCTAAGGACCCATTTACATGAATGCCATTCTCTTCTCTAACAGAGCTGTTATAATGTAAACACAGCATCCTAAAATAATCCAAATAGATTCAGTTCAATTTATTTAATTTATGTAGCACCAAATCACAACAAAGCTGTCTCAAGGTGCTTCACACAAGTAAGGTCTAACCTTACCAATCCCTAGAGCAAGCACACAGGTGACAGCGGTAAGGAAAAACTCCCTCTGATGATTTGAGGAAAAAACCTCAAGCAGACCAGACTCAAAGGGGTGACCCTCTGCTTGGGCCATGCTACTGACACACTTGGCAATACAAATATATAGGAAATGTTGGAAGTCCATGCTGGTGTGCAGGACACCAACATGGACTCCCAAATAGACTTTAATATGTTGACATGAGTTTTGCAAATGACTTACTCATGACTACAATATGGTAAATACGAACAGCAACAAATCCCCCTGCGCTTTCACTATTTTAGAAAATGTCAATCTGAAGTCGCTGCTTTGCTGTCAATCAAAATCCACTTCATCTCACACACACACACACACACACACACACACACACACACACACACACACACACACACACACACACACACACACACACACACACACACACACACACACACACACAGACTGAAGCCAAGCATCACCTGCACACAAGAGAACCTGTCAAACAATATAGACATGTAAATCATCTCGACACTTTGGAGTGCCACTACACTCTGCGTGACCCCGTGTTGTCACAGCACCACTGTATTGTAACAGCTAACATTTCTCAATTACTTAGATTGAGTTAGTCACACAGGTACCAGCAGCAGGTCATGGAAGAACAGTTCCCACTTAATGATTTGCTGTTAATATTAGATTTCAGTCCCCACGGGATTGTCACACTTACAGCAGCTGGAGAAAATTACCTGCCAGCTTTCCGACAGGGAAGTGAGCTATATTTATTTATCCCTTTTTATACGTTGACATGCTTTTAAAGTGATAATTATTCTGACGGGGCTTTTCAGTCTTCAAACGGCACTTTAATGACAGATGAAGTGTCTGAAACCACGACACGGTTTAGCGGTAGTGGATGTTGCCGTGTTTTCAGCTGAACGTGTGACTGATTTGTTCAGTGATGTTGATTATTCACCAGTGGCTCTCACCGTCTAAACCTATGAAATTATTTTCTGCACTATTTCCTTCCACTGCAGCTGCTCAGAATGAGATTTCTGTTTAATGATCTTCCTCGCCTTGGAATGAATTTGCTCTCTCAACCTCCACCAGACAGAGTGCGAGGTTCTTTGGACTGAGTTTATTTATGTGTGGATTAAGCTCCTGCATTTACACTTAGCTCCACGTACAAAGCAGAAACATACTAACATGGGTGACAGTTTTATTTTGTCTTAAACTGATCATAAACATCTGATATCTCAGATCCATTTATCTTTGTCTCTGCATGTGCCAGTATATAAAGGAAGAAAAAAGCTATTTAAAGACTACCCTTCTTGACTTTTGCCTGAGTACTGATGACAAGTTGGATATCTAGGATGCATAAAAATGGGATTTTGACACAACTTCAAAAAGAGAAGCATACGGATGAGGTGGACCCTCTGCCAACAGAGAGACGAGGAAACAGATGGGTTTTTACACAAACAGCAGAAACATCAAGAACGCCGAGTTAAAGAGCTTGGCAGTCTCACTTGATGAAATGGTGAGGAATGGAGGCACTTTTAATGAGCATCTCTCCTGTGATGCAGAATGTGAAAGACAAACTGTTAGCTCTTAAAGGGGCAGTTACAGTTGGTCGGTCTTTCCTGGCTGTACCAGTGCTACTTCAGAGTAAATTTGGTCACGAAGCATGTAAATCGGTTATCGTGAGAATGACTGCATGGAGAATGTGTTTTAGTTTAAGGTGAATATTTTTTTAACTAGTCTTTGGAAAAGCCTAGACATGTATGTTGTAAAATGCATTGGTAGTTAAATGAGTCCATCCCCTCCAGTTTGTTAACACAGTAACTCAAAATCAATTAATGATATGATCTTGAGCGTGAGTATAAAAGGGGATATAATGAGGATAAACTGAACTCTGCCACCTGGGATGCGCACAGCAGTGCATTCTGAGTGCCACTTCAATCCTGGATGAATGAGGAGGATTGCGTCAGGAACACCATCCAGTGTAAATTTTGCCAAATCAAACATGCAGGTCACTAAATTGAATTTTCCGTACCAGACTGGTCCAGACCTGGTGTAACAGTGACCAACACAATGCTGTTGTTCAGCAGGGTTCTGGCAGAAACTGTGCTGGGTGAAGACAAAGAAGGGAGAGCATGCCCAGAGTCAGCAGGAGAGGAGGCAGGTTAAAAGTGTAGAGGTGAGAGTTGGAACTTTGAATGCTGGCAGTACAACTAATGAAGGAAGATTGCTGGCTGATATGATGGAGAGGAGAAAGGTACACATCCTGTGTGTACAAGAGGCCAAGTGGAAGAGAAGTAAGACCAGGAGCATTAAAGGTGGGTATGAACCTATTGTGGTGTGGTTGGCAGAAAAAATGGTGTATGTAGGATTCATTCTGAAGGAAGAATATATTCAGGAGTGCTAGAGGTGATGTTTGACAGGGTGGTGAGTGTGACGCTGGAAGTTGAAGGGGTGATGATGAATGTCATCAGTGCATATGCCCCACATGTGGGGAGTGAGATTGGTGAGAAAGATTGAGTTAGATGATGTGATTAAGAAATAAACATGAAGAAAGAATGATGATTAAATCTTACTTCAGTGGTCTATTTGATGAAGAGAACAGAGGTGGTGGGTAGGTAAGTAAGCACATAGTGCGAATTTGGTCAATTTGCACATAAAGTGCATGAAGCAGGAATCGTGTGCACAACGTTTAAACTCATAGCTACCTCGTACACCTGTTGCTACATCTACACTCAACAAAAATATAAACGCAACACTTTTGGATTGCTCCCATTTTGTATGAGATGAACTCAAAGATCTAAAACTTTTTCCACATACACAATATCACCATTTCCCTCAAATATTGTTCACAAACCAGTCTAAATCTGTGATAGTGAGCACTTCTCCTTTGCTGAGATAATCCATCCCACCTCACAGGTGTGCCATACCAAGATGCTGATTAGACACCATGATTAGTGCACAGGTGTGCCTTAGACTGCCCACAATAAAAGGCCACTCTGAAAGGTGCAGTTTTGTTTTACTGGGGGGGGGATACCAGTCAGTATCTGGTGTGACCACCATTTGCCTCATGCAGTGCAACACATCTCCTTCACATAGAGTTGATCAAGTTGTCAATTGTGGCCTGTGGAATGTTGGTCCACTCCTCTTCAATGGCTGTGCGAAGTTGCGACGACGAACTGGAGTCAGGTCGAGACCCTGATGAGGACGATGAGCATGCAGATGAGCTTCCCTGAGACGGTTTCTGACAGTTTGTGCAGAAATTCTTTGGTTATGCAAACCGATTGTTTCAGCAGCTGTCCGAGTGGCTGGTCTCAGATGATCTTGGAGGTGAACATGCTGGATGTGGAGGTCCTGGGCTGGAGTGGTTACACGTGGTCTGCGGTTGTGAGGCTGGTTGGATGTACTGCCAAATTCTCTGAAACGCCTTTGGAGATGGCTTATGGTAGAGAAATGAACATTCAATACACAAGCAACAGCTCTGGTTGACATTCCTGCTGTCAGCATGCCAATTGCACGCTCCCTCAAATCTTGCGACATCTGTGGCATTGTGCTGTGTGATAAAACTGCACCTTTCAGAGTGGCCTTTTATTGTGGACAGTCTAAGGCACACCTGTGCACTAATCATGGTGTCTAATCAGCATCTTGATATGGCACATCTGTGAGGTGGGATGGATTATCTCAGCAAAGGAGAAGTGCTCACTATCACAGATTTAGACTGGTTTGTGAACAATATTTGAGGGAAATGGTGATATTGTGTATGTGGAGAAAGTTTTAGGTCTTTGAGTTCATCTCATACAAAATGGGAGCAAAACCAAAAGTGTTGCGTTTATATTTTTGTTGAGTATATTTGTGTACACCAGCGGCTGAAAGACAGAGTGTACACTGTGAGAGCCCATCGAACCCTCTCACGGCAGGTGCCGGCCAAATTCCAGGTGACACACACAAACATCTAACACCGCTCGCATGGCACTTAGAAAATGTGTGGCCATTCACACTATTAACACGACAACAGTCAACAGACAATCATTGTCGTGCTGGCAGTGAAATTTGTCTACGTGCCAAGTGAGTGTGGCTTTGGTGTGTGCGCTAAAAACTGACAGGTGTGGCCGCCGACAGGAGCAGCTGTGGAGATCTGTTGATCTGGACATCCCAGCTGGACATCATGTACTGTGTTTGGACAGACATGGACTAACAACTGTGACATGTGTGTGTCTGCTTGCTGTCATCACGTGGACATAAATAAAAACATATATCACTTAGTGACGGGCTGCAGCGAGCACGCATGCTGCAGCCCATTGAGAGACTGCTCCCATGTTGAAACGGACCGTCAAATCATAACACACAGCGGGCGATCTGACTGTGACACCACCCACGTGAGCTCTGTTCCACATGGCATGGTGTCAGTCCTGTGGCGCGGCGTCCACAAGACACGTGTCGGGCAGGACACGCGCATGCGGCCAGCTGGATGCACTGGACCAGTAGATGTGAACATGAGAAGCGCAACCTGCTTCATCATTCATGCCATTTCATGACTATACAGTAGTGTTCAGAATAATAGTAGTGCTATGTGACTAAAAAGATTAATCCAGGTTTTGAGTATATTTCTTATTGTTACATGGGAAACAAGGTACCAGTAGATTCAGTAGATTCTCACAAATCCAACAAGACCAAGCATTCATGATATGCACACTCTTAAGGCTATGAAATTGGGCTATTCATAAAAAAAAGTAGAAAAGGGGGTGTTCACAATAATAGTAGTGTGGCATTCAGTCAGTGAGTTCGTCAATTTTGTGGAACAAACAGGTGTGAATCAGGTGTCCCGTATTTAAGGATGACGCCAGCACCTGTTGAACATGGTTTTCTCTTTGAAAGCCTGAGGAAAATGGGACGTTCAAGACATTGTTCAGAAGAACAGCGTAGTTTCATTAAAAAGTTGATTGGAGAGGGGAAAACTTATACGCAGGTGCAAAAAATTACAGGCTGTTCATCTACAATGATCTACAATGCTTTAAAATGGACAAAAAAAAACAGAGACATGTGGAAGAAAACAGAAAACAATCATCAAAATGGATAGAATAATAACCAGAATGCAAAGGCTCACCCATTGATCAGCTCCAGGATGATCAAAGACAGTCTGGAGTTACCTGTAAGTGCTGTGACAGTTAGAAGACGCCTGTGTGAAGCTAATTTATTTGCAAGAATCCCCCGCAAAGTCCCTCTGTTAAATAAAAGACGTGCAGAAGAGGTTACAATTTGCCAAAGAACACATCAACTGGCCTAAAAAGAAAAGGAGGAATATTTAGTGGACTGATGAGAGTAAAATTGCTGTTTTTGGGTCCAAGGGCCGCAGAAAGTTTGTGAGACGACCCCCAAACTCTGAATTCAAGCCACAGTTCACAGTGAAGACAGTGAAGCATGGTGGTGCAAGCACCATGATATGGGCATGTTTCTCCTACTATGGTGTTGGGCCTATATATCACATACCAGGTATCATGGATCAGTTTGGAAATGTCAAACATGTTACCTTATGCTGAAGAGGACATGCCCTTGAAATGGGTGTTTCAACAAGACAGTGACCCCAGGCACACTAGTAAATGAGCAAAATCTTGGTTCCAAACCAACAAAATTAATGTTTTGGAGTGGCCTGCCCAATCCCTGGACCTAAATCCAATTGAGAACTTGTGGGGTGACATCAAAAAAGCTGTTTCTGAAGCAAACCAAGAAATGTGAATGTATTGTGGAATGTTGTTAAAGAATCTTGGAGTGGAATAACAGCTGAAAGGTGCCACAAGTTGGTTGACTCCATGCCTCGCAGATGTGAAGAAATCATGAAAAACTGTGGTTATACAACTAAATACTAGTTTAGTGATTTGCAGGATTGCTAAAAAAGCATTTTGAACATAATAGTTTTGAGTTTGTAGCGTCAACAGCAGATGCTACTATTACTACTTTCTTTTACTAATAGCCCCAATGCATAGCCTTAAGAGTGTGCAAATCATGAATGCTTGGTCTTGTTGGACTTGTGAGAATCTACTGAATCTACTGGTACCTTGTTTCCCATGTAACAATAAGAAATATACTCAAAACCTGGATTAATCTTTTTAGTCACATAGCACTACTATTATTCTGAACACTACTGTATGTCTGTGACCATGGGTCGTCTACAGAGGAACAGACAGACCATATTTGTATTGCCCACTTGATAAGAGAGATTCAGTAAAATGCGGTGTTTTATATGGTGTGCGTTTTTTGTTTTTTTTTAAATACATCCATGTCCTTCCTGATATGATGCAGTTTCCCGCAGCTTTCACAGGACAGTGTAGCTTAATGGTAAAGTTTCTGACTGGTAATCAGAGCTTTTGGCGTGGATTCGATTCCCATGGGTGGTATATAATTTTTATTTTCACAGCAGCCGTGCAATGTCTACCACAATGTAACCACAGATACATGTTTTCTTTAAGGGTGCTGATGAAGAATGCATTGTGTTTTTTTTATTATTATTATTATTTTATTATTTTGAGAATGGGTATGATCGGGTGCTAATTGAATTGAATTGAATTAATTTATTGTCATTGCACAAGAAGCAAAACAAAATTAAAAACAGCAGCCCTCGAAGACACTGTAAAGATTAAAGTCCAGTAAATGCATAAAAATAAATAAAAAATAATTAGAAAAAGACTAATAAAAACATATTGCACATGAAGTTACACTAAGAGAAGAGTTGTGGTATTGAGGATGTTAGAAGTGGCAGGAAAGTATTTGAGGATGTTGTAAACCATAGACCAGGGGTCACCAACCCTGTACCTGGAGAGTCCCTTTCCATTGTCTTTTCCATGTCTACCTGCTCAAGTCAATACCAAAAACAAAAGCTTTATTAATGAAAAAAATGTGACGTTTCGGGCAAACTGCCCTTCTTCCCTGTCTGAGAAAAAAAGCTTTTTGCATGGGAGCGTTGTGGCGGTGCAGATCTTTTTGTTTTTGGTATATTCTTCTTCATCCAGCATGCCTTTTATGTGTTTTGGATGAGTGTGTTTTCTCGGCATTGCCTACTCAAGTCACACGTGATTTTTTTTAAAAGTGGTGTTTTCCAGCTCTTGATTGGCTGAGTGCACCTGATAGAGTTAATTGTCTGGGAGTGGAACAGCGAGAGTTAGGAAACATGCAGAGCAGGGGCCCTCCAGGAACAAGGTTGGTGAAGGATATGAATGAGGACAGTGTGACAGCAGTGAAATACGTATGCAGTAGGAATGATGGATATGTGCAAGGTGGAGGTGGGATTGGATCAAGGATTAGCTCTTAGCCCTCTTTTGTTTGCAATGGTGATGGGCAGCTCAGACACGAGTCTCCATGGACTATGATGTTTGCAGATGATGTGATTTGCATTAAAACTATGGAGCAGGTTGAGACAAACCTGAGGGCTGGAGATATGATCTGGAGAAAAAGGGGAATAAAAGTCAGTTGGACCAGCTACATGTGTGTGAATGAGAGGGAGCATGGTGAGTGGCTGAGGTTGTAAGGAGCAGAGGTGGTGAAGGTCGAGTTTAAAAACTTGAGGTCAAGTGTTCAAAGTAATGGAGTGTTGTAGATGGTGTAACAGGCGGAGATGCAGAAGACAGAGTCAGATGATGCTGGATTAGCAGTTGAAAGGAGATAATGAAAATAAACCTTTGAGAAGTTGGTGAACTAGATCAATGCAAAAGCAGCTTGGTTGAATATACCATATTACATAAGCCTGCCACCTGCTGAACACCGCCACCTGCTGGGCATGTTTTGGTGTATTGCAACTAATAATTGTATCATATGCATGATGGAAATTAGGAACAGGTGATTTAAGTTGCACATATTTTGAAATGAACTTCGTTATGTGTTTCTTTTGTTTCCAAGGCCACTGCTGCATTTTGGAAACACAAAGAATTTTTAGGCAAGAAGCTCGTTTTCACTTGCATCTGTTGATTTGTTAGGATTACTCCAAAGATTTTTGCACAAGCTCCACAAAAATAGAAAAAAAAAGGTGTGATTTTTCCCACATTTCTCGAAACATTTTCAGCCGATCTGTCTGAAAATTAATGTAATCAGACTCATCAAGAGGGAAATCTGTGCAATTTTAGTGTTGATTGGGAGTCACGGACAGATTCTGGAACATTTTTGAGCTTTGTTTATATAACAAGATTGTGAATTTTTCACCATTAGTTTCCAAAAAATCTAATGAATTGATCTTGATGAAACCTTCTAATCCAGTACATCCCAACACAAACAATCAACAAGTGAAATATTGTGCCTAAGGATCTGGAAGGAAACACAGGTGATGCTAATGACATTTGTGTTAATTGTAATCAGGAGATTACAGTCATTTAATGTTATGTATAATCATACAGACTGTTCAGTCTTGGTGGATGAATGCAATTTGGGGTATTGATGGTTGTATAATCAAGAAGAGAAGCCTTTTTTGCTGGTGACTGCCAACAGATGGCGCCAGATGAGTAACAAGGGTCAGATTAAGGGCCTGAAACAGGTGAGAGTTGATCTAAGTAATGATATTTTCTGCAGTTTTTTTTTTTTTTTTTTTTTTTTTGCCTGAAAGACAATAGTTAATAATAATAATAAATTTTATTTATACTGCACTTTACATCTAATTCCAAATCTCAAAGTGCTACAGAGACAAAAAATAACAGTAAAAACATCATAAAAAATACACGTCAATTAATAACATTAGCTGTAAGCTTTTCTAAAAAGATATGTTTTTTGTCCTTTCTTAAATTTTCAGAAAGGAATAGTTTAAATTAAGCTGATGGGTTTTTTTTCCATTAATGGCTTTTATTGTGAATATAGTCCATTTTTACTACTTCTACTACTACTGCAGATGATTTGCAGGGCAGCAGTTCATATTGTGAATTCATACTTCTTTCCTGTCAGCAGTGTGATGATCAAACATCGCTGTTGCATCTGCTTTTTTTTTTAAGGTAGATGATCAGAAGGTAGATGCATTTTCTTCCAGACAGCCAGAAAATAGTTGACATGGTCCTCAGATCGGTGTCTTAGAAGTGTGAGTCTGCTGTGTTTGATTCTATAGATTGTTTTTAATCATTGCTGCGACATGATGGGAGGGTGTGTGACAGTGACTGTATAAGTTGTGTTTGAACAGCCACAGTCTCTCTACCTGCCTCCCAGTGCTGATCACTCATACACCACTGTTGTCACACATGCACAGAACACCTGCAGATGTTGTAATTTGATTCCATGGATGCCATTTTACAGTCCATTGCCATGTAATGAAATCAGTTATTTAGCTTCATCAGAAAATCTGATCAGGGATATCTGCCAGGGTAAAGTCTGAGCGAGTGCTGCACATCAATCTTGCAGCTCTGAGGCGTCACCGTGCAAGCTCGAAGTTGTCATCTGACTCAATAGATGCAACACTTGGATACACATTTGTCATTGTTTATTTATGTAGTTATTTTTTATTTTATTTTTTTGTGTGTTAGAATGAGTCATGGACCACAGTCAAGTGTGGCAATCACTGCTTTCTTACAGATGTAGCACGCAGGAAGAGAGGATTTTCATGTTTGGGAGTACCTGTTCCTCCTGCTGTCTCATTATACCACTTCTTTGCTGCTGGAGGACACTGAAGGACGTAAGCGATTGAATTCAAGTGTTGTATATATTCCCTGGAAACCAATCAAGAAATGTCCCAGAATAATAATCCCCGTCTGCTGTCATGATTCATTTTTATTTTGTTCCATATTTTCTTTCTGGCTTTTGAGTCACCCAGAAAGAGTAGCTGTAGCATAAAATCAATGTTCCATTAAAATTTAATGGCCAGGAAGGACTTAATAGGTGGTGGAACAGATGCCTCTGTTTTTGATAACTGCAACATTCTCAAGAACTCTTAGTCAAATGTGGTCAGGTTTCTGCTCTCTAAAAACACATTTTGGCATTTTGGCTTTAGGAGCAGTGAAATTCAAAGTTAATCTCATAAAATATGTTCAATATTTCGAGATGATGCTGTAGCTGATGCAGTGTAGAGTTAACTAAAGGTGATGTCAAACAGATCCAACAGATGCGACTAGCCGCAGTTTGTTTATGTATAATGTGGGGAGTAAAGATCTGCAGTTTGTTTACATATATAATGTGGGGAATAACGGTGTGTATGGCAGTGGCGGCTCCAGAGATTTTTTTTTCTTTGTGGAGATGAGTTGCAGCATTTAGTGGTGGAGTGACAAAATATGCAAAAATGCATTTTACAGTTAATTTAAACATATAATCATAATTTTTTTGGACACTAACACATTTTTTTTATTTTACTCACTTATTTTTTATTTTACTTTGCCTCTGTATGTCACCACAATGGACTGAAAATGTGTTGTGTTACAGGTTCATGGTGGACTGGAGCAGACTGTAAGAAACAGACTCATGTCTCCCCTGTAACATCTGGTAAGCTGTATCTGAAACTGAATGTCTTATTTTTGAGTTACTTGAGTTTTTCCAGTCATAGCAGCAGCAGCTTCTATCTTACTTTAGATATTGCTAGTCTCCTTCTTGCATAGGCACTCAAGCTGAATGTCAACTGTACAAGCACATCTTGAGTGTTTCATTTCAACTTCATGGTGGTGGTATACAGAGGTAAAAGTACAAAATGGTGCCACTGTCCAAATACTTACGGACCTGACTGTACATGTTAATTCACACAGGCAGTACACAATGGACAGAACTGACATTAAATGTAAATCTGAGGAACTTGCAGGCAAAACAACAGAAAAACACAGCTAATGACAAATGAAAGTTAGATTAAAGGCGCTATTCTCCTTCACTCTTACTGATTGTCAGACTGCCATCATCCTCCCGTTTCGCGAGTTCCTCAAGTTCTGATTCCTGGGCGGAATTGTTTCACAAGGAAATAATTCCTTTTTATTGATGTTGCCATACCAAAGTAGTAGTAGGAATAATGGAAAAAATGAATACATCTTGCATTATGTGAGTTGTGTGAATTCACTGAGTTGATCCCAGTGCAGTGCATAAATCACTATAGGACAAGATCATTCAAAACGGTGGTGAGAAACAGGCTGAAAGTGTGGACGAATGGCAAATCTTAATTTTCTTATGAACTTATGTTGGGAATATGAAAATTATGGGCGAAGCTACAGCCCCATTGAGCCCCCACCCTCCCTGCCCACAATGAAGCCGCCGATGGTGTTCAGTAAATATACAGGTAGACTTTGTTGAATGAACATCTGCATTCATGTGCAGTGTTAAAATCAAAAAGCTTGTTTTTTCTCAGCAGAGAAAATAGATTTAAAAGAAATGAGTGGACTTGAAGGTTCCTTGTGCTATTGTTTTTATTACCTTTATCATTGCTATTGTTATTATTATTATTATTATTAACTGTAGCAGAACAAAATAAATCAAAAACACCCTTCAGCAATCATGGCTTAAGTTTCTTCATACTCGGCTGAAACAGAGAGATAGACAGAAAGACAGTGGAAAATTCTAATCTTTTCTTCCCCCCAAAGACCATATGGAAGGTTTTAAGCAGCCAACCATATGTTGAAGGCTTTTGTCATGGAAATCATACTTTTTGGCACTTTTCATTGCGCAGCCAAGCCGGGCACAGCAACAAAAGGAAACAAAGAACAGAAAATTATACAGAACATGATCAAATCTTCCAGAATATACGGATCTTGAAGTTTTGCTTGGAACTTAACAGATAGCTTTTAATCAAGACACTCCCTGATTCATGTGGCCACCCTTGGTACCTGTATTTGACTTTTTTTTTATTATTCCTTAAAAAAAAAAAACAACGCAGATAGAAAAAAAGCAATTAAATGTCTACATGCATCGTTATATTATTGCTGTGATATATTTACAGTAATATTTACAAAATCATCAAAGAGGAACAATGTTTCCCTGTAACTAAGAGTTCAGAATTAAATTGTGCCTCATTTATTCAGCGCGTTTTCTCTGGATGATCTGTAATACTGCCTTTTTATTTCATATACAAACATGTTCAGCCTGCACTTCTCAGGTTATGAGCTTTTCTTTCGCATTATATTAAAAGAATCCTCAGATTTGTGATATGGATTTTGAAGTCTTTACATCCCACGAAAGAAAGAAATAATAATAAATTATTAGAAACAAAGGTTTCTGCACCAGCACTGCAAAGCACTAAAACGCGTGTTGCACACATGAATCAGGTGACAGGTGGTTTGGCTGCTTTCATGCAGTGATTCAGCTGTAGGGCTGAGACGACCGTTGACAGAGTGATGAGGGAAGGACGGACAAACAGAGCAGAAACTCTTCTGTTCAGGTGTTTTGTTTTGTTTTTTTACGGTGAGCTCAGCATTGCTGTGATCCTGTCATCCATTTGGAATATGCAAATAGCTGACGGTGCATTTGCCTGCTGGTGCTTGACCTTCCCCTTGGAGGTCACTCACCAACTCAATTACGCTCCCTATCTGCAGTCTGTCTGCAAACACCTGTTATCCTCCCACACTCCGGCGCCCTCAGCCAGTCCCACTTCAGCACATCTCATCCTCCATGCGTCTGTTAGGGGCAGTTGGGATGGGAGAGGACGTCTGGTGGGGAGGGATGTGCAGCTGGGACAAATAATGGAGGAGTTAGAGGAGCATCGCAGCGCGTAGTTTTAATACAACCATGACAGTTTTCACTTCCGAGGCATTTTCTGTCAAGATAATACCCATTAGTACTGCTGAGAAATACAGAAAGCTGCCTTTGTGGTATCTCAGTCGCTTTCTCTCCTTCAACACATCAGACTCGCTGAGCTGCTTTAAGACATTTGACATTTGGAAGCAGTGGTGACTTCAAAACTGCTGTAACGCTGTTGTTTAATGTGTGTCTTGTACCTTCCTATCAGCTGCCAAAAGGTTTTCTTCAAATAATAATAATAAATGAAATATTTTTAAGATGAAAAAATTAACACTTGTGGTCGTTTAGGGATTATTTTGTAAAGAACTGAGTGTTGCTTGTGTTACTGCATCACTAATAGAGCCCGACCGATAATATCGGCCGGCTGATATTATCGGCCGATATAAGCCCTTTTCAAAGTACTCACTATCGGCCGAAATTTTGCCAACAGAACACCAATAATTTCTCATAAACAGAACAGTTACTGAAATAATGTTTGTCGGCAATGTAAAATGTCCTTGCACTGTTTGTCCAGTAGATGGAGCTCTGATTCCATTCAACTGAGAGTTGCTTACACCCCTGCTTAAATGTGTTCATCACCGGCCCCTGTAGTTTGCCGTCACACTGCATTGATCGGCTGACAAAAGCATACAAGTAAGTTTATAAGGATCTGTATCCTTATCCTGAACATATATCTAAGTTGCAGCAACCAGAGGTACAAGATCAGATGTATTTCACAACTCTTTTTAAGGATATGTATTTGCTAATTTCACAAAGGTTTAATTCTTGAGTGCATTTTTTGAACTTGAAAATTCTTCTAATTTATAAAATTAATCAATATGTGGACAAAGCTTCAGCTTTTATCTCGTACCTTTTTGTTAAGGGTCCAAAAAAGAACATTTTATTCATTTAAAAAAAAAAATAATAATAATATCGGCTGATTTTTCGGCTATCGGCAAATCAGCCAATTTATCGATTATCGGCATTTTTTTCATCCAAATATTGTTATTGGCATCAATCTCAAAAAATCCATATCGGTCGGGCTCTAATCACTAATATGATTATTGTTATTGCTTTTTCACCGTTTGATAGTTTACGTGTACATTATTCTGCTGTGCAATTTTAGCAGATAGTGTTTAATTTTGGGGACAGCCTGGTGTCTGGTAATTAGTTATTGCCTGAGATTTATAGATATAAGAGTGGCGGGGTAATAAAAACCTTCCGTTTTGAGGCAGTGAACTTTTGGAAAGAGCGACATGGAGAATATTCTCACATTTCATTTTCATTGTTTCTTTTTATTGCCCTAAATCGACTGAAAACAGGACAGCTGTGATTGTTACACGTCAGTTGCTGTATCAGTTAAAAGTTATTGCCAAAAAACAAAGGTAATCTGCATTCATTGCTTTGACGTTTTTGTAGCACTGGTACTGTACATTGTTCCTCTTTAAAAAACTAAGTCCTGCGGACTCTCTACAGTTTTCATGCATATAAACATTTTCTTTGAAGATCAGCAGCATCTTACAAGGTCAGTGAATGTTCATTTTAAAAATTACAAACAATAAATAAATGCATGACCATTAACAAATAGGCAAATCTTCAATAAATACAAAATAACTTGAATAAATAAACAGGTCGATAAATAATGTATTTACAAGATGGTACGTGTCTAAAACTGTGGGCGGAGCTTTAAGCGGTGTACAGACAGAGAAACAGAATTAAGATGATGGACACTTTGTAACTGAGGGTGTGTGAGTCCATGCCTTCACTCTGAGGTAAGGCTGGCAGAGAGGGAGCACCTCAAATACTGGGTGACGAATGCACGTTAAGACTGTGGACGGTGCGTTTCTGCAAGCCACCATGGTCGAGGAAGAACAACGAGGGTTTTCATTGCTATAGTCAATCACACATGGCACTTATCACAACACGTCATTTGCTCTGGCTCTCAGGGTTTTTGTCCAAGTTTGTCCATAGTAGTGAAACTATGAATTTGATCAGATGGCGTGTGTGATCAATCACCTGTTCATCAGGCCTGCTAGACACTCTAAAATATGGCAGAATTCAGTGGCCTATGAGGTTGTGTAGCTTATGAAATCTTAGATTTTTTTTTTCTTTTATAATTACCCACAGTTACAAAGATGCTTTTGATCACCAAAGGATAATAAGCACATTAAAAATAAATTTAGAAAAATCAAATAGAAAAATAACATCCATTATATTGGAACATTGGTGTGGAAAAGGGATGTTTTTTTGTTTTTTTTTCCTACCTTTTAAAATGATCTCCCTTTTTTCTTTTTTGCAAATACTGTCATAGTTCACATTTTCGTAAAAAGTTCATGTTGGCAGTTGCAAAAGAATTCAATTCTTAGCAAATAAAAAGCAGCATAAAAATACAAGAGGTCATTTTGTCTCTAAAAAAACAGAACACTGTTAGTCCTTTTTTATGGGGTTTTTTTTACAGTTTTGTCTTTACTATTTCCTATAAAATATCAGGAATCTAAATATTATTACTATTGATATCAATATTATTATAGTCATTGATAAAAATTCACATGCCAGGCCTCATATATAGTTGTGTATAAGTGTATGTGTGCACACGTGCGTACATAAACGTGTGTTTGTGTGGTCTGTGAGTGTGTGTATACGTGCACCCACATCCATGTGAGCACACGGTACTTATTTGTGTACATCTACAGTTTGTATTTCGGGAAAAAGTTTGTTTGATTGTATGTTTCTGTGGACGATTAGCTACTGTGCAGGGGGAGAAAAATCCAGCATCTTTTGAAATTGTCTTTGCCATAATCATAAGAGTTTCTTCACGTAATCTCAGTGAAAATATTGCTTTCTAAAAAAAGGGAAGAAAAAAAGGCATGAAGGGCAGAGTGAACACGGTTATTGGTTGTGAACCTACAGGAGGGGTTCAGAATTTAGCTTCTTCCTAGTGGTTAATTTTCTGATCCAGAGTCGTCTTCGTCTGCAGAGCCCTTGAAGCAAGCTGACTCGTAGTGCTTGTTCAGGTAGGACTTGAGAGCGAAGGTCTTATTGCAGCGCTTGCATCTATAGTGCTTGAAGGCAGAGTGTGTTTGCATGTGAGCGCGGAGGTTTGAACGGTCAGCAAAGGCTTTGCCACAGTGGGCGCAGGCAAAGGGCTTCTCTCCCGTGTGGGAGCGCATGTGACCTTGAAGGAGCCACGGCCGGCTGAAGGCCTTGCTGCACACGTCGCACTTGTGCTTGAGGTCATGGGTAAGGATGTGCATGGCCAGCGCAGGCATGGACACGTACACTTTCCCACAGGTGGGACACTTGCGGGCCATCTTGCTGTCCAAGCTGCGGTGCGTCTGCTTATGTCTGCTGAGGTTGGAGGATGTGGCGTACGTCTTGCCGCACTCGTTGCAGGTGTGACGAGGCGTGCCAGGTACCCGTTCGTGAGCCACTGCGTTGGCACTGCTGCTTCTTGACCCCCCTCCGTGATTCTCACCATCTCCCTTCCGCCTTGAGCGCCCATCAGAGATGAAGAAGGCATCCATGGTGTAACCCTCATCCAGAGCCTCTGATTCCCCGCTGTAGAAGCCGCTGGCTGTCATGCCAGACTGAGGGCTATCAGGGTGCTTCAGGTCAGGGTCACAGTACTCTCCTCCGCTGCTCACCTGGGTGTACAAGGGGTCTGACACAGGTGAGGCCAGCTTGTGCTCCATCTTCTTCTCCCCTTGGTATACAGATGGTGTGATGTAATCCTGGATGTAGCCTGGGTAAGAGACAAACAAACACAGTTGGCCAGGGGATGAGATGGATGACGACAGAGTGACATAGTGGCGATTACATGATTATGAATGAATGAATGAATGAATGAATTTATTCGGCACAAACAGATCCAAAACAACAAAAAACATACAAACAAAGAGAGAAAATAATCCAACAATGCACCCATGCACCGGAAAAAGGGTGTAGGCAGAAGCAAAAGCTTATAAACGCCTACCGCTTGAACCAAAAACAAAAATTATACATATGCATATAAAATTATACATTATCTTGTTGGATCATTACTTTTTGTGAAATAATGAAAGAGTAGCAGCACAGAGCCAATTGCATTTTGTCCAGCACACCCCGGTTGCATAGTGCAATGATGCAAGAGAACATAATGCAGACGCATTCAGGCAGGTTGCAATTTTACATTGAGATGAACGCGATAAGAGCTCATTAAGGAATTTCACCTTAAGATGCATATTAAACCTAGCGCATATATAAGATGCATATTAAACCCACTCTCAAACAAACTGCACTCAGTGACTTGACCTTCTTCTAATGATTAGATTATCATCTATTTTATATAATTTCCCTGCAGCCAGAGCCTATCTCCAAATTTGAAGGTTCTGTGAGCACTTACTCTAAACATTGAACAAATTACGTAATTTGACAACATAATGTATTTCTTCAGTGTCTTGATTTTTCATTTATATATATTGGTTATAAAGATGCATAATTCAAGCTTGCTATATTTCTTGCTGCATCTTCAACAGGTTTATGCATGTTGCACCAAAGGACAAAACACCACAAGTGATTCAACTGTCTCCTGCATGATTTCAGACAGATATATTTCCACTTGGATCACTACTCTTTGCTTTCCATCTGAAGCGGCCGACTGCCAGGGCAGCTAAAAGGATTGCTGGCAGCAAAATGTGTATAAACAGAACTCAGTATATTCTTCTACAGTGAATAACTTCCAAATGTGTTGTGCTTTTGAGAGATGATGCCTTATTGGTTGAACATATGCAACCAAATGCAAGGTGTGGTGACAGTGGATTCTCTGTGACAAACAGCTCCTAAGTGTAGGCAGAAAAAAAATGTTATTCCAAAGTACTGTGCGCAGCAAGTGGTGTAAATAAGTTATTGACTGCTTTTTTAATGAAATTCAAAGTTTAGACTGATCAATAGGCTGTCATCTGGAAAATAATGCAGCTGTTAGTGCAACAGATAGAAAATGTAGTCTAAGAAACTGATCAAGAATCTACAACAAATTGGTATATCCGCCGTGAAAATAGTATTTGTTGGTTAGTTTGAAGGATTCAATTCTTAAACTAGTTTTCATAAAGCCATAAAATATTGGCATGACTCTAGATGAAGATAAAAGTACCGAAATGCTGATGTAAGAAACCATCACCACTTCCTAAATGTGCTTCACAATAAAAGCATTTTATGGTGGCGACATTGCAAAGTTTTTACTGTGACACCACAAATGATGATAAGGTCATGTTAAATTAGCTAGCTAACAGACACTGATTCAATAAAGTTTTATAAAAGCGGAGTTCAGTGTATTTTATGTGTTACATGTGTGACAAAGCGTGATAACCAACAGCCATTTACAAAACTTTTACTGAACGTTTAGCTTCAGCAACTTCAGCTACAAAGCTTCACTTAGCTACAGCTATACACCAGGGCACCCTCATTGATCATCCAGTGCTGTCTGAGTCTGATATTGGCCAAAATTACTGGATTGGGTGTCGGAAATAAATAAAGAAAAACAAAATCTCTTTTGATCCTTGTCTTCTATTGCACATCTATGTATGTTGTGGGCTCTGTATGTTTTCTTTTAGAGGAATAGAATATTTGTTTCACAGTTTGAGTTGATGTTTTGTGAGATGACCAGATTAGCAAAGTACATCCAAACACATGTATTTGTTCACAGATTAGTTGTATTAAGACATGCGTATTGCATTGGTATCAGCAGATACTTAAGGTTCCAGTATCGACATCATATCAGACCTGAAAAATTAGTATTGAGCCATCCCAAAGGGAAATATAATATAACAAAACAAATTAAACGTGCTACTGCAAATACACAACTTGCAGCCAACATGCCAATAGTTGCAGGAACATCAATGTTAGATATGAAGACTTTTTGCCTTTGAGTCCACACTGAAAAATTGTAAGTGTATTGTATTATGATTTGTGAGCCTTGTAGTCTTGAACCATAATATGTGCTGACTGCATCATTACACCCCTAAAAAAAAGAAGTAGCTTTAACAAAGAGCTTTCAGCTTTTAATAAAATGCTTTAATGTTTTCCACTAATTGTGAACCTGTAGAACACATGCTGTTAGCACTGGTTGGCTGTTCCTCAGGTCTGGATCTTCGCGATAGACCATCTGGGGTCTACACTAGTAATCATGAAGGAGGAATTGTGCTTGTCATCTGTAATAAATGCAATATGATGACATGTCATGTTATGGTAAAACGTTGTAGATAGTATGATGCATTATCTTAAAGTAATTCCATAATCCAAGGTCTGGATGGAGAATTGTGCTTGAAAATGGAAAAACCTCTTAATTATATAATAAACATGTTTGTATTATATAATATTTATGTTTATATATAGAATATTTCATCATTAAGAATATTTTTTAATAATGATTAGAATAAAAACCACTAAAATACATACTTTATTTTAGGTGGTCACTTGTAAACTGGTTGTGTTTAATTAGTGTTACACTACTTTTTTCTTTTTTTTTTCTTTTTTTTTTTGAGTATGTGTATGTCTTTCTGTTGTCATGTAGCAGGCAGTGCAATTACACAACAGTCAAGTTATTTATTTGTTTGTTAATAAGCAAGATTTGTGACATTTTATTGATTCATTTCTTTAATGAAATAGAAAAAAATTCTCATGTTTGATTATTGTAGGAATTGGATTGTTTGCACATTTCAAATTTGTTTTTGTCGACACACTCTGTGTGTGTGTGTGTACAGATGCATAGATTTTGAGGCAAACCTGGATAAATGGGTGGATTTGGGAATGATTATTATTATTATTAGTGTTATAATTTAAACATATATGGGAGCTGGGAGTGCCTTTGTGTAAGAATGCACTCTGAGCGCTGATCTAGTTGAGCATGCTGTGTACGAGGACTGATATGCAGAACATTGCACGTGAAGAGGTCCATCTGTCTGAAATCCAATTTTTTTAAAAAAGCATGCCTTTAAGAAAAGATTTGAAGTGCTGTGAAGCGTGTCGTGTGCAACACAACTGTGACACATTAAAGCTGGACTATATGAGCTTAATGTTTGGTAATTGCACACCCATTGGCCATGCAAAGAGCAAATAATTGTTTCAAGCAACAACAGCAAAAAAAAAAAAAAAAAAGGGAGGACAATTGCTCACAATTTATTTCTGCATTTTAATTCTTACTGCTGCCATAAATAACACCTGCTGCAGCTTTAAAAATGATTGGTAACTACATTGCATCATGCCTCATTTTTAGCTGTAGAAATAAACAAAAATAGCTAAAGGGCATCTGTGCTGCACAACAGATGTGCTTTTTAAAATTATTGCTATTATACAGAATTTTTACTTGCCCAAATATATCAGTCAAAGCAGAGTTCTTGACTATCTTTCAATAAATGTGTGCACTTCATAGGCTCATTTCTCTAATGCAAAGCAAGCTTGTAATTAATGGGCTCTCTCAGCCACCCCTCTTTGTTGTTCCACAGACACTCAAGTCAAATGTCTCCACAATGGCTGGAAAGAAAATCTCTTGGCACAGCAGAAGTGCTGACGCCAGGCGTTTCAGCCACGCCGACAATTCTTTTATTTGTGCTTTTGCGTTCCAGCGCTTGCACAAAAAGGACAATTCTTTTGTCCAGCTTCAGTGGATTTGTCAACACCATATCATTCCTTTCTTTTTTATTTCATGCGTGGCCTTTTGTTACATATTGAGCATCAAACTCAGGAATAATAGAGCCTGACAAGAATAAGATAATGTGAAATTGTGTCATTAGAAGAGAAAATAAGGCTTTTAAAAGCAGCATTCCAAAAAATGTAAGAAGAAAAAAATCCTGTATGTATATTTTTTTGTTTTAAATTTACAACTATAACCAGTCGTGTTGTTTTACAGACAGATCGCTTTCCTAATCTTAACCTTTAACCTCTGGCTGAACTGTTAATAACAGGTGGGGTCTTGTTACATCACTGCAAACTGTGAGGCCTCGTTTAATGTGGAAAAACGCAACAAAGACGCACGCATTGCGCGTTTTTACGCACGGCTCACAAAATGGAAGTGGAGAGCTTCAAAGCAAGCTGTGAAAGTGAAGGTCGCCTGTGAGTGCTGACCACAGTGCAGATATGTGCCTCCCTGCGTGTTTACTGTACAACAGCTGTCACGTGATCGGCCTGGATGCTGCTGCTGCTGCTGCTGCTGCTGCTGCAAGCATTTTCGTCTCCTCTTTCTCCTTCCCCCGGCCGGCCAGTGGCCCTTCATCCTCTCTCCGCCTCTCTCCCTCCCTCCCGGCCGGACTGTACAATGTGTTGATGTGTCTCGTGGCGGCCCACACGGCTGAAACTCGAACCCCTGCTTTTTTTTCAAATGCCCGGAAGGAAGGGTAGCGGAGAGAGGGATGGGGGTGGGGATGCTGTGCGTGTTCCATTTGGATGGGAAAAGAGGTGGTGGTGGGGGGGGGGGGGGGGGGGGTGCAGGAGAGGATCGGACCGTGATGAGAACTCAAGGACAATAACCGCTGAGGACAAATGTACCATCCGATACTCATCTCTCATATTCATGAATATTTTAGTCCACATGATTTCCAGATATAGTCGGCCTGTATATGTATGTTCAGCCCTCGCGGGGTTGGCGCAGTCGTGCCAATGCGTAACTGGAGCTTCAGCTGATGAGACACGCGTTCTGTTCTTTATTTACATGAGATAATCCGTGGCTGTGACCTAAACTGTCTGTCCTCTGCTGGAGTAAAATAAAAAAATATATATCAGGGAGCATGCTGGTGAGGGGTCGGGGGTGGCACGGATGTGATATTTTGTACATTAATTCAGCAATCAGTTGGCTGCACATCACACGTCACATTACTTTACATACTGTCGGATTTTTATCTGCTGATAGGAGTGGAAATCTCATCCAGCCCTCTCCAAAAAAAACAAACAAAAAAACAAAAGAGGATGCCATCTGTGCGAAGTGTGGAAATGTGAGATCAGCAGCGGAGCTGTCCACAGGCTGCACACGCACATCCACGGCCAGAGTGGAGGTATGTTATTATAACTCACCATTCTCACTGAGGCGAACCCCGAGGCTGGTCACCGGGTCTGTGATGGAGCGTGCGAAAGTAAGGGAGTCGTCCAGGTGGTGATGGTGATTGGAGCCGGCCACGGTGGATGAAGAGAAGTCATCAAGCTTGATCTTCTTGACTAAAAATGAACGGGGCATGTTTCAATGGCTACAAAAAACCCACGGAGCTGAGAGGAAAAACGCATGAGCGAAAATGAAAGACCCGATCCGGAGGAAGCGCGTGCGAGCGGAGCCGGCTCGATGGTAAATCCTGGTGGTTAATGTGAAGACGGTGGCACAACATGAGATGAAAAAGAAAATGGAAACCAATGGAGAACAAGGCTGAGGGTAATGCTGCGTGATGCTCCCCCAGCTTCACCCCCTCCCCCCCTCCCAAAAAAATTAAATAAAAAAATAAAAGCGATCCTGTTCAGCACTGGATAGCTCCTGTGATGCAGCAGGCTTAAGGGACCAGTGAGGAAGAGGAGAGATGGAGACGGACAGAGAGAGGAGGGAGAGAGAGAGAGAGACTGTCAGACTAGCTGAGATCAGCAATCACGCCATCCTTTATATGGGGCACAGGCAGTGGAAGATCAGGTGGTGCTACGAAATGGAGCTGCTTAGCTTTAATCCATCAAATGTCCCCAGGGACACACATCAAATTACTACTGAACCGTCTGTGCATTCGCACACAGACAGAGGAGAAAGAACACAGCCAGACCCCCACTGCCCTCACTGCACCCCCCCCCCCCCTTCACATCCCCTCCCTCTTTCGCCCCGCTTCTGCTCAGGCGCTTGGAGGAGGAGTAAAAGAAGAGGGTAGACAATGAAAGAGGTGGGATTGAGAACACACTCAGTGTCCTGTCCCCCCCCATTGTTTTCCAGGATGAAGTGGCACAGTTTATGTTTGCTTTGTTGCAAGGGACGGCCTCCCTCATAACCTCAAAACACCCTCAGATTCTACCCATCCCGTGCGCACGATTGCATGCGGCGCACAGCGCACGGGCACCCGGGAGAGCTGGACCCGGTTAAAGCTGTGCTGGATTCCAGCACTGCTGCAGTCCGATCAGGCTGGAAGAGCAGCTCAGACCGTCCCATCACCACTGCACAGATGTGTGGTGTGTGTGTGTGTGTGTGTGTGTTGTGTGGTGGGTGTGTGTTGTGTGTGTGGTGTGTGTGTGTGTGTGTGTTGGTGTGTGTGGTGTGTGTGTGTGGGTGTGTTTGTGTGGTGGTGTGGTGTGTGTGGTCCCACCATGCGTGTCAGTGAATTATGCGATTAATTAATTACATCTTTCTTGATAAGGGTGAAATCTCAAATTAGATTTGCGCTCACTAAATCGCTGAGATATCTCCGGGTCGGTTTGTATCGTAGGCAGATTCATTAGCTGGCTCCGTGCTGCATTAAAACTCCTAATTTTCATCACAGCTCAACAGTTGTTGCTGTGTGTCAGAATAAATGAGAGCGGAATATTTATGCAGGGAAATGAATTGTACAGAAGATTCATACAGCAACAGTGCAAAGGAGAAACACAAATCAGGCACCTGTTTGATTCGCCATCAGCAGCAGCTCACATTTGTTTCACATCAACTGTTTGAATAAGTAATAGGTTACAGCATCACATTTGTAAGGGTGAAAAGTAAATCTGATGTGTTTGTTTGTATTATACACACAGGAGCAAGAGATGCAAGTGATGCAATATGTCTGTCTGTTTGCTGCCGGTGAAGTGATGGCAGGTGGGAAGGTGTTGCACGAGGAAATTTTAGTAAGAAAACAAATAAATAAATAACACGATTCACTTGTGGAATAACCTGCTATAATGTGTTGAAAACAAACAGTGGTAATGAAAAAAGTTGGGGCATCTTTTTGATTTTAAGTATTTGTTTTTTAATGACATTAAAGTAAAAAAAAAAACAGGATTCATACTTCTCTATATTAAAATTTAGAAAAGTATGCCATTCTGCATGAAAACAATACTCTATACCATGATATAAATTAAAGGAAAAATATAAAACCAAATAATGGAATGCATAAGTATGACCACATTGTAAAATATAATAAGTTGACTTTACTAAAAAAAAAAAAAAAAAAAAAAATGCAAACTTGCTGCCTTAAAAAGTAATTTATGTTGGCTTAAATGAATCAGAATTTGATTAACTTCATTATTGTGAGTGTGCAGTGCTCAAATTATTTAAATAATTGGATACTAGTAACTTGATTCATTTTGATTTAGCAGTACTCAAATAAACTTAAATCCCTAGATTATAGTAACTTGTTCATTTGAGTTTGCAGTACTGAAATAAATTACATTACAGTAAACGTATTTACTGTAAGCATCCAGCCCCAAAGGGACACTGGGTATGAAAAATTTATTTTTCTAATTTGGCTTAAAGGGATACTCAAGTAAAGCATGTCTTCCAAACTCAAAGTACTACTTACTTATTTAAAATGACTGTTCATAACAGTTTGATGAAAACTGAGTTTGGTTAACTTATCATAATTAATTAATTTGTATGTTAGCATTTCCAGTGGCACCATTTAACACATCTAACGGGCCCTGTCCCACTGCGTTTAGGAGGATTTGCGTATGGACTTGCGCACAAAATTGGCCATATTTGCCAAACAGCCGCAATATCCGTGTAACATGCCTGTATGAGTCAGCTGTCTCCGAACACGCCGTTGATCATCCGCGAGGCACGCATGTCCGGAGCCAGGATTTTTGAGTAGCTCACAATCTGGATGCGGAGACATCCGCCTTACATACTCAATTCATACCACAATACATACTCACTCTATGCGCTGTATATCTGCTGTTAATCGCTGATAAACGCAACTGACGGGGATTTGCGGCTTCACAGTGGACTGGGACAGTGTGTAAAACAGATATATTGTGTGCCCATCATGTCCCACATCACAAACTAAAATATGTTGTAGCGAATGCATACAAATTGGCCACGAATGAAGCGTTTTTATTACATCTGCTTTGCAGCTGATTTGCGGACAATCTGTGAATTCATAACAGCACGTCACGTAAACCAAAAGTACTATATGTGGCAGAAAGCGACATACCTGCCAGTCAGTGCCGGTCCAGCTGTGTGGATCCACAAAGACGTAGCTGCTGCAAACGGGTCTCCTCCAGGACTATTATTTAACACCAACAAAAGGAAGAGTTGCTGTTTAGCCACAACTCACACTGAAGTCTGTTTTCTGTGACACTCTCAAAAAAAAAAAAAAAACACCGTCTCGCCCGAGCGGCTTCCCCCCTCCCCGCTCCCCAAACTCATGAACAGTTAACCCTCGCATGACAACATGAACAAACTCTGTGATCAACTTATCCAAGTCCAGCAGTTGCTCCAGAGGCTGTATTGTTGGTGTGAATAGTGATGCCGACGGCCCAAGTGAGCTTATTTTATGACCGCAATGCAGATGCCGTGCACGCGTAACACGTGCGCGATGCATTCATAATACACCCGTAATACTGCCGTGATAATCTCAATGTGTCGGATCAGTTTCCTCACTACATGCGTTATATAACAATGATTGTTCATCATATATTCACTATATAGTATTAATATATCTGTAATTCATACTGGGACATTTGGCATTTTTGGCCATTTTTGTTGCGGACGACAACGAACGCCCGCAATTTGTATAGTCAATTCATGCACAATTAATCCTCTCCCCAGTGGGACAGGGCCCTAAATCATCACTTTTAGAGGTAGTTTTCTGGATATATGAACATTTGAAAAATCAATGAATGCCTTTTCTCTTTTTTGAAAATAAGATGACACCAAAAGTAAAAATGTGTAAAAGTCCAGTGTTGCCCAGTCTCTTTTTTTATGCCACTGTTTGACTACCAAGTTGTAGACCTGGGGTTGAGTCCTGGTCACACTACCTGTTTGTGTCCTTCTACAAAACACGTCATCTGCATTGTCCCAGTCCAGCTGTAAATGGGTATTGGCCTTGGCTGGGGGGTGGGGGGCGATGGTTGTCATGGACTCTCATCCATTGTTGTTGGTTTTTCTTTGTGCCTCAGCCAGCTTTGTCCCTAAATTCATTGAGAAACTTGACTCACTTTTGCCTTGAGGTAATTTGTCTGTTTGCCATTTAGTTGTCATATTTGTTTAGGACTTCACTCAAAATAATCAGAATTGTCTTATATGTGCTTGTTGTCTCCCCCTCCCCATTTATGGAACAGTCTCAAGCATGGAGCGTCCCACTCTGAAACTGAAATGATGAGCAAATGCATTTGTTTAATCTGATTTAGATTATTGCAATGCTTTGTTGTTCTGCTTCAGAAAAACATGTCTGAATCACTGACAAATGGTCCAAAATGCTGCTGCAAGGCGTCTTATGAGTTTCTCCAAAAGGTCCCATGTGATATCAATTTTGACATGTCTCAGTGAGACATGAGTTGAACTATTTAACTACTAATATGTAGACCTGGGTTCAGTTCCTGGTCATGCTACCTGTCTGTGTCCTTGGACAAGCCTTCATCTGCATTGCTCAAGTTCACCTAGCAAGTGGTACCAGTCTTGGCTGAGAAAGTAACTTGCAATGGACTGGTGTCCCATCCAGGGAGAGTCATAGATTTTTTTCTGTTTCACGCTACAGAATAGCACCAGTAGTTCTCGGGGCCTATATACGGCATAACAAGGATGTTATAATATGAAGTACAGTGCTTGCAGAGCAGTGATATTACGCAAAATAGGTTCAATGATTCTCACCTGTATCTAACACAACCCAGAATTTCGGAACTGAATATGCAATCATATTTACAGAATTACAGGATTTTTTTGTGGGCAAATTGTAAGAAGTAAATTTTCATTCATTTTCATTATCTAGTGATCCACTTTCTGAGTCAAACTGTATCAACTTTCTAGATAGCTGTCAATATTGACTTGTATTAAAGACCATTAAACTGTCTGTGTGGTGAATTATTTCTAACATTATTGACTGAACAAGCAACGAATCTTCCTTTACCGATATTGATGGTTTCCAGCAGCTATAGTCGAACTGCTTCTGAATATCGGCTCACCTCTAGATGAGGCTTTCATTATTCCACCCTCTGTGCAGCAGCTTTACGTCTGTAAAGTATAAATATGGTTCGCCGGCATCAATACTGCAGGTTCAAGTAGTTCTCGGCAAACATTTTAGTGCTAAAAGCAATTCCATATGAGACACCTGCAGGGGAGAACAGCATCAACAGGCACAGTTTTCAGATTAAATATTCTGTACTGGGGCCATTTGCTGCCAAATGGCTGCATAATCTGCATGAATTACTGCATTCAGTCGTACAGGTGTAAAAAATAATCAATTAGTAAACTGGTGTTAGCTGTAGGTTCGAGAAGAAATGTGATAAATATTATAGAAGGGCAATAAGTGCATATTTCTGCCAAAGTCCAACAATCCTCTGTTTATGTTTCCGTTGACCTTTTCTTTTTATTTCTTACTTTTTCATTATGCAAGGTATTCCTTTGAAGATTCTTGATAGTTGATCTTTGATCCTGATACCCAGATCTTTGAACCTTGCCAAGGTCATTTCAGATTTGCACCGGTGCCCTGCGTTGCCACATTGACCACATCATAGTCACAAACAGGGTCTTGTGATGGATCTTTCAACCTTGCCAAGGAGCTTATGTTTTTGTTGCCGTTTGTCTGTCAATTTTCTTTTGATCCTGTAGCCCAGATCAAAGGAATCAAGAAGCTCAAAGATGGTGCTACTCTGCACCAAATTTTAACCGAAAGTCTGCTTCTGGACTAAACTTCATTGAAGTCCATCCTGCTGATGAACAAACTAGCAGCTACACATTGAAACATAACTTGCTTTAATATAATAAGGAAATACGCTGAAATGTCCCCAGTACCAGGCAACATGTTGCAAGGTGTTTTCTCACACTCCTTCTTCATGCCACAGCTCCAGACCACTCATGTCTCTTTGACATGAGGTCACTGCCTCAGGGTGTTACCATAGTGATTGACCACCCACCCCCAGCCCTCAGACAGGAGGACTTTTTTTTAAACTCTGAGGTGTTGCAGTGTATGGGTGGTGGTCAAGTGGTTAGTGCACTTGGTTGTAGTGTGGCAGGTCCCCGGTTCAAACCCCACCCCTGCCACATTTCTCCATGTAATATGGAATTGCATCAGGATGGGCATCCGGCGACCCTGAGTGAAAATGAGGGAGCAGCTGTAGGGATTTACTTGCTCGGAGGTGCTGCAGGAGAGCAGGTGGCCAGATGGGGAGTGGCCTCATCAAAATCCTGCACACGCCTCCCCAACCGGACAGTTGAGTCCCTCCTTCACTCAGGTCCACAAAAGACACCACTAACAGTTACCCTGTTATCTCCTTTAGCATTTATGTGATTTGATTTCCTGTGTAATTATGATGCCTGCCACACACAATTTTTTTCTTTCTTTTTTTTAAAAATCTCAAATTTGCATGATTTTCACAGTGCTGCTGGTGCATGAAGGTGGAACATTAAGTGTCTATGCACTACTCGTGTAATCATTCTGAGCGTGTTGGACCAGGTGCAGGGATGTAAAGAGTCCATTAGGCATCTATAATTCACTTCACTCTTGCTTATTGGGTCACTTCAGTGAGGCTTTTTTTAGCTGCTGCTGTGGCAGATTGTTCTGCTCTTCACAACAAAACAAAATGTTCATGACATTATAAATTAGACATGTTTGTGTTAAATACAACATTAGAGCTGGGTTAAAAGACTATGAACTATTTTGGTAATTGTTTTGAATCTTTTTTTGAAGTTTATATTCTGTGATGCCATCTTCTTAAATGTAATTATTTCCTTTACAAGAACAAAATAACACAGTTGCAGATGCCATCTTGGGGTCTGGGAGATGCTGACTGACATTTTCAACTTTTATGATGACGGTCAAAAAACAACATTGATTAGTCCAGAAAATAATCAACAGGTAACCTGTTTTTATTTTTATTTTATTTTCTATTTTTTCGTTGTGTCTCAGGAAGAGGAAAAGAAGCCGTGTGCAAGATTTTCTTTCCATCAGTGCCTTTTCAGTTTTTGATACTTTCTATCTTTTATATTTTGTGATTTATTTATTTAAAATAAATACTTTTATGACAAAATAGTGCTAAAAGTTATTAGTAGAATTTATGCTTACAATTTATTGGTCAGCTTAGGGGTGGTGCGCTAGCTTCCCGATTCAAGGCCACCTCTGCCCATTCTCCATGTAATGTGGAGTTACATCAGGAAAGGCATCTGGCATAAAACCTGTCCAAAATCAACATGCAGCTCCACCTTGGCTCTGCTGTGGTGACCCCGAGTGAAGACAAGGGAGCAGCCAAAGGGGCTTACTATGTCCTTTTGTCAAGCACAATGGTTCGGAGTGGTAGGACACAAATGCAGGATTCAGACATTAAAGCTCCAGAGTTTAATCTTGAGTCAGGCAGAGTTCGGTACACAGAAAGACAGGCCGTTATGAGCAAGTGTCTGAAATATTAGACAGAGACAAAGTCCGAACAGGCAGACTTGTCAGTACACAGCTAAGCAACAAAACAGGCCAAAATACTCTGAAAACAAAATAAAGCTTGAAAGGGGTACAGAGCACAACAATCTCACAAACTACTGAGGAAAAGGTTATGATTTAAATAGAGGGAGTGATTTGGAGGAAATGCAAGACAGGTGTACGAGGAAGGATCTGGAACAGGGCGTGGCAAGCAGGAAAGGAGACAGGAGGGAGACGCCCAACACCAAGCACCAGACACAAGACAAGAAAAGTCCCTCTACCAAAACCCCAAGCAACATAACAGAGAAAAAGAACACAATAACCACAACCTACCATATCTCACAGCATTTTGTGATTCAACATCACGAAATATACATTCATGTATTGGTTCGTGATATTGTCACAACAAGTGTCACATTTTTGTAACGGGAGCACAAATTCCTTTGAATATGTTCCGTGATGGGAGCACAAAATGAAAAAAGTGATGGGGAGGGGGGTGTTATGGTTAGGGTTAGGGGGAGGGGTTAGTAATAGTAAGATTAAAAAACCCATCATGAAAATGTGACTCATTTTGTGACGAAGCACGAAAAAACTCCTGAGACTGGGTTGAGCACAACCCCCCCCCCCCCCATAGACCCAATCAAACACCTTTATGTCTTCGATTTTTTTTTCTTTTTTTAATTAATACTTTTTTACAACAAAATATTTGAACACAAGGTTGAAGGTTATTAGTAGAATTATGGTTATGATTTACTGTTATCAGAAATAATCAACAGATTAATTTTAAAAAAAATAGCTGCATCAACTGACTGACAAAAAATCAATAGATAAATTGACTGCAAAAAATATTCATTATTTGCTGCCCCAGTAGCATTCATACTTTTCATGTAGACATTCCTGCACCAATGAAAACCTTTTTAATAGTTTGACACGAACAGCCATAAAAGTCGTGAAGCCAGTTTGTTCAATTTTATTGTTGATTCGTAGTAGGACATAAAGTCTGAATGGATGTTAACGGCCTCACGAGCTGTACTGGATCTAACGCTGTTTGGCAGAAAGCTCAGTGTATCACTCATGCCCTATTTGGCTTGTGTCTGCCTGTTGTCCTGTACGGATCTCAGAGCTCGGCTGCATTTGTTGTGTGTGAGCAACTGTTCAGTAAATACAGCAATTAAGTGTAAAAGGCAGAAAGGAGCTAGCATGTTCCTATCTCTTTGGTGGGGGAGATAATTTATGCTAATAACATCTCTGCTGCTCAAGCTGCCCAAAAATGATTACAGACCCTTTTGGCTTCAGAAGAATCTTTTCATCCTCTTGGGGGGGGAAAAAGTGGTTTCTCAACACCTTGCAAATAAGACAGCTGTGTGGCAGTGAATGCTTCTCTCTCCCTTTCATCTCTAGATGATAATCTTTTCTCCTTCACTGTCTTGTATGCTGTGTGTTTGTTCTTCATTTAGCCCGTTGGGGACTCGAACCTACTTTCTCCTCTGATTCTTCCCCGGCCTCGCACCAACCGCACAATCTATCATCATTTTTCCTTCAAGAGCCTTTGCAGACTGTGCGTGTGAATGCATTACTGTAAATAGTATCCTACGCACGAGTGATGCTTCTTAATAACGCTTAAATAACCCCAGTGAAAGAAGGAGCAATAAAACATATGAACTCTCCACCAGCTATCCTCCATCATGCTCAGGAAGAACCTCTCTTATCAGCTAATAAGAACAATCATTAAAATAATCTCTTCTGTCCACCAGCATAAAGAACTGAAAGCCACAATGCATGTTGAATATTTGCAGTGCACCTGGAAAGTATTCACAGCGATCACTTTTTCCACATTTTGTTATGTTACAGCTTTATTCCAAAATGGATGAAATTCATTTTTTTCCCTTAAAATTCTACACACAATACCCCATAATGACAATGTGAAACAGAGTTTTTTTATTGAGATTTTGGCAAATTTATTAAGAAATCACTTGTACATAAGTATTCATAGCCTTTGCCGTGAAGCTCAGAATTGAGCTCAGGTGCATCCTGTTTCCACTGATCATCCTTGAGATGTTTATACAGCTTAACTGGAGTCCACCTGGGATAAATTCAGTTAATTGGACATGATTTGGAAAGGCACACACCTGTCTACATATAAGGTCCCACAGTGGACAGTGCATGTCAGAGCACAAACCTAGGATGAAGTCAAATGAATTGTCTGTAGACTTCTGAGACAGGATTGTCTTGAGGCACAAATCTGGGGAAGGGTACAGAAACATTTCTGCTGCTTTGAAAGTCCCACTGAGCACAGTGACCTCCATAATCCATAAATGGGAGGAGTTTGGATCCACCAGGACTCTTTCTAGAGCTGGACGCCCGTCTAAACTGAGCAATTGAGGGAGAAACGCCTTAGTCAGGGAGGTGACCAAGAACCTGATGGTCACTCTGTCAAAGCTCCAGCATTCCTCTGTGGACAGAAAACCTTCCAGAAGGTCAACCATCTCTGCAGCAATTCACCAATCAGGTAGAGTGGCCAGACAGAAGCCACTCCTTAGTAAAAGGCACATGGCAGCCCGCCTGGAGTTTGCCAAAAGGCACCTGAAGGACTCTCAGACCATGAGAAACAAAATTCTTAGATCTGATGAGACAAAGATTGAACTCTTTGGTGTGAATGCCAGGCATCATGTTTGGAGGAAACCAGGCACCATCCCTACAGTGAATCATGGTGGTGGCAGCATCATGCTGTGGGGATGTTTTTCAGTGGCAGGAACTGGGAGACTAGTCAGTATTGAGGGCAAGATGAATGCAGCAATGTCCAGAGACATCTTGGATGAAAACCTGCTCCAGAGCGCTTTTGACCTCAGACTGGCGTGAAGGTTCATCTTTCAGCAGGGCAATGACACTAAGCACACAGCCAAGATATCAAAGGAGTGGCTTCAGGACAACTCTGTGAATGTCCTTGAGTGACCCAGCCAGAGCCCAGACCTGAATCCGATTGAACATCTCTGGAGAGATCTGAAAATGGCTGTGCAACGACTCTTCCCATCCAACCTGATGGAGATTGAGAGGTGGTGCAAAGACGAATGGACAAAATTGTGCAAAGATGCGCCAAGCTTGTAGCATCATATTCAAGAAGTCTTGAGGCTGTAATTACTGCCAAAGGTGCATCAACAAAGTATTGAGCAAATTTTTCATAAATTTGGATAAATTTCAAAAACCTCCTTCATGTTGTCATTATGGGGTGTTGTGTGCAGAATTTTGAAGGGAAAAAATGCATTTACTCCATTTTGGAATAAGGCTGTAACGTAACAAAATGTGGAAAAAGTGAAATGCTGTAAATACTTTCCAGATTCACTGTGACTCCAACATGGTGCTTAACTTGGAATGAACTGAGTGGATTTGTTGCCCACTGTTCTATTGTCTCCTCAAGATGATTTTTTAAAATTCAAAATAGAAGTTATAATTTAATCTGCAACCCAAGACACTCTGCAAAGCATTCAAAGTAAAGCAGGTTCATTTCTTCTTTTAAACCTTAATATTCACACCTTGCTCTGACTTATTGGGAAATAATTGTTCTGATAATCTTATTCTAAATTAACTGGGTTAATTAATCACCACTGTGTCCTTGCCCTCCCTCCCTCGCTCAAATAAAGGCAGTGTGGGTCTTTTCACATTATGTTTCATCACGAAGGTCAGCGCAGTGGGTAATAGACTGTCGTTTCCAATTTGTACTTCCAACGCGAAGGAAGAGCAAATGCATTAGTGAGATGGTATCAGCTACTTTAAAATTACACAATAAATGGGCAGATCTGCATGGATGGAGCGCTGCGGCTCAAAGAGTGCACAGAGATTACTCAAGTAGATTGCTGTGTGCAGCAGAGGCAAGTCTGGAAAATAATTACACACCAGTTGCTAATTAATACCTCTGACCAAGGAGATTATGTTTTTGCCCATATCTGTTTGTTTGATTGTTAGCAATATTACACTAAAGTAATGAAGAAATTTTCATGAAACTGGAGAAGGGCATGGGTTTGTTTTGTTTCTTTTGGGTTGGGGAGGGGTGTTATGCATAAAGGAGAGCAGCCAGGACATTTAGATTACAAAAAAATGGCATTTTACTAATTAATATGAAATTTTGAGAAAAGGTTAAAGGATTAATTTGCTTTTTTTTTTTTACCATATTTAATAGTCAAATATTGTTAGCAATTATTAGCTCCACCAACAAAGCAGGAGGAGGTTATGTTAACGGCCCTGTTTGTTTGCCTGTTTGTCTTTCTGCAGTTACTTTATCAGCAGCCGCTGACAACTTGTAACTAATAAGTAATGTACCTAATAAGGTAATCTAACTTGGTTGCTCTTAAGATTGAGTAATCAGCAAAGTAACTAATAGTTACCAAGTTAGATTACTAGTTACTTTAGTAGTTACATTCAGCTGCTAATGAAGTAACTGTTTAAAGTAACTGTATTATGTAACTGTAGTAAGTAATAAAGTAACTTTTCAAAATTACTGTGGCAACACTGCTCTGGACTATGAAGATTACAAATGACTGATGGCCAAGTTGTGAAAGGAAGATCTTCCAAGCTATAACAACTTCATAAACTCTGTCCAGACATCTTCTGTTTCCTGGTGAAAAGGTTACTTTATTCAACATGACACCAGAGTTCTGGCGTTTAAACATTCTTGAAACTGGACTGCATCTGAACAAGCTGATATTGAGTCGTGAAGACACATCATGAACAATACATTACTGAGTATTGATTTCTTGTAAGTTCATCCCCTGCAAGACCAGCTTTAGAATTATCCCTGGTCAGTTTGTTTGTGCATTTGTAGGGCAAAGTAAATAATCCACATACTCGATTAGAAACAGTGAGAAGGTGAATGTATGGGTTTGTGATTGTCCTCGATCAAGACCAGTCTTTCAGGGACTTCCTGGACTCGGCTATCATCTACATCTGTACGCAGCAACAGTGTCAAACTTGTGAAGGCATTCACTATCTCAGCAGTGATGGTCATGTCTCTGGATCCTTGGTCTTTAACACTGAGAGACACCTGTGAAGAGCTTATGGAGTCACGAGGTTGCGGATCAGAGGTGTTTGCTGATATCTTTCCAGGAAAACTAAAGGGTTCTGATTCTTCCTGTCTTCAGCCAGGCTCCCACTGCCAATTATTGACACCCGATTGTGTGCTTCTTTTTTTGTTTTGGTGCAAAAAACAATCTCAAACAGGGCATAAAAACATGTTATTCGTGGCGGTAGTGTAATTGTAGAATGTTGTGACTAGTTGGGAAGGTTTTGTGATATTGGAATGAATCATGATCCACAAAAGAGAATAATAAGATGTCATTTGGGCAGGTGAAGGTAATGTGCATCTTTTGCTGTAATTTGACAGATAGCATTAGTTCTTATTTTGTTAGTGCATCTTGAAATAAGTCATTGCTGCTTGAATGTGGATTTGACTGCTCAGTTATTTGTTTACCAGGCTACAACGTAAACTAAAATTAAAATACAGTGCAGATTGCATTATTTGTGAAGAGAGGGGGTGGGCGATTTGTTTGTAGCACGGTGAGAATGAACCAGACCAGGCAGCAAAGCACACCGGTCAGTGTGTACAGGGCAGTGCGTTCAAACACTCCCTGTTTGCTGGCTTCTTTGAATCTCCTCTGGAAATGTAATATGCACACATAATTATATGAAAAGCACATCACAGTTTTACATACATTTTAGCTTTGAAGAAAACTCTTGTTATGACCACAGGCATTAGCACAAAGACTACACACAGTACTATTGTGAACATTCCCAAAAGCACCCATGTCATGGGGATGCATTCAATATCACTTGCAACCGGCACTCACCTGGTGTATAATACTATGACACACAACATTAGATTGCTATTGTAATGAATCGGGCTCGATTTCCTTATTTTTGAAATCAGGAAAGCAATCTGGGCCACATATCAACAATGGGAGACTGGCTTTACTGTATGGTTGTTAGACTTGGACGCTAGCCAGTAAATTGAGATGATGACTAGATGTCTTTCTTAACAGGTCTCTTTGGATGATCTTTGGGTACCACTGGAATGACTTTATGTCAATGGAACAGTTACTTAGGGAGAATAAGATGATAAGTATCATTTTCATATTTAGAGAATTTCAGCTACACGATTTTGGTCATGTGGTGCCTTTTGTTGTGGCATGATCCAGCTTACAGGTGCTTCAGTGTTGAGGACCCCAGTGGCTGGAGAAGGCTGAAGGGAAGCCTATGTTTCACCTGGCTGTGGCAGATGGATACTTTCAAGAGGTGGGGATGGATCAGTTGTCTATTTGGATGGTTGCCATCCACGACCCAAGGCGGTGGATAAACGAGGCATGGCACCAGCTCATTTTTCAAAACCTGAAAAGACCAGAAATTCACCTTGTGTTTCCAAACTCTAAATGTACATAGTGTCATTACTAATGACTATGTACATTTAGAGTTTTGAAAAAACACAGTTCCTTTAGAGTTCTACTGCAGGTGCCCTGTTGACACCCAGGTACAGGCGTCAACCCGACTCCAGAAAGGGCAAAGAGGGTGCAGGTTTCTTTGTAACCACCAACTCCACCAGGTTGTTTCATTGGCTCCTCTCCTGTGGAACCAGCTCCCAATTCAGATCAGGGAGACAGACACCCTCTCTACTTTTAAGATTAGGCTTAAAACTTTCCTTTTTGCTAAAGCTTATAGTTAGGGCTGGATCAGGTGACCCTGAACCATCCCTTAGTTATGCTGCTATAGACTTAGACTGCTGGGGGGTTCCCATGATGCACTGAGTGTTTCTTTCTCTTTTTGCTCTGTATGCACCACTCTGCATTTAATCATTAGTGATCGATCTCTGCTCCCCTCCACAGCATGTCTTTTTCCTGGTTCTCTCCCTCAGCCCCAACCAGTCCCGGCAGAAGACTGCCCCTCCCTGAGCCTGGTTCTGCTGGAGGTTTCTTCCTGTTAAAAGGGAGTTTTTCCTTCCCGCTGTCGCCAAGTGCTTGCTCACAGGGAGTCGTTTTGACTGTTGGGGTTTTTACGTAATTATTGTATTGCCTTGCCTTACAATATAAAGCGCCTTGGGGCAACTGTTTGTTGTGATTTGGCGCTATATAAATAAAATTGATTGATTGATTGATTGATTGATTGATTGATTGATTGATTGATTGATTGATTGATTGATTGATTGATGAACTCATCCCATCTGCTGTTAATCTGTAAAATCACCTGGTAGAGTTGGTGGTTATAAAAGAAACCTGCACCCTCTTTACCCTTTCTGGTGTCGGGTTGACACTTATGCCTTGTATTTCCTTTGAAACAGTTTTTTGTCATACCGTGCACCTGTCAAAGCCTATTAGGCTTAATTGCTCATGTTGTTTTAATATCACTAAGTAAGTAAACTCCTCCTTAATCTGAAATAGATATGGCCATATTTTGAGCCATATCTGGACAAAGGATCAAATCCAGAACATATTAAAAAAAAGTTTGTAGCATTGTGATATATTGTGTTTTTAGGGGTGCCATTCTAGCTTACAGTTTGAGTATTCACCTGTTTGGAGCCAAGGGTACAAACAAAGCATTCAGGCCTGCTGTTATGTCATTATAGAACAAAAAGAAAGAAAGATAACTGAAAACAAACAAATATCCATCAGGCAAACCTGAGACAGGTATTTTGCTCTTATGTGTTTTTCTTACCAGTGCGTGTCACGAAGAGGTGAGATCAATTTTCACAGAATTAGGCAGCCTGGGGAAATTGATTGCTTTTTCTAATACTTAGTAACAATTTTTCAATTTCCTGTGGTCTTTGTTACTCTCAACATTTTTGCAAATGAGCAAAACAGAAGCAAGTGGCGTTGCTGCTCCACAAACTTCACCTTGGGACCAAGCATCATTTGCATATATATTGAGAGCATACGTTTTTGGTTTATAATAGTCACCATTCCGGGGTGGGGGCAGGGAGCTGGGGGGCGGCTGGCAGGCATTCTGTCACCTGTTATGAGGCCCTTGTCCATGAACATCCCAGGGAGACGAAAGCAGGCGATAATTACTGTGCTGGGACCAGACTGGTGTTGCTGTCTGCCTTCACACCGTGTTTTAAATCGAAAGACGGGGAAAGGAGAAAAAAAGTAAAACAATGCTACAGGGGCCTCCTTTGTGTTGCAGTCTCCAAAGATTCTCAGGAGCCTCAAAAAAAAAAAAAAAAGACGGAAAATGGATTTAATCTGTTGGCACAGCACTGGTCCTGTGGTGATTACAGTTTGAGCCCAACACTAATAAATCCACACGTTCCACACTTTCCACTTTCACAGTGTGGAAGAGCTAAATATATTCAGGCAGAATCAGGGGAGATGCTCTGCAGATGGTCACATGACAAATGGTTTTATTGGCCTGTTATGGAGATTTGAATCATAATTGAGCATCTCTACAGTGATGTGTGCACTTGGTGTGACTCACAGTGAGTCTTTCGCTAGAGGACAGATGAGCACTGTCGCTACTACTCCAATCTGTGCCTCTATTTATAAGATTTCATCTTAAACCTGCACAATTCATTTGCAGTTTTCATCATTGATCATTGATTTAATGACAGTGCAAATCAAGTGCAAAATACGTGTAAAAGTGGAGTAAAAGATAACAGGAGAATGCAGCATTTGCACAGTGATGTATGTGCTGCACGCATCGCTGCTTCGCTGCCAGTTAGGTGCTTTTCAAAAGGGCATGCTTTTGTGCAGGCACAGATGATGCAGCTGGCAGAAACACGGCTATTGCTGGAAGCGCGTCCACACTGGCACACTTACAAAAAGCTCTGGCTCCCGGGTCGCACTTTATATAGGCTACATAAAGGCTGCCTGCCCGTCTGCTGCCTGTCTGCTGCATCGATAACGGCTGCGATGCACAGATTGGAAAGTGCCGAGATAATTTGAATGTGTCAGTCTTCTTAAGCCGCATACATTCTTATCATATATTTACTGGCGTTATCATGTCGTCTGTGCTGCGTTTCTTCTACATAAGGTGAGGAAGCGTTTGCTTCCAAGTTAACAGATGCATAAATGCACAAAATGTTACGGGGTTGAACTTAAGAGATGAGCAGGCTTCCAAAGATATTGCACAAGAAGGTGGGGGTGAGGGAGCGTTCAGGGACTTCAACACTTGTTTGGCTTTCAAGACTTTTCAACTCGATAACTGACTCTAAGAAGAAAATTTTTAGCATGATCAATCAGATTTCGTGGGCAAAGATAGTCCCATTTATTCTGTAATTGCCTGATAAATTAAGCAGCACAGACACCTGTCAAAACACCAGACAATCTCTGTGAGTCCACCTCCCAACAGGCTCCTCTTGATGGACTAAGTTGGTAATGACAACTCCCCAAGTCTGTCCCCCCAGGCTGACGGATGAGAGCACCACAGAGCTCTTGGTTCCCATCCGTCCCTATTAGGATAATGCATCAAACAGACATTTTAATTTGAAGTTCAGACTGTCCTCAAGGCTCTGTAAATGTCTGCAAGCATACATGCTGCAAGAGATAACCTTAGTTTTGCAGCTTTGTCTTGCACCATCTTTTTATTTGTGTACACAAATGAAATGTGTTATTTTTGACTCCGATGTGCGTGTGAGATGGACAGGCCGACTTCAGCGGCTACCAGACATAAAAATAAATCAATAGCTAAATCCTGATGTTGCTTTTGCAGAGCCGCTCCTTCAGTTTGACTAAAAACAAACCTGCCGATGAGTCATTGATTTTCACAAACAAACACCAGTCCAGTCACACCCATGTGACTCTGAGGAAACCCTCATCACTCAGCACTTACGCTGTTGTCCACCCAACAACCTCCTTTTTTCAGCCTAGCTAGTGTGACGGTAACATGCGTGAAATGAGCGCCGAGGCCCGCCAGCGGTGCCTGAAGCCTCGTGCGGCCAGACACCTGCCTGCGCTCAGCTGTTTCTGCCACGCTTGACCGCGTGCAGCTAATAAACAGACCTGTCCTTATCGCTGGAACTCCATTAAAGGGGGTCACAGTCACCTGAATCCCTCGCTGAAGCGACAGCAAATTACAAAGCAAATGTAATGGGTTTTGCTATATAACGCCGCACACCGAGATAGTGAATTACACCAAAGGCCTGATGTTATTGCGTGTCCGCAGGACGCTGGCTCTGTGTTTTATGATGACTACAGTCAAAAGCAGGTCAGCACTCAGATTGTTATGGCCTTTGCCTCCATCATGTCCATTCACAGTGGAACACAAACGCCCCTGTGACAAGTGAGTCCATGTGGAACATTGCAGGGGAAAAGTGTTTCTGTTCGCATCCTCTCAGACACAAACCCAAATCCTCATTATTATCTATAGGAGGAAACACATTTCTATCTTGACAAAGATGCAAAAGCAAAACCACTTAATCGCTTTGACACTTGGACACATCCCGAGACCTTAAGATACTCGTCAATGTGAAAAAGCTCATAACAGGAACAAAAAGTGTGAGACTGTCATCAAACATTTGACATCACATAAAGAACTCAATAAATTAAAGTTAGAATAATACACAGAACAAAAACACATCTTTTGAAACAGTAAAAATGTGATAGTAGATGAGTATTTCGATATATTGATTTTGGATAGTGCTTCCTTGGAATTATATGGAGGTGTGCACACTCTAAAATGAAGTGAAAGAAGACATACAGTAGTGTTCAGAATAATAGTAGTGCTATGTGACTAAAAAGATTAATCCAGGTTTTGAGTATATTTCTTGTTACATGGGAAACAAGGTACCAGTAGATTCAGTAGATTCTCACAAATCCAACAAGACCAAGCATTCATGATATGCACACTCTTAAGGCTATGAAATTGGGCTATTAGTAAAAAAAAAAGTAGAAAAGGGGGTGTTCACAATAATATCAGTGTGGCATTCAGTCAGTGAGTTCATCAATTTTGTGGAACAAACAGGTGTGAATCAGGTGTCCCCTATGTAAGGATGAAGCCAGCACCTGTTGAACATGCTTTTCTCTTTGAAAGCCTGAGGAAAATGGGACGTTCAAGACATTGTTCAGAAGAACAGCATATTTTGATTAAAAAGTTGATTGGAGAGGGGAAAACTTATATGCGGTGCAAAAAATTATAGGCTGTTCATCTACAATGATCTCCAATGCTTTAAAATGGACAAAAAAAAAAAAAAAAAAACAGACGCATGGAAGAAAATGGAAAACAACCATCAAAATGGATAGAGGAATAACCAGAATGGCAAAGACTCACCCACTGATCAGCTCCAGGATGATCAAAGACAGTCTGGAGTTACCTGGATGGAGTTGCTTATGAACAGTCTGGAGAATCCCCCGTAAAGTCCCTCTGTTAAATAAAAGACGTGCAGAAGAGGTTACAATTTGCCAAAGAACACATCAACTGGCCTAAAGAGAAATGGAGGAATATTTTGTGGCCTGATGAGAGTAAAATTGTTCTTTTTGGGTCCAAGGGCCACAGACAGTTTGTGAGACGACCCCCAAACTCTGAATTCAAGCCACAGTTCACAGTGAAGACAGTGAAGTATGGTGGTGCAAGCATCATGATATGGGCATGTTTCTCCTACTATGGTGTTGGGCCTATATATCGCATACCAGGTATCATGGATCAGTTTGGATATGTCAAAATACTTGAAGAGGTCATGTTGCCTTATGCTGAAGAGGACATGCCCTTGAAATGGGTGTTTCAACAAGATAATGACCCCAAGCACACTAGTAAACGAGCAAAATCTTGGTTCCAAACCAAAAAATTAATCCCTCGCAGATGTGAAGAAATAATGAAAAACTGTGGTAATACAACTAAATACCAGTTTAGTGATTCACAGGATTGCTAAAAAAGCAGTTTGAACATAATAGTTTTGAGTTTGTAGCATCATCAGCAGATGCTACTATTATTGTGAACACCCCCTTTTCTACTTTTTTTTTTTACTAATAGCCCAGTTTCATAGCTTTAAGAGTGTGCATATCATGAATGCTTGGTCTTGTTGGATTTGTGAGAATCTACTGAATCTACTGGTACCTTGTTTCCCATGTAACAATAAGAAATATACTCAAAACCCGGGTTAATCTTTTTAGTCACATAGCACTACTATTATTCTGAACACTACTGTAAATAAGGGTTCAACCCACCAAGTTTGTTAACACAATATCTCAGAAACAAATTAAAATGGCATATAATGAGGATAAGCAACAGTGGCCTCAGTTGTCATCAGGACCTCATAATGAGTAAAAAGGCTTCATAAATGGTAAGTAAACAAAAGTTCAAAATGCTGCTGCCAGACTTTTAACATAAAGCAGAACGTTTGACCACATTACACCCATGTTGGCATCTCTTCACTGGCTTCTTGTCCCTGTGAGTTCAGATTTTAAGGTTCTGCTACTAGCCCATAAAATTGTTCACAGACTGGCACCTCCCTACTTAGCTGACCTAATTAAACCCTACGTACCGGCCCCGGCTTTGCGTTCTCAGGGTGTAGGACTACTTTGTGTCCCTAGGATGAATAAAAAGTCTGCGGGTCATAGAGCTTTCTCTTATCATGCCCCTGTTCTGTGGAATGATCTCCCTGTGTCAATAAAGCAATCAGATTCTGTAGAGACTTTCAAGTCCAGACATAAGATGCATTTGTTTTCTCTTTTCTATGACTAGCATGTTGTGTTACTATGCTTTTTGATTTTTTTTTTTTTTACTCTTTTATTGTGCTTTTTTAATCTTTTAATTGTACTTTTTAACCATTAAATTCATTTTATCTTGTTTTTTGTTTTTAATTGTTTTGTGTGAAGTGCCTTGAGGTGACACTGTTGTGAACTGGCACTATATAATATTAATAAATTTAATTGAAATTAAAAGGTTTCACTGTCCCACTGTGCAAACATTCCAATTTAAGATAGTAATTTTAATATTAACTGTAAATGAATATGTTAAAATATGCCAACACAACCAAAAATAAGACATCATCACCTGGATTTATCAGAACTTAAAATTTCAGAGCTGAATCTGCAGTTGTTGATAGACTTTTACTAAATATCCTAGGAGAAATGAAAGGGTGCCCCACCCCACCACCACATGAGCCACCTCAGGTTCAGACCTGTGGTTAAAAGAAGGACAAAACCCCACAAATGTCCATCATTTTATTCATGCAGTTGTATAGCTCCACTGATGGAACACAATTAGGGTCGACAATATCTAATTGTTAGCGATGCCTCCAGAACTGTATGCTCTTGCCTTCACCTTGGTCACTGTAATGTAACTGTGTTTGTATGTATGGATGATGTCCTGTCCAGGGTGTACCCCGCCTCATGCCCTATGAGAGCTGGGATAGGCTCCAGCCCCCGTGACCCTTAATTAGAGTAAGCAGGTATAGAAAGTGGGTGGATGTTCCAGTCAGCAGCTTTTGTTTTGTCTTTATATGCAGTACCGCATTTGGCTACTGGAGGTGTGCACTGGCTGTGTATACAAGCTCCTGTTGTGACCTATTCACTGTCTCCTCATCACTCAGGATCAGCTGCACAGCTCATCCACGTGTGGACCTACATTTATATTAGCCTCTGCATGACATTTGTTTAATGATACTCTGTGTGTATGCATGTGTGCGTGTGTGTGTGTGTGTGTGTGTGTGTGTGTGTGTGTGTGTGTGTGTGTGTGTGTGTGTGTGTGTGTGTGTGTGTGTGTGTGTGTGTGTGTGTGTGCGTGTGTGTGTGTGTGCGTGTGTGTGTGTGCACAGAGCCATCGTTGAAAGCTCAACGTTGCCTGGTGACTCTTCTAGCTGAGCTGACACCTGTTCTCCTGTTCATTCTACATTGTTTTCAAGCTATCTTAAGAAGACCAAATTTGATTTTGGACAAACTTTGCAGATACACTGTGCCGATTTGATTTTCATTACAATCAGTCAGTGATCAAGGTCAGACGTCAAGGTTAAACTACCAGTCGCATTTAAAGATGGTGATTAAGCAGCATGATTATTGCACAGATCTGCCTTGGGCTGGTGGTCCTGGGCCGGCGTGGTGGTTACTCAAGGTCGCAGGCTCCCTCAAAACTTGTTATATTTGTGACATTGAGTCGTGTCATAAAATTGTACATTTTAAAGTCACATTTGTATGCAATAATCATGTTGCTTAAATTATGCTGTTTAATTAGCCTTTTTGATCTCCCACACCTGCCAGGTGAATGGATTATATTGGCAAAAGTGCAATACATCTTTTGTGTGTAGAATTTTTTTTTTTTAATTTCTTTTTTTTTATTATTCCAGAGGTTGGAATACAAATGGAAGGGAATTGAAATTCTTTGTTGCAATGTCACCAAAATGTTTACGCATTTGTCCGTCCGTCTGTGAATGCAGTGAAAGTCCAGTGGATTAACAGAACATCTCTAAAGTGTGCACAGACATTAAATTCTCATTTGACTTTGATTTTTTTGTGATTTTGTAACATCAGGAGCAGTTTTCTGTTAGTTTTTATTTTAAACTCTGTGCTTCCTGCAGCCACAAACTATACAAGATTAAAAAAAAACAACAACAAAAAAAACGCTATGGTTAAACAGAAACACTTGAAAACTGGGAGTTTCTTTTTGGTTATCAAACCTGACTGTGCATGTTCATCTGTCAGGCCATCCAGCACCACAGGCCAGCTCCTCAGAAAGACACTGGGACAATAGCACATGCAGGTCCCTATCCAGGCTCAGGATGCACCGCTGGGGCCTCGCTGACAAATTGTCCTTGTCTGGCCACATGAGAGAGTGGGGATTGCGGTAATTGCATATTTCCCTCTAATTGCGTTTGTCACGTGTGGTGGTGTCTGCTGCTGGGGAGCCGGGTTAGACTCTCAGCGATGTGTTCAACCAAACAGTTGAACTCTCACCTGCGCTACCTGGTGTGCGAGTAGAATGTTCTGAAGGCAGCAATAATTTATGTAGTGGCACAAAACATCAGCAGAGCAGGCCTGGAGTGGAGTGGAGGCAGTGACGCTCCTGCCAGACGGAGACGTGCTGCAGGTCCATTAAAGCCTCAGACGTGGTCAGGGAGCGCTTGACTCAATGATCCCGTTAAAAACAATCTATGTGCCTGAATACGTGGCACGATAACGCCGCCAGAGACAAATAAAGTCTGAGGAAAACTGTTTGCTATGAAGGTTTTCTGCCGTCACTGAAATCATTTCAGTGTGTCAGCATGTCGACCCCTCGGATGAATAAATTGCCTCAGTGCCAAACTCTAAATGAGCATAATAAAAAAGGAATGCAAAGGAAATGCTTTTCTGATCAGAAAGAAAATTTCTATAACGAGGATCTGGTCCAGTGCATCTCGTCCCGGGTTTCCTGGTTCAGCTGCCCTCATCTTGGCTTCTGTTGCCTTGTGATACGCGGCCAGACTGCTGCATTATACAGAGGGGTTGTACAACTACATTTTAATCCACTCGTGTTTCTCCCCGATAAAAGGATTCTCTCCATCTCTTTCTATTTAATTCACACCATCATCAATCAAATGTGTCCCTGCCCCCCTCCCCCGTCTCTTGAGTTTTGGGGTCTGCTGCAGATAGGTTGGGGGGGGGTTCCCCCGAGGGGGTTATAGACATGATGGACCGGTCACAGATGCCACCAAAATTAAAATGCAAGAGTCTGTGCAAAGGTGTTACATTTCTCAGACATGCTCATTTGCAGTACTGTAATATCTGTGCGACATAAGGAGGCTTATCTCTGATTCCAAATACAACTCCTGCAAGATTATGTGAATATGATTTTTTTTTTTTTTTTTAATGCGCTGGTTGCTTGTGCTTTCTGTGCAGGGTGGCTACAAGTGTGGAAGATTCACCCTTTTTTTTCTTCTGCCATTGTCTGCACATGACAGTCGCCACAGGCTACTTAGTAATGATTATGTGCCTGTAGCATGCGTGCAGTGTGTGCAGCCTATGAATAGAAAACAATATGCACATCTCTGCACAACAGGTCAGCCTCTGAACACAGACAGAAGAGAATATGATGAGCTCCTGCAACAACAAAGGAATCATGTGTAAACAGCAGCTCAGCCTGTGACTAAAGTGTCGCACACTGACGTCTGATATCCCAGCAAAGCCTTTAACTCTAAATAAGGCAACCGCTCGTTGCCTTTCATATATTCATAAATCATGCCTCATTGCTCGCTTTATATGAGACATGAATATATAGTTCTTTGACAGGCCAATGCAAAAATAGCATGTTTTATATATATATATATATATATATATATATATATATATATATATATATATATATATATATATATATATATATATTATATATATATATATATATATATATATATATATATATATATATATATAAATCTAGTACATTTGTTTCACATTCATGTATCGCTTTTGATTGATAACACATTTTATTACAGTAAACCAAAGGTTGCTCAATTTTTTTTAACAATATGAATTTAATTCATCAGTGCTATCAATTTTGCCATGAATCACGCTTCTCTAGTCCTTGCCTTTCACATCATATAAGGCTCACTGTGCACCTGCACGCTCTCAGTATGCAGTCTGTGCCACACTGATGCATCGTGGATTTTTTTTTTTTTTTAAGGACAAAGGATGTAAGCATGCATAATGTGCTCACATAGTTTTACAAGCAGTTCCTCAGCAGAGGGTCTGTGTAATAAGATAGCAAGTGTCAGGTGTTTCAACTGGAGGAAGTGAAGGTATCCCCATAACTCTTTACCGCAGCCCAATTTGAACAAAGGATTAAATATCAGTCATTAATCATGGTACTAATCTTGTAGATTTAGGCAAGTGGTTCCCAAAAGTCAATACACCAACGATTTAATCAGAGAATGTCATCGCAGTTTATGCAGCTAAAATTGGGAGTTTACAGAAAAGATTTCATGCCATTTTCTTTAGGCTGACTTTGGCGGCTCTAAAGTGGGGCATGATTGGGTTCTGCCCCTCCCCCATCCTTGCAAATTTCCACAGTGTTAAATTAACACTGCAGCAAGTGTATTTAGAGCCGCAGGAAATAGTGTCCAGTCCATTCTGTCACAGTTCAGGTTGCTGCTGCATCCACCATACTATGGAAGCACTTTGGGACGTGGATGGCAACCATAAAGGCAGACAGCGGTCCATCCCCACTTCTCAAAAGTAACCTTCTTTTCTCTCTGGACAGGTGAGATGTGAGCATCACCTTGGCCTTCTTGAGCCACTGGGGTCCTCAACACTGAGGCACCCATATGCTAGATCATGTCACGAGAAATGCACCACATAGTAAAAATATCACAGTTGATGCACCCTCTCAATGCGAGTGGTATTCCTTAAAGGGGATAGAGAATCAAAATCATCTTTTTCATGTTTTTGGTGTTAGTTCAGAGTCTCCCCACTGTGGGGAATACACACAAAGTGCCAGCAAGTTTCAGAACCTCTATGTCAAGTATTTCTCCTTTTTTGAATTGCCCCTAGAAAACAGGCCAATCCGTTTTTGAGAGAAAAGTTACGTCACTTTTTCACCAATAGCCCCCCCACACACACACACACCCACACACACCCCCTTTCACACACACCCCTTCGAAATGAATTATTCATAAGGTTGTGCCCACCCATTCCTACCACTGGAAGAGGAGCAATGTCGAGCTACAGGTGTGTCTTCCCAGGCTGTCACAGCGGACTACGATCTTTACATATTCTTCCCACGGAAAGCAATGTACGCGATCAATGGCTTTTATTCATTTTTAACCGCATCCCCAGTACATAAAACCGCCGACTATTTCACGGAGGACTTGTTTCACAAAACTTGCACAATTTCGAACTGGCTTCAGTCTGCATTTAATACTCAGTAGAGGGTCAGTTCCGACTTTGTGACAAAATCAACCCCAGCAATCAGTACAGCCTGTAAGTATCACATTTTCTTTTCTTTTAAATTTGTTTTTAAATTTATTTCGGATCATTTTTTATTTTATTATCATTATTATTTTGTGACTGGACTTTTATGTCACAGTCAGCCTCTCTGGCTGACTTCATGTTGGTGGGCGAGGAACAAGATTTATGGCCCGGACGCCCAGCTTCTGCATGATGATTGGATGATCTGTCTGAGGCTGAATCCATTTTTGATTGACAGCGAAATGAGCGAATCAGCGATCATTTTCAGTCTGTTCTGAGTTGAACCGGAGACTTTCCTAATCCTCTTAGCGGCATTTTCATTGAGAGCAAGGGCAGCCAATCAAACAACGGCAACCGATCAGCGCCAACACCTACTTGCATTTCATAATGAGGTTGCCAAATAAGCTCCGAAACGACGCCATTAAAAGCAAACGAGGCATTCTAAACCCAGCATAGTAACATAGCTGTTTCAGAGAGCCTTTTACGAAGGTTCTAGGCCATTACAGACCCAACCATATCACATCACAGAACAAGGATTAATGCCCCATTCAACCTCTGTCTATCACCTTTAAGACAGGAAGCAACAGGACAAAGACTTTGACCGTCATTCTCCAGCAAAGATCTCTCCAATCGCCCCTGTCCACTGACCTGATGACTCCATAAGCGCTTCCCAGGAGTCTCTTGATCTCAAAGGCAGAGGACCCAGCAGAGGTGGGACAAAGTCACTGCCAAGTCATTCTCAAGTCATCAATCTGCAAGTCCCAAGTTAAGTCTCAAGTCAGATTGCAAACATTTGGTTTTAATTATGACTTGAGACTTGACTTGGGACTTGCTGATTCATGACTTGAGAGTGACTTGATGGTGGACACATGAATGTCACTGCTGAGATAACTGAACGTCTCTCCAAGACGGCCACTTTCCCTGCATACAGAAACACTTCTGATGATGATGGTGGTGGAGTCCAGGAGGTCATTGAAAGCCCTGACTCAGCTTCACAATCATAATTATAGAGTTAAATCAACTCCATCAGAATGTTTAAGTTGATCAATACTGATAGAGTTGGAGTGGATTTAGCACTATTTTGAATGGAGCCACATCTACTCTCAATTTAACACTGCAAAATGTACTGTGTAGTACCTGTGAGTTGTGTGTGCATCGCACTGGAATCAACTGAGCAGCATGTGTTTATGTTTTTATTATTTCCCCTGCTTTTGCATGCTGTTGTGATTTAAAGTTTATTTTCTTCATAAGCAACTCCATCCAGGAGCCAGAGACTGCTGAAATTGAAAAATGGAATGACAGCCATCCAACATTCAGGAAGCATAAGAGTTCCAAAGAAAGCCCGACTGCACCCATTGTTGTCAGTTTTGTTTTTGCTGTTGTTGTGCCTCAGAATAGGTTGATAGATAGTTTATTTGCCATTTTTGCTCGCATGCAAGGTTTGGGTACAATGGAATAGTTGTGCAGAGCTCTCGAGTAGATAAAGGTATAAAAGTATGAGGTGTAACAGTATAACAACAGTATAAAAGCATATAGCGTATAAAAAGGATACCTGGTGCACCTGAAAAAAAAAGAAATCTATTACAATGTGCCAGGTTAATGGAGATTGTGATCAGCAGTTATTGCACACTTGTATTCCAACACAGTGGATTTTAATGTGTATATTGCACATGTGGATCAAACAGATGTTGCACCAAAGATTATTTCAAGGAATAAAATAAAATATTGCACATTAGGTTATAGTTGTGTGATGAATATTACCCAGTGAATTATGGTTGTGAACCAGTCCATTACATTTTCTTGTTGTTTTCAAATTTATATTTGTGTCCGGTCAAAAGGGGGCATTTATGATTTATGGTTTATGATAAATGTATGTCATAGGCATGGAAATTCACTATAGAATGCATGTTTCTGCATTTATTACAAATTCTTACTCACCACCAACTACCCCCCCTAAGAAAAAACTATGGAGCCTCCAGTGTAAGTCTGTCACCTCAGTGCAGAATAGTGTTCAGTTATATCACATAATGAGTTTTTATATTTCATTATGTTCAGCTAAATCCAAGCATGTATGTTTTGATGTCTTAGCACTGAAATGAATGATAACTGAAATTAATTTTGCATGAAAAAATGTGAGTTAAAGAACTGCAATAAGCTGATTTACCTCTAATGGATTTTATCGCAACAGCCTGCTTCATACTTGATGTGAAACATAAGAAAAGGTTGCAGTTTAAACTTATATTGTACAAGAAATTTCTCATCAATATATGCTCTCTCACTTTGACTGCAGACTTACTTCATAGTTGTAGTTACCATAGTGGGACAAAAGCATAAATATTTTATTGCGAGTAAATAATTCATCACCTGTGTATTCCTCTGAGATTCACAACCAGCTCTGATCCTGTCACTTGAGACATCTTTGTGGATGGAGAGCCCTTCAGCCTAAATGCCACTTGGTCAAATAGTACTTAGGGAACATGCTCAATATTTTACAGGGTGATACAAGGATGCTATGGAGCAGCTCTGCTGTTTCTGTAAAGTAGAACAAGTCAATTGTTTTTGATGTAAAGGCAGAAGTTCTTTGGGCTCAAATTAAATTTTAACCTCCAAGAGTTGTGATTGAGATCTACACAGAATGAGCTGATTTACTCTCAAATAGGGCATCAAATTGCTGTACAGCACATCCAGAAAGTATTCACTGCACTTCAATTTTCCCACATTTTGTTATGTTACAGCCTTATTCCAAAATGGAGTAAATTCATTTTTAACCTTTACAATTCCACTCACCACACCCCATAATGACAACATTAAAAATTATTATTATTTTTGCAGGTGTATTAAAAATAAAAAAACTAAGAAATCACGTTTACATAAGTATTCACAACTTTTGCTCAATCTTTTGTTGATGCACCTTTGGCAGCAATTACAGCCACATGTCTTCTTGAATATGATGCCACAAGTTTGGTGCACCTATCTTTGGGCAATTTTGTCCATTCCTCTTTGCAGCACCTCTCAAGCTCCATCAGGTTGGATGTGGAGTGTCGGTGCGCAGCCATTTTCAGATCTCTCCAGAGATTTTCAGTTGGATTCAGGTCTGAGCTCTGACTGGGCCACTCAAGGACATTCACAGAGTTGTCCTGAAGCCACACTTTGAATATCTTGGCTGTGTGCTTAGGGTCATTATCCTGCTGAAAGATGAACCATCGCCCCAGTCTGAGGTTGAAAGCAGGTTTTCATCCAGGATGTCTCTGTACATTGCTGCATTCATGTTTCCCTCAATCCTGACTAGTCTCCCAGTTCCTCTTACCAAAAAACATCCCCACAGCATGATGCTGCCACCACCATGTTTCATTATAGGGATGGTATTGGCTAAGTGATGAGCGGTGCCTGGTTTCCTCCAAACATGACACCTGGGATTCACATCAGAGAGAGAATTTTGTTTCTTATGGTCTAAGAGTTCTTCAGATGCCTTTTTGCAAACTCTAGGCAGGCTGCCATGTGCCTTTAACTAAGGAGTGGTTTTCGTCTAGCCACTCCACCATACAGGCCTGATTGGTGGATTGCTTCAGAGATGGTTGTCCTACTGGAAGGTTCTCGTTTTCCACAAAGGAATGATGGAGCTCTGACAGTGACCATCTGGTTCTTGGTCACCTCCCTGACGAAAGTCCTTCTCCACCGATTGCTCAGTTTAGACAGGCAGCCAGTTCTAGAAGAGTCCTGGTGGATCCAAACTTCTTCCATTTACAGATGATGCAGGCTACTGTGCTCATTGGGACCTTCAAAGCAGCAGAAATGTTTCTGTACCCTTCCCCATATTTGTGCCTCAACACAATCCTGTCTTGAGGCACAAATGTGATCCTGCCACTTAATAAATTTGCAAACATCTCAAAAAAAACCTTTTCATGTTGTCATTATGGGGATTGTGTGTAGAATTTTGAGGGGAAAAATGAATTGCATCCATTTTTGGAATAAAACTGCAACATTAAAAAAATGTGAAAAAAGTGAAGCGCTGTGTATACTTTTCAGATGCACCGTATGCTATCATGATTATTTGAAGAAAGTTTACTGGAATAGCACTCAGGTTGAAGGCTTCTCCCAACGCCCAAAACACAGTGTATCTCTACAGTGGCCGTGAGAGGTCCCAACACTTCCAAATGAAGACAACACTAGAAAATGTAGAAAACACAAATACAAAAACACCTGCATCAATTCTTCAACAAATAAAAAAGCCACCATATGCCTCAGAACACAACATAAGTACTAGCAACACAAAAACAGGTTTCTGACTGGAGGACATTTAGGGAATAATAAGCAAATAACACAAAAACAGGTTTCTGACTGGAGGACATTTAGGGAATAATAAGCATATAACCATTTGCGACCGTAAAATCCAGCATGAACGTCCGCAAAATCATCAGACACAGCAGGGTTATTCCCATTCTAATCCAATTCCATCGTTTGCGCGGTTTATTTTCTGTAAGTAATTCGATTGGGAATCATTGTGATAAGGTGTGGGCGGCTCGTCAAAGCTTACCGCATCAACAGTGTCTTCATGCCAAACTGGAAATTCTGTGAACAGACCCACAGATTTCTCCATCTCGTCACCTGCATTGAGTTAAATCCATCAATCAATCCAGTTAAATCCAATAAATCCACGCATTTTGGCATCACCATCCCTGCACTAGTTTCTGTCGCTGTCAGCTGACAACGCCATTAATGACACCTGCACAGCAGCGCAGTCAGGGGGCGGAGTAACACATCATATGTGAAATGGTTTTAATATTTTGCCGCTGTCCACGCAAGATTTTATGGTCTGAAATCTCACACGATTAACCAATCAGATTTACGGAAAAAATGTAACTGGATTAGAATGACTGATGGAGTGTTGCTTGTGCTTCCGTTGTGTTGTGGTTATTTGCAAAGTCTGTGCTTTTGTGTGCATTGTAATAATTTGCAGCAGATGTGTTGCCATATTGAATTGATACATATCTTGTACATTACTACCTGTTGTAGAACTGGTGCAGGTGTTATTTTGGATTTGTAAGTATTTTCTGCATTTGCTGGTGTTGTGGCTTCTCTCAGACTGTATATCTGGCACTTGCAATCAAATATATTTCCTGGCTCTGCCCTCTTATTTGTATCTGTTCCAAAATCTAATAGTACCTTTTACAGGGGAGGTTTGACCTTTTCACTAGCTTTTGTGCAAGTATGATTACACTCATTAACAGCTTCTCTTAGTAATCAAATTTAACAAACTGTTTTCTACAATATTCCCAGATACAGTAAGTGTTGAAGCACTGCAGATTATTGTTCTGTTGATGAGAAAATTAACTTATGTACACTTCATTATAAAGCTGGCAGACCTCAAGGACCCACACTTTTATGAAGCTGGGACCAGATGTCATCCAGCCACAGCCCCAATTAATCTCAGGGCCTTGTAACATGCCCCTAGAAACAAACAAAAAATGATTGGGTGTGGAGGGCAAAGACAGTGAGTAGAACGCAAGGGTGAGAGATGCTATCCGCCGAGCAGCCGACCCTGGTGAGCCTGCAGAGGGTGAGATAAGAGAGGCCGGCTGCTGCGGAGTCTAGGCCTCAGAGAAGAGGCTGAGGTTATTCATTGCTCCGCCGTGAAAGCTTGAGAAGATTACCCAGAGCCTGGTTGGCAGTGATACAAGGGGGACAGGCAGAGGGGGGCCATCTCTCTCACCCCTTTGTTCCCCATCCATCTGCTTGAATCTCACAATGGCTCATCAAGACCAGGCGGGGTGGAGGGGTGGAGCAGCGGAGGCTTGTCGAATGGCAGGAAGTGTGAGCGCGGGCAGGGTGGGGGGTGGTGGGGAAACCTGGAAGACAGTGGGATGTAATGAAAGGTAGCATAGGGAGAGTGAAACTAAAAAGAGCAGGAAGAGGCAGTGCGGGATGGAGAATGGAACGCGGTGCTTGTTGAGATTGAATGAATGGTGCCGCAGCTGACAAGCTCTGACAGACGACACTAGGAAAGGCCAGGCAGGCGGGTGTTCACATTGTTATTTTCTGGGAGGTAATGGGCTCGCCGCTCCTCTTCACTCTGAATAATCAGTACTTTGGTTAGACTCAGGCACCACTTCAAACCATGATAAATACACCACTCCAAATGCTCGCCACCAAGAGGATAGTATTTAAGTAGTAGTATCTAAATGCCTTGACCAAGGTATTTATCTTGTTAAGGAATGATTCAATGATGACGGGTGGTTTCTTTCTTTTACACAGGTAATTATATAGGTGTTTTTATGCAGGAAGAGCAACAGTGGCAAGAGGGTTTAGAGTCACCACATAGTGCTGATGGTAACGAAAAAAATCATCATCATATCCAGGCAGTTGGAAACCAACACAATATGATCAGGATGTAGTGATACGGATGGCAACCTAAGGACCCCTTCACACATAACACGACTGAAGCTGACTAGTGCATGAAGGAGGAATTGCATGCCATTCATGAAAAATCAGAGCTGCCTCCAACACCTCGTACACCTGTGGCTACAACTATTCGTGCACACCAGCAGCTGAAACACAGCGAGTGCCCTGTGAGAGCCCATTCGATCCCTCTCGTGGCAGGTGTCGGCCAAATTCCAGGTGACACACACGAACATCTAACACTGCTTGCTGAACATTTTGAAAATGTGGTGCCATTTGGGCTGTCAGCATGAAAATAGTGGGCAGGTGACCACTATCGAGCTGGATTGAAATTTGTCTAAGTGCCCCCATGAGTGTGACATTGCAAAGCAACACACATGTGGCATGGGTGTGTATCGTACATGTGCGTGTGTCACGCTCCCCCCCCACATGTGACGTGCATGTGTTTCATGCCCCCCCCAGTCCGCCCAACACATGCAGGGGGAGAGCACACTTGCATGACATGCTGATATGTATATGTATGATCACATGGGGGCCGGACAGCCACGTCTGAGCGCACACAGCCGGGCTGCAGCGGCCACACACAGAAAACCTCGGCAGGCTGCTCCATGTGAAACGGACCGTCACATCACGCAGCAGGCGATCTGAATGTCACGTGACACGCGCCACAGGACTATGACAATATGACAAGCCAACAGTGCCACAAATACGCCACTTTCAGTCATATATCACCAAAATACGCCATAACAAATGGTGCTTTGTCAGTTATTATGGCGCGTTTTCTCTTTTTTTTAACAAATACGCTTATCTCCTTATTGATTTTAGGCATTTTACACTCCTGTTATAAGACAGTGATTGTAGCTTAGTGGTAAAGTTTCTGTCTGTTAATCTGAGCTTTTGTAAATTGCAGGTTCGAATCCAGTGAGTGGCATTTATTCTTTTTAACCAAGGGTTGTTTAACCGCAGGGTTCTCTATTGCATCCCCTTTTATTTATTATTTATATCAAGCCAGTGATTTTCACTAATTATACAGCTGTTTTTTTTTTCCCACATCAGCGGCAAGATGTGGTGCAACACGTTCCAGCTGCTCGTACTGTGTTCTTGCACGCCCGTGCGTGTGCATGAAACCGTCGCCAATGTGTAGTGCATGCCTGTGCGACCTTGCATCCCTCACGACAGCAGGTGGATGGTTCATGGTTCCCCATTTCGTGTTAGGTTCACGGATTTTCTTCCGGTTTCTGCATCTTTTGTGTTATGTGTGAAGGGGACTTAAGCAGTGTAGCCAAGAAAAGTAATGCTGCTTGCATTTTGAGTTTTGACCTGCTACAAGTGCTTATGTCCTTCATAAATTACTGTTCACATGCTAATATACATGATCTCATTGTGTAGTGGATCGTCAGCTGTCCAGTAAACTAACATCAGGTCAGGTCTGGGTCATGTGCTGGTGCCAAATATTGCAGTACATTGCTGCATCCACCACACTATGGAACTACCATGAGTCCTGGGTTGTAACCACCCAGGCAGACAACAGGTCCATACACGCCTCTTGAAAGTAATCATCTATCTGCCATAGTCGAGGGAAACGTGAACATCTTCTTGGTCTTCTCCATTTGCTGGGATTCTCAACACTGAAGCACCTGTGAGCTCCATCATGCCATGAAGGGTCTTGTCTTTGGAGGGTGGTGACTGGTGCGGTGCTGAGGGGTTGTCCTCTGCACAACAGTGTCCAAGGCCAAACCTGAGGTAGTTCAGTTTGGTGGGTACTTGGAACACTGGCAAGATAAGCACTAAACAGTTCATCCACAACCACCTGGTACCTCACCTGAGGCCTGTACTATGAAGCGGGGTTACTGGCTTATCAGGGTAACTTCGGGAGTAAGTTGATCCGTCCATCCACCTTCAATCATTCTGAAGACAATGCCGGCCTACCTGGATGATCCATGTGATATTGGGGCACAAATTGTGAAGGGCTCTCCTCGCAGGGCGAGGGTTTTTAAAGACCGCCAGAATCCGCTGACATACCCGGACAATATTCTCTATGAAAGATATAGATTCTCAGCTGAGAGAATTCGTTATCTTTGTCAGCTGATCGGGCCACAAGTCTGTAACATCACTCATCGTACACTGTAAAAAAAGACTGTTGTTTTTACAGGAAAACACTGGCAGCTGTGGTTAGCAGAGAATTCCTGTAAAAAATACAGCAGTTAAATGTGCAAAAAAAGAGAGCTGTTGTTTGTAGATTTAACAGTTCTTTTAATGTGAGTCAGCCGTGGTTCATTCACTGCAAATCCATATACATATTATGTCTGTAATCTTATCTACTGTGCTGCTGTATGTTTTACAGGAATTCCCTGGTAACCACAGCTGCCAGCGTTTTCCTGTAAAAACAAGTCATTTGTTACAGTGTAGCAATGCCCCGACGATCGAGCAGATAATGTGCCTTGTGCCTATTTTACCAGTGGACAATTTATGTATTCCATCGGTGATGCTGAACATCTGAGCAAGAATACTGTATGTCGTATGATTCGCGAGGTAGTACTTGCTCTATCTAAACTGTTGGATGCATTTGTCGTTTTCCCTGGCCATTCATCCGCAATGCAAATCAAAGAAGGGTTTTATGCAATCGCGAGTAATTACTAATATCAAAATAGGTGTAATGCATGTCCATTAATTAGGCGAAGTGGGGCTTATCAAGCTATAAATATAAATCTTCACCTGCTGCCAGGTGTGTTTGGTACTGCTATTGCATCTGAAATATTGACAGGATTAGGAATAGCAATCATACAGTCAAGGTAGCCTATTTAGGAAACGTTAAATTAACCTAACATCTATTAGTAGGCCTATGCCCACTTCTGAATCGTGTTGCATCTGGGCGTAATTAATGAAAGGTCATTTTTTTACACATATTAGACATTCCACAGGTTAATCATCTGTAACAGATTTGGGGAACAATTGAATTGTACGTACGCATTTACCCGATCAGCAATACGTTGCCCACAAGCCTGTCTTGCTTTATTGGCAGACGATGTGTTTGATTTCCCCCTTAACATTAATTTAAATTCCTCATAGCTCCACATAATAATCGTGCATTCTTCTTCGGTAAAGTAAGGTGACCGCGCCATCATTGAAAAATGGTGACGTGCGCTGCAACCTGCCCCTTTTATGTGAATGCGCACAAACTCCAATTAGGTTAACACAGGTTCAACAATGTTTCTGTGTAGGCTCTCAGTTGTCCAGGTGGTTTCCATAGTAGAGAAGCTGGAATCTTCGACTGGACTGGGTTGCTTGACGTGAGGACGTTTCGCTTCAAATCACAGAAGCTTCCTCAGCTAAAATTCTTGCTCTGATAGTCTGACTTCTGTCTTTACTCTTGTAGAGAAGAATAAACCAGAAGCCAACAAAAGCTGGAGTTTTTAACCTAACCAGACCCCTCCTACCGAGAGGCCGACTGCTATAGGCTAGTGACTAAACAATAGCTCTAATTAGCACCTATTGTGCTCTAGTTAGCACTCTCCTAATGATGGGATGGACGCCTCCCCTGATGGCTCCCCTGATGGCTCCCTTGATGACTCTCCTGATGACGTGAATGATTCATTACCATGAACAAAAGACTGAAACTGCTTTGACCTGAGTACCCCATTGTAAACAGGGGACAAAGTGTGTCTGAGACCCGCCCCCCGGTTAAGGCTGGGTTTCAACTGTTTTACAGTTGAACACTACATAGGTGAGACTAAGCAACCTATAAACAAGAGGCTATACCAGCACTGCAGAGGGTCACCAGTGGACCTCAGTCTGCGTTCATCTCCACCTGAAAGACACTAACCACACGTTTGAGGACAAGGAAGTTAAATCTTAGCCAGGAGAAGAAATGGTTTGAGAGAGGTGTCAAGGAAGCATTCTTTGTAAAACAGTTGAAACCCAGCCTTAACCGGGGGGCGGATCTCAGACACGCTTTGTCCCCTGTTTACAATGGGGTACTCAGGTCAAAGCAGTTTCAGTCTTTTGTTCATGGTAATGAATCATTCACGTCATCAGGAGAGTCGTCAAGGGAGGCTTCCATCCCATCATTAGGAGAGTGCTAACTAGAGCACAATAGGTGCTAATTAGAGCTATTGTTTAGTCACTAGCCTATAGCAGTCGGCCTCTCGGTAGGAGGGGTCTGGTTAGGTTAAAAACTCCAGCTTTTGTTGTCAAGCAACCCAGTCCAGTCGAAGATTCAAGCTTCTCTACTACAGGTTCAACAAATCAACATCTTATTCAGCATCGTAGTACCGATTAACACCACTTGAGAAAACCAGGTCAACCCCGGTTTAAGAGGTTGACCCTGGGTTACATCTGAGTAAGTTAACCCCGCTTCATAGTACAGGTCCCTGATCTTTAACATTTGATCTGTAAAAGATATTTTTTTTTCTAGGATAAATATCATGTTATACTTTTTTTATTTGTAGTCCTTGAGTATAGGGTGTTTGTACATTTGTTGTGTTTTCTTTCAGTTATTGCAAATATACATCCCTTTCTTCTGGCTTTCATTACATGTATCCCTGACATCGGGATGAATGTGAGGCATAATTGTAAAGCGCTTTGAGCGTCTGATTCAGATGGAAAAGCGCTATATAAATGCATTCCATTTACCATTATGTATCGCCTTTGGCAGTGCAGGTCTAGGAATTTCTTGACTCCATGTGTTTGTCTGTTTGTGTTCGATGTGTATGTATCATGTATCAAGGTGAAACTTGGTACATAAAGTCACCACACAGAAACTTTGGACAAGCTTGACATTGGGTGTGTTTCATTTCAAATTGTGGTCACCAGTGAAACACTCATGTCTTGGAAAGATTGTATATCAAGGTGAATCTTGGTACACCAGTTCAGCTTACTAAGACCTGAGCCAAATTCGATGTTGGGCGTGTTTTGATTCTAATTATGGTAATGCAGTGGAGACACACACATCCAAAGCATCTGAAGAAGCGTGCAGGATCAACAGTATATCACAATGAAAAATCCAAATGATCCGCACAGCCACAGCACTCTCAGTCAGAAAAAGTTTTATTAACAGAAAAAAAATAATAATAATACATTTATTTTATTAATTTTATTAAGGTGAAACTTGGTTAGCTCACTAACACCTTGGACAAGTTCAATCAAAATCAAATGTATTAATTTATATAGCGCCAAATCGTGAGGAGGTCTCCTCAATCCCATCATGTACACATGTCAGGACAGAGCTCGTGCACAAGTTCTCCTGAGCTCATCTCCCCAAACTGACACTGGTAGCTATCTGAAAATGACTTCAATGGAAACAGGCTGTGGAGAGACAAATTCCCACAGAAAATGTTTTTGTCTCAAGGCTGCAGTTAGGCGCGATCAGAATAGGGAATCAGAACAAACTCTGTGTCACTCTGGGCCAGACAGAGACATGTGGCTATCAGTCTTTTTGCGCAAACTGCATGAACAGTCTCTGGATTAAGCAAGGACTCTTGATATTAGGAAAGGAATACGAATGTGATCATATTATGAACATATAAAATTATCCGAGCAGAACTTTTGTGTTATGTGTTGGATGCGGTCGGAGCACCGACCCAGCGTTTCAAAGGACCCAGCATAAAATAAGCAGAGCACGGTTCAAAGGATAACAGAATTTTAATAAACATAACAGTGAGTGACCGTGCTAACACTAAAAAGTCCCGCGGTCTGGTGAGGTGGAAACACGGCGCGCTCTCAACAGCGCAATGGTCCGGAGCCACAGCAGTTCGGACCCAGGGACCCCGCCGACACCCCCCCAGGTGGGCCGCGACAAACCAAGTCTGTGAAGAAAGAAAACATGGAGGTGAGTCCAACTCCACACAGAGAGACACAACTCAAAGGTGCACGCAATCAGCAAACACTTCCTGGCTCAGATCTATACATCAGCTTCTCACCCTGCAGGCACGGAACAACTCAGTTCAAATCTCCACTGCAGCAGAAGCTGATTAGAAAATTAGCATAACTGTTGTGTGGGCCGCTGAAGAGGAGGTACTGCTGGCCCACCACCACCAGAGGGCGCCCTGTCTGGAGTGCGGGCTCCAGGCACCAGAGGGCGCTGCCGCCTCACAGGAGCAGCCAGGGTGACAGCTGTCACCCATCACCTGAGACGAGACAGCTGATATCCATCAACAGGGAGGTATATCAGCAGGATGGCATCTCTACCTCATTGCCGAGATATCGCTCTACCAAGGAGGTAACGAACTCAGCCAGTTACTCTATTCTAAGAGTTAACACTTTTTGCTTGTGCTTAAGGTCAGCTGAAGACAGTGTTGGACGTGACTAGATAAGTACTCACCTTCCAATCCTTCAGTGTTGTTTTTGAGAAGAGGTAGAGGTGGTGTTTCCACCCTGTGTGTTGCTGGGTGCAGCCGCACCCACACCTGACTGTTTCTGTTCCTTGCCAGCAGTACCGGATCCGACGAGCGGAGGCAGTGGCCACCTGGGGTTCGGGACTTGGCGGCTCCAGTATTCCCGGGTTCGGTGGCAGAGGAAATCGGGTGGTTCCGGTTCGACTCGGACAGACGTCTCCTATCGTCGAGCCTGCCCACACGACACCTTTGGAATTCGGTTACTGCTGTATTTGTAATCTGTTGTGTTTGTTGTGTGAGTTCACAACAGTAAAACTTTGTGATTTGACTTTCTCCATTGTCCGTTCATTTGCGCCCCCTGTTGTGGGTCCGTGTTCCTACACTTTCCCAACAGGATATCTCGGCCAATGTCATGGATCCCGAGTGGCGTCAACCGGCTGTTGAACGGCCAATGGAAGAACAGGACGCGCAGGCGTCCACAGGAGGGGTAATCGGTGAGTTGCAGCGGATCCTCACCGCTTTCACGACTCGGTTAGATTAAATGACCGAGCAGAATGTCCTCCTGAACCGCAGGGTGGAGGCTCTCGCCGCGCAGGTGGAAGCACGCCCTCCGGGCACCGCTGCGGCTCTCCCTCCCGTAGACCCTGTGCGTAGCATTGACGCTCCACTGGTCGTTCAACGACCCCTCCCACCTTCCCCGGAAGCATACATAAGCCCCCCAGAGCCGTACGGAGGCTGTGTGGAGACGTGCGCGGATTTCCTTATGCAGTGTTCGCTCGTCTTCGCACAGGGTCCAGTTATGTACGCGACTGATGCTAGCAAGGTAGCTTATGTAATAAACCTGCTTCGCAGCGAGGCACGCGCTTGGGCTACAGCGCTCTGGGAGCAAAAGTCACGGCTCCTTCAGACATATGATGGGTTTGTGAGGGATTTCAGAACCGTGTTCGATCACCCCAATAGAGGAGAAACCGCTTCAACTGTGCTACTGTCGATGAGACAGGGACGTCGGAGCGCAGCTGCCTATGCAGTCGACTTCCCGCATCGCGGCTGCGAGGTCCGGCTGGAATAGCGCTGCCCTCCGCGCCGCCTTTGTAAACGGACTGTCATTGGTTCTTAAGGAGCACCTGGTGGCTAAGGACGAACCGCGGGATTTAGATGGGCTCATCGATCTCGTCATACGGTTAGACAACCGGTTAGAAGAACGTCGGCGGGAACGAGACGAAGGGCGTGGCCGGGCACGCGCCGTCCCTCTCCCTTACGGTTCCGACCGCGCTCCGCCTTCCCCACGCTCCATGGCCCCTGCGCTCCGTGGGGCCACAGCTCCCCCTACTGACGAAGCTATGGACACGAGTAGGACAACATTTAGGGCACCAGATGCACAGAGGAGATGGGCCCACGGAGCCTGTTTTGTTTGTGGTGCGATAGAGCACCATATGAGGGACTGCCCCGAGCGGTTCAACTCCAACGCCCCGCCCCTAGAGACTGGGCTAGGGGTGGGCCGAGACATTCACGTGGGACACACCCACATTGCCACATGACTCCCAGTCACGATCCTTTATGAGGACTCAACCCTGAAGGCCCCAGCACTGGTGGACACGGGCTCTGAGGGGAATCTGTTGGACAGCAGATGGGCCAGGGAGATAGGGCTCCCTCTGGTGGCGCTTACCTCGCCTGTACAGGTTCGGGCACTAGATGGCTCCCTACTCCCTCCGATCACGCATAAGACACCACCTGTAACTCTGGTGGTGTCAGGAAATCACCGGGAGGTGATCGAGTTTTTTGTGACTCAGGCCACCTCCCGTGTGGTTTTAGGATTTCCCTGGATGTTGAAGCACAATCCCCGGATTGATTGGCGCTTCTCGTCTGCACCTGTTCTGGTGCAGCCCGATCCTAGTCGCCAGTTAGTGGTTGAAGTGGACGCCTCGGACTCAGGGATAGGAGCCGTGCTGTCCCAGAGCGGGAAGACCGATAAGGTCCTTCACCCGTGTGCCTATTTTTCCCGCAGGTTGACCCCAGCCGAACGGAACTATGACGTCGGCAATCGAGAGCTCCTTGCGGTGAAAGAGGCCCTTGAGGAGTGGAGACATCTGTTGGAGGGAACGTCCGTGCCATTCACGGTTTTCACTGACCACCGGAACCTGGAGTATATCAGGACCGCCAAGCGGCTGAATCCCAGGTAAGCCCGCTGGTCACTGTTCTTCGGCCATTTTGACTTCCGGATCACCTACCGTCCCGGGACCAAGAACCAGAGATCGGATGCCTTGTCCCGGGTACATGAAGATGAGGTCAAAACGGAGTCGTCGGATCCCCCGGATCCCATCATCCCGGAGTCCGCTATCGTGGCCGCCCTCACCTGGGACGTGGAGAAGACCGTCCGGGAGGCCCTGACACGAGACCCAGACCCCGGAACCGGAGCGAAGAACAAAGTCTACATCCCACCAGAAGCCAGGGCTGCAGTTCTGGACTTCTGTCACGGTTCTAAGCTCTCCTGTCATCCTGGGGTGCGAAGAACCGTGGCAGTCGTCCGGCAGTGCTTCTGGTGGGCGTCCCTGGAGGCCGACGTCCGGGGTTACATCCAGGCCTGTACCACCTGCGCCAGGGGCAAGGCCGACCACCGCAAGACATCGGGATTGCTACAGCCGCTGCCCATGCCTCATCACCCCTGGTCTCACATCGGCCTGGATTTTGTCATGGGCCTCCCGCCGTCCCAGGGAAACACCGTCGTCCTCACGATAGTGGACCGATTCTCCAAGGCGGCCCACTTCGTGGCCCTCCCGAAGCTACCAACGGCCCAGGAGACAGCGGACCTCCTGGTCCACCACGTCGTCCGTCTGCATGGGATACCATCAGACATCGTCTCCGATCGCGGTCCCCAGTTCTCCTCGCACGTCTGGAGGAGCTTCTGCCGGGAACTGGGGGCCACGGTCAGTCTCTCGTCCGGGTATCACCCCCAGACCAACGGGCAAGCAGAACGGGCCAACCAAGAGATGGAGCAGACCCTACGTTGTGTGACAGCCGCGCACCCGACGGCCTGGAGTACCCACCTGGCCTGGATCGAGTACGCCCACAACAGTCAAGTATCATCAGCCACCGGCCTCTCCCCTTTTGAGGTGTGTTTGGGGTATCAGCCCCCGTTATTCCCGGTGGTCGAGGGAGAGGTCGGTGTGCCCTCGGTCCAGGCCCACCTACGGAAGTGCCGTCGGGTGTGGCGTGCCGCCCGTTCTGCTTTGTTGAAGGCCCGGACGAGGGCGAAGAACCATGCAGACCGGCGGCGGACCCCGGCTCCTACGTATCGTCCTGGGCAGGAAGTGTGGTTGTCCACCAAGGACATTCCCCTACAAGTGGACTCCCCAAAACTACAGGAACGATACATTGGTCCGTTTAAAATTCTCAAGGTCATCAATCCCGCCGCAGTGAGGCTTCAGCTTCCGGCCTCACTGCGGATTCATCCAGTGTTCCATGTTTCCCGAATCAAACCTCATCACACCTCACCCCTCTGCACTCCGGGTCCGGCACCACCTCCTGCCCGGATCATCGACGGCGAGCCGGCTTGGACTGTACGCCGGCTCCTGGACGTCCGACGGATGGGCCGGGGTTTGCAGTATCTGGTGGACTGGGAAGGGTACGGCCCCGAAGAGCGCTCCTGGGTGAACTCCAGTATTCCCGGGGTTCGGTGGCAGAGGAAATCGGGTGGTTCCGGTTCGACTCGGACAGACGTCTCCTATCGTCGAGCCTGCCCACACGACACCTTTGGAATTTGGTTACTGCTGTATTTGTAATCTGTTGTGTTTGTTGTGTGAGTTCACAACAGTAAAACTTTGTGATTTGACTTTCTCCATTGTCCGTTCATTTGCGCCCCCTGTTGTGGGTCCGTGTTCCTACACTTTCCCAACAATAACGTGACAGCTCAATAACACAAGGTGTGAGGGACACCAAATCTACTGTCATTACTTCATAAAAGTCACCAAAACCAAATTACCTCAGGAAGTGTGCTGAAGAGCGTGAGACCTCACCCAATCCTCCTTCACAGACTGTGGCGTCAAACCTGGAGCGGTCTCTGCGTCCGTGATGATGAGATTGTTCTCCTGACGTCGATCTCACACGTCTGCTCACAAGGCCGAGTCTCTGGCCATCACACACTGTGCATTCAAGGTTTAAATGCAGCAATCTCTGATCAAGACAAAATACACCACAGCTGTGAGTCCTGATGACCTGCACGTGAAAACAAGCCTCAGGTGTTCAGGGTGAGGTCCTAATGCTCAGCCACTCAGTCCTGAATGCATACCACCTGGTGGGAGAAACAGAAAACAAAAACCAAGCCAGCCAAACACCCCAGCCCACAACAGTACCCCACCCTCACGGGAAGCCTCCCAGCGACCACACGGACCTGGACCAGAAAAAACAAAGCCCCCCTCCAGGGACCATGGCTGGAATGTTGGCTGGGAACAAAAAACACCTCCTGCAGCTTCAGTTTTAGCTCCTTGTGCTGACGATCCAGCTGGGGAAGGCCCGTCTCCAGGAGCTGTGCGTTACTGTGCTCTGACGACAGCTCCATCATCAGCTGCTCAACCTGCAATGTTAGTTTCTTCATGCAGTCATTGATCATCTCAATGTTGAGCTTCTCTAGTTCTTCCTTCAGCTGGATAATGCACGCTTCCAGCCGCCTCTTCTCTGTCAACAGGGAACTTTGTGCCAAGACTGTTATATGTCGGACACAGCCCGGAGAACCGACCAGCGTTTGAAGGACCCAGTATGAAATAAGCAGAGCATGGTACAAAGGATAACAGAGTTTAATAAACATAACAGTGAAGTGATACGAAAACAACAAAAGGGTGCGCGGTCTGGCGTGGTGGATTGCGGTGCGCTTCCAGCAGCGCTAACGGTCCGGAGCCAGAAAACTGTTCGGACCCAAGGACCCCGCCGACACCCCCCAGGTGGCCGCGACAAACCGAGTCTGTGAAAGAAGAAATCATTATGTGAGTCCACACTCAACACACAGAGAGACCACTCAAAGGTGTACAAACAGCAAACACTTCCTGGCTTAATTGCAAATCAGCTTCCCACCCTGCAGGCATAGAACACCCTGTTCACAAAACTCCACTGCAGTGGAAGCTGATTTAAACGACTAACATACAGCTCAATATAATAAGGTGTGAGGGACACCACATTTACTGACTGTATAAATGTTGGTCACAAAACCAAACGTACCTCAGGAAGTGTGCTGACGAGCGTGAGACCTCACCCCCTCCTCTTTCACAGACCATGCATCAAACCTGGACGTTCTCTGCATCCACTGATGGGAGATGGCTCTAGAGATGACAATCTCACCCGTCTGGTCACAAGGTCAAGTCTCTGGCAAACACACACTGTGCACTCCAGACTTAAATGCCACCATGTTCCAATCCGTGTAGATGCACCACAGCTGTGAGTCCTGATGAGCTGCACGTGATCAGCCTCAGGTGATCAGGGTGAGGTCCTGATAAACTCAGCTACACAGCCACTCAGTCCCAAATGCGCACCACCTGGGAGGAAAACCAAAAGACAGAAACAGAAGACACACAAAAGCCAGCCAGGCACGCCAGCCACAACAGAGACCATCACTCTCATCCTGGAGCTCATCCTTTCTCACCCTGAGCCTGTCTGCAGTAGACTGCTCCGCAGCTGACACTCCAGTGCAGAGATATCCTTTGTTGACTTTGATGGTCTTGCCCTCTGTTTCATTTAGCAAACCTGTTAGAGTCTCCACCTTTGTGTTCATTCCTGTCGACTCTTGCTTTAGTTGTTCACTTTGCATAATTTTTTGGTCAGGAGTTCTTGAACCTGTGCACTCAGCCTTCTTCCGACTGTGTGTTAAAGTCTGCTTAGTCATAAAACAAAAAAAAGACAAACACAAACAACCATCCTAACCCCCCCTCCCCAGAGGACTGTCCCATCAAACCCCGGGAAGAGGAGAAAAGAAAAAACACAACCCAAACTTAAGCTTGCAAACAAAAAAAAAAATGCTAACACCCCCCCCCCCCCTCCCCGGACGACATGTAGGGACCAACACCCCCCAGAGGACATCCCGCCAGCTCCAGGAGTAATAACCACAGCCGAGGTCCCTCTGGGATCCAAAGTCACCCACGGGGACTCCCAGCGCCTCCCAGAGGACCGTTCCATCAAACCCCAGGAGACGCCCCCCCTCATGACTAACAGACCCAGCCCCGGCCGTCTATGACTAGATGGACCCACCGCCCTTTCCCCCCCAGAGGACACCACAGTCACACCCTGAGGGCGGAAACTGGGGGGAAAAAAAAAACATACAAACAAAACAACCCCAACCCCACCCCCTCAGCGCAGTGGAAACTGGAAGTACGTCCAGTGTCACCAACCACGACTATACCCCAAAAGTCAACCGGGAGGAGTGGAACAGCGGTAATGCCGTACGGCACAAGACGGCGCCACCCCTCTGACTTTTAAACCAGCCATCAGCTACGCCGATGGTGTACGGCGCAAAGGCGCGCTGAAGCCGGAGGTGGAACAGGGAATCAACAAAAAAAAAACAACACCCCGAACCCCCCCCCCCCCCCCCCCTCCCGGATGCAGAGGTCACCTGGGAAACGCCCAGCACAACCAAACTGCACCACCCCAGCAATGCCGACAACCTACGGCTCACACGGCTGGGGCCAGAGGAGAAGACAGGGAAGTAAAAAAAAAAAAATACCCCAGAAGCTGATTAGACAATTAGCATAACGTGACAGCTCAATAACACAAGGTGTGAGGGACACCAAATCTACTGTCATTACTTCATAAAAGTCACCAAAACCAAATTACCTCAGGAAGTGTGCTGAAGAGCGTGAGACCTCACCCAATCCTCCTTCACAGACTGTGGCGTCAAACCTGGAGCGGTCTCTGCGTCCGTGATGGTGAGATTGTTCTCCTGACGTCGATCTCACACGTCTGCTCACAAGGTCGAGTCTCTGGCCATCACACACTGTGCATTCAAGGTTTAAATGCAGCAATCCCTGATCAAGACAAAATACACCACAGCTGTGAGTCCTAATGACCTGCACATGAAAACAAGCCTCAGGTGTTCAGGGTGAGGTCCTAACGCTCAGCCACTCAGTCCTGAATGCATACCACCTGGTGGGAGAAACAGAAAACAAAAACCAAGCCAGCCAAACACCCCAGCCCACAACACTTTTGAGCTTTTCATTTGCTTGTAGTTTTTTTGTTTGTTTGTTTGTTTTTAATGATGTGATACAGTTCTGACAGTTTTTGGGTTTTCTGGTTCTGTCTGATAAACGGACCGTCTGGAAAGTATTCACAGTGCTGCACTTTTTCCACATTTTGTTATGTTATAGCCTTATTCTAAAATGGATGAAATTCTTTTTTTTTTCCTCAAAATTCTACACACACTACCCCATAATGACAATATGAAAAAATGTTGGGGGTTTTTTTATTATTTTTTCAAATTTATTAAAAATAAAAAAACTAACAAATCGCATGTACATAAGTATTCACAGCCATTGCCATGAACTCAAAGTTGAGCTCAGGTGCATCCTATTAGCACTGATCATCCTTGAGATGTTTCTACTTAATTGGAGTTCACCTGGAGTAAATTCATTTGATTGGACATGATTTGGAAAGGCACACACCTGTCTATATATAAGGTCCCACAGTTGACAGTGCATGTAAGAGCACAAACCAAGCATGAAGTCAAAGGAATTGTCTGTAGACCAGAGTGGATTGTCTCGAGGTACAAATCTGGGGAAGGGTACAGAAACAATTCTGCTATTTTGAAGGTCCCAATGAGCACAGTGGTCTCCATCATCCGTAAATGGAGGAAATCTGTTCCACCAAGACTCTTCCTAGAGCTGGCTGCCCATCTAAACTGAGCGATCGAGGGAGAAGGGCCTTTGTCGGGGAGGTGACCAAGAACCCAAATCTGTCAGAGTTCCAGCATTCCTCTGTGGAGAGAGGAGAATCTTCCAGAACGACAACCATTTCTGCACCAATCCACCAATCAGGCCTGTATGGTAGAGTGGCCAGATGGAAGCCACTCCTTGGTAAAAGGCACATGGCAGCCTGCCTGGAGTTTGCCAAAAAGCACCTGAAGGACTCTCGGACCATGAGAAACAAAACTGTCAGATCTGATGAGACAAAGATCCAGCTCTTTGGTGTGAATGCCAGGGGTCATGTTTGGAGGAAACCAGGCACTATCCTTACAGTCAAGCATGTTTCAATTCAATTTTTCAATTTTTAATTTTATTTATATAGCACCAAATCACAACAAACAGTTGCCCCAAGGCACCTTATATTGTAAGGCAAGGCCATACAATAATTACGTAAAAACCCCAACGGTCAAAACGACCCCCTGTGAGCAAGCACTTGGCAACAGTGGGAAGGAAAAACTCCCTTTTAACAGGAATAAACCTCCAGCAGAACCAGGCTCGGGGAGGGGCAGTCTTCTGCTGGGACTGGTTGGGGCTGAGGGAGAGAACCAGGAAAAAGACATGCTGTGGAGGGGAGCAGAGATCAATCACTAATGATTAAATGCAGAGTGGTGCATACAGAGCAAAAAGAGAAAGAAACACTCAGTGCATCATGGGAATCCTCCAGCAGTCTAAGTCTATAGCAGCATAACTAAGGGATGGCTCAGGGTCACCTGATCCAGCCCTAACTATAAGCTTTAGCAAAAAGGAAAGTTTTAAGCCTAATCTTAAAAGTAGAGAGGGTGTCTGTCTCCCTGATCTGAACTGGGAGCTGGTTCCAGAGGAGAGGAGCCTGAAAGCTGAAGGCTCTGCCTCCCATTCTACTCTTACAAACCCTAGGAACTACAAGTAAGCCTGCAGTCTGAGAGCGAAGCGCTCTATTGGGGTGATATGGTACTAAGAGGTCCCTAAGATAAGATGGGACCTGATTATTCAAAACCTTATAAGTAAGAAGAAGAATTTTAAATTATATTCTAGAATTAACAGGAAGCCAATGAAGAGAGGCCAATATGGGTGAGATATGCTCTCTCCTTCTAGTCCCTGTCAGTACTCTAGCTGCTGCATTTTGAATTAACTGAAGGCTTTTCAGGGAACTTTTAGGACAACCTGATAATAATGAATTACAATAGTCCAGCCTAGAGGAAATAAGCATGTTGCATGTTGGTGCATGGAAGCATGTTGGTGGCAGCATCATGCTGTGGAGATGTTTTTCAGCGGCAGGACCTGGGAGACTAGTCAGGATTGAGAAAAAGATGAATGCAGCAATGTACAGAGACATCCTGGATGAAAACCTGCTCCAGAGTGCTCTTGACCTCAGACTGGTGCAGTGGTTCATCTTTCAGCAGGATAGTAACCCTAAGCACACAGCCAGGATATCAAAGGAGTGGCTTCAGGACAACTCTGTGAATGTCCTTGAGTTGTCCAGCCAGAGCCCAGACCTGCATCCAATTGAACATCTCTGGAGAGATCTGAAAATGTCTGTGCGCCGACGCTACCCATCCAACCTCATGGAGCTTGAGACATGCTGCAAAGAGGAATGGGCAAAACTGCCCAAAAATAGGTGCACCAAGCTTGTGCCATCATATTCAAGAAGACATGAGGCTGTAATTGCTGCCAAAAGTGCATCAATAAAGTATTGAGCAAAGGGTGTGAATATATATGTGCATGTGATTTCTTAGTTTTTTTATTTTTAATAAATTAAAAAAATAAAAAAACTTTTTCATCTTGTCATTATGGGGTGTTGTGGGTAGAATATTGATGGAAAAAAATTAATTTACTCCATTTTGGAAAAACAACAAAATGTGGAAAAAGTGAAGTGCTGTGAATACTTTCCGGGTGCACTGTAAATCTGTGAACAGTGAAGAAAAACCTCCCGATTCTTCATACACTGACCCATTTTTTTGCAACCGACAACTGCACATACATTTACCACAACCTGCCCTAGTTACTCTTTAGCTGTGCCAGTTCAAAATATTTGACCTAAAACATGCACATGATTGGCAATATCAAGTCAAAAAATATTGTTATGACATATATCCAGTTTATTATTGTAATTTGTAGATGCACAGGAAATGTGTATTCCCTTCTGCATGTGCATTTGCACACTTTATGCACTTTCAATTTTTTGTAAACCATTTAGGTCATTAAAAAAAACGTTTTCTTCAGCAGCACTATAATTTTGTTCCGTAGTATACAAATAAAGGATTCAGTCTTGTATTACTAATATGAACATTCACCACAACAGTTCAGAATTTTGACCCATATGAGTTAAAACATCAACAAAACATTATGACACACACACTTTCTGTGATGACCTAATCAATGACTGTGTGTGTGTGTGTGTGTGTGTGTGTGTGTGTGTGTGTGTGTGTGTGTGTGTGTGTGTGTGTGTGTGTGTGTGTGTGTGTGTGTGTGTGTGTGTGTGTGTGTGTGTGTGTGTGTGTGTGTGTGTGTGTGGAGGGGGGGGTGTCAGCATCATGGAACTGAAGAAATGCAGTTGATGTTCAGTTATGACTTAAAGTATCAAATAAAGAGAAAGAAAAGTGAAAGACTAAGAAGGCAATGGACATAATGAGTAAACATAAGCCAGCTTGACACTTGCACAAATTTGATCCCAGCACTGGCACAGAATTTGGCGTGCCAGAAAGTAAACTCCTTGTAAACTGTTGTAAACTGTGCATGAGCTGTGCGTGGCTGCATGCAAATGCGCAAAGAAAATTTAGAAATGTTCAAAATCTCTGGCACGCATGAATTTTGTGAACTAGATATAAACATTGTGCATTCTATTTGAAAACACTGCGTGTCATTGCCGCAGCGCATCTGAACGATTACGACGAGATGTTCCATCTACAATAAACATAATTTTACAGATAATTATGTAACTCATAAGAAGCAATGAAAATGCAGCTGTTTTACCAATATATTACACAATAAATATTATAAATAATTACCTTTGAGACAATTCCAAATGCGTTCTCCATCTCATGAAGCACATGAGAGAAGCAGCAGCTACAGATAATTCCTCTGTGATTCCGGGAGAGATGAGAGATGTTTGATCAGTCAGGTTCTGAGAGCAAATGCGTCATCGGCCACAAAATTATTTTATATAGTGTGTTGTCCAGTGGCACAGAGTGCGGCATCCAGCGGGACAAAGCAGGTCCAATTGACATAACGAATTGCATGGCAGTGCGGGGGTTAAATTTGTGCAAGTGTCAAGGTGCCTGTAGGCAAATAGAACTGCTGGGAAGTTTTGATGGAAATCTGTTGAACAAGTAAGACAACAACCACACAGGCCTACTAGGTTGGTTGTCAGTAGTAATGTTGGTTAGAGCTACATTTTTACTTAGTTTGCCGTAGCGAGTCAGTAGAAAGACTAAAGTTTTATCATAAAATGATTAGAAGTACTTTTTTTTTTTCAATTTGCAAGTCCCAGTTTCATAAATGTCAGACTTATCACATATACTTCTTCCATGTCCTTTGCAAGATTGCACAGTGCAAACTAAGAACCACATTTTAAAACAACATATATTTTGTCAGGTTTGCAGAAAAGTGAAAGAGGACTACACCTTTAACGTAACAATTTAAGATGGGAATAATTCATCATACGCTGCCACTGGAAGTGATGCCTCATGACATACATTTCAGAGAGTGGGGCCGCTGTAGGCCTTTCCCAAGAAAAGGAGGGCAGATTTTTATTTTATTCGCAGTGCAAGCATGATCTATTAATGACACATCATAATGAAAGATTCACAGACTGCCTTTCTTTCACCTTCATTGTTGTTTAGTACTTGATGTGCACTCGAGCGGTCCAATCAGGAATTAATTCCACTTCAAAATCAAGGGACAATGCAACATTAAAGTACAAAAAATATATAAACAGCATCTACTGATGTGTCTGCACGGTTAAAACTCACCACCATAATGTATCAAACTCAAGGAATGTACAAGTTATCACTGGCAGCAATGACAGCATGCAGTCTACAGTGTTGCTGCTAAATGTTGCATTGAAAGTCTGTACAACATGTTTGAAACATTCAGCCATAAAATGACTTATGGTAGCTGTTGTGTTCTTACATATCCCATTGAACCAAAACCAGAGTTTCCTCTCCATGTCACCTCCTGAAAAACTGTGACACATAGGTCACCCCATCTTTTGATTGTCCTCGGTGTAACTAGTTCATGTGTGACTGCATGAATAGCTAGAGGCTATTACACTGCTGAATATGAATAGCAGACCAATTACTCTGGCCCAGATGGAGCTGTGTGCTCCTCGGAGAATGCCCTCTCCTTGCCTAACACCCATGCACCCACCCACACATGCACATAGTAGGCTCTAGACCCTGCTCTGTCTTGGTATTGGATAGTGGGGAACACGAGCTAACGAGTCCCAGAAATATGAATTTCAAATTGACATCGTGCGTTGGCACATTTCTGATTAGATGATCCTTCCCCCCCCCCCTGTATTTGACATTTGTTTCCTAGCAACAATGATTTGTCTTCCAACAGTGTTTTGATTGTCAGCTAATTGTTTAGCGGTGACAGATAACACAGTGAAATTGTCATTTTGAATACACCCAAGCCTCTGAGGAGATGAGTTAAGCATTTCAGCTGACCAAAATTGAGTAAACGGATGCTGCATTTGAATCCGTCTCTGTCCCAGTGGAGCTTTTACTGGATGTTCCCAAAAGAATCCTGTCTCAAACCAGCCCCGTAGAGCTGGCACACACACAAACACACACACACACACAGTGGACATATGGCCAATCTCCCATCATCTGCTGTGCTATTTACAGCTCGGTAGTCTGTCGTTTGTTTTCCCTCTCAGAAAACCAGTATGACACCTGTTTGAATTCTCAATAAAAGGCTTTTTTTATGTGCTGTTGTCACTTAATCTCTACCTCTACATCACTTATGATTGGTTCAGTGCTTTTTCTCATGAAATTAAACAGCAGTGTTGTTCTTCAGAAGCATTTGGGATCATAATGTTGTCACATCAGCTGCCAAAAGTCAAAGATTCACTCGGTCTTTTTGTACTACAAGCTTTCAGGTGTTTTTGGACATGGGTTAAGTGCATGTTCCAGTACTTCTTGAAACACTGACCACATGGCTCATTGTTGGCAGAATGATACAGAACTGCAGGTACTCCGAGTGCCGTGTGGAGCAGGAGCAGAGCCTCTGACATCTTCCTGGTGAATACTAGTGTCCAGCAGGGATGTGAGCTGGCTTCTGTGTTTCATGAAAGAAAAAAATATGCATGGAACTTTTCTTTTAATACCCCGATCACACTAGAGGCCGAATGCCGTCCAACTAAAATTCGACCCACATTACGGAAGTGTCGAGGTGCAAGAGTAAGGCAACTTCCTGAGGCCACCCGAATGTTTTGCACATGTGCAAAACAGTCAAGGTGGAAAAATATCGAACAACGGTCAGAGCGAAGTCTGACCGCAATCTAAATATTCGTACGGCATGAAAAAGGCATTGGAAGCATTCTGATTTCGTTCAAGGGGCAGTTCGAAATGTTACGCCATTTTGGCTCCTGGCCGAATGTCCCGACCGTGCCTGAACGCACCACGAGTGCATCTTGAATGCTGCTGGAATATATTCCCTCCACCCGCAATCGGGTCTTACTTGTACGGTGTGTAAGTGCATTGGTCGTATTCTCACTGCATTCTGACAGCTGTCTAGGTTATCCCAAAGTGTTCCACCTACATTTGTACTGCATTTGGAGGCTTAATGCACACGTTGTTTGCACGAATCATTCGGGGCGGGTTGAAGCACAGACTGAGTAGTTGGACGGCTGTATTCCGCAATTCTTATTCCCTCCCAGATGTGGCACGGATTTTGTTTGTTTTTTTGTTTTTTTGACATTCCGCCTGATTCGGCTTGATTCGTGCTCACTCTTGCTAAGTGTGATGGGGCCTTTTAGGAAAAATCTGTGGTTGTACAATTATAATATGAGGTGGAGTTACTGGCTAAAGTATTCTACTGAGTGCTCTTCTACTTCAGTGTTTGTCTGTTGGGTTGTGAAGCTCACAGCAAATAGATGTCACAGTGTTCTCAGAAAATACAAATGATTACATTTCATCCATAATAGACCAAAACAAAGCTGATGTCAAATCACTCAGGTAGTGCGGCCCCGCTCCTTCACGGCCTGCTGCAAACAATCTGCTGCTGCTGCTTTTATTTTGTCCCACTTTCACACAACCTTCACAGTATTCACACTGCTTTGACGATACGTGGGTAATACTTTAAAGTAAGGGGATGTCAGTTAATGGAGTAATAAGAATTAACTTAACAGGTCATTGAGAGTGAAAGGTGTTAAAGCTGCATGTCCTTTCAAATTTCACAAAACTGAAAAAATGTAGTTTCTACTGCAATCCAAAGCATTATAATGTTGGTTTATTTTTGTAACATGTTGCAAAATTACAGCTCATTTTAATGAAGAGAATAGATTTACCTGGGGAGGATGTCATTGGTGAATATTGTCTTTTTCTTCTAATGGTGTCATGCAGACTAACTACAGGAAAAAGCATGTGTGCACATGCATGAGGTTTTGAGGTTACCTTTGACCTGACCCACTCACTTGATGCATGTTCCCGGGGCGTGCACGCTAACATCCGTAAGATGTTTTGTAAGTCATTTCAGAGGTGTTGTCTGGTTTCAAAAACAGTGTTTTTAGATTGAGAATTGTTTATTTTCTCACTGACTTTTACAAATTTAGGGGAAACTTATTCGATTTATAAAGAAATGAGCTGCTTTGGAGCTTTTTCCACCATCTTGGTTTTTTTGTTCAAGCGAGCAGCCAGCTGACATCACGCAGCCATTCTTTACTCGGATTGGCAGTCGCCTTGTCTTTCCCAGCATCCCTCATGCAGATTGGGGGAAGCTCCCACGTGATCTATGATGTCACTGCTAAATATAGGTCATGGCATCTGATCGCTAGAAATTCTCCCCTTCAGGGAGAGAAATTCTACGTTGTTTCCAGACAGCACAAGTTTTGATCACATTGCAATATAATATTATGAATCCCTTATTAAGATGTGAAAGAATAAAATTATAATGGTTCCAAAGAAAAAATTTTTATGACCCAGAGGCCGTACAGCTTTAAGGAAGGATTTTTTTTTTTTAAACATGATCATGTTAACAAAACTATTGATGTTATATATAGATACTGAACACCATTGATTAGTTAATGCTTATTACTACAATAACTGCAATACTTTAGTACAATTATTTTTTTCTGAGCCATATGGATTTTGGGTAACAGGCATCAAACAGACTTCGTAGTTTCAATTTCTGTGTCTGCTTCTTCTTTTTTTTTAAATCTGACAAGAAGTCTGACATCAATGGTTGTTTCTACAACAAAAAAACAGATGTTTGCTTGGAGCTCTGTGGTCCATCGGAGGCAAATGCACATGACCCAGGGGACTGATGTGCCCTGGATGTGGACCTATCTATTGTTTTTGTGTGCCGAAATGCTGTTCTTCCTCCAGAGGCTGAAAATGCAGAGATGGCTACAGGCAACAAGCACACAATAGAGGTTGAAATAATAAAGATGATTGCAGGGAATACTCAGGAATGAAGACTGGTGTTAAACGCAGGGATAACCTGGGAAATGAAAAAATGATAACGAGTAAAAAATGTTTACAACTCCAAATGAGAAGAAGATGGGATGTATGGAAAATTATATACAAGGTCTGTTAGAAAAGTATCCGACCTTTTTATTTTTTTCAAAAACCATATGGATTTGAATCACGTGTGATTGCATCAGCCAAGTTTGAACCTTCGTGCGCATGCGTGAGTTTTTTCACGCCTGTCGGTTGCGTTATTCGCCTGTGATTAGGCTTTGTGTGAGCAGTGGTCCACCCCTCTCATCAGATTTTTATTGCGAATAAAATGTCTGAACGATTTGGAGCTTTGCTGCATCAATTTTTTCCCAGAAACTGAGAGACCTCCAGGTGGACACCATTCGGAAAATTCAGATGGCTTTCAGCGACGATTTTATGGGGATTACACAAATTAAGGAGTGCTCCAGCTGGTTTAAAGACCAGCCACAGCTGCTGAGAGCGCGCCGTGCTCCGAGCGCCGATCGACAGGCTGAATCAACAAGATCATTTCCAACGTGAAGGCTTTGTTGATCCGGGACGTCGTCTGACTTCCACAAAAATGGCAGGAGACGTGGACATCAGTACTTTTTCGGCACATTCCACTGTTACAGGAGTTTTTTCATGGAAAGAGAAGCGGAGGGATGCGCCACGGAGCCGTTCATGGCGCGGCACAAAACCACCTCTGTGTTGGTCTCACAGGATGGCTTTGAGATGGCTTTCAGACGGCTTTCGGTGGTTTTTCAGTCGTGTGACTATGTGAGAAATTGTGGATGAGCCTGAACATGCCAGAACATGTCCTGTGAGGCTTCATCACGGCGTTGCTTTGTGCCATGTGGCACCGCTGCGACGCACGGAATTCCTCCGCACGTCTGTCTCAATGTGCAAAAAAAGTGCTGATGTCCACGTCTTCCGCAATTCCTGTGTTAGTCAGACGACATCCCGGATAAAACACAGCGTCCAAGTTTGGAAATGAACGGCACATTCCACTGTTACAGGAGTTTTTGTCATGGAAAGAGGAGCTTGACGCAACCGTGTCAGCACTTGTGTGCGCGTGTACTACTAAAAAAGACTGTGTACATCCTCATTGCAGCGAAAAAAAAATCACGTCAGAAATTGGTCCAGCTTCTCATTCTTTCTTCCTATTAACATCCTCCAGACAGCACAGTGGATTTGTTTTATGTGTGCATGCACACGCACGTTGTGTGTGTGTGTGTGCGCACGCGTGGGCACGCATGTACATGTGCGCGCACGAGCATGTGCTTGCGTGAGCACGTGTGCCCGTGCATGTGCGCGTGTGCAGAGTGCAATGGTACCAAACATATAGAACCAAATTTGTACTCTAAATGGAACCAAACTGCACTTTAAATGCAATGCAACACAAATGGAACGAATTAATCCATGTCATGTGACATACAAAGCACCAATTAAATGACAAGGATCCACTGAGCCGTTTTATATACAACCCCAATTCCAATAAAGTTGGGACGTTGTGTAAAATGTAAATAAAAACAGAATACAATGATTTGCAAATCCTCTTCAACCTATATTCAATTGAATACACCACTAAGACAAGATATTTAATGTTCAAACTAATAAACTTTATTGTTTTTGTGCAAATATTTGCTCATTTTGAAATGGATGCCTGCAACATGTTTCAAAAAAGCTGGGACAGTGGTATGTTTACCACTGTGTTACATCACCTTTCCTTCTAACAACACAATAAGCATTTTGGAACTGAGGACTCTAATTGTTGAAGCTTTGTAGGTGGAATTCTTTCCCATTCTTGGGGGTTAAAAAGGTGCTGTCTCCATGAGAAAAATTGATGTAACAATTTGCATATTTTTTTCTTTTGTTATTTCAATTTATTTCATAAAGCCACAAGACTTCTCTAGTTACGTAAGTTGAAATAACTTTACGTAGTGAAGTTACAGTAAAATAACTTAAGAAAATCTATGTATGTAAACTACAGTACTGTAAACAATTGTTTTCATTGTTTTGTGTTGTGTTTTGAATTTGAACTCTACGGTACTCTAGCTTTCTTTAGGTATTTGTAAGAAATTTCTGTTTCTTTGTAAAAAAAATTTAATTTAAAAAACAGGGATATAACACTTTTGTTACTAACTAGTGTAGTTTTCAGTGTAGCTTGTTGACTTCAGTGTTTTGTGTAAAACACAGTGCAGTGGTGTTGATTTGAAAGTGTTTCAAAATGGTGCATGTGTGTATCATTTTGTTGCTAGAATGACATTTTTAGAAGGGATTGTTAGGTTTTGACTGTAGAGTTTCATTTTGACAGAGCTGTGAGGGGTTTTAGAACAAGTGTTGTGTCTTATCTTGCTTGTGTGTAGAGTTTTGACACAGCGAGCCAAATTTTGCTAAATGTCTGTAAGCAATCGGCAAAACTGTAATAGCCCAAAGTTGCCATATCCCTACTTTTTTGGCATGTGTTACAGGCCTGAAATATGAGATGAGATATACTTTATTGATCTCACAGTGGAGAAATTATGGTTACACTCCAGTTACCTCAGACAGCAATTAGTCCACAGTTATTACTTGTTTACCGTAATAATGGCACAAATCAGAATTAAAGACAGCACATACACATTTGACATTGTTTACAGTAGTGTTCAGAATAATAGTAGTGCTATGTGACTAAAAAGATTAATGCAGGTTTTGAGTATATTTCTTTTTGTTACATGGGAAACAAGGTACCAGTAGATTCAGTAGATTCTCACAAATCCAACAAGACCAAGCATTCATGATATGCACACTCTTAAGGCTATGAAATTGGGTTATTAGTAAAAAAAAAGTAGAAAAAGGGGGTGTTCACAATAATAGTAGTGTGGCATTCAGTCAGTGAGTTCATCAATTCTGTGGAACAAACAGGTGTGAATCAGGTGTCCCCTATTTAAGGATGAAGCCAGCACCTGTTGAACATGCTTTTCTCTTTGAAAGCCTGAGGAAAATGGGACATTCAAGACGTTGAGAAGAACAGCGTAGTTTGATTAAAAAGTTGATTGGAGAGGGAAAAACTTATACACAGGTGCAAAAAATGATAGGCTGTTCATCTACAATGATCTCCAATGCTTTAAAATGGACAAAAAAACAAAACAGAGACGCATGGAAGAAAATGGAAAACAACCATCAAAATGGATAGAGGAATAACCAGAATGGCAAAGGCTCACCCATTGATCAGCTCCAGGATGTTCAAAGACAGTCTGGAGTTACCTGTATGTGCTGTGACAGTTAGAAGACACCTGTGTGAAGCTAATTTATTTGCAAGAATCCCCTGCAAAGTCCCACTGTTAAATAAAAGACATGTGCAGAAGAGGTTACAATTTGCCAAAGAACACATCAACTGGCCTAAAGAGAAATGGAGGAATATTTTGTGGACTGATGAGAGTAAAATTGTTCTTTTTGGGTCCAAGGGCCGCAGACAGTTTGTGAGACGACCCCCAAACTCTGAATTCAAGCCACAGTTCACAGTGAAGACAGTGAAGCATGGTGGTGCAAGCATCAAGATATGGGCATGTTTCTCCTACTATGGTGTTGGGCCTATATATCGCATACCAGGTATCCTGGATCAGTTTGGATATGTCAAAATACTTGAAGAGGTCATGTTGCCTTAAAAATCCTTGTCATTTGACAATTCCATTCCATTCAACGAGGTGAAGCCGAGTTGAATGGAATATTTCTTTCACCTAAAGAAACAGCAGCACATAAGCCAAAAAGTACCAGCCCTGGTACCATAAGACCAAAAATGAATAAATCCTCGACGTCCTCAACGGAGAAAGGCGCCAAGCATGCAATATGCCAAGACCCCCAGGAGTAGAGAACATAGCCCGCAGGATACATTCCATCTGGGCAGGTAGGATCCCCTGGTCCTGACCTTCTTGTAGAAAAGATGGTGTCAATAGCGTTCAGAGACCAGCTGATCAACTCCATGGTTAATCCTATAGTAGTCCAATAGATCCAGTATCCAATATAATTTGATGAATTCACAGTCTGGTGAAGTAGGGACTTGAAGTTTAAAGCAGAGAGAAGAGTTAAGGGAGAGTGGAGGAGATGCGACCGCCCTCGTCGGAGTCCCAAGGTGAATGCAATGCATATCAATCAATCAATTCAATCAATTTTTTTATATAGCGCCAAATCACAACAAACAGTTGCCCCAAGGCGCTTTATATTGTAAGGCAAGGCCATACAATAATTATGTAAAACCCCAACGGTCAAAACGACCCCCTGTGAGCAAGCACTTGGCTACAGTGGGAAGGAAAAACTCCCTTTTAACAGGAAGAAACCTCCAGCAGAACCAGGCTCAGGGATGGGCAGTCTTCTGCTGGGACTGCTGGGACCATTCTTGCATTAAAACAGAGTCAAAATAATGTGCAGTGCATGTGGAAAGGATTCACAGCGCATTACTTTTTTTCACATTTTGATATGTTACAGCCTTATTCCAAAATGGATGAAATCCCCCCCCAAAAAAAAAAAAAAAACTTCTACACGTATTACCTCATAATGACAATGTGAAAGTTTTTTTGGGGGGGGGATTTGTGCAAATTTATGAAAACAATAAACAAACAAACAAAGAAATCGCATGTACGAGGTCTATTAGAAAAGTATCCTACCTTTTTATTTTTTTAAAAACTATATGGACTTGAATGACATGCGATTACACCAATCATGCTTGAACCCTCGTTCGCATGCGTGAGTTTTTTCACGCGTGTCGGTGACGTCATTTCCCTGTGGGCAGGCCTTGAGTAAGATGTGGTCCCGCCCTCTCGGCTGAATTCCTTTGTTTCACACGCTGCTTGAGACGACGCGCGTTGCTTTATCAAAATTTTTTCTGGACCTGTGAGGAATATCCGAGTGGACACTATTCGAGAAATTAAGCTGGTTTTCGGTGAAAAGTTTAACGGCTGATGAGAGATTATGGGGTGTTTCTGTCGGTGTAAGGACTTCCCACGTCGGCCTGTTTCGACCTGAAAACATCCTAATTTAAGGCTTAATTCACCCAGGACGTCGTGAGAGAACAGAGAAGATTCAGAAGAGGCCGGTATGAGGACTTTATGTGGACATTCCACTGTTTAAGGACATTTTGTAATGAAAGACGTGCGCGCAAATTCACCGAGTCATTTCCGTGACGACTCTGCGAATCTGTGTGCGCCACGACAGGAAAAACACCTCCGTGTTGAAAACCATTTGTAAAATTCAGGCGGCTTTTGATGGCTTTCAACAAGTGAGTAACTGAGAAATTGTTTAACAGCTTGGGCATGTTCCAGCTTGCCCGTTAAGGTTTCCAACGGAGGTGTTTTTCCTGCCGCGACCCCCCACGGTCGGGTCCGGCCCGACATGCGACTCTGCCCGCACGTTCTTTCATTACAAAATGTCCGTTAACAATGGAATGTCCGAATAAACTCCTCATGCCGACTTCTTCTGAAAGTTCTCTGTTCTCTGACGACTTACTGGGTCAACAGAGTCTGAAATGTGGAAGTTTTCAACTTGAAACGGCGAGACGCTGCCGCCTCGAAGCGCAGATCGCCGTCAGGCACTGTGGGCCGTCCTTACGGCGAAACTACCACACCAAAATCTCTCATCAGCCATTAAAATTTTTTACCGAAAACCAGCTGAATTTATCAAATGGTGTCCACTCAGTTGTGCCTTAGTTTTGAAAAAATTTTGATCAAACAAAGCAGCAGTCTCTGAGCCATTCCTAAACAATGAAAAAACGACGAGAGGGTGGGCCACTCCTCACTCAAAGACTGCCCACAGGCGAATGACGTAACCGACAGGCGTGAAAAAACTCTCGCATGCCCACAAGGGTTCAAGCATGTCTGATTTAATCACACGTGATTCAAATCCATATGGTTTTTGAAAAAAATAATAAGGTCGGATACTTTTCTAATAGACCTCGTACATAAGTATTCACAGCCTTTGCCATGAAGCTCAAAATTGAGCTCAGGTGCATCCTGTTTCCACTGATCAATTTTGATTTTTGAGAGGTGCTGCAAAGAAGAATGGGAAAAACTGTCCAAAGATAGGTGCACTAAGCTTGTGACATCATATTCACGAAGACTTGAGGCTGTAATTGCTGCCAAAGGTGCATCAACGACATATTGAGCAAAGGGTGTGAATACATGTGATTTCTTAGTTTTTTTATTTTTAATAAATTTGTACAAATTATAAAAAAAAAAAATACTTTTTTCATGTTGTCATTATGGGGTGTTGTGAGTAGAATTTTAAGGTATACAAGTAATTCACTCCATTTTGGAATAAGGCTGTAATATAAAATGTGGAAAAAGTGAAGTGCTGTAAATATGTTCCGGATGCACTGTAAGAATCACTGCATTTTGCATTTCCTGTACCAGGTGGACAAGTGGTTAGTGCTCTTGGTTTCAGTGTGGAAGGTTATGGGTTCAAACCCCACCCCTGCCACATTTCTCAGTGTAATATGGAGTTGCATCAGGAAGGGCACCCGATGTAAAAGTTGTGCCAATTTAACATGCAGATCCACCTCAGATTTGCTGTGGCGACCCCGAGTGCAAAACAAGGGAGAAACTTACTTTTTACTGTAACAATCACTGCTTTTTGCATTTTCTGTACTGTCCAAACTTCTTCTGATTTGGGGTTGAATTTCATCTGCATAATCGTGTACCCAACAGGTTGAACCTCATAGAATCGAAACACTTCTGGTAAGTGCAGGATGCCATGTTCGGGTTTAGAGTGTCACACTTAGGCCACGGAACGCTGAGTCAGTTGCCAGAGACAAGGTCTCCTTGCCCTGTTTTCGCTCAAACAGCTAAATTATTCATTAAATGCGGAGGAAAGCACATAAGACCCTGATAATTTTTCAATGGGATTATTGGCTGTCCTTGCAGGGAGCTGTCCAATGAAAATACACGCTCTGTGTGAATTTTACTCAATATATTTATGGAATGGACATTACCTGCTCTGTGCACAATTAAAAATGGCCTCCATGAGTCATAGACTTGTAGCAACACTGATAGATCTTGCGTTTACTGAACCAGAATTGCGTGATCTGCTTTCAAGGACAGCAGTGGCGGTGTGTGGGTGAGACTGACTCAGGCCCTCGCAGATTTATGGAGTGCACTCTCACCATTGGATTCATCCACCAGCAGCTTGGGTTGTTTTAAAGGTTGGGTACTTTGCCAGTTGTCGTCATCAAAGAGAGTGCATCTGTGTTGTTGTCCTTTCATTGCCGGCACAGAGGTGCTGAAGCGTACAGAGGTTAACTTAGCATATGACATTCTCTCTAGCACCGAATCCCCATGATGAACTAAATCATGTTAAAGTGTGAGAGCACAAGCATATTACTGTTTATTATCTCCTCGCACACAAGAGGTCAATGATCTGTACGAGATAATAAAATTAATCATTAAAGCTTAAACCCACAGCGGTCGCTGCCCAACAGCTGATGAGGCCTTTGATGCTGATTAATTGGAAATACAAAGTGTAAATGCCATGCAGATTTCATCCAGGTACATGGGAGATTAAACACTTTGTTGCTACAATGCAGAGTGCAAATAGTGCACAGTGAGCCTGTGGTGCAAACACATGCTTATTTCCATTAACAATTTATTATTTAACTGTTTTTTTTTATGTATTATGTACATCGAACATGTTTAACTTCTGAGATTTGACGGGATCAGGTGTGTGCAGAGCGGCATGGCCGCTGTTTGATAAGATCACCTCATTTTCCAATAATCAGAAATGAAGATCTTGTACTTTACATGACACTTTTCTGATAAATTAGATGATACCTGAGGGCCTTACTGGATCTGAGCCATGAAATGTTTTGGCCCACATTTTAGGAAACTCACTGGCTTAAATAAGAAACAGGATTGCATTTTCTAACAGCACATGAGTGAGGGCACATTGAATGTGACACAACAGCCATCTGCCATGTTTTCTCAAGCATGATCCAACATACAGGTGCCTCATTGGTGAGGATCCCAATATCAGAGCTCCAACTGAAAACACCACCTCCTTTAGTTTTTACAACTTCCTGAGTCTGGGCAAAAGATCTCAGAGATCTCGTGTGGTAGAAGTTCACCAATATAGGGTGGTATAATGTGGCATGAAGCAGATGAGAGTCTACGACTTCCCCTGGGCATTGCGCCTGTTCATCACAGGTACTTTTCCAGCCAAGACCAGCACACATTTCCAACTGGGTGGACTGAGACAATGCAGATGAAGCGTCTTGTCCAAGGACACAGTCAGATAGCATGACTGGGAATCAAACCCATCTCCACATATGAGCAGCCCAACTCCTTATCCCTTGAGAGATGACAAAATTGGTTTTGTATAGGACTTTGGTGGGGTGGGTCCTCATAAGGAGCCCTGCAGCAGCATTTTGTACTGCTTGTACTCAGATATGACTTGCTGAGGCAGAACAACAAAGAACTGCAATAATGTAAACCAGATGAGATAAATGCATGTATGATCAAATCCATTTCAGACCAGGACACAATGTGCTTGAGGCTAGAACTGTTCAGCGAAGAAGGAGAATAAAAACAAGTGCATATAAGACAATTGATATGACTACTTTGACTGAAGTTCTAGCCAAATATGAGGGCTAGATTTCTAAGAGATTAATGACTTAAAAGTGACAGTCAACTTGGGGCACAAATAATAGCTTTGTTTAAATTAGGGATAATTAGGGAATAACCCTGTTGTATCTGATGATATGCGGATGTTCATACTGGAATTTACGGCTGCAAATTGCATTTTACCGGAGCCGGTAAAACGGACATTTGCAACCGTAATCTAGCATCAGTGTCCACAAATCATCATACACAACAGGGTTATTCCCATTCTAATCCAATTCCATCGTTTGCACGGTTTATTTTTCTGTAAGTAATTTAGTTGACGAATCGGCTCATCAAAGCTTACCGTAGCAACAGCGTCTTCATGCCAAACTGGAAATTCTGTGAGCAGACCCACAGATTTCTCCATCTCGTCAGCTGCATTGAGTTAAATCCATCAATCAATCCAGTTAAATCCATTAAATCCACGCATTTCGACATCATCGTCGCTGCACTAGCCGTTATTGACACCTACACGGCAATGTGGTCAGGGCGTAGAGTTATACATCAAATGTTAAATGGTCGAATATTTTGCCACCATCCACGCGATATTTTATGGTCTGAAATCTCATACAATCTCACCAATCAGATTTGCATAACAAATGTAATTGGATTTGAATTACATGTTGATCGCCACCTAAATTAAGCTCTGTAACAAATCTAACCTTTTTTATACAAATGAATTACTTTTTGAATACTATTACGAACAAACAGTGAAGCTAATACAAATACATAACCTCTACGATGTATACAGTATTTTTTAAAAACAATTTTACACACACACACATATTTGCAGCCTTGATAAATTCCTTCACTTACACTGTTGTTTCACAGTAGTCTCCTGCCTCTTTGGATTAGTGGTTGTTGGTTCTCAGTGGTCACTGGCTCTGACATTTTTATGTGCATTTATTACATCCTGCATGTTGTGTATTTCAATAACTGCTGCAAAACAAGTTTCCTTTGCAGGGATAATAAGGTAACACCCAGTAATAGTGCTGTGGTCGTCTGTGGTGTGCAGGTGAGTAAATTATTGGCTGTGAAGGCTTTTTTTTTTTCACCCTGTTCGCCTCCACCATTGTGACCATGTTTCACACTGAGCGATGAACAGGCTGAGTCCATTGTGGAGGAGACAGCAAACAGACAGCGTTCCATCTTTCCACTACAATCATTGTTCTTCCCTGGTCTTCTCTTTGAATGGTCCTGACACAAGAAACTTTAGAAAAATGTCACCTCACACACATGCACTGCAACTTTGAAGTTATCTACATAATGCTATAGGAGCTGTATGTGAGAACACAGTTGTCCAGATGGGTTGGACCAGCCATTAAACAATATTTAATGTGCCTGCTCATTCACAGAAAGTCAGTGTAATGTCCAATAAGCCACTTTGAAGAAATCTAGCATCTCATGCATAAAACTCTGTGTGGATTCATGAATAAAACTGTGCACACAAAGGCAGACATTCGTGCATGTTTTCTTTGGTGCACATGGTTCTCCATTATCGTCCTGGACTATTGTCCTAGATCAAGACTAAGATCCAGGCTTTTGATTCCTAGACTCAGCCATCAGAAGCGTATCTGTATGTGGTCAAAGTGTTGAACTTGAAGAGACATTCACTTATCTTGGCAGAGTAACTCTCACATCCCTGGGTCCTCTGCCTTTTAGGTCAGGAGAAGCTGGGGAAGAGCTTGAGAAGTCATGAGGTTGCTGGATAGATGTTTTTGGCAATGCTGATATAAATAAAGGTCCAGGTCTTTTGGGTCCTGGTGTTACTTGTCTTACTGTATGGTTGTGAGAGTTGGTCATTAATCAGTAATGTAGGGCAACAATCATACATCTTTGGTACTGGGTCTCTTTGGAGGATCCTTGGGTACAGCTGGAATAACTCTGTGTCAGATTAGCTTCTATCTCGGGAGACCCAGATGAGGAGTATTTTGTGTATGTGGAACATTTCTCTGTGTATGATCCAGCAGTTAGGTGCCTCAGTGAAGAGGACCCAGTGGCTGGGAAGGGTCAAGGGGATGATCACTTTTCACCTGGCTGAAGCACAAAGATGGCTACTTTTGAGACGTGGCGATGGACTGGTTTATCACCTGAGTGGTTGCAATCAAGGACACAAGGTTCTAAGGTGTGGTGGATGGTGGATGCAAATGGTGGATGCAGCAATGCACGGCACGAGCACAAGCTCCAAAACCCTCCTTAACTTGTCCTTTTTTAAATCTTAGTCATTGGGACATTGTATGTACATACCTGAGCCAGCTTTTCACGCCCATCTTTAGCCATGAATGAATGTAGAGACACGACCTAAAATAATCATTTGGATATGAAAACCTGCTTCTGGTGCTCGAAAGCACATTTTAAAAAAGAGAGTGGCTATACGCCCAACCGTTGGGTCAATAAAGTAAATTTGCGAGCAGATATGCCCAACTACAACCAACCAATCAGCGCGCTTGTAAGCTCACTTCCGGTTTCAACGTGGGAGGAAAAAGAGGCGGATATTTTCTCACCGGCTGTGGGAGGGTTCGCACCCCGCGGAGGAGCTGTGATCTAAAGCAGTTCTGTTTGGCTCATCACACCCAGGGAACAGTGTCAAACTAACACCATCTTACAGCCAACAAGCAGCATTTTGTTCAAAAACTGTTTTGTCGTTGTTAACAGGCTTCCGTTCAAAATGCTTATGAAGTTTGTCTGTTTTCATCCATTGCGGTGTTTTCGCAGTAATTAAAGACGACGCCGTTAAATGTGTCAAACATACACCGCAATAGAGCCTTAAAAAGTGGTGTAAAAAACGTAGTTTAGATGCACAAAACATGTCAAATACACGATCACGGTTGGGCAAATAAGATAAGACATTATATTTATCTGCCCAACGGTTGTGCACGTAACGTTCAGTGTATGACTTATCTGCCCAACGGTTGGGCGTATAGCCTTTGCCTTTAAAAAAATAGAAAAATAAAGCAGTTAATGTGCTTGTTTCCACTGCGGAAAGTTCCTGGTTTAAACTCCACCCCTGCCCAATTCTCTACGTAATGTGGAGTTGCATCAGGCATCTGGCATAAAACTATGCACCAAATTAACCTCAGATCTGCTGTGGCGACCCCGAGTGAAAACAAGGGACAAGCCGAAGGGACTTACTTTTTATGTCTGGCTGGACTTGCTGTAAAAAATGTGTGTAGACATCATCTGAAATGTGTATTCTCACTGCACATTCTTCCTTTTAAATTCTAGCTCTTGTGTGGGAAAAGGCATATGTCTGGTTTATGTGCATACACAGTTTATAAATGGAGCCCCCGGTCATTGTCAAGACGCGTCACACTGAGCAGGTGTTCATGACATTTCTGTCATGTAATTGGCACAAAAACGGATGAATCCAAACATCTGCTGTGCCAAGGTGCCACCGCTCACTAAACTGAGTGCAGTATTTTGAGTGAATGAGTACATTTGCCTTGGAATGTGTCCATCATTGGGCTTGAACTCAGTCACTGGGATGGGAGGTAGACGTGCTAACCACGAGGCTAAAACCCAATGCCTCCAGTGTCTTTCAGGAGAACATCTTTTGCCGTTGGGGAGTGAGGATTACTCACTGCCGGATGCATGTGCACAGTAAATTTTGCAAAGTAAAATATACTCTGTCAGGATAACATTTGGTCCTAGTCCAAATAGAGTTAAATACACTCTATTATAGAGTGAAATCAGCTCTACTGTCTTGTCAGATCACATTTTTCAACTCCAGTAAGAGTCATTCACAGAATGATAGAGCTGATTTTACTTAGTGGTAGAATTGATTTAACACTGTGAGAGAGTATATTTAACTCTATTTGGACTGGGATCAAATGTTATCTTGGCAGAGTATGTTTTACTCTGCCAAATTTACTGTGTATGTATGTGTAATATGCATACTGCTCTGGGTGCAAACTCATGACCCCCGGGATGGGAGGCAGCCACTCTAACCACAAGACTAAAACCTATGGTCTTACCGTCTGTTGCCAGAGTGTCTTTTGGCCTTGGGGAGTGAGGTTTATTTAACTTCTTCTACACATCATCATATGCTTTTCTTCATTATATGCACAACTCTGTAGAAGAACTATGGATGGGAGTACTTTAAATACTGAATGCGTTAAATAGCACCATGAAAAGGTTTTTTTTAACATTGTCAGGGAAGTTAAGATACTCACCACCATCAGCATAGTGCAGACTCAGCAGGAAATAAAAACCTGTTTTCCCCAGTGTGTGTTAGAAAAAGCTTTTTGTCCCTTTCACCTCACATTTACATCTGAGGGAGCGTTTGTTTCACTGGATTGTATAAATCCCTCTGCGGCGGTCTAATGATGTATCTTTACAAATGACACGCGCATCACATTTGTCTGTCACCTCCTTTTGCTCCGAAACACTTTGGTGACCACAAGGGACACCAAGAGAGTTGCACCTGCAAGATTAGAGGTGTCAGCAGGAGCAATCGCATATTTCCGCAATGCGCCTCCTCCCGCTGCTAATGCAAACATGCACATACGCGCAGATCGGTGCAGATTTATGCACCGACACACGCACCCATATCCACACATCCTCACAGCAACAGATGGACGGCCTTGAGGCAGAGCCGTGTGAGACGAGGGTAGAGCTGCCAATTGATTGGAAAGATCAGGTGTTCCTCCACACAAAAGCACCTCCTGCTCTTTTCAAGTATCAGGGTTAGAGTCGCCTCAGGACAAATGGAGACACAAAACAACAGCGGCATCTGTGGCAGGTAATGTTCCCTTTGCCAAAAATCTGGATAATGACATACCTCGACCATTTGTTGCAGTTAAAATCACTGTTGCTCATGCTGTGTGTGTGTGTGTGTGTGTGTGTGTGTGTGTGTGTGTGTGTGTGTGTGTGTGTGTGTGTGTGTGTGTGTGTGTGTGTGTGTGTGTGTGTGTGTGTGTGTGTGTGTGTGTCCTCTAGCAACATGTGCCAGAGCCGTGAAAGCGGCTCGCTCTGGTTTCCGCCGTAGATCAGCACTCACTCAGTGTCACAGTCTGGATGAAGCGGTTTCAGCTTACTGCTGATCCAACCTGTATCCATATAGTGGGCAGTGCTTTGTTTAAGGTCAAAGCACTGAATCAGGTAATGAGTGTCATTAATGTTTTGCTTTTGGAACCAACAATTAAAAATAGTGACTGAAGCTTGACCACATCATGAAGATGTGACACTTTTCCTGATGGCATCACAAAAAATAAAAAACAAGAACTGGGCTGCCTGGCGATACAACAGTTCCGAGTTGCACTGTGCACAATTTCTCCAGTCACAGCCACAGGAGCCTATCACCTGTTCAGAGTTGTCATAGGTACTTTGGTGGCTTCTCTCACAAGTCTCCTTCTTACACACTCAGTTTTTGAGAACTGCCTACTCCTTACTGATTTGCCATACATGCACCGTTTGTTTTTGTTTTTTTTTAATGTTTGATGGAAGTGAAGTCCACCGGATATTCCGTGACATGGAAATGTTCATGTATCCATCCCTTGACTTGTTTTGGATTTTATGTTTTCAATTCATTTTTGTCATGTTATAGAGATTCCTTTTCCCTGTGAGTTTCCATAGAATTCCCTGGTAAACAGCACCATTCATTCCCTGTTGGAAATTTTAACTCTTTGACACCATTGACCTTGACCTTCACCTCAATTATTGGCTTTTGGCTGATCTAGCAAGACAGTTCCACATCAAGTTTGGCTGAAATTGGCTTTTTAAAAAATTTGCTTTGCCTTGACCATAAAGACCTTGACCTTTGCCAAGGTCATAAAGATCTTGGCAAAGGCAATAAAGACCTTTATTCAGAATATACATCATAAAGACGTATATTCTGAAGCACTGGTTGAAATTAGCCAAAGGACTTGAGAGGAATAGGCCAACAAACAGACAAATATGACATTGACCTAAAACTCCAAATCAGAAAAAGGTAGGATGAGACAGAAAGTGAAGGTAAAAAAAAAAATAAATTAACTTCAATTTTATTGGAGACAGTTTGAACCCAAGATATTCCATAATGGTGCAGCTTAGCTAAAATTTCCATAGATGGTTCATTTTGTGATAAAAGCATGGAATTTGGCACACATATTCTTAACTAATCTATCAACTATCTATCAACATTTGGACTATCTGTGAACATTTTGAATAGAATAGAATAATTCTTTATTGTCCACCGATGTGGAAAATTGTCTTTGGCTCACCAGCACAAAAAAGACAACACTAAAATACAAACATAATCATACAAACACACGAATAAAACAAAGATATGATACATAAAATACATAGAAATAAAGGAAGAAGTAGAATAAGACCTAGTAATAAATAGATAAATAAAAAAGATAAATAAAATGTAAATGTTTTTGCTGTTTTTAACCCATAACTCCATGGAATTCAGTCACAGATAGTCCAAACTATACCTTTTTGGAATTGTTATGATCAGACAAACAATGTGGTATAGTTTTCAACATGATTGGAACATTTTTAAATTTTGACCCCTGTGTAATTCTTTATTGACCCCTGTAGTTCATTAGAGTTCAGCTATAGGACGGCTCCACATCTGAAAATAAACATAAGTTAATTTAGAATATGTGCGCCAAATCCCATGTTTTTATCACAAAATGAACAATTGTTTTGCTATGCCGCCCCACTACCATGTTTTATGTAGTCAATTTCCTATGTTAATATACTGTACATCCATTCCAGCATTTTAGACCCGTAACACATTCCACACAAACGTTGTGAGAGGGCAATTTATTTTAAATATAAGAACTAAATCATCACAGTTACAGCCAGTTTTCTTCAGACAAGTTGGAGGATGGATACCTGAACATTTCACTGAACGTGTCTTGGACTTCATGTACATCAATCATTAAGAAATTCAAGCAGTATGGTACTGTGTGGTAAATCTGTCTGGAGTAGGCAGTTCTCAAAACACTGAGTGACCATTCTGGAGGGAGACTAGTGAGGGAAGCCACAAAGACACCCAGACAACTCTTCTGTGGTTTCTGTGGTTGTGGTTGGAGAAACTGTGCACACTGAAACTTCTCTCTGTCTGTTGCATCACGAGTTAGGCTCATATCTCACTGGGCATGTGACAGCCTGTGAACGGCATCCGCGAGGAAATTCACACAGTTTTGGTGTGAGGTTTGCAGCCGTTCACATCCCCTCGCCTGAGTCGCGTGGCGGCACCCACATGTCGCTTGATTTTTGAACAAACAACAGAACTGACGCAATGAAGTCTCTCGTCAAATCTGTTTTCCTGTTTTACAATCCTTCTCTACTGTGTGCAAGGTTTAACACTATTAAAATAACACTTGAAGGATGATCAACAACACTGTCATGACTGACGTTTTAACACTGCAGTTTTTGCTGTGCAATTTTCATGCCAGTGTGTTAGAAATAACAAGTTCATTGGAAATGAGAACCAAAGCACATTCACTTTAAGTGGTATTTTTATAAGAAAGAGTTCATTGAAAATTTTGCAGTGTTGAATTAACACCGCAGTGAATGCATGTGGTCCCATTTGAAATGGTGTTAAATAAGCTCTCTCACAGTGTAAGTTTACTCTGACGCAGTCTCCCAGCAGTTCATGATGACATCACGTAGCGTGATCTAGTCTGTTAGATGGTGATACACAGTAAATTGTGCAGAGTAAAATGTACTCCGCCAGGATAACATTTGGTCCCAGTCCAAATAGAGTTAAATACAGTAGTGTTCAGAATAATAGTAGTGCTATGTGACTAAAAAGATTAATCCAGGTTTTGAGTATATTTCTTATTGTTACATGGGAAACAAGGTACCAGTAGATTCTCACAAATCCAACAAGACCAAGCATTCATGATATGCACACTCTTAAGGCTATGAAATTGGGCTATTAGTAAAAAAAAAAGTAGAAAAGGGGGTGTTCACAATAATAGTAGCATCTGCTGTTGATGCTACAAACTCAAAACTATTATGTTCAAACTGCTTTTTTAGCAATCCTGTGAATCACTAAACTAGTATTTAGTTGTATAACCACAGTTTTTCATGATTTCTTCACATCTGCGAGGCATTAATTTTGATGGTTTGGAACCAAGATTTTGCTTGTTTACTAGTGTGCTTGGGGTCATTGTCTTGTTGAAACACCCATTTCAAGGGCATGTCCTCTTCAGCATAAGGCAACATGACCTCTTCAAGTATTTTGACATATCCAAACTGATCCATGATACCTGGAGTGTAGTACCTAGTAGTGCTATGTGACTAAAAAGATTAATCCAGGTTTTGAGTATATTTCTTATTGTTACATGGGAAACAAGGTACCAGTAGATTCAGTAGATTCTCACAAATCCAACAAGACCAAGCATTCATGATATGCACACTCTTAAGGCTATGAAATTGGGCTATTAGTAAAAAAAAGTAGAAAAGGGGGTGTTCACAATAATAGTAGCGTGGCATTCAGTCAGTGAGTTTGTCAATTTTGTGGAACAAACAGGTGTGAATCAGGTGTCCCCTATTTAAGGATGAAGCCAGCACCTGTTGAACATGCTTTTCACTTTGAAAGAAAATGGGACGTTCAAGACATTGTTCAGAAGAACAGCGTAGTTTGATTAAAAAGTTCATTGGAGAGGGGAAAACGTATACGCAGGTGCAAAAAATTATAGGCTGTTCATCTACAATGATCTACAATGCTTTAAAATGGACAACAAAAAAACAGACACGTGGAAGAAAATGGAAAACAACCATCAAAATGGATAGAAGAATAACCAGAATGGCAAAGGCTCACCCATTGATCAGCTCCAGGATGATCAAAGACAGTCTGGAGTTACCTGTAAGTGCAGTGACAGTTAGAAGACGCCTGTGTGAAGCTAATTTATTTGCAAGAATGCCCCACAAAGTCTCTCTGTTAAATAAAAGACATGTGCAGAAGAGGTTACAATTTGCCAAAGAACACATCAACTGGCCTAAAGAGAAATGGAGGAATATTTTGTGGACTGATGAGAGTAGAATTGTTCTTTTTTGGGTCCAAGGGCCGCAGACAGTTTGTGAGATGACCCCCAAACTCTGAATTCAAGCCACAGTTCACAGTGAAGACAGTGAAGCATGGTGGTGCAAGCATCATGATATGGGCATGTTTCTCCTAGTATGGTGTTGGGCCTATATATTGCATACCAGGTATCATGGATCAGTTTGGATATGTCAAAATACTTGAAGAGGTCATGTTGCCTTATGCTGAAGAGGACATGTCCTTGAAATGGGTGTTTCAACAAGACAATGACCCCAAGCACACTAGTAAACGAGCAAAATCTTGGTTCCAAACCATCAAAATTAATGCCTCGCAGATGTGAAGAAATCATGAAAAACTGTGGTTATACAACTAAATTGTTATATGGCTGGGGGGGCCTGGCTGCCGGTTTGTTTCTGTTTTTTGGTTTTCCTCCCAGGTGGCGTGCGTTTGGGACTGAGTGGCTGTGTTGCTGAGGCTGTCAGGACCTCACCCTGATCACCTGCGACTCGTCAGGATTCACAGCTGTAGTGCATATGGATGGATTGGAACATGTTGGCATTTAAGACTGGAGTGCACAGTGTGTATTTGCCAGAGACTCGACCTTGTGACCAGACGGGTGAGATCGTCGTCTCGGGAGCCATCTCATCAGCAGCGGATGCTGAGAACGTCCAGGTTTGATGCACAGTCTGTGAAAGAGGAGGGGGTGAGGTCTCACGCTCGTCAGCACACTTCCTGAGACTCGGTTGTTGCGGCCACCTGGGGGGTGTCGGCGGGGTCCTTGGGTCCGAAACAGCTTCTGGCTCCGGACCGTTAGCGCTGCTGGGAGCGCACCACGCCAGGCCGCACCTTTTTATTATATTATCACTGTTATGTATTAAATTCAGTTATCCTTTGAACCGTGCTCTGCTTATTTCATACTGGGTCCTTCAAACGCTGGTCGGTTCTCCGAGCTGCGTCCGACACATAACAGTAGTCTCTGGCCAAACATCACGGACTCAGCGGTAGCAGAGACGGTAACGCGCCGGGAAGGCGGCAGCAGACGTTCAGTGGTTATCCGGATCAGTTGCGGGGCTCTCCGCCCGGAAGGTGCGTGTTTGAGACCCATTACTGGATACTGATTTGTGCTCTCTTGCAGCCGTGTTCCTGTGTTGTGCCTTATCCGTGGGTCGTGGTGGAGTGTGACTGGCAACGGCTTCGCGTCACACTCCGACCGGATAAGAGGTGTAAACGGGAGCTGCAAGAGTGCGTTTGTAATGGGTTCACGCGCACGGCGGAGCTCTGTTAGCACGGGTCGCTGGGCTTCCTGTGTTACAGTCGTAGCCCCGTTTCCCCGGACAAAGGTAACTACTGCGTCTGTTGTATCAGCTCCGGCGTTATTTAGTTGAGCACATTTTGGTTGTGTGTTGCACTCAGCTGCGCACATAAGAGCAGCTCGTTTTGTTTTTTCTGTCACCAAAGGGTTTTTTTTTTCGTTTTTTGCACTCTGGTTCCCCCTTGTGGTGACTGAATCACGTCAAGCTCTTGAGTAGGAACAGGTGTGTTCCATTTGGTTGAGCTTGACGGTATGACTCACTGATTTGTTTTGTGTTAGTTCATTTTGTGTGGGTGGTTTTTGTGTGGGATTTTTTTTTTTTTTTTCGTTGTCCACTATTTGTCTGGGGTTGTGACCCTGCAGCCTGTTTGACAACGAACAAAAAAAAAAAAAAAAAAAAAAGGACCCAACCAACTGTGTGTTGGTCTGTTTGTTTTTTCTTTTATTTCTTTTTGTTTCACATCCCCCGGGGTTAGATGGAACGGTCCCCTGGGGGGTGATGGGTTGTTTTTTCTCTTTGTTTTTTGTTATACCCTCTCTTCTCCTCTGACTCCAGCCGGGTGTGCCGTAGTGTCGGCATTGCTGGAGGGGTGCAGTTAGGTTGTGCTGGGCGTTTCCCAGGTAGCCTCTGCACCCGGGAGGGGAGGGGGGGGGTTTGGGGTGTCTTTTTGTTTTCCCCCCCCAGTTTCCGCCCTCAGGGTTTGACTGTGGTGTCCTCTGGGGGGGAAAGGGCGTTGGGTCCATCTAGCCGTGGACGGCCGGGGCTGGGTCCATGGATCATGAGGGGAGGCGTCTCCTGGGGTTGACGAGTGGTCCTCTGGGAGGCGCTGGTAGTCCCCGTGGGTGACGTTGGATCCCAGAGGGACCTCGGCCGTGGTTATTACTCCTGGAGCTGGCGGGTGGCCCTCTGGGGGGTGTTGGTCCCTACGTGTCGTTTGGGGGGAGGAGGGGGGGTATTTTGGCATTTTTGTTTGTGAGCTCAAGTTTGGGTTTTTCTGTTCTCCCCTTCCCTGGGGTTTGATGGAACGGTCCTCTGGGGGGGGGGGGGGGGGGGGGTGTTTTGGCATTTTTGTTTGTGAGCTCACGTTTGGGTTGTTTTTCTTTTCTCCCCTTCCCTGGGGTTTGATGGAACGGTCCTCTGGGGGGGGGGTTTTAGTATTTTTGTTTGTAGGCTTGGGTTTGGGTTGTTTTTCCTTTCTCCCCTTCCCTGGGGTTTGATGGGACGGTCCCCTGGGGAGGGGGGGGTGTTTTGGTTGTTTTGTTTTATGACTAATCACACATGTTTGGATAAAGGCTGACCGCACAGGTGTAAGAACTCCTGGCCACACCTGTGCTAAGAGACTGTCAGAAACAAGGGCAAAGATGCAGCCAGTTCAACCAGTCTGTTGGAGGATGAACACAGACGCGGTTTCCAGCCATGGTCCCTGGAGGGGGGTGTTTCTCCTGGGCCAGGTGTGTGTGGTCGCCGGGAGGCTTCCCGTGAGGGTGGGGTACTGTTATATGGCTGGGGGGGCCTGGCTGCCGGTTTGTTTCTGTTTTTTGGTTTTCCTCCCAGGTGGCGTGCGTTTGGGACTGAGTGGCTGTGTTGCTGAGGCTGTCAGGACCTCACCCTGATCACCTGCGACTCGTCAGGACTCACAGCTGTAGTGCATCTGGATGGATTGGAACATGTTGGCATTTAAGACTGGAGTGCACAGTGTGTATTTGCCAGAGACTCGACCTTGTGACCAGACGGGTGAGATCGTCGTCTCGGGAGCCATCTCATCAGCAGCGGATGCTGAGAACGTCCAGGTTTGATGCACAGTCTGTGAAAGAGGAGGGGGTGAGGTCTCACGCTCGTCAGCACACTTCCTGAGACTCGGTTGTTGCGGCCACCTGGGGGGTGTCGGCGGGGTCCTTGGGTCCGAAACAGCTTCTGGCTCCGGACCGTTAGCGCTGCTGGGAGCGCACCACGCCAGGCCGCACCTTTTTATTATATTATCACTGTTATGTATTAAATTCAGTTATCCTTTGAACCGTGCTCTGCTTATTTCATACTGGGTCCTTCAAACGCTGGTCGGTTCTCCGAGCTGCGTCCGACACATAACATAAATACTAGTTTAGTGATTCACAGGATTGCTAAAAAAGCAGTTTGAACATAATAGTTTTGAGTTTGTAGCATCAACAGCAGATGCTACTATTATTGTGAACACCCCCTTTTCTACTTTTTTTTTTTTTTTACTAATAGCCCAATTTCATAGCCTTAAGAGTGTGCATATCATGAATGCTTGGTCTTGTTGGATTTGTGAGAATCTACTGAATCTACTGGTACCTTGTTTCCCATGTAACAATAAGAAATATACTCAAAACCTGGATTAATCTTTTTAGTCACATAGCACTACTATTATTCTGAACACTACTGTATACTCTATCACAGTGCTAAATCAATTCTATCACAGGGTAAAATCAACTCTATCATGCTGTGAATGACACTTATTGGAGTTGAAAAATGTGATTTGACAAGACAGCAGAGCTGATGTCACTCTAGGACCAAATGTTATCTGGGCAGAGTACATTTTAATCTGTAAAAATTTACTGCGTATCCTCACAAAATGTAATAGATTTTCATGAGGACGTCATGATCTAATAGATCATGAGCGGGCCTGTTTTGCAGACCTGCCATGGGATGTTACGGTTATGATTAGGGTTAGGGTTATATGACCCCATCATGAAAATCTCAACCTGGTCTCACGGCAAGTCGTGATTCAGCAGCACGAAATATACATTAATTTATTGGTTCTTGATATTGTGATGAAAAGTGCCTCATTTTCATCACGGCAGCACAAATTCATTCTAATTCATTCTGTGATGGCTGTGCGAAATTAAAAGTGAAGCGGGCGGGTCGAGGTGGTTATGGTTAGGGTGGGGGCAAAGAGTAAGATTAGGTTATGGTTAAGGTTAGGGTTGGGGGAAGGAGTAGGGTTAGTAATAGTGAGTAAAAAAAAAAAAAAAAAAGCCCCGTCACCAAAATTTGACTTATTTCGTGACGGGAGGATGAAAAAAAAACATGAGACTGGGCTGAAAAATCTACGACATTTCATGATGGTGTCACAATCTAATAATGCGAGACTGGGCTGGATTGGGACCATGTGTGCTCACTGCAGTGTTAATTTAACACTGCAAACTTTACTGTGCTTGCAAATGGACACATAATATGAGACTCCATTACGGGTGGGGCAAAGGTCATAAACTGCATGAAAACAAGAAAGCTTGAGAGAAACATGCCAACAACAGCACATCATATATGTCACACTGGGTTATTTGTTCACTAAAAGCTCTGCGGATATGTTGAAATACAATCCCCACCTGCCTGAGTGGTCCCGAGTCATGTTTTTCTGCAGTGCCACAGCAGCGTGGCTCACACACACGCACCCTGCTACCCCTGGATTTAAACATCACCTTAACAGGGTCTCTACTTGATCCTCTTTCTTCTGCTCTTGCTTTAGTAAACACGATAATAGCAGTGCTGTGTCCGTGTGGGCTCCGTGTTAACGCTGTGGCTGTCAAAGGCCATCATGCTCCTTCAAAGGATGATGGCTCTCTAAAGTGGGCTCTCTCTGTTGCAGCCATTTTCCACTTGACTGGCCCCACACACGAGGGGGCCCAGCAGCCCCCAGCAGCTGGGCTGGACTGGTCACTGGGGGTAGGGAGCAGGAGATGAATGGGCTGGATGTAAGATGATGGGAGGGGGCTAATCGCGAGGAAGGAGAGGCATGTGCGTCAAGAGGCGTGTCCAAAATAATAATGTTATTTGCATAGCACTTTAGAAAATGCTGTATAGCACACAGCATCACAAGAAGACAATAAAACACAAGATAAACAGAAACCGAAGAATAGAATATGTAATTAAAGCAACAAAAAATGAATTAATCTCAGAGCGTGCAACTCCTGCGCCTTACAGATTTGTGCAGATTAATAATTTATATTAACATATAGTTGTGTGCGGCGTTGACGTCAGTTTTATAGTTATTTATGTAAATGTGTGTATTTTCTAATGCATTTTTCCATGAATTCACATTTTCAATTTCATTTTCTCCATTTGAGGAAAAGCATTTTGCAGCTACACTTTTCATATATGTCATCATATCAGTGTTAATAGTAACTATTCCACCTTCCGCCACCATCTAAAGACAGTCAAGTGATTCCACCAACACTGCCTGAGGAGTATCCTCCACATCAGGTGGGAAGATTATCATACCAACATCAGAGTCCTGGCAGAAGCTACGCTATAGACCGTAGAGTGTGTCATCATCAGGAGCCAGCTACGGTGGGTGGGGCCACGTCATTAGGATGGATGACAGCTGACTTCCAAAGCAGATCTTCTGCACCCAGCTGAGTGAAAGAAAGCAGTCCAGAGGAGGGCAGAAGAAACAACACAAGGACCACCTGAAGCACAACTCCAAGAACTGCTACATCACCTGGAAGATCCAGTGAGGGACCGAGCCAGCTGTCGAGCAATAATCCACACGGGAGTGGAAGTCGTCCAAAACAATGCAGACAAACAACACAGAGGAGAAAGAGGAAGGAGAGGAAGAAGAGGGAGCAAGATCCTGACCGACAGAAGCTTCCTGCAGCAACCACGTGCAGCTTCTGTCAAAAGCATTGCACGTGAAGACTGGGCCTCTTCAGTCATCTCCGCATCCACCACCCCGTCTGGGAATCAATCGAGAGACAACCTTCCTCTCCACAGAAGAATTGCCACAGATAGTAAATATAGGTGTCGACGGAAACAGCTGCTAAAAACAGAGATTCTAAATATCCTCTATCAGCAAAAAAATCAACCCAATAAATTGCATCATCGACCTGTTTTTGTTTTGTTTTCACTTTCACACAGTGAGCGGTGTCGCTTTGCAGCATCTGGCATCTACGTTTAATTTCTACGTGTGTCTATGAGAAAGCTGTGCAAGTTTACCCAATTTTAGGAGAGTGTGACCATGAGGGTTGGGAGAGGAAGAGGGGGCAGAAAATACTATATGCTTACCTGCTTTTTGACAATGGTTGGGCTTGAGACCAGAGGATCCTCAGTTCAAATCCCTGCCAGACTGTAAAATCATTAAGGACTCATGGGCAAGGTCCTTAAAACCCCAGGTGCTTCAATTGTTGACATTGAGCACCTTGCTTGGCAGCACCCTGACATCAGGGTGGGTGCGTGTGCATTCGGAGCTTCTTTTTTCAGATGGAAAAGCACGATATAAATGCAGTCAATTTACCACTTACACAACCCAAACCCCCCACGTATACTACAATGCGTGGATGTGATGATAAAGATAGAAATATTTAATAACCATGAATTAGAAAAAGAACATCAAGTATTATTTCATGTTTCTTGTTTTTCAGCTGATCAGTTTTGCAGTCGTGATCAATCTTGACTGCTTTCTAGTCAGATAGCGTTCAGACCTGTTTTTCAAATATGGTTTGTCTTACACACATGTCCAGAGTCAATCCAGCTCAAGCTGAATTCTTCCACTTCTTGATCCTTCACTTTTTTGTACTTGGCCTTGAGATTGATTCTCTTGCCATGGCACTGGCTTACCCTGGTGTGGCAGCGATGTACTCGAATACGTTCTGGCTCCAATACATTTCGGCCAACTTGTTTTGCATTTCCTGGTCTCCGGATTATTTTGCGGCCATCACCAAGTACAACTACCAAAACAAACAAGATGCTATACAAAGTTTGATTCTGAATTTGGCTGGAGTTTGTGCACCGCTGTTGCAAACAACTCAAATGCTGACCCGCGAACCTGGAGGTATGATCACATGATCACCTAGCTTGCCCGATTCAAGTCAAATCTCCATTCAGACCTCAGTGTCTCTGGCTCAGATCTTGCTCAACCCAACTCAGTTTGGCTTAAAACCGAATAGCACTGTTCAGATTTTTAATAAAAGATACGAAAGTATTGATGTGGATTCTGTCACAGAATTAACATTTCACATTTGATGGATTTTCACATTTGATGGATTACTCCACGCCCTGACCGCTGTTGGAGCAACGCTGCCTCGACGGTAAGCCTCGCCAACCAAATTACCTACAGAAAAATAAACCGTGCAAATGATGGAATTGGATTAGAATGGGAATAGCCCCCCTTGTGTCTGATGATTTGCGGACGTTTCTGATGGATTACAGTCGCAAATATCCGTTTTACCAGCTCCGCTAACACTACGCTGGTAAAGCTCAATTTGCGACCGTAAAATCCAGCATTAACGTCCGCAAATCATCAGACACAACAGGGTCTGATGATTTGCAACCACAAATCCTAATTGCCAACCCAAATCCTAAAATTGGGTCCTAATTGCCGACCACAATCTGAATGGGGTCTAATTAAATGACTCAACATTTTAAACTGTCTAATCTTAGTAAGTTGACTGTTCCACAACAAGTAGGCCTGATAAGAAAACACAACCATTGCTTTTTTACCCTCATACTAACATAAGATGTACTTTTATGATTATTACTTTTGATTTGATATGCTAAATTGATTAAAAATGGATCTTTTCCTTGTCCAACTCCATCCATGAAACAGAACCAGGTGAAAATGGCAAACTGTACAAGAGTTCAATGTTCAGAGAAAGTGAAGGAGAATAGTGGCACCTAGATGAGAGCAGCTTCTGTCCTGAATGTGTCATTAATCAGCCTGTAAATTTTCCCAGATTTTTGTATTATAGATGTCAATTATCGTGTATGTGTGAGGCACTTGAAATTTAACTTTAAAATGTGTATTTTAAAATGGAATATATATTCTGCTGCTCCCACTGCCAAATAATCATGCATCCACCTAGAAAAACTTCTTTAGAGCCGCCAAATATTCATATATACAAACTACACTGATGCTATCTCACCAGAACAGCAAAACCTGATTTGGATATTATTATATACGTTTGTATTTGCAAACCTTTGTGTCACCCCACTAAATCTGGTCAGGTCTCGTTGGGGATGGGGAGAGTGGGACACATTTTCATCAGTCAGTTCTTGACACTACATCAAGGTTATGTGTTTGGCAGCCAGCAGCCTGTAAATCACCTTTGCACTGACAATGTGAAGGAGCACCACTGGGATCTTACTAGTTTATTAGTTATTTATGGGTAGAAAATTAGTATGACCTTTTCCCAAAATGTGTTAATGGCGTCTTCAGTAGAAACTAATTCATCAAAGTGAAGTATCTTCCTGGATGCTGGAAAAGTAAACCTTTTTTTTAAAGAATCTATGCATCAAGGAAAGAAGACGCTTTTGTCATCCGTCTGTGGCTGTACAGTGCCCGCAGTGTGGAGGTAATAATTAGCTCACTACAGCAGGGTAACAAGTTTGCACCCCCTTCCTGCAGTGCAGCTCTGTAATTGGTCCCCTCCTGTGGCATAGTCGGGTCCCAGAACAAAGGGTTCCCAGAGGGGGAATCCATGCTGACCCATGCTGAACCCTCCACAACAATGACAGGCAGGAAGCATTTACATATGCTGACAGACCCGTCTTGTCCTCGGGTGGAGTGCTAGGCACTTCATTAAAGCAACATCAATACCTGCTGATAGAAAACGAGGAGTGGGCCCGTGTGCACGGCTGTCCGCTCCAAGAAACTATAGTGAAATGACATGGGGCTGTCACATCCAATTTCAAATAAATGGACGGCATTTATTAAATGGAGTGTGTGCGTGTGTGGGTGGAAATTGATGGGAGACAGGCAGTGAGGTGCTGTCTGAGCTGTACCTCCGGCCCGCCTCTAAATTGTCTGCACACATCAGCAAATGGTTTACCCGCAAGCTGTTCACCTGAAAATCAGCTGCCAAAATCTGCCTGCCTCCGGGTCCTCTCAAGCAGATTTCCTCAGAGTTCTCTGCTTATTTATCACCAAAAAAATTAAATTGTACACTGTGTTCCCTTTGCTGTTACACTGTTCTCTCTCAGATGTAGCACACTCCTCGAGAGTGATCCTCAAGAGCATGCAAAGGTGTCAATTCAGCAGCTAGGTGGGCCCATTCATTCATTCATGGCATTGCATCGCTGTGAATTTGTCATCTTGCAGAAAGGCTCAGTCCTGCTTTCATTAGACACGCTGCTCGTATAGCTGAGAAGCACAGTGGCTGGTTGGGGACACGGGGCTGGGTGGGCTGTGTGGGGTTGGGTTGGGGGGCTCTTTGAGAGGTGACGTCCTGAGCAGATGGACCTCTCAGCGTCACAGTGAGTGGAGTCTTCATGTGACAGAGGAGACCACAGGATCTCACAGGACCATGACGCAGCATCCAGGTGGCCCCGGCCCCTCCTGACCAGCTGGAGGAGCGATGGGACCATCTGACACTCGCAGGGAAAATGACACAATTATCGTCGCGGCTTTGTTTTGCCCAAACACCTCGACACAAAAGGCCAGAGGCAATCATGGAATTCAGCGAACGGAGCCAAGCAAAAATCCTTTTGATTGTGCGTAAATAGTCAAAGTGGTGTTGGTGGCATGCACGCTGCAGGTGGTGCACCTCACCATCTGTTTAGAAGGAGATCAGGATCATTTCAGGTGCTCCTACTAAACTACCAATCAAATCAAACAATAAACAGCGATGTAGACTCAACAAATGCAAGTGAGAAAATCCCATCCGCTGATTCTGGGCCTCAGAGGCAACAAAGGGCTAATTGTCGCCCCATTTCTGAGCATTATCTTTTTGTTTTTCCTCAGTGTCGAGGTCAAAGAAGCTCCCAAGTGACCAGCGACAGGACCAACAGCCAATCGCCCCCTCTGAGCCTCGGTAATTAGAGGCCTCCCACCCGACGCCCCCCTCCTCGCTACTCTTCCCTGCGGAGTCCTGGTCGGGAACGTCTCCCTCTGAGGGCCATTGGGGGTTAGAGAGGAGGCACAGCTGCTGATGGGAAACCACACTCCAGTTCTCACAGATGACCTGTGTCCTCACAGGAAGAGCACCAGCACACATCATCACTGCTTTTCATTGGTGGTGTATTAATGAAAGAATACAGCACACATTCACCACATAACCCATAAATCACCCTCGGTGGAAGCTTGTCACATTCACATCAACACGTGTGTCCCTGAAACTCTATCATGGTCAGTTTTAAGAGATTTAATTCAAATATAAGGTGCATCATGTAATATAATGCAGACAATTAAACACCATCTTCATGGTGCAGTCTCAGAAAGCTTTACCTTGCATGTCTTCTGTTTGTGGCTTTTGTATATTTTATCTATTTACTGTAATTCAAATATAATTTTGATGCACAGCCTGTTGGATTTTCTTAAATTGTTGTTGTTGAAGCTGAACATACGTAACTGGTCACGTCTTGTGTCATTTCCACGGGTTATATCAGTATGTGCGTTTGAATTTATAGGATTCTTTGCTTATTTATTTCATAAAAATACTGTAAATTATCTGAAATTGTGCATGTTTGTGGTTCAGTAGAAGGGTTATTATTATTATTATTATTATTGTTATTTTTATTATTATTCTTATACAAGTGTTCTGTAGCCATCTAGTGGTAGAGTAGTAGAATACACATTTGAGAAATTGGGAACAAATGGCTTTTTTCTAAATAAATAAAATGAATTTCAGTAATAGTGCATTAAACAAGTGGTGGATGTAGGTTCAGGTGAATACTGGAATACTGTATTTAAAAAATCTGTATCGCCTTTATACTGCATTCTAAAGCAAACTGCACTCAAAAAACTGATGCATTGGATGAACTTAATTCAATTATGAGCAGATTGCATCTAAAAAAAATATGTAGTCCCAGCTCAAATAAACCACATCCATGCAAGATAATTTAACTGAATTTAGTTGGGACTACATATATTTATTAGTTCATCCAATGAATCATTTGTTTGAGTGATACACTAAAAAAAACTGCCTCATTGGATTGAATTTCCATCTAATAGATATATGTACTCCCAACTAAATTAAATTACATTATCTGGTATGGATGTGCTTTATTTGAATTGGTGCTACATATACAGTCACTTGCCCAGTTCCAGATCACTGCTGCAGTATTTGCGCCACCGTTTCTCGTAATCAGCACAAATAAGCTAATACTTGGTACCAATGGAAAGACTGATGTTTTGTCTACAAACAACCACAAGCTCGACCGGATCCATCCATCCTTGTGATCAGCAGAGGTTATTTTGCATGTCGCTAATTAAGAATACTTTCCCGTATAGTCTCAACAAACCCCCTCACAGATCCACAACCATTAAAAGTACTGATGCCATTCAAAAAGGCCCATGTTGTGCTTATAAGGGCTAATGGTCACAAAAACAATTAAATGAAAAAAACATGTAAAATATTATTAAGGATTCAAGCACAGAATTCTGATCCAAAAGAATATCTGCAGCCTCTCAGCTGTCAAATTAACCTTCACAAGGGGCATTTGGTGTTGCAGAAGTCTGCCGACTTAAACAGCCGGTAGACGTTAACCAGTGGGAACATGGTGACTGAGCCAACTAATGACCCCATCTGTGTTGCAGCTCCACACCAGACCAGGGCGCTGTGACTCCGGTCCCTCAGGATCACTCCCGCCATTACTTTCACATACGACAGAGTTCCAATGAAGAAGAGCCAGGAGAGCACCTGGTGAATGCAAAACAATAAATAAGACTCAGCAGTGCATCTGTGCAATGATAAATGTTCAGATTTGCAGATGAAACATAATTTCATGCATCATCAAGCAATACCTCGGGTGCATGCCAGCATGGAGCAGAGTAGCTTAAAACACTTTGTAGATATCGCTCCAATAACTTCTGTTTAGACTGAGCACTGTATGAATGAATTAAATTGGACTGATAATACTATAATTTGAGAAACATTTGTTTGTTCCACTACTCATCTGAGGTGCTTTGCCAAGTATCCACCAAACTTGCTGTGCACATGTACAGTGATCCCAGATTTGTCATTAAGGGGTTTGATTTGGCAAAGATCAAGGTCATTAGAGTCAATGGTCAAAATAAGTTTATGTGTCTCTTCCCTTATGCTTCCCAGATCTTTTAGTCGAGTCAAGTCATATCAAGTCATGCATTCCTAATAAGGTTAAATGAGGTCAAGTTTCACTGGGTCAGTACGTTCTTGCTAAAATCTCTGTCTGCACAGTTAGTCACTGTGTTCTTGTTTAGAGTTTTTATCTGCTCAGAAAAGCACAATTTAACTGCTATCTTGTTATTATGTGAAAGGCATAACAACAGGCGTAGTGGTTCACCATTCAGCCACCAACCCAAGGTCCTGCTTTTGCGTCTTTCCAGTTTGACCTGGTTAGCACATAGCCTAACATGACATAACCTTTTTTTGATCACGCACTAAGCACACGGCATGGGAGGACCAGCTCTTTGTTGCTGTGAGCCAATAGAAAACGGCTGCAAGAGTGGGTCCACCCATTGTAATGAGAACAGTCTCCGACTGTCTATAAAACATTACTGTATTCTGTGTTCGGGGTTCTTTTGAAAGAGTTCATTAAGAACCCAGATCTGTCTGACTTCACAAGTGATTTTAAATATACTGTATCTTTTGTACTTAGAGTTTTTTTTAACCATTTAGAACAGCACTATTTAAGATCTGGGTTAACAAGTGGATGACTGTCAACCCCAGAACTGCCCTGAAAGGGTTTGTTTTGGTGAAGGTCAGAGTCATTTGGGGTCAAATTTCAAAGTCAGAACTGTGATTCTTCCCCCATTCCAGTGTCATAGCACACATATGTAGTTGTAGGTGGGTGTTGGCAATTGACCTCAAATTTACCAAAGGTCAATCATTGGGGTCAAGAACATTTGGGTTCAAAGGTCAGAATTGATGTTTTGGTGACACGTGTGTCACCAAACCTGGGACACACGTGTAGGTGGGTTCTGGAATTGCCCAGATGAGGTCACATTTGTCAAAGGTCAATCATTGGGAGTGAGGTCATTGAAGTCAATGACTCAAATTTAAGTTTTTCAGTCCAATTTGCACTGAACTTGGCCAACATATAGAAGTGGGTTCCAGAGTTGCCTAGCAAGATCAAATTTGCCAAAGGCCAATCACTGGGGTCAAGAGCATGTTTGCCTATCTGTTTGGTGACACCTCCCAGGTCCTTTTGCTGATTTCTATCAAATTTGATATATCAGTGAATGTTGCTCCCAAAACTGCTGTTAAGAAATTCATTGTGGCAAACATCAAGGTCAAGGAATTTGACTTTTAACATAATTTGGACCAATGTGACACATACTTAAGTTGATTTCAGAATTGCCCTGATATGGTCAGGAAGAGGTCAAACATTTATGTGAAAGTCATGGTCACCGGGGTCAAATGTCAGATTGCCATAGCAGTTACTGTCCTCATGCCCACAGGTACTATTACCAATATTTTTAAAATTATTTTTCTGCCATGTCTCTGACAGGATGTTTTTGTGTCACTCACAATGATGGCCTCTCCTGCTGTAGATCCTTGCAGCAAAGGACATGGACTCATAGCAGCCATAGCCATGTTATAGCTGCCAAATCCTGTCCCAATAACAGTCAGCACACCAAGAAAGGCCAGCGACCTGATAATCAAACAGCAGAACTTGTTGTAAAAAGAAGTTTATCCATTTTTAAAAAATTATATATTTTTAAATTTGATGATAAAAAATGACATGAAAAGCTACAAATGAGCAGAATGAAGATACCGTATACACGTTTCTAGCTGTTTGTTATTAAAACGAGCACTAGTGGCATTGTTGGTGACCAAACCTAGGCTTTGGAAATGAAAGAAAGAAAAAAAAATTCAAGTTCAAATACACTCTTATGCTCTTAATTTCCACCAGCCATCCAGCAGATGGCAATGTTCAGCACGTAAGAGACAATGTTATATGGTTATATTACATTAGCAAAATAAGTTGGTTTTTGGATTGTTCTGGTGCATCACCAATGTCTAGAACAATGAGCCATGTGTACCGCCGCATTCTTTGTGATCCTGCGTTTTCTTTTTGAGCAGCAGTGTTGTGGAACAGCCCACATATGCAACTTTATTTTTCCTTTACTAAATTTGAGCATTTTTTTTTTTTACCTATTTTGGAAGAATATTGCAATGGTGCAAGCCAGTGGGTTGGCCACTGATGCCAGGGCAGCAGACAGGTGATAGGCGAGGTTGCCATATGGCATACAAGAGTATGTCTGCACAGATGGCAACAGGCCATTGCTTGCAGCGTTAACCCAAAAAATCAAAATGTAGATAAAGGTTAGCTGGTGCACGTGGTGTGTTATGGCCAGTGGAAGCCTTTTCCTTGTGCTCCCTTCACCCTGGCACTCCGTTCCTTCTCCATCCTTCTCTACTCCGGGATTATCCACACCAGATCTGGAAGATTCCACGGTGTCTGCGACAAGGTTTTCACTGGTGTGCTTGAATTTTGGAATAAGCCTGTTGAGTGCAATAAAAGCAATCAGGCTTACACACATCAAGGCTGTTAAAAAGAAGAAAAACCCCTGAATGGAGAAGTTCGGAGGCAGATACTCGGTGTGCAAATCCTCGTTGCCTGTATGGTTTCCAGAGGTCTCAGAGGAGTTGACGCATTTGGACATGCCAACACCTTGTGCCAAAGCCACTACACCAGGAAGGAAACCACTCAAGCCTTCACCAATATAGTAGGAAGTGACGTATTTGGCAGGAAGCTGCATCATGAAAGGCAGGAATGTAACTGAGGAAGTGCAGTCCACCAGAGAGAGAAAAAAGGAGATGACGAAGAATGCAGTGCTACGTGATGCTCCAGCCACAGTTGTAGTCTTATCCCAGAAGAGAGCAAGCAAGACGCAGGACAGGACACCGATGGAGAGGATGGCATAAATGACAAAACGCTCATTGAGACGGTGTGGGCACAGCTTGTGCATGAGAGTGACCACCAGCGGTCCCACGTTAGCAAGCTGGATGATAACTGTCAGGTAAGACGGGAGGTCCCATCCCTCTGGGAGAGTGTTGACGATGAGAGGCAGCTGCACCCACAAGCCGTTCACCACCACCCAAGATCCAACCCCAAAGGCACAGGCCAACATGTGGACGAGCAGAGCCATGACGCCAAACCAGGTCTTCCAATCGTTCCGCTTCTGCTGTTACTCCTTGGGAAACAAACAACAAAACAAGGATCGGGTCTTTAAATACTATAGAAACAGCAGATTTTAAGAACTTATATTTAGTAAAATTCCTGACACGAGTTTCACTTCATAATTGAGAAGTATGTATTTCTGTACCCTGTTATTTTTGTTTTCAATTCCTCTTGCAGCCATTTCCCATTTTTCTTCTGAAATACTCATAACTCTTTGAAACCTTCAGCTGGCATCCGATCTGCAGTTAATTATTCATATTAATAGGACACTGAACAAATACCCACCAGATGTAGGAACTTTCACGAGCACACCAAGCATGTTTTTAAGGCACAGCTGAGCAGCTTTTCACAGGATACGCTGTGATTTTTACTGAGCATTTTATGGAATAATTACTGCAAACAAGTGCGCAGTCTGCACTGAGCCATGACGGCGTGGACAAACGGTGATGAGCTTACTATTGACAAGTTTCTGTAGAAGGCTTTTACAAAAATACAATTCAGGGCCTTTGACCTTTGGACTTTGGATCCCAAGGCCAAGAGTCTTCTTGTGGTGAATATACGGAACACACAGGCCAGGTTTAGTGATAATCTGGCAGTTACAAAAAAAGTTATTCTGCTCATAAGATTTTTTACAAAGTACGCGCCAGTGAATGTGACCTTTTGACCCCAAACCAGTACGCTTCTTGTGGTCATTATGCCTAATGCATATATGATTAGTGACAATTCAGCCTGTATAGATGAAGTTAATTTGCTCACAAGTGATATGATGCATGACTGACTGCCTGTAACCTGACAAATTTGTATTTTTAAAGTGCTGTTAGCACTGCTGCTGTGAAAATACTAATCCAGACACTAGCCTTTCTTCACAAATCAAGACAGCCGTGCAACAAGAAGCCATCAAAATACCAAAACTTTCATTCAAGCCCACTGTGTGTTGCTCAGGCTTCAAGCAGATGATACCATTTTCACATCCTGTTCACACCATTGATCAGTCCAACAAACCATAAGGGCCTCATTCTCACTCTGGTACACGCTTCCACACTGATCCCATGATGATAAAACAAGTTTGAAGATGTGTAAACAGCACATGCTGTATGCCTGCAGAGCCCATTCCTAAAGTTTACAAGAGGGAATAAAACACATACAAGCAGGTGTAATTACACAGGAGTTAAAAGGTGTTAGAGGTGTGTGCAAATACTTACAAGTGTGTTCAGTGTTTGGATTCCTTGGATGTGAAGTCTTACACAGAAGACACACACACACACACACACACACTGCAAGGTTCCTTGGAAGGTTAAAGTCCACTGCAGAAAGCTGATAACTTTCTATCCAGTTTGTTCACTTGGATCAAGTGTTCAGTCTGTTCAGTCAGCAAACAAATCACACCTCCAGATGTTGGCAGGTACATTGTTTTGAACCACTCCAGCAGGGAAAAAAAATGTGTTGTGGTTGTAGTGGGCTGGAAGTTCTCTTTGCAGTGCCCCCTACAGCTTTATAATAACCTTTATTTAACCAGATAAAATCCTATTGAGATCGAAACCTCTTTTACAAGGGTGACCTGGTCAAGAAAGGCAGCAGCACATGTCAGAACAGAACATCTTGGCAGTGAAGTAGTCAGTTTGATTGTTCATTAACCACTTTCTTGTTCTGTTGTATATTTTCTAGTGAGCGTCACAATTCTCCCCAACAGTGGCAAAGTTAACTTGTTAAGTGACACAAAGGAGGGCACCAGTGCACAAAGCACTCTGACCTGTGCACCTACGTGCCCAGCGTTCAGCACGTGGCAGTTTACAATCTACAAGAAAATTCAACAGTAGCTGTTCCTAATTTTCTACAATCCATCACGCATTCACAAACCATCCTGCAGGTGGCACTCGCATGTACAGGATATTGCATACAAAAGTTGCAAAGTTGGTCTTGCAGCTGATTTGATTTGGTACATCAGTGAACCGCAGTGTAATCACTTCATCCTTTAATGTACTTTTTTAAAGTGTTGAGTTGAAAGCATAGCATTTATTGTTTGAGTTATTCCTTACCCAGCTGGGATGGACTAACTCACCCACTCACTGACAAATGACATTGTTAAATTGTTACATAAGTTGGTGTGACCTTATCAGGAATGCTGGGACTCAAACAACCATGATTACTTTTTGGCTACTCATCTACTTACTGACAACTGATATATATATATATATATATATATATATATATATATATATATATATATATATATATATATATATATATATATATATATATATATATATAATTTTGTGGAACAAACAGGTGTGAATCAGGTGTCCCCTATTTAAGGATGAAGCCAGCACCTGTTGAACATGCTTTTCTCTTTGAAAGTCTGAGGAAAATGGGACGTTCAAGACATTGTTCAGAAGAACAGCGTAGTTTGATTAAAAAGTTGATTGGAGAGGAGAAAACTTATACGCAGGTGCAAAAAATTATAGGCTGTTCATCTACAATGTTCTCCAATGCTTTAAAATGGACAAAAACAAAAACAGAGACACGTGGAAGAAAACAGAAAACAATGATCAAAATGGATAGAAGAATAACCAGAATGGCAAAGGCTCACCCATTGATCAGCTCCAGGATGATCAAAGACAGTCTGGAGTTACCTGTAAGTGCTGTGACAGTTAGAAGACGCCTGTGTGAAGCTAATTTATTTGCAAGAATCCCCCGCAAATTAAGACATGTGCAGAAGAGGTTACAATTTGCCAAAGAACACATCAACTGGCCTAAAGAGAAATGGAGGAATATTTTGTGGACTGATGAGAGCAAAATTGTTCTTTTTGGGTCCAAGGGCCGCAGACAGTTTGTGAGACGACCCCCAAACTCTGAATTCAAGCCACAGTTCACAGTGAAGACAGTGAAGCATGGTGGTGCAAGCATCATGATATGGGCATGTTTCTCCTACTATGGTGTTGGGCCTATATATCGCATACCAGGTATCATGGATCAGTTTGGATATGTCAAAATACTTGAAGAGGTCATGCCCTTGAAATGGGTGTTTCAACAAGACAATGACCCCAAGCACACTAGTAAACCAGCAAAATCTTGGTTCCAAACCAACAAAATTAATGCCTCGCAGATGTGAAGAAATCATGAAAAACTGTGGTTATACAACTAAATACTAGTTTAGTGATTCACAAGATTGCTAAAAAAGCAGTTTGAACATATTGAGTTTGTAGCGTCAACAGCAGATGCTACTATTATTGTGAACACCCCCTTTCCTACTTTTTTTTTTACTAATAGCCCAATTTCATAGCCTTAAGAGTGTGCATATCATGAATGCTTGGTCTTGTTGGATTTGTGAGAATCTACTGGTGCCTTGTTTCCCATGTAACAATAAGAAATATACTCAAAACCAGGATTAGTCTTTTTATTCACATAGCACTACTATTATTCTGAACACTACTATATATATATATATATATATATATATATAGTATATATATATGTGTGTGTGTGTGTGTGTGTGTGTGTGTGTGTGTGTGTGTGTGTGTGTGTGTGTGTGTGTGTGTGTGTGTGTGTGTGTAGCAAAGCTGACAAGTTACTCCAGATCGTCAAAACAATTAAAAATCATGAATAAACATGATATGTCAGACTTCTGACACCACCCTGGGAGTTTCACCCAGGGAATTTGACAATTTGAATAATTTCAACTCAAGACACACCGGTTTGTTGCAAATGAGACAGAGGAGTGGTTCCCAAATACAAAAAAAAGGAATTTATTAACAATGAGCTTTCTAATTAAAAAGACAAATTTATAAATACTAATTTAAAACACCACTGTTCATATCCACATGAGGGCGCCCTTGCATCAAGCGGCAGCACACACAATGCGTAAGCCTGATCCCGTCAGATTTCAGAAGCTAAGCAGTGCGGGACCTGGTTAGTACTTGGATGGGAGACCTCTTTGGAACACCAACGGCTGTGTGTGTTTCTCCAGGTAGCACTGGAGTTGCGTCAGGAAGGGCATCCCAGCGTAAAACCTGTGCCAAATATCAATGCGGATCTGGTTGTATCCGCTGTGGCGACCCCGAACACAAAACGGGAGCAGCCGAATGGACAACCAAACCACACTGAGTGTATAAAAAAGCAGCCAAAGCAAACGGCACATCCACTGGTCTCACAGGACGAAATCTTCCAGCAGAGCACCAGAGCAAAGCAGCAGGGCCTCCTTCCACAGCCCGGTCCAAAGTCCTACATTTTAAACAGATAAATATAAATAACAAACTCCAACCTATCCAACATGGCCAAGATCAAAGGGCTGTCTACACCACGGGACAAAAATGTAGACCTGCACAAGGCTGGGATGGGCTACAGGACAACAGGCAAGCAGCTTGGTGAGAAAGCAACAACTTCATTAATTAGAAAATGGAAGAAACACAAGATGACTGTCATCTTCCTCGGTCTGGGGCTCCACGCAAGATCTCACCTTGTGGGGTAATGATGATTCTGAGAAAGCCCAAAACTACACAGGGGGACCTGGTGGTTTGGTAAGATGCATTTCAAGATCCTGGAGTGGCCTAGACAATCCCAAGACCTGATCTTAATAGAAAATCTTTGGAGAGTTAAAACTCAAAACCTGAAAGATCTGGAGAAGATCTGTATGGAGGAGTGGAACAAAATCCCAGCTGCAGTGTGCAAACGTGGTCAAGAACTACAGGAAACGTCGGACCTCTGTGATCACAAACAAAGGTTTCTGTACCGAATATTAAGGTCCGTTTTTCTGTTGTATCAAATACTTATTTCATGCAATAAAATACAATTTAATTATTTTAAAAATCCTACAATGTGATTTTCTGAATTGTTTTTAAGATTCTGTTTCTCACAGCTGAAGTGTACCTACGATAAAAAAAAATACAGACCTGCAAATTTTGCAAATTATAAACTTGCAAAATCGACAATGGATCAAATACATATATATATATATATATATATATATATATATATATATATATATATATATATATATATATATATATATATATATATATATATATATATACGTATGTATATATGTATATATGTATATATACGTATGTATATATATGTATATGTATATGTATACGAGGTCTGTCCGTAAAGTATAGGTCCTTTTTATTTTTTTCAAAAACTATATGGATTTCATTCATATGTTTTTACGTCAGACATGCTTGAACCCTCGTGCGCATGCGTGAGTTTTTCCACGCCTGTCGGTGACGTCATTCGCCTGTGAGCACTCCTTGTGGGAGGAGTCGTCCAGCCCCTTGTCGGAATTCCTTTGTCTGAGAAGTTGCTGAGAGACTGGCGCTTTGTTTGATCAAAATTTTTTCTAAACCTGTGAGACACATCGAAGTGGACATGGTTCGAAAAATTAAGCTGGTCTTCAGTGAAAATTTTAACAGCTGATGAGAGATTTTGAGGTGATTCTGTTGCTTTAAGGACTTTTCACGGTGCGAGACGTTGCGCAGCGCTCTCAGGCGCCGTCGTCAGCCTGTTTCAAGCTTAAAACCTCCACATTTCAGGCTCTGTTGATCCAGGACGTCGTGAGAGAACAGAGAAGTTTCAGAAGAAGTCGGTTTCAGCATTTTATCCGGATATTCCACTGTTAAAGGAGATTTTTTTAATGAAAGATGTGCGGGCGGATTGCAGCGTCGGCTCACAGCCGCCGCGACGCTCCGCCACAGGAAAAACACCTCTGTTGGAAGCCTTGAGGACAAGTTGGAACATCTCCAGCTGAGAAACAATTTCTCATATACTCACTCCACTGAAAGCCATCAAAAGCCAACTGGATTTTAACAAATGGTTATCAACACGGAGGTGTTTTTCCTGTGCCGCCGCACCGCGTCGGCTGTGTCCCAACGCGCGGACCCGTCCGCACGTGTTTCATTAAAAAAATCTAGTTTTTGAAAAAAATAAAAAGGACCTATACTTTACGGACAGCCCTCGTATATATGTATATGTATATATATATATATATATATATATATATATATATATATGTATATATATATATGTGTGTGTGTGTGTGCATGCATGCTGCTGTCGGCTATCATCTGCAAGAAATTGCGGCAATAAATATGTTGGGGTGTGTATGTGTGTGAAAGAAAAAGCTGCAGCTACATATACAATGTTTACATATACATATACAGTGTTTGATCCACATTTGCCTCACTGTACAGCCTTATTCCATAATGGAGAAAAAAAATCCCTAAAAGTTCTACTAACAACAGTCCATAATGATAACATAAACTTTTTTGTTTGTTTGTTTTTTGTAGATTTGTTAAAACTTAAAAAAAAAAGAGAAATACTATGTACATAAGTATTTGTTCAATAATTTGGCAGCAATTACAGCCTCAAGTCTTCTCGAATATGATGCCACAAGCTTGGTGCACCTATCTTTGGGCAGTTTTGTCCATTCCTCTCTGCAGCACCTCTCAAGCTCCATCAGGTTGGATGTGGAGTGTCGGTCGGTGCACAGCCATTTTCAGATCTCTCCAGAGATGTTCAATTGGGTTCAGGTCTGGACTCTGGGTAGGCCACTCAAGGACATTCACAGAGTTGTCCAGAAGCCACTCCTTTGATATCTTGGCTTTGTGCTTAGGGTCATTGACCTGCTGAAAGATGAAATATGTAGACAGGTGTGTGCCTTTTCAAATCATGTCCAACCAACTGAATTTATCACAGATAGACTCCAATTAAGCTGTAAACATCTTAAGGTAGATCAGTGGAAATGTGAGCTCAATTTTGAGCTTCATGGCAAAGGCTGTGAATAGTTATGTACATGAGATTTCTTAGTGTGACCGTAAGACCTTTGTGGCCGGGACGGCGGTGGGATCGAACCCCGGACGGCTTGCACTAAAGACCATTCCTCTACCGGGGGGAATTCCCCATTAGCCAAGCTAGCGGGAACGTCTTTTCAATCAGGACCCACCCTGCTCAGAGTGCCGCTCCCATTGGACCAACATCTCTGCTATTATGGAATTGTGGGATAGCTCGCACACAGCTTGAGCTCGCTGGACTACTTTTGCCTGACCCAGTTTGCGGTTGTTGCTGGATGAGTGTGTGAGTACTGACTTACGATCATTTAGGCGTAAAAACACACGAGATACACAAGTTCTTGTGCTAAATATACTCCTGATGTTTTTGTTACCCATGAAAATACACTGTCATCACAGGTCTGGGATCTACTTTTTGAGTAGGAATTCATCAAGCACGTCAGCCGCGGGCACGTACTAACACAGAATACCCAGAAACTGGCTAGAAGTTCGGCCAAAATGAGAGCGTCCACTTTTAAGTCAATTCAATTCAATTTTATTTATATAGCGCCAAATCACAACAAACAGTTGCCCCAAGGCGCTTTATATTGTAAGGCAAGGCCATACAATAATTACGTAAAAACCCCAAAGGTCAAAACGACCCCCTGTGAGCAAGCACTTGGCGACAGTGGGAAGGAAAAACTCCCTTTTAACAGGAAGAAACCTCCAGCAGAACCAGGCTCAGGGAGGGGCAGTCTTCTGCTGGGACTGGTTGGGGCCGAGGGAGAGAACCAGGAAAAAGACATGCTGTGGAGGGGAGCAGAGATCAATCACTAATGATTAAATGCAGAGTGGTGCATACAGAGCAAAAAGAGAAAGAAACACTCAGTGCATTATGGGAACCCCCCAGCAGTCTAAGTCTATAGCAGCATAACTAAGGGATGGTTCAGGGTCACCTGATCCAGCCCTAACTATAAGCTTTAGCAAAAAGGAAAGTTTTAAGCCTAATCTTAAAGGTAGAGAGGGTGTCTGTCTCCCTGATCCGAATTGGGAGCTGGTTCCACAGGAGAGGAGCATGAAAGCTGAAGGCTCTGCCTCCCATTCTACTCTTACAAACCCTAGGAACTACAAGTAAGCCTGCAGTCTGAGAACGAAGCGCTCTATTGGGGTGATATGGTACGAAGAGGTCCCTAAGATAAGAAGGGACCTGATTATTCAAAACCTTATAAGTAAGAAGAAGAATTTTAAATTCTATTCTAGAATTAACAGGAAGCCAATGAAGAGAGGCCAATATGGGTGAGATATGCTCTCTCCTTCTAGTCCCCGTCAGTACTCTAGCTGCAGCATTTTGAATTAACTGAAGGCTTTTCAGGGAACTTTTAGGACAACCTGATAATAATGAATTACAATAGTCCAGCCTAGAGGAAATAAATGCATGAATTAGTTTTTCAGCATCACTCTGAGACAAGACCTTTCTAATTTTAGAGATATTGCGTAAATGCAAAAAAGCAGTCTTACATATTTGTTTAATATGCGCTTTGAATGACATATCCTGATCAAAAATGACTCCAAGATTTCTCACAGTATTACTAGAGGTCAGGGTAATGCCATCCAGAGTAAGGATCTGGTTAGACACCATGTTTCTAAGATTTGTGGGGCAAAGTACAATAACTTCAGTTTTATCTGAGTTTAAAAGCAGGAAATTAGAGGTCATCCATGTCCTTATGTCTGTAAGACAATCCTGCAGTTTAGCTAATTGGTGTGTGTCCTCTGGCTTCATGGATAGATAAAGCTGGGTATCATCTGTGTAACAATGAAAATTTAAGCAATGCCGTCTAATAATACTGCCTAAGGGAAGCATGTATAAAGTGAATAAAATTGGTCCTAGCACAGAACCTTGTGGAACTCCATAATTAACCTTAGTCTGTGAAGAAGATTCCCCATTTACATGAACAAATTGTAATCTATTAGATAAATATGATTCAAACCACCGCAGCGCAGTGCCTTTAATACCTATGGCATGCGCTAATCTCTGTAATAAAATTTTATGGTCAACAGTATCAAAAGCAGCACTGAGGTCTAACAGAACAAGCACAGAGATGAGTCCACTGTCTGAGGCCATAAGAAGATCATTTGTAACCTTCACTAATGCTGTTTCTGTACTATGATGAATTCTAAAACCTGACTGAAACTCTTCAAATAGACCATTCCTCTGCAGATGATCAGTTAGCTGTTTTACAACTACCCTTTCAAGAATTTTTGAGAGAAAAGGAAGGTTGGAGATTGGCCTATAATTAGCTAAGATAGCTGGGTCAAGTGATGGCTTTTTAAGTAATGGTTTAATTACTGCCACCTTAAAAGCCTGTGGTACATAGCCAACTAATAAAGATAGATTGATCATATTTAAGATCGAAGCATTAAATAATGGTAGGGCTTCCTTGAGCAGCCTGGTAGGAATGGGGTCCAATAGACATGTTGATGGTTTGGATGAAGTAACTAATGAAAATAACTCAGACAGAACAATCTGAGAGAAAGATTCTAACCAAATACCGGCATCACTGAAAGCAGCCAAAGATAACGATACGTCTTTGGGATGGTTATGAGTAATTTTTTCTCTAATAGTTAAAATTTTATTAGCAAAGAAAGTCATGAAGTCATTACTAGTTAAAGTTAAAGGAATACTCAGCTCAATAGAGCTCTGACTCTTTGTCAGCCTGGCTACAGTGCTGAAAAGAAACCTGGGGTTGTTCTTATTTTCTTCAATTAGTGATGAGTAGTAAGATGTCCTAGCTTTACGGAGGGCTTTTTTATAGAGCAACAGACTCTTTTTCCAGGCTAAGTGAAGATCTTCTAAATTAGTGAGACGCCATTTCCTCTCCAACGTACGGGTTATCTGCTTTAAGCTGCGAGTTTGTGAGTTATACCACAGAGTCAGGCACTTCTGATTTAAAGCTCTCTTTTTCAGAGGAGCTACAGCATCCAAAGTTGTCTTCAATGAGGATGTAAAACTATTGACGAGATACTCTATCTCACTTACAGAGTTTAGGTAGCTACTCTGCACTGTGTTGGTATATGGCATTAGGGAACATAAAGAAGGAAACATATCCTTAAACCTAGTTACAGTGCTTTCTGAAAGACTTCTAGTGTAATGAAACTTATTCCCCACTGCTGGGTAGTCCATCAGAGTAAATGTAAATGTTATTAAGAAATGATCAGACAGAAGGGAGTTTTCAGGGAATACTGTTAAGTCTTCAATTTCCATACCATAAGTCAGAACAAGATCTAAGATATGATTAAAGTGATAGGTGGACTCATTTACATTTTGAGCAAAGCCAATAGAGTCTAATAATAGATTAAATGCAGTGTTGAGGCTGTCATTCTCAGCATCTGTGTGGATGTTAAAATCGCCCACTATAATTATCTTATCTGAGCTAAGCACTAAGTCAGACAAAAGTTCTGAAAATTCACAGAGAAACTCACAGTAACGACCAGGAGGACGATAGATAACAACAAATAAAACTGTTTTTTGGGACTTCCAATTTGGATGGACAAGACTAAGAGTCAAGCTTTCAAATGAATTAAAGCTCTGTCTGGGTTTTTGATTAATTAATAAGCTGGAATGGAAGATTGCTGCTAATCCTCCGCCTCGGCCAGTGCTACGAGCGTTCTGGCAGTTAGTGTGACTCGGGGGTGTTGACTCATTTAAACTAACATATTCATCCTGCTGTAACCAGGTTTCTGTAAGGCAGAATAAATCAATATGTTGATCAATTATTATATCATTTATTAACAGGGACTTAGAAGAGAGCGACCTAATGTTTAATAGACCACATTTAACTGTTTTAGTCTGTGGTGCAGTTGAAGGTGCTATATTATTTTTTCTTTTTGAACTTTTATGCTTAAATAGATTTTTGCTGGTTATTGGTGGTCTGGGAGCAGGCACCGTCTCTACAGGGATGGGGTAATGAGGGGATGGCAGGGGGAGAGAAGCTGCAGAAAGGTGTGTAAGATTACAACTCTGCTTCCTGGTCCCAACCCTGGATAGTCACGGTTTGGAGGATTTAAGAAAATTGGCCAGATTTCTAGAAATGAGAGCTGCTCCATCCAAAGTGGAATGGATGCCGTCTCTCCTAACAAGACCAGGTTTTCCCCAGAAGCTTTGCCAATTATCTATGAAGTCCACCTCATTTTTTGGACACCACTCAGACAGCCAGCAATTCAAGGAGAACATGCGGCTAAACATGTCACTCCCGGTCCAATTGGGGAGGGGCCCAGAGAAAACTACAGAGTCCGACATTGTTTTTGCAAAGTTACACACCAATTCAATGTTAATTTTAGTGACCTCCGATTGGCGTAACCGGGTGTCATTACTGCCGACGTGAATTACAATCTTACCAAATTTACACTTAGCCTTAGCCAGCAGTTTCAAATTTCCTTCAATGTTGCCTGCTCTGGCCCCCGGAAGACAATTGACTATGGTTGCTGGTGTCGCTAACTTCACATTTCTCAAAACAGAGTCGCCAATAACCAGAGTTTGTTCCTCGGCGGGTGTGTCGCCGAGTGGGGAAAAACGGTTAGAAATGTGAACAGGTTGGCGGTGTACATGGGGCTTCTGTTTAGGGCTACGCTTCCTCCTCACAGTCACCCAGTCGGCCTGCTTTCCCGGCTGCTCGGGATCTGCCAGAGGGAAACTAACGGCGGCTAAGCTACCTTGGTCCGCACCAACTACAGGGGCCTGGCTAGCTGTAGAATTTTCCACGGTGCGGAGCCGAGTCTCCAATTCGCCCAGCCTGGCCTCCAAAGCTACGAATAAGCTACACTTATTACAAGTACCATTACTGCTAAAGGAGGCCGAGGAATAACTAAACATTTCACACCCAGAGCAGAAAAGTGCGGGAGAGACAGGAGAAGCCGCCATGCTAAGCCGGCTAAGAGCTAGTAGCTGCGCTAAGCTAGCGGATTCCTAAAAACACGCAAAGTGAATAACGTGTAAATAATTTAGAGGTGATTTAGCAGAGGGAGTGCTTTAGTTAAGGCACGTGAAGATAACACTATGAAACAAATCGTTATCTAGGTAACTAGATCAATCTAACTGCGCAGATTAAACAGCTAACAGATACAGCAAAACACCGCTGTGCTCCAGAACAGGAAGTGATACAATACCGCAGTGAGAGTCAACCACCAGTAGAGTTTTAGCTTGCCATAATCTAAACTAGTTGCACTCGTGAGAGTGTGCCCAAGACCTTCATCCTGCTACATATCTCCCCACCATTTTTTACTTCATCCCGAAGTCACAGGTGCATTTAAGCATGCTCTGTGACTACCCACATCCTGCTGACAACACCAGTTGTGACCGTAGGACCTTTGTGGCCGGGACGGCAGTGGGATCGAACCCCGGATGGTTTGCACTAAAGACCATTCATCTACCAGGTCAGCCAAAGGGGAATTCCCAAGCTAGTGGGAACGTCTTTTTAATCAGGACCCAGGACCTTCATTCTGCTACATTAGTGTTTTTTAATGAATTTGCAGAAATCTAAAAACAAAACAACAACAAAAAAAAACTTTTCACATTCTCATTATGGGGTATTGTGTGTAGATGTTTGAGGGTAAAAAAAATCATTTTGAAATAAGGCTGTAACATAAAATCTGATGGTGAAGCACTGTCAATACTTTATGGATGTACTGTAAGTATACTGGGGGCCAACTTTGAAATTTGAAAACTGTCTGGAGCCCACCCAAACCTTTCTTCAGAATGTTGATCAAGATGTTAGACTAAGATGAAGTAGTACAACCCCTGGCAATAATTATGGAATCACCAGCCTCGGAGGATGTTCATTCAGTTGTTTAATTTTGCAGAAAAAAAGCAGATCACAGACATGACACAAAACTAAAGTCATTTCAAATGGCAACTTTCTGGCTTTAAGAAACACTATAAGAAATCAGGGAAAAAAAAATTGTGGCAGTCAGTAACAGTTACTTTTTTTAGACCAAGCAGAGGGAAAAATATGGAGTCACTCAATTCTGAGGAAAAAATTATTGAATCACCCTGTAAATTTTCATCCCCAAAACTAACACCTGCATCAAATCAGATCTTCTCATTAGTCTGCATCTAAAAAGGAATGATCACACCTTGGAGAGCTGTTGCACCAAGTGGACTGACATGAATCATGGCTCCAACACGAGAGATGTCAATTGAAACAAAGGAGAGGATTATCAAACTCTTAAAAGAGGGTAAATCATCACGTAATGTTGCAAAAGATGTTGGTTGTTCACAGTCAGCTGTGTCTAAACTCTGGACCAAATACAAACAACATGGGAAGGTTGTTAAAGGCAAACATACTGGTAGACCAAGGAAGACATCAAAGCATCAAGACAGAAAACTTAAAGCAATATGCCTCAAAAATCGAAAATGCACAACAAAACAAATGAGGAACGAGTGGGAGGAAACTGGAGTCAATGTCTGTGACCAAACTGTAAGAAACCGCCTAAAGGAAATGGGATTTACATACAGAAAAGCTAAATGAAAGCCATCATTAACGCCTAAACAGAAAAAAACAAGGTTACAATGGGCTAAGGAAAAGCAATCGTGGACTGTGGATGACTGGATGAAAGTCATATTCAGTGATGAATCTTGAATCTGCATTGGGCAAGGTGATGATGCTGGAACTTTTGTTTGGTGCCGTTCCAATGAGATTTATAAAGATGACTGCCTGAAGAGAACATGTAAATTTCCACAGTCATTGATGATATGGGGCTGCATGTCAGGTAAAGGCACTGGGGAGATTAGACTCTTTCTCTCCGATTGTTCTGTCTGAGTTATTCTCATTAGTTACTTCATCCAAACCATCAACATGTTTATTAGACCCCATTCCTACCAGGCTGCTCAAGGAAGCCCTACCATTATTTAATGCTTCGATCTTAAATATGATCAATCTATCTTTGTTAGTTGGCTATGTACCACAGGCTTTTAAGGTGGCAGTAATTAAACCATTACTTAAAAAGCCATCACTTGACCCAGCTATCTTAGCTAATTATAGGCCAATCTCCAACCTTCCTTTTCTCTCAAAAATTCTTGAAAGGGTAGTTGTAAAACAGCTAACTGATCATCTGCAGAGGAATGGTCTATTTGAAGAGTTTCAGTCAGGTTTTAGAATTCATCATAGTACAGAAACAGCATTAGTGAAGGTTACAAATGATCTTCTTATGGCCTCGGACAGTGGACTCATCTCTGTGCTTGTTCTGTTAGATCTCAGTGCTGCTTTTGATACTGTTGACCATAAAATTTTATTACAGAGATTAGAGCATGCCATAGGTATTAAAGGCACTGCGCTGCGGTGGTTTGAATCATATTTGTCTAATAGATTACAATTTGTTCATGTAAATGGGGAATCTTCTTCACAGACTAAAGTTAATTATGGAGTTCCACAAGGTTCTGTGCTAGGACCAATTTTATTCACTTTATACATGCTTCCCTTAGGCAGTATTATTAGACGGTATTGCTTAAATTTTCATTGTTACGCAGATGATACCCAGCTTTATCTATCCATGAAGCCAGAGGACACACACCAATTAGCTAAACTGCAGGATTGTCTTACAGACATAAAGACATGGATGACCTCTAATTTCCTGCTTTTAAACTCAGATAAACTGAAGTTATTGTACTTGGCCCCACAAATCTTAGAAACATGGTGTCTAACCAGATCCTTACTCTGGATGGCATTACCCTGACCTCTAGTAATACTGTGAGAAATCTTGGAGTCATTTTTGATCAGGATATGTCATTCAAAGTGCATATTAAACAAATATGTAGGACTGCTTTTTTGCATTTACGCAATATCTCTAAAATCAGAAAGGTCTTGTCTCAGAGTGATGCTGAAAAACTAATTCATGCATTTATTTCCTCTAGGCTGGACTATTGTAATTCATTATTATCAGGTTGTCCTAAAAGTTCCCTAAAAAGCCTTCAGTTAATTCAAAATGCTGCAGCTAGGGTACTGACGGGGACTAGAAGGAGAGAGCATATCTCACCCATATTGGCCTCTCTTCATTGGCTTCCTGTTAATTCTAGAATAGAATTTAAAATTCTTCTTCTTACTTATAAGGTTTTGAATAATCAGGTCCCATCTTATCTTAGGGACCTCGTAGTACCATATTACCCCAATAGAGCGCTTCGCTCTCAGACTGCAGGCTTACTTGTAGTTCCTAGGGTTTGTAAGAGTAGAATGGGAGGCAGAGCCTTCAGCTTTCAGGCTCCTCTCCTGTGGAACCAGCTCCCAATTCAGATCAGGGAGACAGACACCCTCTCTACTTTTAAGATTAGGCTTAAAACTTTCCTTTTGCTAAAGCTTATAGTTAGGGCTGGATCAGGTGACCCTGAACCATCCCTTAGTTATGCTGCTATAGACGTAGACTGCTGGGGGGTTCCCATGATGCACTGTTTCTTTTCTTTTTGCTCTGTATGCACCACTCTGCATTTAATCATTAGTGATCGATCTCTGCTCCCCTCCACAGCATGTCTTTTTCCTGGTTCTCTCCCTCAGCCCCAACCAGTCCCAGCAGAAGACTGCCCCTCCCTGAGCCTGGTTCTGCTGGAGGTTTCTTCCTGTTAAAAGGGAGTTTTTCCTTCCCACTGTAGCCAAGTGCTTGCTCACAGGGGGTCGTTTTGACCGTTGGGGTTTTACATAATTATTGTATGGCCTTGCCTTACAATATAAAGCGCCTTGGGGCAACTGTTTGTTGTGATTTGGCGCTATATAAAAAAAATTGATTGATTGATTGATTGATTGATGGCTGTCATTACATCATCAATAAATGCACAAGTTTACGTTGATATTTTGGACACTTTTCTTATCCCATCAATTGAAAGGATGTTTGGGGATGATGAAATCATTTTTCAAGATGATAATGCATCTTGCCATAGAGCAAAAACTGTGAAAACATTCCTTGCAAAAAGACACATAGGGTCAATGTCATGGCCTGCAAATAGTCCGGATCTTAATCCAATTGAAAATCTTTGGTGGAAGTTGAAGAAAATGGTCCATGACAAGGCTCCAACCTGCAAAGCTGATCTGGCAACAGCAGTCAAAGAAAGTTGGAGCCAGATTGATGAAGAGTACTGTTTGTCGCTCATTAAGTCCATGCCTCAGAGACTGCAAGTTGTTATAAAAGCCAGAGGTGGTGCAACAAAATACTAGTGTTGTGTTGGAGCGTTCTTTTGTTTTTCATGATTCCATAATTTTTTACTCAGAATTGAGTGATTCCATATTTTTTTCCCTCTGCTTGGTCTGAAACAGTAACTATTACTGACTGCCACAATTATTTTTCCTGATTTCTTATAGTGTTTCTTAAAGCCAGAAAGTTGCCATTTGAAATGACTTTAGTTTTGTGTCATGTCTGTGATCTGCTTTTTTTCTACAAAATTAAACAACTGAATGAACATCCTCCGAGGCCGGTGATTCCATAATTTTTGTCAGGGGTTGTATATCTGTGCGTCTTCTGTCTCTGAGATCTAGAGTTGCCTGGGAAGAGCTTATGGATCATGAGGTCTCCCAACATGTTTGGTCATCCTGATACCTTTACATGAGAACGAAGATCCAAGTCTTGAAGGTCCTTGTGCATCCTGTCTTACTGTACAGTTGTGAGACTTCGACAGCAGCCAGTGACCAAAGATAACTGGATGTATTTTGTACTTTGTCTTTTCAGTGGATCCTCGGCTACCACTTGAAAGACTTTGTGCCAAACTTCGATTCATATGAAGAGTACCACTTGCCTAATGAAGAACCTCAGCTAAGAATTTTGGCCATGTACTTGGCATAATCCAGCACATGCGCCTCAGGGTGGAGAATCCCAGCAACTGGAGGAGGTCAAGGGGACACCTTCACTTCACCAGGATGCAAATAATAGATGGCTACTTTCGAGAGGCAGTTGCCTGCCTGGGTGGTTGTCATCCAGGACTGTAACATTTTGTTGCGTGGCGTATATGATGATGCACAACAGTGGCACATGCTCAGACCTAACTGGACCCGTTATATGATGACAAGTCCAGATATTGTGGGCAAGGTCTCGGAGCACCCGATATTAAACATTATCAAATTGCATACCTGTGCAGCCATTTTTGGCACTGGTTTATAGAGGACCCTCATTCAACTTGGCTTACCTTGGAGGCTGCCCCAGTGTTCCCATCCCTCTCCATAGCATTTTATACATCTCTAAGAAATAGGTTAGTCTGAATGTTAAAAAGAACTTTCTTTTGTCAAATTCCCTTAAAACCTGGAGGCTGACAAAGAAGTAAGAAAATTAAGAGGGGCTTCCTCTCTCTCCTCACTCCAGTCCACTAAAATTCTGTTGTCCCTCCTGGTTTAGAAGATCATCCCTTTTCCCTGTGGGCCATTAAAGAGATTAAGACTGTAGGAGATGTAGTGGAGAATGACATCGTGAAGTCTTTTTGAATAGCTTAAGAAATACAATCTTCCTCAACATCACTTCTTTTTTTCTTTAAAGACATTTGCAGGTGCGTACCTCCGTAGTTAAATTGCACCCCAACAGGTTCTCCATTTCATTAGTTGAAAGGATCTTGCAAAACCCTAACTAAGAAACTCCACAAAATTTCATGGGGGTCTGTCCCTGTTCCATTATGGATAAGAACCATCATGGGCTGGGACTTCTGGTATGACGGATAGATGAGCGGCCGCTTAATTTTACATCTTCCAGTGGGTCCAACTTCCCCTGGCATCTATATACTTAAATTATAATCAGAAAGTAGCTTAACAAGTATGCCAGGGGGCAACAAAAGACAAGAGGAAATATCCAAGTTGACAAAGACGAAGAGACTTTTTCACCGAGTGAAAGTGACGGAGACCAGAGTGATAGCAACAAGCTAGGCGAGCATAGCACGCAAGCTAACAAGCTAAGCACCGATAATATGGAGGCTATGAGAGCTAGCATTATCACCGAAATCCAAAAAGTACACACGGAGGTCCAAGAGCTCAGTCACAAAACCGGACAACTCAAGAATGACCTCTCTGAGTTCAGAGAAGAAATGAACTCTAGACTTAACACTGTGGAGAACAATGTTAACCAAATGAAAGACAGAATCGAAGCAACTGAGGAGCGAGTAAGAGATGGAGGAATTCAGCGCGGATGTGAAAGATTCCTTATCCTACACACTTGATCTTCAGGACGAGCTTCAAACTCATCTTGAATCACTTGAAGCATTTTCTCGCAGAAACAACATCCGGATCCACAGAATAAACGAGCAAGCTGAAGGGACTGATATGTTGGGATTCATCGAGAATTTCATTAAAACTGAGCTGTCTCTTCTCCATACCACTCTGGGAATACAACATTGCCACCGCTCCAATGCCCCTCAGCCTCCTGGGGACTCCAACCCAAGATCTATAGTAATGTGCTTCCTCGAGTTCAAGACTAAAGAACTTGTACTTCGATCAGCATGGAACAAGAAAATCATTATGTTCAAGGAAAGACGTGTTTTCTTTGAACATGACTATACAGGAGATACTCTGTCAAAGAGAAAAGCATACATCCCCATACGGAAAGAAAATCCCCATCCCCATAGCGCTGAAAGAAAAAAACATCCGTTTCCAGACACTGCACCCTGCACGACTACATGTTCACCTTCAAACCGGCACCGAGATCTACAACAACACAGGAGACGCGGCAGAAGACCTGAAGCAAAAAGGAGTGATAGACGGAGGCGTCACGACCCAAACAACGACGGGAAGACCAGCGGGCACAAGGATGTCCAAACCACACTGGCAAAAAGTTGATTCTCCACGACGCACACAGGAATCAAGAATCAAAAGTATCCAAGAAAGATTAAAGGAATTTGAACGTGACGCAGATGCTTCTTAAGAGTTTTTTCTTTATTCGACGTGAAACAACACGACACTTTCCTCATCTATACGGCAATCTTGACCCAGACACTGGATAGCGATTGCTTGTTTTCTGTTATGCGCACTGCTATTGACCTTCAGCCCACGCTGTCAGGGGCTCCCTTGTTCCTTAGGGACTCTCCTCTGAACTCCGAAGTGGATAATTCACTTCACTTGTGGAAGTCACTGTTATATTATGTTGTTTATCACTGTTATTACTGTTGTTACTGTTCTTCCAGACCGACCCTTTTATTTATGCTTAGCCATACACTCTATAATGTATATTGTGTTGACTTGATTAAGTAAAATTAATAGACAAAAGTATAATTTCATTACCCTTAACGTAAACGGCTTACATAACCCAATAAAACGTCGTAAAATAATCAGTAAAATTAAACGTGAGAAACAAGATGTGATATTTTGGCAAGAAACGCATCTTAATGACACTGAGCATGAAAAAAATAAAAAAATGGTTCAAACATACTTACTATTCTTCTTTTAAAAAAGGAAATGCGAGAGGAGTGGCAATTCTTATGTCAAACAAAATCAATTTTGAGTTCACTTCGCAAATTTCTGACACTGAAGGAAGATATGTGCTAGTAAAGGGTTTGATTGATCATAAAAAGTGACATTACTTAATGTTTATCACCCTCCAGGAAATGATAAGCAGTTTGTTAAAAAAATATTCAACCTAATATGTACTGAAATATCTGGAGTACTAGTGTGTGCTGGAGACTGGAACGCTCATTTACTTCCTTCTCTTGACTCTTCTACAAATAAGAGGATACAACCTCCAGCAATACTGATTAACAAATTGCTTAAAGAAGTGGGTATGAAAGATGTATGGCGAGATTTCCATCCACATGAGAAATGCTTTACCTTTTTTTTTCCCCATTCACATACTATGTTATCCAGACTAGACTATTTTTTCATGCTCAGCTCAGACAGGCACAGAATTATTCAATTTGAAATTGGAGCACGAGATGTTTCAGACCATGCAGGAGTATATTTGACATTACATTTAGATACTAAGCGAAAAGAAACCCTTTGGAGACTTAACAATAGCCTCCTCAATGATATAGACCTTAAAAAATATGTAGAAGAACAATTAACAGATTACATATATCATAAAGATAATGAAGAAACTTCACCTAGTGTGATATGGGACGCTGCAAAAGCAGTTTTGAGAGGAAAGCTCATAATGTGGTCATCAATTAAAAAGAAAGAGAAAGAGAAACTAATTTGAGACAAGATTGCTGAGCTAAAATTCTTAGAACACGTGAAACGACAATGATACGCTGCAAAAAATTCTTTCAGTTAAGCAAATAAACAATTTATATGATGATCACATAGAAAGGAAAGCAAAATTTATCAAACAAAATTACTATGAGAATGGTCCAAGAGCTAAAAAAATTACTTGCCTGGAGGACATGAAAACTACAAGCCAACCGCAATATTCACAAGATAAGAAACCCAGCTAATAACACAGTACAATATAATTTAGAAGAGATTCAGACATCCATCATTACTTATTATATAAATTTATACTCTCAGCCACCTGCAGCAGATGTAACCATAGTAGAGAATTTTCTTACAAAATTAGACTTACCCTCAATAGGAAGAGAACAAAACAAAAAACTTACACAAATAATAACAGAAAAAGAAATCGATAAAGCAATTTCAAACCTAAAGGGAAACAAAATGTCTGGCTCTGATGGGTTTCAGAGTGGTACAAATATTTTAGACAAAAAATTATACCTTTGCTTAAATCTTGCTTTAATTATGTGCTTACAGGAGGTACAATACCTAAATCCTGGAATCAAGCCCTTATCTCTGTAATACCTAAAACAGGGAAAAATGCAACTGAATGTGGCTCATATTATAAAATATTTAAAACAATCCTGGCAAAGACTAGAACACATTATCCCAGAACTAATAGATACTGATCAGACGGGATTTGTGAAAAGGAGATAGACACACGACAACATCCGCAGAGCCCTTCACCTTGTAAAATACATGACAAATACAGAGTCAGTTGTCCTAAGCCTTGATGCCGAAAAGGCTTTTGACTCTGTCCGATGGGAGTTTTTATTTCTGACCTTAAAACGTTTTGGTTTTAATGATCAATTTATCCAGTGTCTCAAATCACTATATCACTCCCCCACAGCCAGGATAAATATGAATGGGGATCTCTCTGCTGAAATTTCACTGAAAAGGGAATGCAGGCAAGGATGCACCCTCAGCGCAACCCTATTCGCATTGTACATTGAGCCCCTAGCCCAAGCAATCAGAGAAACAGATAATATCAAAGGCGTCTTTGTAAAAGACACAGAATATAAAATTTGTCTATACGCTGACGATGTTTTGCTTACACTTACCAAACCTGAAACCAGCCTAACCACATTAATAACCCTACTTGACACATTTGGCTCATACACTGGTTACAAATTAAATTTCCACAAAACTCAAATCCTCACTTACAATTATAAACTGAGTAAAAATGTCCTAAAATGCTTACAGTGTAATTGGAACAACTGTATAATTAAATACCTAGGGGTCCAAATATCCAAGGATTCAAATGATCTTTTTAAATACAACTATGACCCGCTGACAAACAGTATTAAAGCAGATTTAAAGAGATGGTTGCTCCTCCCTATGAACATTTATCACAGAATTGAAATGATAAAATTGACCATATTACCTAAATTACTATATCTATTTTTGGCATTACCAATTGAAATGTCCTCCAGGCAATTTGTTGAATGGAACAGAATGATTTCTAATTTCATTTGGAATAAACAACGTCCACGAATAAAATACGAAACCATGCAATTAAGTAAGAGCGAAGGAGGCATGGCTCTCCCTTGTCTCGAAAGTTACTATAAAGCCGCACAGCTTAGAGGTTTGGTCTTCTGGTGTGACTCAACTGAGAATGCCAAATGGTCAAGCAGAGATTGGTGTTCCTCTTCCCTCTATTTTGGGAGACAGAAAATTAAATCACTCTTAAACAGTGTAAATGTTTACATAAGAACACCATTAAATATTTGGTTTAAAGAATTTAGAAAAGAGGCCTTTGAAAAAGCTGCATGAATTTTGTGCTGGCCTGCTTATGATACACAGTTTACTCCCTCCAAAATTGATAGCAAATTCTAATACTGGTGTAACAAAGGGATAACTGCATATTGGAAAATATCAGATGGCAATATAAAAAGCTTTCAACAACTAGCAATTGATTACGCCTTGGAGAAGGATGACATCACTTCAATGACAATATCAAAAATACAAAACAAGAAATTGATGACTTGGTTGGGCTTATTTTGGATGTATGTAAAGGGAAACTTACTAAAAAGTATGTCTCTTCCACATATTCTGTTCTGCAAATAAGACGAGCAAATTCAACTATATACATAAAACAGAAATGGGAAAAAGAAGCCGGAATTAATTTAACAGAAGATGATTGGTTAAATATATGTAAAACTATCACAACAACCTCAAGTTCAGATTTGTGGAGAGAATTTATATATGAAAGAACACAGTGATAAACTTTACAACACCTAAAATCAAAGAACATCAGACCAAAAGCCATACACAGGGCAATTGTTGGAGGAAATGTGGACAGTCATCAGCTCGACATTATCACATATTTTGGAAATGCCCCAAAATCGCCACCTACTGGTACATAATAAAAACAATCAAGACTGTAACCAGACTTCAAATACATGAAAGTTTCAGTGTATTTTACTTAGGAAATATACCTACCGGGATGAGAAAAAAGGACCGTTACCTCCTTCAAATATTACAGGCAGCCAGCAAAAAAGCAATAACCTGAAAATGGCTATGAGAAGAACCCCCCCCCCCTTATAGAATGGACAAACATTGTTAACGAAATATACGAGATGGAACAAATAACTTTTTCTTTGAGACAATCTTCGGACAAAGGGAAACTGTTTTGGGAAAAATGGACATCATATATTTATTCTTGATGTAAGCATTTGTTTAAATACACATACATACATAGAGAAGACGCAATGCATTGTGGCTTTCAATAGCTTCAATTCTGAATGTATCTCATTTTTGGTCGAGTCGGTCTATTATGTTGTTTAATTATAATTTGTGTTTTTTTTATGTTTGAAAAAAACTAAAACTTAAATAAACATAAAGTTAAAAAAAAAAAAAAAAAAAAGAACCATCATGGGCTTCATCCCTTATGAGGCAATAAACTTTTGGCTGAAGGACAAGCCCCTCACATTTCTCAACATTTGGAACCCCTTTATTGACGACATTGGGAATGAAGAGATTCAGGCCCTTTACAGGGGCCTATGTGGACTGATGTATCTTTGAGCTCGCTCAGCTAGCCAACTGAAATTTTGACAGCCATGCTCATGACCTCTGATGGTATATTTTACTGTCTTCTTATTGTGTTTATTTTTCTTTCTGCATTACTTCCATTGTTTTTGACCCTGTAGTTTGCAGAGAAATGTTTTTGTTCATTTTGTTTTGAATGTTTTTTTTTAAATCAATAAAAAAAAAAAAAAAATTTATGTGAATACTTGTTCTTATTCATACTACTGTCACTTGATCATCAGGTTATTACAACCCCTGGCAAAAATTATGGAATCACCGGCCTCGGAGGATGTTCATTCAGTTGTTTAATTTTGTAGAAAAAAAGCAGATCACAGACATGACACAAAACTAAAGTCATTTCAAATGGCAACTTTCTGGCTTTAAGAAACACTATAGGAAATCAAGAAAAAAAGATTGTGGCAGTCAGTAACGGTTACTTTTTTAAACCAAGCAGAGGAAAAAAATATGGAATCACTCAATTCTGAGGAAATAATTATGGAATCACCCTGTAAATTTTCTTCCCCAAAACTAACACCTGCATCATATCAGATCTGCTCGTTAGTCTGCATCTAAAAAGGAGTGAACACACCTTGGAGAGCTGTTGCACCAAGTGGACTGACATGAATCATGGCTCCAACACGAGAGATGTCAATTGAAACAAAGGAGAGGATTATCAAACTCTTAAAAGAGGGTAAATCATCACGCAATGTTGCAGAAGATGTTGGTTGTTCACAGTCAGCTGTGTCTAAACTCTGGACCAAATACAAACAACATGGGAAGGTTGTTAAAGGCAAACATACTGGTAGACCAAGGAAGACATCAAAGCATCAAGACAGAAAACTTAAAGCAATATGTCTCAAAAATCGAAAAATGTACATCAAAACAAATGAGGAACGAATGGGAGGAAACTGGAGTCAACGTCTGTGACTGAACTGTAAGAAACCGCCTAAAGGAAATGGGATTTACATACAGAAAAGCTAAACGAAAGGCATCATTAACACCTAAACAGAAAAAAACAAGGTTACAATGGGCTAAGGAAAAGCAATCGTGGACTGTGGATGACTGGATGAAAGTCATATTCAGTGATGAATCTCGAATCTGCATTGGGCAAGGTGATGATGCTGGAACTTTTGTTTGGTGCCGTTCCAATGAGATTTATAAAGATGACTGCCTGAAGAGAACATGTAAATTTCCACAGTCATTGATGATATGGGGCTGCATGTCAGGTAAAGGCACTGGGGAGATGGCTGTCATTACATCATCAATAAATGCACAAGTTTACGTTGATATTTTGGACACTTTTCTTATCCCATCAATTGAAAGGATGTTTGGGGATGATGAAATCATTTTTCAAGATGATAATGCATCTTGCCATAGAGCAAAAACTGCAAAAACATTCCTTGCAAAAAGACACATAGGGTCAATGTCAATGAGCAGATCTGATTTGATGCAGGTGTTAATTTGGGGGATGAAAATTTACAGGGTGATTCCATAATTCTTTCCTCAGAATTGAGTGATTCCATATTTTTTTCCTCTGCTTGGTCTAAAAAAGTAACCGTTACTGACTGCCACAATCTTTTTTTCTTGATTTCTTATAGTGTTTCTTAAAGCCAGAAAGTTGCCATTTGAAATGACTTTAGTTTTGTGTCATGTCTGTGATCTGCTTTTTTTCTACAAAATTAAACAACTGAATGAACATCCTCTGAGGCCGGTGATTCCATAATTTTTGCCAGGGGTTGTAATAATCTCCAATTGAACGTCATACTTGACTTTACATAGCTTTTATATATTTAACTCGTAACGTTGCAGTGAAGATCCTACACTCAGCTCCATTGTCCTACTTTTAATGGTATGTTTTTATCCATTTGTCTATTTTCTATTGTTTTGTTTCTCCTTGATAATATGCACAAATCAGAACAGAGCATCCTGCTTCGTTTCACTATATCGTTTACTTTGCATCTCCGTGCACGTAACAAAAATACACTTTGATCTAAAGTGACTTTCAAGTGCAGAACAATTCAGCTCAAGTCAAAGACAACGTAAGCACACCTGACACCCCTGTACTGCTGCTACAGTCCATCCCTTCTTTAAAATCGTTTGCTCCACCTGTGGCTCTAATGAGTAGACTGTCTCACTAACAAGCACATCAACTTAATGTGTTTTTTGTTTTTTTTTTGCTGGCATCAAACTTGGAGAAAATACTTATTTATTTGATTTATGTTCGAACAGTTCATCTTTTCCCCCTCTTTTTCTTTTCATGAACAGTTCTGCTTTGTTCTCTCATCAAAATATTGACACACATTAACATGAAGGGAATTAAAGGTGGGGCCCTTCAGCAATTTGTGGGTCTTTACACAACTTAAACAGTAATTACCAAATAATTACAATGACGTGCACGTGACAACTGAAGTGTTCAATCAAAATGTGTCCACCAACTTTACAGAATATATTTCACTGTCAGATTCATTTTTTAGGGGTCAATTTCAAAACTGTAATCCATTGCAATTCAGGTAGTTATTCCTCAATGTGAGTTAGGATTTTAACTTTCAGATCAAATTACAGTTCAACGCAATAGCAGTGTGTTAAACAGTCATAAGGAGATGACACACCCCCCCCCCCGTCTACACCAATCAATAATACAAAGTGTCAGGAATCAAACAAGTACACAGTTATGCTACATATGAATGAAATTGGTCAACTGGTTCTTGAGATATTGCGCTAACAAGACTAGCAATGACAATATCTTGAATATTTCGCTGTGACCTTGAAATTGACCCCAAGGTCACTGTAATTGACTGGTGTCGGAGGTGCACCCTTATGCTAAATATGAAAGAAATTGGTCAAGTGGTTCTTGAGATATCACGGTAACAATGGTGGCTATGACAAATGTATTACTTTACAAAAAGTGAATAAAAAGGAATATTAGGCAGTTAAAAGTGTGTTTTTCTTTACAAACAAACTTTTACTATATAGATTGAAATATGCTTGAAGATTTATCTTTCCCTTGAATCACTGAACTAATATTTAGTTGTTACCACTGTTTCTGAGAACTGCTTCACATCTGTGTTGAATGGAGTCAACCAACATCTGGCACCTGTGAACAGGTTTTCCAGCTCAGGACGACTGGACTACATTCCACAATTCCTCTATTTCTTGGTTTTCCCTCAGAAACAGCACTTACAGTAGTGTTCAGAATAATATTAATGCTATGTGACTAAAAAGATTAATCCAGGTTTTGAGTATATTTCTTGTTACATGGTAAACAAGGAAACAGTAGATTCAGTAGATTCTCACAAATCTAACAAGACAAAGCATTCATGATATGCACACTCTTAAGGCTATGAAATTGGGCTATTAGTAAAAAAAAAAAGTAAAAAAGGGGGTGTTCACAATAATAGTAGCATCTACTGTTGATGCTACAAACTCAAAACTGTTATGTTCAAACTGCTTTTTTTTTTAGCAATCCTGTGAATCACTAAACTAGTATTTAGTTGTATAACCACAGTTTTTCATGATTTCTTCACATCTGCGAGGCATTCATTTTGTTGGTTTGGAACCAAGATTTTGCTGGTTTACTAGTGTGCTTGGGGTCATTGTCTTGTTGAAACACCCATTTCAAGGGCATGTCCTCTTCAGCATAAGGCAACATGACCTCTTCAAGTATTTTGACATATCCAAACTGATCCATGATACCTGGTATGCGATATATAGGCCAACACCATAGTAGGAGAAACATGCCCACATCATGATGCTTGCACCACGTTTCACAGTCTGCACTGTGAACTGTGGCTTGAATTCAGAGTTTGGGGGTCGTCTCACAAGCTGTCTGTGGCCCTTGGACCCAAAAATAAGTTTTACTCTCATCAGGACCCAAAAATAAGTTTTACTCTCATCAGTCCACAAAATATTCCTCCATTTCTCTTTAGGCCAGTTGATGCGTTGACAAATTGTGACCACTTTTGCACGTCTTTTATTTAACAGAGGGACTTTGCAGGGGATTCTTGCAAATAAATTAGCTTCACACAGGCGTCTTCTGTCACAGCACTTACAGATAACTCCAGACTGTCTTTGATCATCCTGGAGCTGATCAATGGGTGAGCCTTCGCCATTCTGGTTATTCTTCTATCCATTCTGATGGTTGTTTTCTTCCACACGTCTCTGGTATTTTTGTCCATTTTAAAGCATTGTAGATGAGCAGCCTATAATTTTTTTGCACCTGCGTATAAGTTTTCCCCTCTCCAATCAACTTTTTAATCAAACTACGCTGTTCTTCTGAACAATGTCTTGAACATCCCATTTTCCTCAGGCTTTCAAAGAGAAAAGCATGTTCAACAGGTGCTGGCTTCATCCTTAAATAGGGGACACCTGATTCACACCTGTTTGTTCTACAAAATTGACAAATTGACTGAATGCCACACTATTATTGTGAACACCCCCTTTTCTACTTTTTTTTTTTTTACTAATAGCCCAATTTCATAGCCTTAAGAGTGTGCATATCATGAATGCTTGGTCTTGTTGGATTTGTGAGAATCTACTGGTACCTTGTTTCTCATGTAATAAGAAATATACTCAAAACCTGGATTAATCTTTTTAGTCACATAGCACTACTATTATTCTGAACACTACTGTATGTCACACCACAGGTTTTCTACTGGATTAAGGTCCAGGTTTGGGCTGGCCACTCCATAACTTTAATCTTTTTGGTCTGGAACCAAGATGCTGCTCACTTGCTGGTTTGTTTGGGCTTGTCTTGTTGAAACACCAATTTCAAGTGCATGACCTCTTCAAGTATTCTGATATATTCAAACTGATCCATAATCCCTGGTATGTGATAAATCTGCCCGACACCACAGTATGAGAAACATCCACATATCATAATGCTTGCTCCACCGCCCTTCACTGTCTTCAGTGTACTGTGGCTTGAATTCAGTTCTGAGAAACTGTTTGTAGCCCCTAGACCCAAAAAGAACAGTATTCCTTTCATCAGTCCACAAAATGTAGCATTGTTTCTATTTGCGCCAATCAATATGTTGTTTGGTAAATTGTAACCTCAAAAACACAGTTTTTCAATAGTGGGACTTTGAGGGGCTTCTTGCCCATAGATTAGGCATCTTCTAATTGTTACAGTACTCACAGGTAACTTTAGACATTCTTTGATCACCCTGAAGCTGATCATTGGCTGAGTCTTTGCCATTCTGGCTGTTCTTCAGTCCATCTGAATGGGGGTTTTCCATTTTCTTCCACGTCTTTCTGGTTTCAGTTGCCATTTTAAAGCATTTGAGATCATTTTATCATTTTGTGCACTTCTTTATATGTTTTCCCTGCTCCAATCAACTTTTTAATCAACGTACAGTTCTTCTGAACAATTTCTAGAATGACCCATTTTACTGACTTTCACACAGAAATGCACAACCAGCATGTACATTTGCTGCCTTCATCCTTAAGTAAGGGCCACCTATAAGGGTGTTTTGCCACAGAAGGAAAAATGCAGACACTATTTTTTTGAACAGCCTAGTATTCCTTTTTCTTCACTTTTTGTAAAGTAATAAATTTTTCCTGTTTTGATGTGGAATAGAATGTACTGTGTTCCCAATGCAAAAAAAAAAAAAACAAATCAAGGCTTTTGCACTTTACTCACTTTTTTCAAAACACTTATTTTGAACACAACCTGCACAGACTTTGCAGAGATGCTGCACCAGCATGTGTAACTGTCGTTAATCCAGTCGGATGTCAAGTGTAATTGCAGACTCAGGAGTGGTGCTAACCTGCAACAAGAATCACTAGTTGAAATGGGAAAACATGCACAAAACGATTCTGCAAAACTTTCATCACCATTTTGTGCATAATTGTTTGACCAGGACACATTAGCACCAACACGTAAGGATCTAAGAGGACACATGGAAAGGCATGATTTAAGGTTTATAGTGCAGAAAGAAAAACAGCAGTACAAATATCCTTGTTGACTTTACACAGGACTTAATGAGGTAACTGATTTCAAGCACTGACCAAGAGAAATTTCTGCAAGACCGACAGTAGATATATGCAAATGATGCTACTATGCATACTAATGTCAAATATAGTGGTATAACTACAGTCTTCACTTTGGACTTTTGTTTTTTTTAATAAAACAATATGGACTTAGCAGTGGTAGAAAAGACCAAGTGTGACAGCTGCACCTTGATAAGCTTATCACATTCATGTCTAACACAAAAACTAAAAATAAAGGTTATTTTCTGCAAGCCCATAACATAAGCACACTTAAAAAAAAAAAAAAAAAAAAAATAATTGACATACTGGAGACGCACATACTTAAAAACTGAACTTAAATAAGACATCAGTCAGGGTTTCATATGTAAACCTTGGAAACTACATCCAACAGCTCCCACACAGTCACGGGACTATGCACAATTTAAAGTAGCTGTTTTCCATGTTACAAAAAGGCAACACACAAAAGGAACACTCATAAGATTATTTATGTTATTGTACAATCTGCATTTTTAACAAATAAAAGATTAGTAAGATGTACAGTATTCAAATGATCACATGTGGAATTAAGACTCCGCCTACCTCATAACATAGAGTCCACCCAAAACTCCGGTGGTGGAGAACACCGGGGGGACAGCCTGGAAATAATTAATGGACACTCAGTGTGTGGGTGTGTATGCAAGTATCTGCCACTGTTGCTGTAGACTGATTTGTGATGTCACATGGAAAGAGGGTGGGATGAAAGCAAACAGAATAATTTTTTTTTTTGGGGGGGGAGCTGAAGGAAGAAGCAGCATGGGCTCAGTTGTTGTAGATTTGCCCCTCAGGTGGTTGAGGAAGCTTCATATTTTCTTTGAAGGTCATCAGCCTTCTCAGCTCCTGTAGCACCATTCGAATACTGTAGGAGTTCTGCCACTTTGCCAGTGCCGACACCGCTTGAAAATCAACCTGCAGGACAGATTTGATAACACAGTAAAATACTCTACATGCATCTCAGCAACCAACAACCCCTGCTCCACCCCACCCCCCAACAAACAGGAGAATTTTTTTCAGGCTGCGCACACACACACCATAATATTACACATGATCAAAAATTGATTTGCTGTCAAGGAAGGAAGCTGAGTTAACTGCTGTTAAACCTGATTATGAAACAAGTTTTACAATGGTCATTTTCTCCATCCACACTACAGCCTTCAGAGAACAAGGATATTGGACAGATCTACTCCCAGGTGAAGTGAGGCCATGTTAACACTAATCCAGAGAAAGTCTATATCTCTGCAATTTGGGTTTCTTCCACATTAATTTTTTTCAAAATGTTACTCCCAAAAGAGGTAAATTCAGAATATGCTAGCTATCAGTCTGCATTAACAGCAAAAATGATGCTTGTATAAAATGTTGTAGCGTGATTGACTAAAGTGGTGGTAATGGCATGACAGTGTTTTTTTTTTCTTCCAAAAACAAACAAACAAAACAAGACAAAAAAAAAAAAAAAAAAGGTAAGTGCTGTCCTCCCTCTCCGATATAAAGTGAGTTGTACCTGAATGCTGGTGATGTATATATTAGTCTATGCAGCTAGTCTGCAGAATGTTAAAGAGCAAAAGACATTTCAACCAGTGTAGCCACTGTAATGTGGATGAAGGCATTATAGCCTTGTTTACACTGCCAGTTCAAATTGGATTTATTGCAAATCTGATTCAAATCTGATTCCCCTATTTGACTGTCCACTTCATACAAAGCAAGTGACCAAATCTGATCTGTGCATCTACACTAACATACTCTTATCCATTTTGATAGCTATGGAATCAGGCTACACCCAGGAAAAACATGGATGACAGTGACCTGTGCGTGTTTCTGTCTGAAATGGTTAGGTGGAGCAGCGGGGCCAACTCTCTTTCAAATACAAGGAAGTGACAGAAATGGAGGAGAATACCCAGTTGTGCCACCATACTCTGTTGTTTTTGGACTGTTTTACTCCCCCCCCCCCACAGGTATGGCGCCTCAAATCAACTTCCGTCTCTCAGGAACTACATTATTGTTGTTCGTGTCACAGTGCGAGTGACGCAGAGGACACTTTGAAATCCTATTTGAGTGACCATGACATTCAAATTAAAACTGATTTACAAAAATGTGATTTGAATTGCATTTCAAACCACCTTAATATGCAATTTGAATCTGCTTTGGAAAAATCAGATCTCGTGGTTTTTCGCTGTCCAGATTGCAAAATAAATAAATAATAAAATTAAGGTAGATACAATCTAGATATGGTAAAAATCCAATTTTGAGTGGTCATGTGTAATGTACCAATGACAGTACAGTTGGGGGGAAGCTTTGAACATCCATCACAGAGTAAAAGGAACTGAAGAGAAGGACTCCTACAATGACCTGGAGCTATGAAGAAGCATCTGGGAGACCTTCCAAAGAATTTTCACTCACTCATCTTCAACCCCTTACTCCAATCATGGGTCACAGGGGTTGATGCCTATCCCAGCAGTCATAGGGCGTGAGGCGGGGTGCACCCTGGACAGGACGCCAGCCTGTCACAAGGTCACATATAGACAAATAAACACATTCACACAAACACACACCTACGGACAATTTAAAGTTTCCCATTCAAATAACCTGCATGTCTTTGGATGTGGGAGGAACCTGGAGCACCTGCAGGGAACCCACATAAACAAGAAGAGAACATGCAAATTCAACACTGAAAGACCACAGGTGGGAATCGATCCCATGACCTTCTTGCTGTGGGGCAACCGTGCTAACCACTAATCTACCATGCTGCCTTTGAAAGAACCCACAATTCACAAACATTAAATTTAATAAGCACTGGCTACTACCATTCCAAGAATATGTTGGTGTGCCATCAACATATTTCCTGTGTTCTCACATCATAACTACAACCGATCTCAGATCACATTGTTCAGGTAGGCACGAAAACTGCACCCACCCCACTCTGTCAGCCACACTCCACGACACTACACTACACTGAACTACCAGTAGGAATCCAAAATAAATCAATCAATCAGATGAAGACTGGACAAATACATTATTCTCTGTACACCAACTCTCAGCACTTAGAACAGGATCTTGTTTGTGTGAATTGATCAGTCTTATACAGACATGAACAGACATGAATTTGGTTGAAACATTCTCCACAAAAGGATATCAATGGGTCCTGGACATACTTTAGCTGGACTTTACAAGCAAAACATTAGCCAAATATAGACCTCATTCTCAAAATATATTTATGAACATCGTACACAAACCATATTAACACAATTATCCATGTAAAAACCACTGCAGGCAACAAAAGTTTGAAATTTTGGGTAGGAAGATTTACATACCAAACCGCTGGAGTTGTGGACGCCATTCAAGTTTATCTTTGTCACAAATCTAACACATGGTGGTGTGTCTGGGTAACCGGGCCCACATTCAACCTTCAGACTGTACATCCTGTTTTCATAATTTGTCTGTGAAGGCAGAAAAAGGGGAACAAAAGCACTTAGTTTCATAAGGTAAGCTAAAATGTCAAAGTTTAACTTGACTGCACTGAGGATGTTGATGACTGAGACGTGTCAATGACAGTGCATATGACATTTCCTGGTACCATGTGTCATCAGACAAAAGCAGGGGGCCACTGGCCCGGAAATTTCAGAGAAGGTTTTCACTTAGGAACACTGAGGTTACTTTGTTGGATATCAAGTGTGTAATTTTGCATGCTGCCTAAAAAATAAGAGACAACTATGTGTGGTGTTTGAGTTGTTTTTTTTTTTTTTTGTTGTTTTAATTTACAGTCCAAGACGGCCCAAATCTCACAGTGCAACACAACTGCATCCCATCTCACTGACTTCATATTGAATGTGTCAATTTATTTATTAATCTGCATCATGATACCACAGGAAACATTACTGCAGTGGTGGGCACAGCTAACCAAAAAGTTATCTTTTCTGAAGCTAAACTGATAAACCACCCAAAAAGTTATCAGAAGCTACAGCTAACTGATAACTTTCAGTACTGTCTTCGGTACACTTGCAACTACTAACAAGCTGATTTGGAGTTTTAACACCATGATCGCTTCTGGTAACGTCAAAGGCGACCACAAACTCAAACAATGAGTCAGCATTTCTGTCTTTGTGCGCCCTGCTTACTGCTGGAAGCTCCTGTTTACTACATACAGTGGCTTGCAAAAGTTTTCAGCCCCTTGGTATTTCACCCATTTTAATTTATTTATGGCATTTCAGATACAAAAAGTAAAACAGGCTTCTGAATATAAAAAACTCAAAAATTATCTTCCTTAGACTCAAACTGAAAGTAAATCTCTACAAATTGATAGAAATTAAGTAAAAAATATAAAAGCCAAGATAATGGGTGCATAAGTAATCAGCCCCTTTGGTATAATACCTGTAAATAGTCAGTTTAATTGCCAGTTTTCTTCAGACAAGTCACTAAATATGTCGTGAACTTTATTTACATCTGTTATGAAGAAATACAAATAGCATGGCACTCTATGGTAAATCTGTGTGGAGTAGACAGTTCTCAAAAACTGAGTGACTGTGCAAGAAGGAGAAGAGTGAGGAACGCCACCAAGATATCTAGACAACCCAGAAGAAGTTACAGGCTTCTGTTGCTGTGATTGGAGAAATTGTGCATAGTGCATGTTTTGCATTTTGTATCCCCGGTTATACAGCTTCATGATAAAGTGGGACAGAAGAGGGTTTTCTTTTACCAAAACATCAAATCTAGGCTTACATCTCAGATGTACCTTCTGGCTAATTCTAGTTGAAGTTTCAAGTCTTCTTATTATACACAAATGTATAATAAAACAAATGGTGACTGGTTTATAACACAATTATGACAGAGTTTCAGAGGAGAGACAGCAAGGAACTACAGAGCCATGGAAGTGTCATCGCAAAATGTTTAGCATGTGGAGAAAATGTGCGCACGTTTTATTATATTGTGCGCTCGTTTTATTATATTGTGAGCTCGTTTTTAAGCATCGTTTGAGTAAAACAAGGGCACGATCTACTTAAACGTGGCCACAATTTGAAAAACGTGCACTCAATATTGTCTTGGCACATAAATGTTGACTATTAGTCAACAAACCAGGAGACAGTGTAATACATTTCCCCATTAGAAATGGATCTGGTCAGAGTGTATCATCATGGTTTGGGCGCACAAGGACATACAGAGAGCTCCACCTGCCCAGCATGGCATCATCTGGAGTTTAAGCACATTAAAAAGGATGCTGAGGTCGAAGCGTCGTGAGGATGACAATTTACTTCATTTTGAATTAAAGAAAAACATGCGCACGTTTTATTAATTCGAGGGCTCAATTAAAAGGAAAACATGTGCACGAATTATCACAGCCAGGAAAACGTGCACACGTCTTATTTGAGAGCACGTTTTATTAATTCGTGGGCTCAATTAAAGGAAAACGTGCGCACAAATGATCATGGCCACAAAAAAAAAAAAAAATATATATATATCACTTTAAGTGACCTCTCCCGGGTTCCGTAAAGGAACTGCAGCGACAACCACATTTGTTTTTCACGTGCGCGCAAATCGTCCATGAAGATAATTTTATTAACTACACAGATGTATAATAAAAACAAATGGTGACTGGTTTATAACACAATGATGACAGGGTTTGAGGGGGAGAGGAAGAGAGAGAGAGAGAGGAACTGCAGCCAGCCAGTTTTTTTTTTTCTTTTCTTTGTTTACATGTGCGCGTGCAAACAACAAATTGAGCACAGCAACTCGCTCTGTGTGTCTGAGTCATAAAACGCAGGGAAGACAAAGACAACACACTGGAAATTGTTTTTTCCTTATTTATTCCTTTATTGGTTCATTTTACTGGTGCTTATAGTTGATAAAACATGGATAAAGTTACTTGCACCAGTGCAAGTGCAGTATAAAAATACGTGCACCAACTAGCACATGCACGTACTATTTTGAGCCCTGAAACATCAAAAGATTAGTCGACTAAAAAAAGATTAGATTGCTTTATGAAAACGGGCCCTGGATTTGTAATTTTGACATGTGCACAAAACAGATGCTGTTGTCCATCCACCTCCCCTCCAGCCATTTTATTTTAACAATGGACTTGTGCTATTCTATTTTCACTAATCAAAATGCACCAGGAGAGATTCTGACCTTAAAGAGGACAGCAGAATCACACCACATCACTGTGTGCTTTTTACTTCTGCTGAGGCTGGTGCTGCATGCACACTGCAGAACAGCAACTTGTTTGCTTCATTTCTGGCCATCAAATCAAGCGAACATTTCTTTTTTTAATCTCTTTTGTCTTTTCCCTCATGTGAATATTCCACCTGTGGAAAGAATCTGATCCAGTGTTTACATGGCTAACAGCCACTATTATCTTCCTGTTTGACAGGTTATAAGAAGATTGACTGAGCAAACCAGACTTCTGATCATATCCACCCATTTCATTCTGACGAGTTTAGAAGCATTTAAGATTCTCAATCATTCTGACTATTAATAGATTATTAGGATCCATCTGTCTGCAATGAGTGGTTGGAAAAAAAAAAAAAAAAAAAAACTGCACCACTCACCCTGGGAGGGCCGAGGATCACCCCTCGCCATTGTGTTAAAGTCATATCCTCGTCATCCTCAAGACCCCAGCTCACTGTTCCATCACCCACACCTTTCTGCCCTTCTTCTAGTTCTTCTAGCAGCCGGAAATTGCGAGGAACTCTCACGCCTGTTAACGAACAACATTCCACATTTAACTTGCAGGGAGACTGAAATTATGTTGACAGTTGTATACTTCCAAGATAAAGTGTGGGCTTTTACACAATGCTGACAATTTTGAGAATTTCTGCCTGACAACCTATTACACGTCCACAGATATTGTGGTATTATTAAACATACAAGGAGACTTGTGAGGGAAGCAACCATGACACCCATGACAAGTCTGAAGGAGTTACAGCCTTCTGCGGCTGTAACTTGAGAAACTGTTAATAGGCAACTTTGTCTGTTGCACCATCACTCACTTCTTCATGGTGGAGTTGACGGAGAAGGAATTTCATACAATAAAAGGCATCAAATCTAAGCTCGAGTCTACATATGCCTTCCAGCAAACTGTAGCTGAAATGTCACTTTTCATGTTTGTTTTTTTTCCCCCCTAACACTGTGGTGTGGTTACTTGAGTCAAATGATTGTTAGTGTTTTGAAAGCAAAGTCAACACTGCAACACATTTGTTTGTTTTTAATACTGGAATGGACTAGAGCAGTGGTTGTCAAATCCGGTGTTGCCGACCGAACGGCCCCCCTAAAAAAAAAAAAAATAAAAAATAAAAAAAAATAATCGGTCCCCCGATGACACGGTTCATGACGTGATTCACGGATTAACACCTCGTTTCTGCTTCAAACTGCACTCCAGTCATCTATCTCAGCGACATATCTGAAGCTTAAAACAGCCTCGTTTCTGCTTAAAACTGACTTTAGAATGATTTAAGAGATTTTATCTTTATCATCTAAAGGTTAATAATCCCATTCATCCATTTGATTTCTTTGGGTGAAGAGACTCCATCTCAGGCGTGCTGCTGTGGTCCGAAATGATGCATGTGCTGATGCATAAGGCGGACCGATTTTTAGGGGCGGACCGTTCGGTCTGCAACACCTGTCCTCAAGTACCACTAACCTACACAGTTTCCATCTCTCCCTGTTCTGCCACAAGCTGATTAGCTCATTCAGGTTCCTGTTAATACTTGATAGCCTGCACACCTGCATATCGGGCGGGGGGGGTTCCTTACCACTGTCGCCTGTGTGCTTGCTCTAGTGGTTAGTCAGGTTAGACCTTACTTGTGTGACGCACCTTGAGACAGCTTTGTTGTGATCTGGTGCTATATAAATTAAATAAACTGAACTGAATTGTCTCCTACAAATAAATGAACTACAGGAGTATAATTTTAATTTAGGAAACAAAACATTACATTAACATCTTGATAAAAATTTCTGAAACATGAACTATTAGGGGGTGACATGGTGGAATAGTGGTTAGCACTATTGCCTCACAGTAAGGTTATAGAATAGAGCCTTTATTGTGACTGCACATATATACATACAACAAAATCTGTCCTCTGCATTTAACCCATCCTAATTACTGTTAGACACAATCTAACCACTAGGAGCAGTGGGCAGCCACGGTCCGGCACCCGGGGACCAATTCCAGATGTAGACACTGCCTTGATCAGGGGCAGACAAAGGAGCCGACACAAAATATGCATATTTTTGATTGTGTGAGGAAACCGGAATGCCCGGAGGAAACGCACGCAGACACAAGCAGAACATGCAAACTCCACACAGAAAGGCCGGGGATCGATCCCACGACCTTCTTGCTGTGAAGCACCAGTGCTAACCACTAAGCAACCGTGCTGCCAGTTGTGGGATTGCTTTCCACCTGGTTCTTTCTGTGTGGAATTTGCATGTTCTCCCCATGTTTCCATGGGTTCCCTCCAGGTGCTCAAGTTTCCTCCCACTTCCAAGATGTGCAGGTTAGGTAAATTGGAGCTTGTCTGTCCATATGTGGCCCTGCAATAATCTAGCATCTTGTACAGGGTGTACCCTGCTGACTGCTGAGATAGGCTCCGGCCCCCCATGACCCTTGACTGGAGTAAGTGGGTACAGAAAATGAATGAACAAACAAACTATTAGGTTCTCACATTCCTTCATTCTAATATATATATATATATATATATATATATATATATATATATATATATATATATATATATATATATATATTAGCCACACATGTTTGTGTTTTCCCACTAAGTTAGCCTATATTGTAGTATTTGTCTGATTAGATGAAAACATCAAATACATGGTTTAGTCAATCTGTGCATTGTATAAATGTATCACACACCCAAGTCTGGTAAGTGGCTTTGCACTGTTGTGTCATGGTAACAGACTGCATTTATATAGGAGCAGCACGGTGGCTTTGGGGTTAGTACTGGTGTCTCACAGCAAAAAGGTCAAGGGATCGATTCACACCTGGGTCCTTCCGTGCGGAGTTTGCATGTTCTACCTGTGTTTGCCTGGGTTTCAATTTCAATTTTTTTTTTCCAATTTATTTTCATTTATATAGCGCCAAATCACAACAGGTTCCCGCCAGGTGCTCTGGCTTCCTCCCACTTCTAAAAACATGCAGGTTAGCTGGATTTGAGACTTGATAATTGTCCAGGTCTCCCTTGTAAAAGAGAACTCAATCTCAATGGGACTAACCTAGTTACATAACAGTTAAATTAAATATAGCGGTTTCATGCAGAAAGCATTTTACAGTGATGTCTCACATTCACACAGACCCATGTCAGGGTGTTGCCATGCAAGGTCCATAAGTGCACACCAGGAACGACTATTGGATTAAGGGCCTTGTCCAAGGGCCCTTAGTGATTTTCCATTCCGACGAGGATTTGAACAAATGATCCTCTGGTCAAAAGCCACCGCTTTAATCACTTAGCCATCACCTCCCCATATGTAGCAAAGCCGTGAATCAGAGTACAAACAAAAGAGAGGCTCAATATCAGGTAGTCCCTTTTCATTATAAATTGCACTGGCATGGGGGAGTCGTAATAGTAGAAGATTGTAAATTAGAAGTAGAAAGATTGTAAATTAATGCTATAATCAGCATGTATGGCTATTTCATGGCAAAAAAGACAAATAAAGAATAACAAGCAAGCAAATAGCTAAATTACATAGATAAAACTACATAAGATTAAGAGCCAATGTGATAAAAAGTCTAAAACCTTTTGTGGTTCCAACTTAGCAAGAACATCATTCAAAGTACAGGAAGTACTGAGTGAGTGGAGTAAAGTGCAAAACAAGTAAAATGTCCATCAACAGGGACATTCTGGAGAGAGGACAAGATGGTAGAACGAAGGTCCAAGTCTTTAGAGTCCTGATGCTACCTGACCTATGGTTGTGAGACTAATCAGTGACCTACAGCGACAACTGAAATGTCTTTGGTACCATGTCTCTTAAGAAGATCCTTGTGTACTGCTGGAATGACTTTGTATCAAATGAGCGAGTACTAAGGGACACTAAGATGAGGAGTGTCACTTGCATTGTGAGGGCGTGTCAAGTTTTGACATTTTGGCCATGTGATGCATTTCTCTGCATGATCCAGCACGCAGATGCCTCAGTCTTGAAGACCCTACCGGTTGGAAAATGCCAAGGAGACACCCATGCTTCACCTGGCTGCAGCAGGTAAATAGTTATTTTAGAAATGCGGGGATGGGCCAGTTGTCTGCCTGAGTGGTTGCCGTCCAGGCCAAAAGGCGGTTCCACGGTGTAGTGGATGCGGCAAAGCACAGCAACAGCGCATGCTCCCAGATTTGACTATTAGAGTCCATATAAACATACCTTTTATGACATGCAGAAAAATCTCGTAACCAAGTGGATGCCACAGAAAAGAGCAAACACCTAGCAAGGTGTGAAAATTAAACGTTGACGCATAACGTTTACATTCAATGAGAAACTGCTGCACATCCAGATAAAAATAAGCATTAGCAATAAGCATAGTTAGCGGCAACACAGTAATTCAACAGCGTCACAAGATAATTAAGTTTGTTACTGCACTAACTTAAACCAGACAACTTTCTTACATTAGTTAATAGTGCACAATTTCGTTTAAAACGGGACTGCTAAACGACACAAACCCGGCATTTGTCCGAAGTCACACTGCGTCTCGCAGCTAACACTAGTTAGCTTAGCTTCCTATTCATTCACATCAACGTCCTGGTTGCGCGTTATTTTACAGTCACCAAACGTCCGGAAAACACATTATGTCATTATGACACGTTACACGTCCTACACCAAGTCCTCACTAAGCTGATTACATGACGGCAGCCTTTAAGACGATTTATTTCTCACAATCATTTACCTGAACCAACGTCCATCTTGTCGCTGCACAGCGGGAGCGCGCGCGCACGCACGCACGTTAAACCCGTCCTGCGTGCACGAGTATAAAACTCTTCCTTTGTTGTTTCAAACGCGATGCGATATTTACCGTGTCTGTCTTAAATGATTCACGATATTCACATCAAGTATAAAAATATGTGTTTGCTTTATTATAGGTGTAATTTCTTACAGTCAGCACAAACCACACTGTTATCTCTGGAAGCTAATATTAAAACAAACTTGTATCATTATTTTTATAATAAACTGGAAACTTGCACCTCTTGCATATGTAAAAACTGCCAACTTGCACAGCAAAAATTTAGATAAAATAGTGGATACATCATATGGATTGTAACAACTACAGGGCAATCACTGCTCTCTGTGCCGGGGAAGTGCTCGCAAGGATTATTCTTAGTAGGATTCAGTTCCAGCTACTTGCTGATCAGCAACCGGAACAGTGCGGGTTCATGCCCAAGAAGTCAACCATCAACTGCATTCTAGTCCTGCTCATAGAATGCAGTGTGAATATTGGCAGTGCTTCTTTGCAGCCTAATTTGTGGGATCCCCAAGAAGTTGCTGGACATCATAGCCAGCTATATACAGAGATACCGTTAGTGCTGTATGGAGTTAGAGGCAGAGCCTCTTGAGTTTCTCCCAGTGAGAACTGGTATTAGTCTGCGATGTCGTCTGGCTTCAACACTGATTTGCATGGACTGGGTGTTGGGTAGGGTTGTGGAAAGCAGTGACTTGTGTTGTTGTTGGTGAGGAAAGGTTTACTGACATTGATTTTGTGGATGATGCTATGATCTTTGCAGAATCAATGGATAATCTGATTGCAGCATTTGAGAAGGTGAGTGAAGAATCTGAATGTCTCTGGGTTTGCGATTGTCCTGGATGAAGACAGAGATTCAGGCTTTTAACGACTTCCTGGGCTCAACCATCGAAGGTGTATCTGAATATGGTGAAAGTGTTGAACTTGTAGAGATATTTATCTTGGCAGTGACATTTGTGTCTGGGTCCTCAGCCTTTGAGATGGAGATGCACCTGGGAAGAGCTTATGGAGTCATGAGGTTGCTACAGTAAACAGAGGTGTTTGGTGATGCCACTATCTTTGCAGGAGAATGAAGGTTCAAGTCTTTAAGTGGGGAGGGGTGTTATTTCAAAATTTTTTATATAACTTTTTGCATGGAATATGGAAATATACATGGAATAAACCATAACAGTATAATTTTTGGGTTATTTGGTTCCAAAAACCCATATGGACAGAGCGTTTGAAAATTTCAAGTAACGCGTGTGTTGTATATGTGATGTTGACGTAGAAAACCACTCTGTTGCTTATAATTAGTTCATTGTGGCCATGTCATTCTTTACATGTGATGATTCTACTCAACTGATGTTCCTGAAATAAAAACTACATAGATTTTGTTTGTTACAATTGATAGTACTGAAATTAGTTTTTTTGTTAATTACTCTTTGAAAAACACCAGATAGGCTTATTGTTACTATAGAAGTTGAATATAAACTTGGGGTCAAGCAACATTGGAGCCAAATTTCAAGTCTCTAGGTGCAGCGGTTCTCAAGATATGACAGTTTCATCAATATTTTTGGCGATTTTTGAACCCGATATCTTCACTGGCTCCGTCCATATGGGTTTTTGGAACCAAATGATCCCAAATTTATCCTGCTATGGTTTATTCCGTGTATATTTCCATATTCCATGCAAACATTTATAGATTTCCAAATTTTTTGAAATAACACCCCTCCCTATGTTAAGGTCCTGGTGCTACCTGTTTGGCTGTATGGTTGAGAGACGTTGATGCTAACCAGTGACCTGAGGTGATGGCTGGATGTCTCTGATACTTGGTCTCTTCGGAAGATTCATGGGTACTGCTGGAAAGAAACTGTATCAGATGAGTGTTCAATTAGAGAGACTAAAATGAGGAGCATCACTTGTATTGTGAGGGAACACCAACTTCAACATTTTGGCCATGTGGCACATTTCTCAGTGCATGATCCAGCATCAATTTCAATCAATTTTATTTATATAGCGCCAAATCACAACAAACAGTTGCCCCAAGGCGCTTTATATTGTAAGGCAAGGCCATACAATAATTACGTAAAACCCCAACGGTCAAAACAACCCCCTGTGAGCAAGCACTTGGCTACAGTGGGAAGGAAAAACTCCCCTTTAACAGGAAGAAACCTCCAGCAGAACCAGGCCCAGGGAGGGGCAGTCTTCTGCTGGGACTGGTTGGGGCTGAGGGAAAAAGACATGCTGTGGAGGGGAGCAGAGATCAATCACTAATGATTAAATGCAGAGTGGTGCATACAGAGCAAAAAGAGAAAGAAACACTCAGTGCATCATGGGAACCCCCCAGCAGTCTAAGTCTATAGCAGCATAACTAAGGGATGGTTCAGGGTCACCTGATCCAGCCCTAACTATAAGCTTTAGCAAAAAGGAAAGTTTTAAGCCTAATCTTAAAAGTAGAGAGGGTGTCTGTCTCCCTGATCCGAATTTGGAGCTGGTTCCACAGGAGAGGAGCCTGAAAGCTGAAGGCTCTGCCTCCCATTCTACTCTTACAAACCCTAGGAACTACAAGTAAGCCTGCAGTCTGAGAGCGAAGCGCTCTATTGGGGTGATATGGTACTACAAGGTCCCTAAGATAAGATGGGACCTGATTATTCAAAACCTTATAAGTAAGAAGAAGAATTTTAAATTCTATTCTAGAATTAACAGGAAGCCAATGAAGAGAGGCCAATATGAGTGAGATATGCTCTCTCCTTCTAGTCCCCGTTAGTACTCTAGCTGCAGCATTTTGAATTAACTGAAGGCTTTTCAGGGAACTTTTAGGACAACCTGATAATAATGAATTACAATAGTCCAGCCTAGAGGAAATAAATGCATGAATTAGTTTTTCAGCATCACTCTGAGACAAGACCTTTCTAATTTTAGAGATATTGCATAAATGCAAAAAAGCAGTCCTACATATTTGTTTAATATGCGCTTTGAATGACATATCCTGATCAAAAATGACTCCAAGATTTCTCATAGTATTACTAGAGGTCAGGGTAATGCCATCCAGAGTAAGGATCTGGTTAGACACCATGTTTCTAAGATTTGTGGGGCCAAGTACAATAACTTCAGTTTTATCTGAGTTTAAAAGCAGGAAATTAGAGGTCATCCATGTCTTTATGTCTGTAAGACAATCCTGCAGTTTAGCTAATTGGTGTGTGTCCTCTGGCTTCATGGATAGATAAAGCTGGGTATCATCTGCGTAACAATGAAAATTTAAGCAATGCCGTCTAATAATACTGCCTAAGGGAAGCGTGTATAAAGTGAATAAAATTGGTCCTAGCACAGAACCTTGTGGAACTCCATAATTAACCTTAGTCTGTGAAGAAGATTCCCCATTTACATGAACAAATTGTAATCTATTAGATAAATATGATTCAAACCACCGCAGCGCAGTGCCTTTAATACCTATGGCATGCTCTAATCTCTGTAATAAAATTTTATGGTCAACAGTATCAAAAGCAGCACTGAGGTCTAACAGAACAAGCACAGAGATGAGTCCACTGTCTGAGGCCATAAGAAGATCATTTGTAACCTTCACTAATGCTGTTTCTGTACTATGATGAATTCTAAAACCTGACTGAAACTCTTCAAATAGACCATTCCTCTGCAGATGATCAGTTAGCTGTTTTACAACTACCCTTTCAAGAATTTTTGAGAGAAAAGGAAGGTTGGAGATTGGCCTATAATTAGCTAAGATAGCTGGGTCAAGTGATGGCTTTTTAAGTAATGGTTTAATTACTGCCACCTTAAAAGCTTGTGGTACATAGCCAACTAATAAAGATAGATTGATCATATTTAAGATCGAAGCATTAAATAATGGTATGGCTTCCTTGAGCAGCCTGGTAGGAATGGGGTCTAATAGACATGTTGATGGTTTGGATGAAGTAACTAATGAAAACAACTCAGAACAATCTGAGAGAAAGAGTCTAACCAAATACTGGCATCACTGAAAGCAGCCAAAGATAACGATACGTCTTTGGGATGGTTATGAGTAATTTTTTCTCTAATAGTTTAAATTTTATTAGCAAAGAAAGTCATGAAGTCATTACTAGTTAAAGTTAATGAAATACTCAGCTCAATAGAGCTCTGACTCTTTGTCAGCCTGGCTACAGTGCTGAAAAGAAACCTGGGGTTGTTCTTATTTTCTTCAATTAGTGATGAGTAGTAAGATGTCCTAGCTTTACGGAGGGCTTTTTTATAGAGCAACAGACTTTTTCCAGGCTAAATGAAGATCTTCTAAATTAGTGAGACGCCATTTCCTCTCCAACTTACGGGTTATCTGCTTTAAGCTGCGAGTTTGTGAGTTATACCACGGAGTCAGGTACTTCTGATTTAAAGCTCTCTTTTTCAGAGGAGCTACAGCATCCAAAGTTGTCTTCAATGAGGATGTAAAACTATTGATGAGATACTCTATCTCACTTACAGAGTTTAGGTAGCTACTCTACACTGTGTTGGTATATGGCATTAGAGAACATAAAGAAGGAATCATATCCTTAAACCTAGTTACAGCGCTTTCTGAAAGACTTCTAGTGTAATGAAACTTATTCCCCACTGCTGGGTAGTCCATCAGAGTAAATGTAAATGTTATTAAGAAATGATCAGACAGAAGGGAGTTTTCAGGGAATACTGTTAAGTCTTCAATTTCCATACCATAAGTCAGAACAAGATCTAAGATATGATTAAAGTGGTGGGTGGACTCATTTACATTTTGAGCAAAGCCAATAGAGTCTAATAATAGATTAAATGCAGTGTTGAGGCTGTCATTCTCAGCATCTGTGTGGATGTTAAAATCGCCCACTATAATTATCTTATCTGAGCTAAGCACTAAGTCAGACAAAAGGTCTGAAAATTCACAGAGAAACTCACAGTAACGACCAGGTGGATGATAGATAATAACAAATAAAACTGGTTTTTGGGATTTCCAATTTGGATGGACAAGACTAAGAGTCAAGCTTTCAAATGAATTAAAGCTCTGTCTGGGTTTTTGATTAATTCATAAGCTGGAATGGAAGATTGCTGCTAATCCTCCGCCTCGGCCCGTGCTACGAGCATTCTGGCAGTTAGTGTGACTCGGGGGTGTTGACTCATTTAAACTAACATATTCATCCTGCTGTAACCAGGTTTCTGTAAGGCAGAATAAATCAATATGTTGATCAATTATTATATCATTTACCAACAGGGACTTAGAAGAGAGAGACCTAATGTTTAATAGACCACATTTAACTGTTTTAGTCTGTGGTGCAGTTGAAGGTGCTATATTATTTTTTCTTTTTGAATTTTTATGCTTAAATAGATTTTTACTGGTTATTGGTGGTCTGGGAGCAGGCACCGTCTCTACGGGGATGGGGTAATGAGGGGATGGCAGGGGGAGAGAAGCTGCAGAGAGGTGTGTAAGACTACAACTCTGCTTCCTGGTCCCAACCCTGGATAGTCACGGTTTGAAGGATTTAAGAAAATTGGCCAGATTTCTAGAAATGAGAGCTGCTCCATCCAAAGTGGGATGGATGCCGTCTCTCCTAACAAGACCAGGTTTTCCCCAGAAGCTTTGCCAATTATCTATGAAGCCCACCTCATTTTTTGGACACCACTCAGACAGCCAGCAATTCAAGGAGAACATGCGGCTAAACATGTCACTCCCGGTCTGATTGGGGAGGGGCCCAGAGAAAACTACAGAGTCCGACATTGTTTTTGCAAAGTTACACACCGATTTAATGTTAATTTTAGTGACCTCCGATTGGCGTAACCGGGTGTCATTACTGCCGACGTGAATTACAATCTTACCAAATTTACGCTTAGCCTTAGCCAGCAGTTCCAAATTTCCTTCAATGTCGCCTGCTCTGGCCCCCGGAAGACAATTGACTGGTTGCTGGTGTCGCTAACTTCGCATTTCTCAAAACAGAGTCGCCAATAACCAAAGTTTGATCCTCGGCGGGTGTGTCGTCGAGTGGGGAAAAACGGTTAGAGATGTGAACGGGTTGACGGTGTACACGGGGCTTCTGTTTAGGGCTACGCTTCCTCCTCACAGTCACCCAGTCAGCCTGCTTTCCCGACTGCTCGGGATCTGCCAGAGGGGAACTAACGGCGGCTAAGCTACCTTGGTCCGCACCGACTACAGGGGCCTGGCTAGCTGTAGAATTTTCCACGGTGCGGAGCCGAGTCTCCAATTCGCCCAGCCTGGCCTCCAAAGCTACGAATAAGCTACACTTATTACAAGTACCGTTACTGCTAAAGGAGGCCGAGGAATAACTAAACATTTCACACCCAGAGCAGAAAAGTACAGGAGAAGCCGCCATGCTAAACCGGCTAAGAGCTAGTAGCTACGCTAAGCTAGCGGATTCCTAAAAACACGCAAAGTGAATAATGTGTAAATAATTTAGAGGTGATTCAGCAGAGGGAGTGCTTTAGTTAAGGCACGTGAAGATTACACTGGGAAACAAATCGTTATCTAGGTAACTAGATCAATGTAACTGCGCAGATTAAACAGCTAACAGATACAGAAAAACACCGCTGTGCTCCGGAACAGGAAGTGATACAATACCGCAGTGAGAGCCAACCACCAGTAGAGGCAAGCAAGAGCTCAATGCAAGATCAAAACCCGCAGGTGCCTGAGTGTTGAGGACCCTGGTAGCTGGAGAATTCCAAGGGGATGCCCACATTTCAGCTGGCTGCAGCAGACAGATGGTTGCTTTAGAGACTTGGGAATGGACCAGATGTCTGCCTGGGTGTTGCCATTCAAGACCCAAGGTGGTTCCGTGGTGTAGGTGGGTGGCAGCAACGCGCAACAAAAGCGCGTAATCCTGGACTTGACTTGACTTGTAAATCCAGGATAGCTTGCATTTAAGAAATAACTAAAGATCAGTCATTTCCACTTGAAGATGTAAATCTTCACATTGTGTGAAGTTTTAGTGTAATCCATAAAAAGGCTTTGGGGGAGTCGCATTTAGAAGGTATCATACAGTAATATGCCGAAATTAAATGCAAAACTCCAATTAACTCTTGTTGACGAGATCAGACCCAAATTACTTTCCTTCGTGAACATCTTCATATAATGTACAACCCTTGTGTAAAGATTAATTGAAATACCCCATCCAGATGAGAAGCAGTTGTGCTTCAGACTCCTCAACGGCCAAATGGACAGGGCAATTCCTATATAATCCCCAAATTTTTATTTGTGAGGTATAATTGGGGCAACAGACTTTTTAAATCATTATGAATATACATCAAAACACATGGAAAACTATATTTGTGCATGTCAACAGTGAGAAGCAAAATATATATAACGCAATGCTAAAATACCATCGGCCAGTATCAGCATTGTCTTCTTTCCAATTTTCAGTTGTTTAATTGTTATCCCAGTGCAAAGTGCAAACTATATAATTTGCACTTTGCACTGGGATACCAGTTAAACAATTGAAAATTACAAAAAAAAAAAAAAAATATATATATATATATATATATATATATATACACATAATTATACATTTATTGTTACTTACATTAATAATTAAGATCCTATTGTCTTATTTATAATTAGTACATGTTCAATCAGGCCCCTGTACTTTGTCACGTGATAATTTCACAAGAACCACAATGGAAATAAGTGTTTATGTGTTAGTGTTATTCGTGTTTCATTGATACATTCACCTCTGTATGTTTGTATTGATGTTGCAGAATAAACTCAGTCAATCAATCATAAATAATATTTTATTTATGTGTTAACAGCTTCTGCAGGAGGGTGTGCATGTGTGCACACATGAGCTTTAGAGAAGAGTAGAGGTCATCCTCCAACCATGGCCTCGTGAGGAAACTGCTGAACCTTGGTCTACCTCATTCCACATTTTTGGATTAAGGACTTTCTGTCAGATTGCTGACTGAGAGTCAGGACTGGCCCCACATATCCATAGCTCTCACACTCAGCACCGGTTCCCCTCCAGGCTGCATGCCAAGCCTGCTGCTCTTCACCCTCTACACCTCTAACAGCACCCATATCCACACCAGCAACACCTTCATAAAGTATGCAGATGACACCACAGTGGGAGGCTGTATCACTGGAGGAGATGAGTCCACTTACTGGGACGAGGTGCAACAGCTGATGGTGTGGTGTAGAGAAAATAACCAGCTCCTGAACACATCCAAAACCAAGGAGCTAATCAGACTTCAGGAGAAACAAAACAGACATTCAGCCCATTTATCATTGGAGGGCCTGTGTGGAAAGGCTCAGAGACTTCCGTTTGCTGGGAGTTCACATAGAGGAGAAACTGATCTGGGACAGGAACACCACACACTTGGTAAAGAAGGCATAGCAAAAACTCCACTTTCTGAGAATCCTCAGAAAAAATAACATAAACCAGAATTTGCTTGTGTCTTTTTATCACTCCACCATGGAGAGCATCCTCACATGCTGCTTCTGTTTGTGGTTTGCCAGCTGCATGGTGGCAAACAGGAAAGAGTTCCAGAGGGTTACCAAAATGTCAAAGATCATTGGGTGCCCTTTACCCACATTGAGGGACCTTCACGGGTCTTACTGTCTCAGGAGAGCCAACACCATCCTAAAGGACTCACCTCACCCTGACCACTGTGTTTGAACTTCTGCTGTCAGGCAGACTGTACAGGGGCATTAAAACAAGTACAAATAGATTGAAAAACAGTTTCTATCCAACTGCTGTTAGAGCTTTGAATCCCACTAGAACCAAATAGCCAGGTCACATGTCTTACTTGAAATGAGCGCAATATTTATGTGCAGTAACCACTGCCACTGAAATATTCACGGTTTTGTACATACTTTGCTTTTTTATATGCATTCATTTTTTCATTGCCTTTTACTGCATGTGATGCACATTCACGATGACACAAGATGTCTTGTAGATCACTTGAGGTGTTATTAGGTTACAAAAACAGCATTTTCAGTTAAAGAAATGTTAGTGCAGCAGATAACAGAATATTTACAGAGGAATCCTTCAAATCTGGAAACAAGCACCAAAGTTGGCACAAATATTCCTTAGACATTACTCTTTTGAAAAAACTGAGTATCCACTTGCATTTTCAGTAGGCGGCCAGGTAGGGGTCAATTGAAGAATTACACAGGGGTCAAAATTTAAAAATGTTTCAATCATATTGAAAGCTATACCACATTATTTGTCTGATCACAACGATACCAAAAAGGTATAGTTTGGACTATCTATGACTGAATGTTATAGAGTTATGGGGTAAAAACAGCAAGAATGGTAACAAAGGTCAGCATTAGTTTGTACAGGGGTCAGATGTTAAAGTTGCTCTAAATATTGTAAAATGTGATGCAAATTATTGGTTGAGTTAATAGGGTTTTAAAAAGGAATAGTTTCACTACGTGGCATGCTTAGTTATCATGTTACAGGGCAACATATGTCACATGTCATAGAATCCAATGGACGTCGACATTACCTTTACCTTGCAGACCAAGCATTCAACACAGTCAAAACTATTTCATTTATTAATCCTATTAGTTCAACCAATAATTTGCACCACTTTTTACCAAAATTGGAGCAACTTTAACTTCTAACCTGTACAAACTGAAATTGACCTTTGTCACCATTCTTGTTTTTACCCCATAACTCCATAACATTCAGTCATAGATAGTCCAAACTATACCTTTTTGGTATCGCTGTGATCAGACAAATAATGTGGTATAGCTTTCAATATGATTGGAGCATTTTTAAATTTTGACCCCTGTGTAATTCTTCAATTGACCCCTACCTGGCCGCCTACTGAAAATTCAAGTGAATACTCAGTTTTTTCAAAAGAGTAATGTTTGAGGATTATGTGTTCCAATTTTGGCGCTTTTTTCCAGAAATGAACATTTGTTACAGTTATCTGCTCCACTATGTTTGTCATTAGCCTTTATATATGACAAAGATTTTTTTTTTTTTTTGCACAGAAACACAGTGGTTTTGGAGCAGATTGAAAAGTTCTAAGGCTGACTATGACGCAGTTGTCAAATTGAACAAATTCAGAGTTATTTTTCTACATAGTCTCCCTGTAACTCCACACACTTCTTTCAGCGGTGCTTGAGTGCTTCGATTCCCTTGGCATAGAAGCTTTCATCTTGAGAGTCAAAATAGTCCTCAACGGCAGCCATCACTTCATCATTGCTCCGATAGTGCTTCCCAGCCAAGTTTTTTTTCAGGTTTGGGAACAGATGAAAGTCAGAGGGTGCCAAGTCAGGGGAGTATGGTGGGTGATCTACCAGTTCGAATCCACACTCGTGGATAGTGGCCATGGCCAATGTTGACTTGTGAGCTGGGGCATTGTCTTGATGGAACAGCACCCCTTTCGTCAGCTTTCCTGGTCGCTTCTTTTTGATAGTCTCGCGTAACTGTCTCAGTAGGTTAGAATAGTACTGTCCATTTATGGTTTGTCCCTTTTCAAGATAGTCCACTTACACAATGCCCTTGGCATCCCAGAAAACTGAAACTATGACCTTCTCCACAGACGAAACGACCTTGGCCTTCTTTGGAGGTGGTGACCTTGGGTGTTTCCACTGCATTGATTGTTTTTTTGTCTCTGGTTCAAAGTGGTGAACCCAACACCCATCCTGCGTAAGAAAATGTGCCATGTAATTGGCTGGATCCTCTTCAAATTGTGCCAAGTTTGCCTTCGACATGACTAGCCTGGTGCGTTTCTGATCAGGCGTCAGAAGACGTGGCACCCACCGAGCTGACATCTTTGACATTCCAAGTTCTTCATGCAGAATGTGTTCAATTCTCTCACGGGATATTCCCACAGCATCTGCTAGCTCATTAATCATCGATCGTGTGTCGTCCATCACCATTTCATGAACAAGGTCAATGTTTTTCTGGGTTGTGGCTGTTGCAGGCTGCCCAGACCTTGGGTCGTCTTCAAGGCTCTCTCTGCCCCTCTTAAATTCAGCTGCCCACTTCTGCACTGTAGCTATAGAGGGAGCTTCATCCCCTAATGTAGCAACCATATCCGCATGAAGGTCCTTGGGCTTTAACCCCTTCATATGCAGGTACTTAATCACACTGCGATGCCAGATTTTGTCCGTTTTTGCCATTTCCCTCTACCATGAACTTTCAACCTTGGCTATGAACCACAAACTACCTCACAACCTGGAAGAAAATGACAGAGTCATCAGAAGAGTTGAACTTGATGCATGCCAAGTTTTATTGAAATGGCATTTCTCCTTCTTGGTGAGCCTTAGAACTTTTCAGCCTACCCTCGTAGCAGCCATGAAGAGACCAGCTGGTGACTTCATGGTGCCTCTCTACTCTGATTGGCTGTCACCCCCCCCCCCCCCCAAAAAAAAAGATTTGCATGTTTCATAGCATAAAAACAGGAAACCAAATGTGACCTTTTGACCTCTTAAAATAGGTCAAGGTCACCTTTGATCTTGTCCAAGGTCTGAATGTTCCACGTGAATTTGAAGACCCTGGCAGTAATGCTGAGCACAGAGACAGACAGACGCTCAGATGCAAAGCCTTCGCAATACTCGATGGTCATATTTTGATGGGCTCAGGTAACAAGAAAAAAAAATGGTAGCATTGAGCAACTCTTTATTTAGTTTATTTATAAATACAATATTATATATTGTAAGTCTTCCAAAGAGAAGACAACAAAAAGGCATCAAGGCATTATTCAGATATCAAAAACTCCTTCACCATCAATAAACAACCAACTACAAAATCCACCTCAGCAGATGAGAGACACAGAGTTAATTTATAAATCAGTCAAGAAAATGGTTTCTCGTATTGCTGGCAACATTACGCAACTATATCTGGAATAAGGCAAGTCAATAAAAAAAAAAAAAAAAATGTCAAGGATCATTTTAAAAACAAAGGATTTCCAAATTGTCAAACATACTAACAACAATCCACTTTTCTCACAAACCATTTCTATTGAAAAAATGTTGATTTAGCCACAATTTCTCAAACGCGTTTCTGATCCAGTGAAAGTCTATTGTCTCTTAGCAGAAAAACCAACATTGCCGTAACTACAAATAACAGCAATAACAATAGGCCAAATTAAGTTCAATGTGCTATAGTCACAGTAACACCTTTAGAAATAAAATTACAGGGCCTCTGGGACCAACAGTATCTGATGGAAATAGTTGACAAGAAGTCAATAATGGCACCATCTTCACAAATGGGGAAAAAAAATACTTTAAATCACAATTTCATGTCAAACTGTAACCACAATTTTTAAGTCATTTGGAATAGAAGATAATGTCATATTTATACTGCAAAACAGAATCACCAATATGACATTCAGGAATTATAGCAAGACCTGAAGTGGTACCACATCTGTGGTACCACTTTCCTTCTGCACACACCATCTATTTTAGATTGTTTCATCGATCAACAAAATATTTGACTTATTTCTAGTATTTCCAACAACTATCTTTGCCATTGTCTTAGGCTGCAGTATTACAATGAACACAAAATGATATAGAAACTGCCATCGCTCATATACAACCACAAGAAGAAATTTAGTTCCAAAATACCTACTGAGAACATATTCCTTTGAGTTTGCATGTGTCCGCATTTAGCAGCACACACACAGTTTTACCTAACACTGATGTCAAATGAATTATAAAAGCAGAGTTCTTGCAGACATTTGATGCAAAAAACACAAAATGTGTTTGATTTACCAGTACACACACACATATATATATATTACACCACCAGATACACAAAAAACTCAATATTCTAAACATGAAGCAATCTGGTGTGTAATTCTCCTGCTGACCTATTATGAACCGTTTTATATAATCAAATATCACAGATTCAAAAGTGGAATATTACACAGTATAAAAAGCAATTTTTGCTTAAAAATAAACTATCATTAAAATATCTACTTTATCTATAAACATTAAAAGCTTAACAATTAATCCTTTACCCTGGCAAACCCTACTGAGTAAAAACGGACAACTTCTCCAATTTAAACCTGTATACCTTTGCCAGGATTTTTTTTTTTTTAATTATTATTTTGGAATGGAGAGAATGTTATGATAATTCAAATGTGGGACCATTTGGTCAAGCTATATAACTATTTTGAAACAATAAAATAGTAATAATATATTTTCCACCGGCAGCAAAGTCTTTTCTGCTCAGTGGCTGCTTTACACAAACTCAAAGGAAAGCTGGTGACTCAGTATTGCTTGCACAAGCCAACATGCTTTATGCATGCATGAAGTCTCACAACTCTGACATCTTAATAATTAGTAAAATTAAGTTCCTTCATGCAGGTTTACAAGCAGCTAAAAGTTGAGCTCTGGTTCTGCCATGTTGCAAAAATGTATATTGGAAGAGCAGGTGTATTAAGGGCCACTCAAAAATATATTTCTTACACTTATGTCATTTTTCCACTATAAATGTGAAGTATGCACAGAGTTTGTCACTACTGTACTTTCTCTACAGTCAACTGCTGAAGGGGGCAGGTTCCTTTGTACTTTGATGAACTCTACATTTCTTACGAGCACAGTCAAGCGCAATTTGCATAAAAAATTTACAGCTCAATTCAAAATTGACCATTTGTGGTATATAAAAAATATTAAGTATTTTGAAACTATTTTAGAGTTAAGTTTAAAGGCTTATTTCTTTGCTTATTTCTCTGTAAATATACTCACAAATTACTGATGAATACATGATGACAACCCCAATTCCAATGAAGTTGGGACGTTGTGAAAAACGTAAATAGTAACAATACAATTATTTGCAAATCCTCTTCAACCTATATTCAATTGAATACACCACAAAGACAAGATATTTAATGTTCAAACTGATAGACTTTTGTGCAAATATCTGCTCATTTTGAAATGGATGCCTGCAACACATTTCAAAAAAGCTGGGACAGTGGTATGTTTACCACTGTGTTACATCAACTTTCCTTCTAACAACACTCAATAAGCATTTGGGAAATGAGGACACTAATTGTTGAAGCTTTGTTGGTGGAATTCTCTCCCATTCTTGCTTGTTGTACGACTTCAGTTGTTCAACTCTTTTACTATGAAACCACGTTGTTGTAACATGTGCAGAATGTGGCCTGGCATTGTCTTGCTGAAATAAGCAGGGACGTCCCTGAAAAAGACGTTGCTTAGATGGCAGCATTTGTTGCTCCAAAACCTGGATTTACCTTTCAGCATTGATGGTGCCATCACAGATGTGTAAGTTGCCCATGCACCATGCCATGGGCACTAACACACCCCCATACCATCACAGATGCTGGCTTTTGAACTTTGCGCTGGTAACAATCTGGATGGTCTCTTTCCTCTTTTGTCCAGAGGACACGACATCCATGATTTCCAAAAACAATTTGAAATGTCGACTCATCAGACCACAGCACACTTTTCCATTTTGCATCTGTCCATTTCAAATGAGCTTGGGCCCAGAGAAGGCGGCAGCGTTTCTGGATGTTGTTGATGTATGGCTTTCGCTTTGCATTGTAGAGTTTTAACTTGCACTTGTAGATGTAGCGAAAACTATGTTAACTGACGATGGTTTCTGAAGTGTTCCTGAGCCCACGCAGTAAGATCCTTTACACAATGATGTCAGTTTTTAATGCAGTGCCGCCTGAGGGATCGAAGGTCACAGGCATTCAATGTTGGTTTTCAGCCTTGCCGCTTACATGGAAAAAGTTCTCCAGATTCTCTGAATCTTCTGATTATATTATGGACTGTAGATGAAGGAATCCCTAATTCCTTGCAATTGAACATTGAGACACATTGTCCTTAAACTGGTGGACTATTTTTCATGCAGTTGTTCACAAAGTGGTGATCCTAACCCCATCTTCGCTTGTGAACAGCTGAGCCTTTTGGGGATGCTCCTTTTATACCCAATCATGACACTCACCCGTTTCCAAACAGGTGTTCTTTGAGCATCCATCAGCTTTCCCAGTCTTTTGTTGCCCTGTCCCAACTTTTTTGAAATGTGTTGTAGGCATCCATTTCAAAATGAACAAATATTTGCACAAAAACAACAAAGTTTATCAGTTTGAACATTAAATATCTTGTCTTTCTGGTGTATTCAACTGCGTATAGGTTGAAGAGGATTTGCAAATCATTGTATTCTGTTTTTATTTACATTTTACACAACATAGCAACTTCAATGGAATTGGGGTTGTAAAAAAAAATGTTTTAGCCAATTAATTACTTACAGTAATTTTATCAAGTAAAGAAAATCCTTGCCCAGCAGCGTTCACTGAAGCCCTTGCAACACCGACTTCTCATTTGTCAAAGTTAACAAGACAGTACTCAGTGGAAAAAAATAAACTACAGGGGGAATGCTGAGCTCTAAAAGTAATAATTTCTCACACACTGGAAAATAATTGTGAGCTATGAAAACAACATTGCATCAAGTTGGCACATCACAGAGTTTCTACATGTAATTAATTCTAGAACACAAATCACAAACATTAAACTGCAACACCAGAGGTGCTGCAAATAGACAGCAGTATGTAAGGCAGTAAGACAAAAATGCATCTCTTTTCTGAAAGCAAAAGCAAAATTTGTTTCCAAGGAGTCATTTAAAAAAAAAAAAAAAAAAAACCTGCACTGAGGACACAAAAAAGAAACTACATAGGAATGCTCAATAATGTATAACTCAAATTTTTTTATGGCTTAGCACCTACACTGATCTGAAATTACAAAAATTTCAATGTGAATTTTTCTGTCAAAAGGAGTGCATGCTCACACCGAGCAGAAAAATGATTATCACTCATTGTTTAAATTTGTACTACCACCAAAGACACTTAATATATGCTGCGACTGTGGACACTGTGGTTAGAACGCAGCGAGAAAATGCAGAATTAAGGCCATGCAGAGTTCATCAGACAGCCCGTCTCTTGTGCAACATCAGGAAAAACTACTCCATGTATACTCAACACTCCAGGATTAGGCCAAAACAGCCAGGCTTCACAGAAAAAGGATCACATTAGATTACTGACAACGTTTGGCATTTTCTGATTCATGTGATGCTTTTTTTATTATTATTATTATTATTATTGGTTTTGGCTCGTGTTCATCAGCTGAAGAAAAAATGTCTTTACTGAAGTCGCTGCACAGGTAATCACTTAACAGACAAGAATAGCACAGCTACAAAAGTGTTGGAAAAATGTGTTTTTCCTCAGGAGCACTCTTTCCCTTTGATGCTGAATGTGGTGGATTTTAACTCTTTAGAGCAACAGCTGCCTCATGAAGTATGCAAGAGCTTTTACACTAGAATGTCAGCTTCGCCACTTTAATGTCTGCTCTGCAAGTTCTGACAGCTATGTTGTCAAGCTTTGTTTACACTGGATGGAACCCCAAAAGAGACATGAACAAAACATAAATAAAAAAATAGATTGATAAATCAATAAAGATATGAATAATTACATGCAACAGACATTTTCTGGTTGCAGATCTGGGACAGCATGATGAACTTCTTTTACAAAAATTTGTAATGAGGACAGGTTTGACAGCCTTTTTAATAAGTCCAAACATCACAGAAAACAACTTTGACCCCTAAACGGCGATAAATAAGACATCAGTGTTAACTATGTTCAGTAACAGGTTCTAGCAATACTTCAATACATTGTTAGATACCTACACTGGACAAAAATATAAACATAACACTTTTGTTTTTGCTCCCATTTTTCACGAGCTGAACTCAAAGATCTAAAACATTTTCTATACACACAAAAGACCTATTTCTCTCAAATATGGCTCACAAATCTGTGTTAGTGAGCACTTTTCCTTTGCTGAGATAATCCATCCCACCTCACAGGTGTGGCATATGAAGATGCTGATTAGACATGATTATTGCACAGGTGTGCCTTAGGCTGGCCACAATAAAAGGCCACTCTGAAATGTTTTGCTTTTATTGGGGAGGGGTGTGTGTCAGAAAACCAGTCAGTATCTGGTGTGACCACCATTTGCCTGATGCATTGCAGCACATCTCCTTCACATCGAGTTGATCAGCAGCCAGATGCCATCGAATGTAAGCATTTGCCCACTCGTCAATTACAACAATGAACTGTAGTCAAGTCAAGACCCCGATGAGGATGACGAGTTTGTCGATGAGCTTCACTGAGACAGTTTCTGATAGTTTGTGTAGACATGCTTTGGTTCTGCAAACCGATTGTTGCAGCAGCTGTCCAGATGGCTGGTCTCAGACGATCTTGGAGGTGAACATGCTGTCTGTGGAGGTCGTGGGCTGGTGTGGTTACATGTGGTCTGCATTTGTGAGGCCGATTGGATTAAATGACAAATTCTCTGAAACCCCTTCGGAGACAGCTTATGGTAGAGAAATGAACATTCATTTCACAAGCAAGAGCTCTGGTGGACATTCCTGCAGTCAGCATGCCGATTTCATGCTCCCTCAGAACTTGCGACATCTGTGGCATTGTGCTGTGCGATAAAACTGAACATTTCAGAGTGGCCTTTTATTGTGGCCAGCCTAAGGCACACCTGTGCAATAATCATGCTGTCTAATCAGCCTTTTAATATGCCACACCTGTGAGGTGGGATGGATTATCTCGGCAAAGGAGAAGTGCTCACTAACAGATTTGTAAACAATATTTGAGAGAAATATGTCTTTTGTATATATAGAAAATGTTTTAGATTTTCGATTTCAGCTCATGAAAAATGAGAGCAAAAACAGAAAAGTTACATTTATATTTTTGTTCAGTATATTTGTGACAGATTATATGAAATGGTGAAATAACAACTGAAAATAGTGGATCTTAGTAATTCTATGGTGTGCTTAATAAATTTGTCACATGTCCATTTGGGGGCTCCATTGGGTTTGAAAGTTTTTAAACATGCCTTCTTAAAATTTCAGATTTGTAACTTAGTATACCATTTGTGAAGAATATGCCAATTTCAAGTTACATTGAAACTTCTGTTGTAACTAAAGTCACTGTGCGAGATTGGCAAATATGTGACCAGCAATGAATGCTGGTTTAGATATCATTTTTGAGCACATCTTGTCATCACCTTTCATTATACAGTTCAAACATGTGCAAATAGAAATGTTTCTGTGTAGGCTCTCAGTTGTCCAGGTGGTTTCCATAGTAGAGAAGCTTGAATCTTCGACTGGGGTGGGTTGCTTGATGCAAGGACGTTTCGCTTCAAATCGCAGAAGCTTCCTCAGCTAAAATTCTTGCTCTGGTAGTCTGACTTCTGTTTCGACTCTTGTAGAGAGTCTTCTCTACAAGAGAGCAAAAACAGAAAAGTTACATTTATATTTTTGTTCAGTATATTTGTGACGGATTATATGAAATGGTGATTATATGAAATGACTCTCTACAAGGGTCAAGACAGAAGTCAGACTACCAGAGCAAGAATTTTAGCTGAGGAAGCTTCTGCGATTTGAAGTGAAATGTCCTCGCGTCAAGCAACCCAGTCCAGTCGAAGATTAAAGCTTCTCTACTATGCAAATAGAAATCCAAATCACAAGGACAAAACATAAACATAAACAATGTAACAATAAAAACCCAATTTGTTCTTCAGCTATCAACATTTGTAGACTCCAAAAATCCTACATTACCCTCACCCTTGACTGACCACTGGTTAAGTCAACTGTGAGGTTTTTTTTCTCCCCTGAAGGCCCTTGATAAGAAGATGCAAAGGCTGATGCTCCACTCAATGTCAGAGTAGATAAAACAGCAATAAACAACTTGTATTTAGTAACCTCTCCAAATGAGCAGCTGTAGCCTTGGAGAATTTAAAGAGAAAAAAGAAGAGAAAAAAAGAAAGAAAGAGTAATTTTTTGTCATTTCAAGTAATTTGCTGGGGGTGGTTTGAATTTACTTAAAAAGATGAAAACCTCCAAATCTCCTTTTGAAAGTGATTTCAAGATACGTGTCTGACCAGAATATCTCACCAATACCCCCCTAGTATGTCGCCTCAGGGGGTAAAATCAAAAAAAGATGAGTTGTGGTAGGTAATGCTGGGCTTGTCAAGGAGTTGAGGAGACATCAATATGAAATGACAATCTCCACTGTAAGTAATGAAAAATTCCACCTCTTTTGAAAAACAGACAAATGTGCAAGATTTAAAGCTTATGGTATCAGAAACTGTTAGGTTTTCTGCCTATGGATACCAGTTTTAAGTGAGGCAAACAAGGGGAAGAGAAGACCGGACAGGCCGACTGTCTTCTGAGGTAGGGCGCTGTTAGTTTGCAGTGTTAGTTGACAATTTGAGCCCATTTCAGGTCATCTGCCCTGGGCTTCTCCCCCGTCACTCCCTGGATGAGATCCTCCAGGGAACGCCAGAAGCCAATTTTCTCCAGAGGGTAGTTTAGCCACCCTGCAAACACAACACTCAATGAAAAACCTGCCAGGGTAACAAGTTTCCATTTTTACCTGTCAAACACTAGCTGTTGCCACCATTTGTTTCAAAAACAATTATGTACATGCTGTAAATGAATCATAAAATATTCAGACTCTTGTTTTACACCTGCAACTATTAAACACTGGGACATCAAGAGCATGAACATCATTCACCAGCAAACCACAGGAAGTGCTTTGTGAGGCTTTTGAGCACGCTGAAAGATGAAAGAAAACCCAAGCAGTACTTCAGTTAAAAACAAAATGCCAATCATGCAGCATAAACCTCTGACATGTTGTCCACCCACATGTTTAACACAGTATGTTTTGATTTTTTTTTATTTTTTTTTTGTTTTTTTTGCTAAAGTGCTGCAAAATATACTGTTTCCTTAAGTTGTGTTGGAATGTTCCATGGCACCAAGGTTTGTCCCAGACAGATATGAAGGACTTGGTTTTATGAGTTTAGACTGCACGCAAATGATGACTTTTGGGCATGCGTCATGGCTGTACATAAAGTAGTCAGGTCAAATCCAGTTTGTAACATTAAGTGGAGTGAGGACATTTGGACATGCATCATGGAACATTCCAACAGCTGGAAGGTTAACCTTACTGGCTACTGGAATTTTACCATTCAGGTAACTATCGTAAAAGAAGTAGGTCCAATACAGGCCCACTGGCATCAATACTGATCCACAGATTCCAAAGCGTGAAGCAGATGAGGGTTTACAACCCCCTTTGCATTGAGCACAATGGGACATACAGCACTCTATATGGGGAAAAACCAGACTTATGTAAATTCTAGTCCAACCTTGTTCTTCAGATGGACTTTTAGCCTCCAAAATGTGATTTATTTTTTACAACCCCAATTCCAATGAAGTTGGCACATTGTGTAAAATGTAAATTAAAAAAAGAATACAATGATTTGCAAGTCCTCTTCAACCTATAGTCAGTTGAATACGCCACAAAGACAAGATATTTAATGTTCAAACTGATAAACCTTATTGTTTTTGTGCAAATATTTGCTCATTTTGAAATGGATGCCTGCAACACGTTTAAAAAAAGCTGGGACAGTGGTATGTTTACTACTGTGTGACATCACCTTTCCTTCTAACAACACTCAATAAGTGTTTGGGAACTGAGGTCACTCATGATTGGGTATAAAAGGAGCATCCCCAAAAGGCTCAGCCGTTAACAGGCAAAGATGGGGTGAGGATCACCACTTTGTGAACAACTGCATGAAAAAATAGTCCAACAGTTTAACAACAATGTTTCTCGACGTTCAATTGCAAGGAATTTAGGGATTCCATCATCTACAGTCCATAATACAATCAGAAGATTCAGAGAACCTAGGGAGAACTTTCTACACGTAAGCGGCAAGGCCGAAAACAAACATTGAATGCCCATGACCTTCGAACCCTCAGGTGGCATTAAAAACTGACATCTTTTTCAAGGGACGTCCCTGCTTATTTCAGCAAGACAATGCCAAGTCATATTCTGCACATGTTACAACAGCGTGGCTTCGTAGTAAAAAAGTGCGGGTACTAGACTGGCCTGCCTGCAGTCCAGACCTGGCGCCCATTGAAAATGTGTGGCGCATTATGAAGTCCAAAATATGACAACAGAGACCCTGGACTGTTGAACAGCTGAAGTGGTACATCAAGCAAAAATGTTAAAGAATTTCACCTACAAAGCTTCAACAATTAGTGTCCTCAGTTCCCAGACGCTTATTGAGTGTTGCTAGAAGGAAAGGTGATGTAACACAGTGGTAAACATACCACTGTCCCAGCTGTGGATGCCAGCAACGTGTTGCAGGCATCCATTTCAAAAGGAGCAAATATTTGCGCAAAAACAATAAACTCTATCAGTTTGAACATTAAATATCTTGTCTTTGTGTTGTATTTAACTGAATATAGGTTGAAGAGATTTGCAAATCATTGTATTGTTTTTATTTACATTTTACACACCGTCCCAACTTCATTGGAAATGAGGTTGTAATACATGTCTTTGAAAGTCGCTTATGTCCCCCATTTTGAAAAATAAAAAAAATCAACAACTACTCTCCAAGTAGTGGGAACTTCTGTCGCTTTATAAATGTATTGAGGGGCAGTGGTTTTTACAGGGTAGAGCTCACATACACCAAATGTGCACACACAGAAGTTTCATGCATTAAATGAGCATGTGCAGCCAGACCGAGAAAGTGAACAGGACGGAGGAGCTCAGAGCACGACAGGAGTGTTGTTTCATTCTCTGCAAAGGACACCTTTAAGCCACTAAAAGTTTACATTAAAAATAGTTGTTGGCTGCTATAATGATGTTTAAAATGACATTTAGACCACCTTCAAACAAACCACAGAATCCTAAACAATTCATCATAAATCTGTCAAATAGTCAGAGAAGTAATTGGTGGTTTTTGCAATAGACTATACAAACCAGTAGTGATGCAGAAGTACGTCTCATGTGGGGAGACGTGATGGATTCGGTGGTGCTTGCGGGGAAGTATAATGTGGCAGTCCTGCAAGAACACAACCCAGCGAGGGAGGCCAAAGTATGTGTGTGACCACTTGTGAATCTGATTGGTAAGGGTCACAAAGATTCCTAGTGCAAACAGGTAGCAGTACCAGGGGTAGATATGGTAAATCTCTGCTGCAATTACAAAACACAGAAACCAGATAAGAGAGTAAGAAACAAATTATTTATTTTGTATGATTACTTCTGATTTAAAATTTAAGACTTGATTTGTTGAGAAACTTACCAGGGGAAAGTGTGAGGAAGTTGTAGGCCATGTTTGCCAGCGGGACAAGGGTCACCATGCAGTTGTCACCGTTGGTTTCAATGAAGTCATGGCGTGTAATGGCTGTGGGATCGATGTGGTGTTCTCTAAACGGCCGTATAAAGGCCTGAAAGAGACATCAGTTCAAATGGTACAGTGACAAACAACAAATGCAAGATGGAAATGCAATAGAGTGCTCTCTTCAAAGGCTACTTTTTGTGTAATACTAAAGAGGTTAGTGTGCACACTGTTTACTCCAGTTCTGAGACTAAACCCTTGAAAAACCAGTGATTGGTTCATGGAAAATCTACCTTTCCAAAGATGGGTAAGTCTACTGATCCCCACGTATCAGCTGCCCAGTGAACAAGTCCTGATGCAAAGTCAGCAGTGAATATTCCTGCCACTGAAAAGGAGTTTAACATGGGGGAGGAGAGGGGTAACCAGCATGAAAATGAATTATTCAACATGAAACTACCTCTATCCATTTGATTTTCAATACTACAGTGCCCTCCAAATGTATTGGAACACTTGGTATGTCACACATTCTGTTTATTCCATTTCAAATACAAAAAATTAAAATTTTGAAAATTATCTTCCTTAAACGCAAACTGAAAGCAAATCTCAACACTTTGATATAGACCCCTTGCAGTCACGTGACCCAGCCACTTCCTATCGCCATGTTGGCGGTCATGCGCAGTGCTTCCAGGATTATTTACAGGAGAAACAATGCAAGTACTGCAAAGTGTGGGACAAGCTTAGAGATGAACTCATCATGTCTGAACCTGATAGTGGAGTAACCGAACATACCAGGCATATTTCTGGTACTGAATTACAGCGGTACAAGGAGAAAATTGCTGTTTTGGGCACTTGCACACAGCACCGGGTGTGTTGTTTTCTTTGATGACTGCACCTGGAGCGACACTGTTATCACCACACGTGGAAGTACACTCAAGGCTTAATAAGTTAATTGAGGATTGTAGACTTACATATTTATAATAGTATTTAGTGATAATGTTTGTCATTAACTTTATTGAATTTTGTTTACACTGCTGTCGGATTGTGGACCAAAACTCAGCCAAGTCCCACTTTTCTTCGTGGTCCCGTCGCAGCTTCCGTAAGTAAGTCCCTTCGGCTGCTCCCTTGTTTGAATTCGGGGTCACCACAGCAAATCCAAGGTGGATCTGCATGTTGAATTGGCACATGGTTTACGCCGGATGCCCTTACTGACGCAACTCCACATTAGATGGAGAAAAGTGGCAGGGGTGGGATTTGAACCCGGAACCTTCTGCACTGAAACCAAGCGCATTAACCACTTGGCCACCACCCCTGCTTCCATAACGAAACAATTTCATGACACTTTAATTTTACTATTTCTAACCCCACCCTTAGTGATAATGTTTGTGATTAACTTTATTGAATTTTGTGTACACTGCTGTGGGATTGTGGAGGAAAACTAAGCCGAGTCTTACTTCTTTTTTTGTGGTCCTGTCGTGGCTTCCATAATGAAAACAGTAACAGTTTCATGACAGTTTTTTTTTTTTACTATTTCTAACCCTACCCTTAGTGGTAAAGTTCCTCATTAACGTTATTGAGCTTTATGTTCATTGCTGTGGGATTGTTGGGCAAAAGCTCCGTGTCCACTGGAATCATGTAGAAATTCACATTCTCCTGTCCACTTCTGTTATGACAGTGAACTGCACAACAAGTCTCTGGCATGGTGTATTAGCGGAAAAAACTGTGAAAAAAACAGAAGAAAGACGACTTGAGATGGCTTGTTTACACGACCAAGTGTATTGTGACTGGCTAAACTTTTTTTTTTTTTTGACAAAGTGACAAAGTTTTTTAATTCGGCACACAAAATATTCAAATAGAAAAAAATGAACAATTCCACAAACAAACACAGACAAAACTAGTGAGTCCGAAAGGGTGTGGGCTGAAGCAAAGCTTATTAGCGCCCACCCCTGCTAGTACAAGTCCAACAATTCTAATCAGTCATTTTTACATAAATATAAATTCACTACTACATGTCGACACACAGACAAACACATCAATATACTATTCACTTATAATTATATTTATATAGTACCAGATCATAAGAAAGTCAAATCAAGGCACTTTATGCCAGTAAGGACTAACCTTACCAACCCCCAGAGCAAGCACTAGGCAACTGTGGTGAGGAAAAACTCCCTATAAGGAAGAAACCTCAAGCAGACCCTCTGCTTGGGCTGTGCCACATATACCTATATACATACGTATATACTTTACAAACATAAATATATACATACATATACACAGTCACTTATATACATATACACCTACCCATATCTATATATCTACATACGCATATACATACCCACACATTCAAATATACAATAAGTCCCACTTATAAATTGAACATTCCATATAAATCAAATTATATTTGCTTCTTTATGATACTTAGACATAATGTTCTTTTTGAGTAGTTTCTTAAATCTCACTAAGGTACTACTCATTCTAACCTCTGTTGAACATTTGTTCCATTTCCTCACCCCAACCACAGACACACAAAAACCCTTTACATTTGTTCTTACTGGTGGTTTCATAAAAATTGCACAACCTCTTAAACTATATCTGGATTCCCTCAATCGGAACAGACTCTGGACATGTCTCGGTAAGGCTTGGTTTTTCGCTCGAAATAAAGTTTGAATTGTAATGTAATCGACCAAATCAATGAATTTTAATAAATTTAAAGACACAGAGAATGAGTTGGTTCACGATATTGTTTATTGCAGATGATTCGTATGGCTCGTTTTTGCAAAAGGAATATTGGATTGGTATTTGATTTGTAGTTGTTTCCCCATGACTCAACACAATATGTCATATATGGTACCATCAGAGAATGATATAAAGTAAGTAACCCTTCTTGCGGCAGTAGGTCTTTGGCTTTATACAAAATGGCTATAGTTTTTGACAATTTTGATTTCACATAATTTATATGTGGTTTCCAGCTAAGTTTATTATCAATTATAACACCTAAAAATTTATTCTCTGTTACTAACTCAATTTCCTTATTGTTTATAGTAAATTTTTACATTTGGGTGCCTGTTTATTTCCAAATATAATACATTTAGTTTTCCCAAGGTTGAGTGACAACTTATTAGCGTCAAACCAAACCTTAAATTTTTCCAGTTCTTTCTCCACTATGTCCAGAAGCTGTTCAAACTTGACCTTTGGCTCTGTGTGGCACCCTCTGCACATTACATCACAGTTTTATTATATGGCTGCAACACTACTCGCACTCTGATTGGCTGATTTCCGGTCTGATATTTTCCCATATCAGACAGGTTAACCTGACAAATGGTCTGGATCAGATTTGTTACAAACAAGAAAGCTAAAAACACGATTAGAAAAACCAAGTCAGACACAAACATACTCCATAAATATCTAAACAGCATCGGAAAAAAAAAAAAAACATACAGATTGAAGGTTTACCAGCTAACGACCGGACCATCTGTTAGAAAGTGCCTCACGGAGGTGAAGCAAATGCTTTCATATTTGGGCAATGCTGTAAGTTTCTGTGTTTATACAGTAGTGTTCAGAATAATAGTAGTGCTATGTGACTAAAAAGATTAATCCAGGTTTTGAGTATATTTCTTATTGTTACATGGGAAACAAGGTACCAGCAGATTCAGTAGAGTTTCACAAATCCAACAAGACCAAGCATTCATGGTATGCACACTCTTAAGGCTATGAAATTGGGCTATTAGTAAAAAAAGTAGAAAAGGGGGTGTTCACAATAATAGCAGTGTGGCATTCAGTCAGTGAGTTCATCAATTTTGTGGAACAAACAGGTGTGAATCAGGTGTCCCCTATTATGGATGAAGCCAGCACCTGTTGAACATGCGTTCAAGACATTGTTCAGAAGAACAGCGTAGTTTGATTAAAAAGTTGATTGGAGAAGGGAAAACTTATACGCAGGTGCAAAAAATTATAGGCTGTTCATCTACAATGATCTCCAATGCTTTAAAATGGACAAAAAAACCAGAGACGCATGGAAGAAAATGGAAAACAACCATCAAAATGGATAGAAGAATAACCAGAATGGCAAAGGGTCACCCACTGATCAGCTCCAGGATGATCAAAGACAGTCTGGAGTTACCTGTAAGTGCTGTGACAGAAGATGCCTGTGTGAAGCTAATTTATTTGCAAGAATCCCCTGCAAAGTCCCTCTGTTAAATAAAAGACATGTGCAGAAGAGGTTACAATTTGCCAAAGAGCACATCAACTGGCCTAAAGAGAAATGGAGAAATATTTTGTGGACTGATAAGATTGCTAAAAAGCAGTTTGAACATAATAGTTTTGAGTTTGTAGGGTCAACAGCAGATGCTACTATTATTGTGAACACCCCCTTTTCTACTTTTTTTTTTTACTAATAGCCCAATTTCATAGCCTTAAGAGTGTGCATATCATGAATGCTTGGTCTTGTTGGATTTGTGAGACTCTACTGAATCTACTGGTACCTTGTTTCCCCATGTAACAATAAGAAATATACTCAAAACCTGGATTAATTTTTAGTCACATAGCACTACTATTATTCTGAACACTACTGTACATATAAAACCCCAATTCCAATCAAGTTAGGACATTGTGTGAAATGTAAATAAAAACAGAATACAATGATTTGCAAATCCTCTTCAACCTATATTCAATTGAATACACCATAAAGACATTTAATGTTCAAACTGATAGACTTGATTGTTTTTGTGCAAATATTTGCTCATTTTGAAATGGATGCCTGCAACACATTTCAAAAATGCTGGGACAGGGGCAACAAAAGACTGGGAAAGTTGATGAATGCTCAAAGAACACCTGTTTGTAACATTCCACAGGTGAACAGGTTAATTGAAACAGGTGAGTGTCATGAGTGGGTATAAAAGGAACATCCCCAAAAGGCTCAGCCATTCACAAGCAAAGAAGGGATGAGGATCACCACTTTGTGAACAATTGCATGGAAAAAAATAGTCCAACAGTTTATGAACAGTGTTTCTCAACGTTCAATTGCAAGGAATTTAGGGATTCCATCATCTACAGTCCATAATATAATCAGAAGATTCAGAGAATCTGGAGAATTTTCTACACGTAAGCGGCAAGGTCGAAAACCAACACTGAATGCCCGTGACCGTCGATCCTTCAGACGGAGCTGCATTCAAAACCGATATCATTGTGTAAAGGATCCTACTGCGTGGTCTCAGGAAGACTTCAGAAAACCACTGTCAGTTAACACAGTTCGTCGCTACATCTACAAGGGCAAGTTAAAACTACCATGCAAAGCGAAAGCCATTCATCAACAACATCCAGAAACACCGCCACCTTCTCTGGGCCCAAGCTCATTTGAAATGGACAAACACAAAGTGGAAAAGTGTGCTGTGGTCTGATAAGTCCACATTTCAAATTGTTTTTGGAGATTGTTACCAGCGCAAAGTTTAAAAGCCAGCATCTGTGATGGTACGGGGCTGTGTTAGTGCCCATGGCATTGGCAACGTATACATCTGTGATGGCACCATTAATGCTGAAAGGTAAATCCAGGTTTTGGAGCAACACATGCTGCCATCCAAGCAATGTCTTTTTCAGGGACGTCCCTGCTTATTTGAGCAAGACAATGCCAAGCCACATTCTGCACGTGTTACAACAGCGTGGCTTCACAGTAAAAGAATGCGGGTACTAGACTGGCCTGGCTGCAGTCAAGACCTGTCGCCCATTGAAAATGTGTGGCGCATTATGAAGTACAAAATACAACAAGTGAGATCCCAGATTGTTGAACAACTGAAGTCGTACGTCAAGCAAGAATGGGAAAGAATTCCACCTACAAAGCTTCAACAATTAGTGTCCTCAGTTCCCAAACGCTTATTGAGTGTTGTTAGAAGGAAAGTTGATGTAACACAGTGGTAAACATACCACTGTCTCAGCTTTCTGAAACGTGTTGCAGGCATCGATTTCAAAATGAGCAAATATTTGCACAAAAACAATAAAGTTTACCAGTTTGAACATTAAATATCTTGTCTTTTTGGTGTATTCAATTGAATATAGGTTGAAGAGGATTTGCAAATCATTGTATTCTGTTTTTATTTACATTTTACACAACGTCCCAACTTCATTGGACTTGGGGTTGTGTGTGTGTGTGTATAGGGTGTCCCCAAAAAAATATACAACATTAAAACACTCAGTTTGACCTTTAAATGCTACAAACTTAATCACTTGTGTTTCTTTTTACTTGCAGAGACCCTGAAGTTTATGTTGATGCCAAGCAAGACTCAGGAAAATGCCAAGATTAACCATACTACAGCAAACAAAAATTATTGAGTTTTGGCACCAGACCAAGAGTGTCAAACAGGTGCAGCGACTTTATGCTAGACTGTCAAAATGCAGGACCAATATTGACATGGTATGAAAAACTTCAACCTTTCAGCTTTCTATCCAGCCATAAATTTATTTCCTAGACATATGCTTTGACCATTTTCTTTGCTGATAAACTGTTGTATATTTTATATATATATATATATATATATATATATATATATATATATATATATATATATATATATATATATACACATACACACATACATACACACACACACTAGCCATATATAATAAACGAATTATTAACCTCGCTTGCTCGGTTAATAATCTTTTATTATAGCCAGTTTTCTTCAGACAAGTCAGGGGATGGATACATGAACATTTCCAAGTCACTGGATATATCCTGGACTTTATTTACATAAATTATGAAGAAATACAAACAGTATGCCACTCTATGGTAAATCTGTATGGAGTAGATAGTTCTCAAAACCTGAGTGAATGCGCAACAAGGAGAAGAATGAAGAAAGCCACCAAGACACCCAGACAACAAAGAAGAAGTTACAGGTTTCTCTGGCTGTGATTGGAGAATGTTTTGTATTTATGACATCTGGACAGTGGAAGGAAGACAAGGAGACTTGGTGGTGGAATGAAGAGGTCCAGGAAAGCATAAGAAGAAAGAGGTTGGCGAAAAAGTTTTGGGATAGTCAGAGAGATGAAGAAAGTAGACAGGAGTACAAGGAGATGCGGCGTAAGGCAAAAAAAGAAGTGGCAAAAGTGAAGGAAAAGGGATATTGCGAGCTGTACAAGAAGTTAAATAGTAAGGAAGGAGAAAAGGACTTGTATTGATTGGCCAGACAAAGGGACAGAGCAGGAAAGGATGTGCAGCAGGTTAGGGTGGTAAAAGATGAACATGGTAATGTGCTGACAAGTGAGGAGTGTGTGCTGAGAAGGTGGAGGGAATATTTTAAAGATCTGATGAATGAAGAAAATGAGCGAGAGAAAAGGCTGGATAATGTGGTGAGAGTAAATCAGGAAGTACAAGAGATTAGTAAGGAAGAAGTGAGGGCTGCTATGAAGAGGATGAAGAGTGGAAAGGCATGTTGGTCCAGATGACATTCCAACGGAGGCATGGAAATGTCTAGGAGAGATGGCAGTAGAGTTTCTAACCAGATTGTTTAATAAAATCTTGGAAAGTGAGAGGATGCCTGAGGAGTGGAGATGAAGTGTGCTGGTTCCTATTTTCAAGAACAAGGGTGATGTGCAGAGCTGCAGTAACTACAGAGGCATAAAGTTGATCAGCCACAGCATGAAATTATGGGAAAGAGTAGTAGAAGCTAGGCTTAGAAAACAGGTGAAGATCTGTGAGCAGCAATATGGTTTCATGCCGAGAAAGATGCAATGTTTGCTCTGAGAATACTGTTGGAGAAGTACAGAGAAGGCCAGAAAGAGTTACTTTGTGTGTTTGTGGACTTAGAAAAAGCTTATGACAGGGTGCCAAGAGAAGAGCTGTGGTATTGTATGAGGAAGTCTGGAGTGGCAGAGAAGTATGTTAGGGTAGTGCAGGACATGTACAAGAATAGATAAAACTCAGATAAAACTGAAGTTATTGTACTTGGCCCCACAAATCTTAGAAACATGGTGTCTAACTAGATCCTTACTCTGGATGGCATTACCCTAACCTCTAGTAATACTGTGAGAAATCTTGGAGTCATTTTGATCAGGATATGTCATTCAATGCGCATATTAAACAAATATGTAGGACTGCTTTTTTTGCATTTGCGCAATATCTCTAAAATTAGAAGGGTCTTGTCTCAGAGTGATACTGAAAAACTAATTCATGCATTTATTTCCTCTAGGCTGGACTATTGTAATTCATTATTATCAGGTTGTCCTAAAAGTTCCCTAAAAAGCCTTCAGTTAATTCTAAATGCTGCAGCTAGAGTACTGACAGGGACTAGAAGGAGAGAGCATATCTCACCCATATTGGCCTCTCTTCATTGGCTTCGTGTTAATTCTAGAATAGAATTTAAAATTCTTCTTCTTACTTATAAGGTTTTGAATATGTTGTGAAAGTGTAGGTACACGGACCCACAACAGGGGGCGTAATGAACGGACAATGGAGAAAGGTGAATAACAAGTTTTACTGTTGTGAAACGAGCACAACGAATACAACAATTAACAATTTGGGGTCGAATCCGCTGGTGTCGTGTGGGCAGGCTCGAAGGTAGGAGACGTCCGTCTCAGTCGAACCGGAACCACCCAGATCTCCTCTGCCACCGAACCCTGGAAATACTGGAACCGCCAAGTCCCGAATTCCCAGGTGGCCACTGCCTCCGCTCGTCGGATCCGGTACTGCTGGCGGGAGAGAGCAACAACACACAGGTGTGGATGCGACAGCACCCAGTAACGGAGAGGGGAAGAGCCGCCTCCACCTCTTGTCAATATATAACAGGAAGGTGAGTACTTATCCAAGCAATTTAGCTATCAGTAGTCAGCAGTCCTGAAAAGGTTTAACAAGTTTTAGCTGGTTATTCAGAATATGAATGCAGAGAACGTTACCTCAGTCTTAAGGCGATATCTCGGCACTGAGGTGGAGACGCCGTCCTGATGATATACCCCCGGGCTCAGTGGAGTCAGCTGTGTCCAGTAATGGGTGACAGCTGTCACCCTGACTGCTCTCGTACGGCGGCGGCGCCCTCTGGTGCCTGGAGCCCGCACTCCAGGCAGGGCGCCCTCTGGTGGTGGTGGGCCAGCAGTACCTCCTCTTCAGCAGCCCACACAACAGAATAATCAGGTCCCATCTTATCTTAGGGACCTCATAGTACCATATCACCCCAACAGAGCACTTCGCTCTCAGACTGCAGGCTTACTTGTAGTTCCTAGGGTTTGTAAGAGTAGAATGGGAGGCAGAACCTTCAGCTTTCAGGCTCCTCTCCTCTGGAACCAGCTCCCAATTCGGATCAGGGAGACAGACGCCCTCTCTACTTTTAAGATTAGGCTTAAAACTTTCCTTTTGCTAAAGCTTATAATTAGGGCTGGATCAGGTGACCCTGAACCATCCATTAGTTATGCTGCTACAGACATAGACTGCTGGGGGGTTCCCATGATGCACTGAGTGTTTCTTTCTCTTTTTGCTCTGTATGCACCACTCTGCATTTAATCATTAGTGATTGATCTCTGCTCCCCTCCACAGCATGTCTTTTTCCTGGTTCTCTCCCTCAGCCCCAACCAGTCCCAGCAGAAGACTGCCCCTCCCTGAGCCTGGTTCTGCTGGAGGTTTCTTCCTGTTAAAAGGGAGTTTTTCCTTCCCACTGTCGCCAAGTGCTTGCTCACAGGGGGTCGTTTTGACCGTTGGGGTTTTTCCGTAATTACTGTATGGCTTTGCCTTACAATATAAAGTGCCTTGGGGCAACTGTTTGTTGTGATTTGGCGCTATATAAATAAAATTGATTGATTGATTGATTGAATAGTGTGACAGCGGTGAAATGCGCAGTCGGAATGACAGACTCATTCAAGGTGGAGGTGGGATTACACCAAGGATCAGCTCTGAGTCCTTTCTTGTTTGCAGTGGTTATGGACAGGTTGACGGATGAGATCAGACAGGAGTCCCCATGGACTATGATGTTTGCAGATGACATTGTGATCTGTAGTGAGAGTAGAGAGTAGCATGTTGAGTCTAGTCTGGAGAGGTGGAGATATGCTTTGGAGAGAAGAGGAATGAAAGTCAGTAGAAGCAAGACCGAGTACATGTGTGTGAATGAGAGGGAGCCCAGTGGAATAGTGCAGTTACAAGGAGTAGAAGTGGTGAAAGTAGATGAATTTAAATATTTGGGGTCAACTGTTCAAAGTAATGGAGAGTGTGGTAGAGAGGTGAAGAAGAGAGTGCAGGCAGGGTGGAGTGGGTGGAGAAAGGTGGCAGGAGAAATTTGTGACTGAAGAATATCAGCAAGAGTGAAGGGGAAAGTTTACAAGACAGTAGTGAGACCAGCTATGTTGTACGGCTTAGAGACGGTGGCACTAACAAAAAGACAGGAGGCAGAGCTGGAGGTGGCAGAGCTGAAGATGTTGAGATTCTCTTTGGGAGTTACGAGAATGGACAAGATTAGGAATTAACAAATCAGAGGGACAGCTCAGGTGGGACGGTTTGGAGACAAAGTCAGAGAGGCGAGATTGAGATGGTTTGGACATGTGCAGAGGAGGGACCCAGGGTATATAGGGAGAAGGATGCTGAGGATGGAGCCACCAGGCAGGAGAAGAGGGAGGCCAAAGAGGAGGTTTATGGACGTGCTGAGGGAGGACATGCAGGTGGTTGGTGTGACAGAGGAAGGTACAGAGAACAGGGTGAGATGGAAATGATTGATCTGCTGTGGTGACCCCTAACTGGAACAGCCGAAAGACAAAGAAGAAGTTATTCAGCTTCATTATGAAGTGGTATAGAGGAAATGTTCATGTATCCATCCCAGTGTTGTATAAAGTACCGGAAAAATCACACTTAAGTAAAAGTACAGATACCCATTAAAAAATGACTTGGTAGTTCAAGTCACTGATTGAAATGCTACTCAAGTAAAAGTCTTAAAGTATCTAGTATTTCTTGTAATTAAGTATGACAAGTAATGTACAACTAAATGTACTCAAGTATTGAAAGTAAAAGTACAAGTAAATGTTAATGATCAAAAACGGACTGATTTTTTTTTTATGTTACTAGGCTTGTAAATGACTGGTAGTATTAGTCAAAATACTGAAAATTATGCACATCACACAAAAACACTTCAGAAACAAGGTTTCAAAACCTAAACGAGAGTAGGCTACTCACTAGGTGTTCACAGGAAACAGTTATTTATTTCTATATGTATTTATTTATTCTCATTGTTACATGGTTTTATCTTTTCTGTTGTGTTTTGTTTCATTAGGTTCTTTTTGTCTCTTTCTCTAAAATTGTATTGTAACATTATTAGTTATTGACTATTATTGTCTATTATGTAGACTATTATTGTCACTGCTATAATATATGAATAAAAATAAATAAAAAAAATTACAATTTCACTCTTTTACGACAACGAACGCTGAGCCATTATTTATACAGAAAACAAATCAACACAAACGTGCTCATGCGAACAGCTTAATGCTAACTTTAACATTGAAAACGTCATAGACATGCTAACACGTTAGCATCTATCCCGTTTATAAGTTATAAAATACATCTATCAACTGTTTCAGAAGACCATAACAGGTCAGTTTAACATAAAAATATTACTCGCAGACATATGCTCTTCAGGGTTTTAGCAGGGAAAAATTAGGATAAAGCGAAATAAACAAACCCACGAATCATAGATTGAAGCACTGCTTCGACCTGCGAATCACTGCTTTGATTGGTTCAAGGTTCAAAGCAAAGCCGCGCTGCAGAAAAGTTGATTACAGACCCACTGCAGGGTCTGTAATCAATGTAGAGAAATTATCATTTTCCTGACAAACATCCCCCAAGTGCGCAACTGCAAAAAAGCCTTCCGGACATGCCTCATGACAAATCGGCCTGACTTTGTTGCAGTCACTAGTAATCAGTGGTGTCTCTGGGTGAAAACACGACTTTTTTCGTGTGTGTGTTTTTTTTGTAACGAGTAACGGCATGGCGCATAGAAAATGTATCGGAGTAGAAGTATGCAATTAAGGTCAATCAATTTGTATTTATATAGCGCCAAATCACAACAAACAGTTGCCCCAAGGCGCTTTATATTGTAAGGCAAGGCCATACAATAATTACGTAAAAACCCCAACGGTCAAAACGACCCCCTGTGAGCAAGCACTTGGCGACAGTGGGAAGGAAAAACTCCCTTTTAACAGGAAGAAACCTCCAGCAGAACCAGGCTCAGGGAGGGGCAGTCTTCTGCTGGGACTGGTTGGGGCTGAGGGAGAGAACCAGGAAAAAGACATGCTGTCAGAAATGTAGTGAAGTAAAAGTGAAAGTAAGCTGAATTTAAAAAACTCAAGTAAAGTACAAAGTCTCCCAAAACATACTTAAGTACAGTAGTGAAGTATTTTTACTTCGTTACTATACAACACTGATCCATCCCGACTTGTCGGAAGAAAACTGGCAATAAAAACTGATTATTTACAGGTATTATACCAAAGCGTTCTGTTACTTATGCAACACATCATCTTGGGGTTCATAATTTTAATTCATTTATATCAAGTGATTTGCTTTCAGTTTGAGTTTAAGGCAGATAATTTCACTGGACAACATAAAAGTTTTTTCTTGCATGGACTTTAATTTTTTTTGCAATCTGCATGTTCCTTATTGATGGATTACGCAAAAGTTGCTCATTCACTCACGAGTTTGACGCCACTAATCATGCACAAAAGCAGCTTCAAAAGCACAACTTGTTAAACCAGGTTCACGAAATGTGAACAAGAGCCATAATATCATTTGTGATGCTGAAGAGGTGTGCGAGACGGCTGCTTTTGCTTAAACACTTGATACAAGAATTATGTTTTCATATCTCAAAAAGGTGATGTGATTGGCAAAAACTAACACCATATTCAGATTCAGCACCCCCAAATTACCCAAAATCCATTGAAAAACGCCATGCAAGAAAAATCATGTTGACCGGTGTCTTAGAAGTTTTTATTTTTTGTATTTGAAATGACAAACAAATTAAAGTGTGTAAAAAGACAAGTGTTCCAATATTTTTGGAGGGCACTGTAACTTACTTACCAATGCCAAAAAGGATGGACCACAAATGTACCAGATGAAAATTGGCAAGGAGGTAAATGGAATTGAAGGCCATAAGAGAGAAGCAGAGGATGACACTTATCCATTCTTGACATCTTTTGCCTTCAAAAAAAAACAACAACAAAAAAAACATTGGCATGCATGAGAAACTGTTTGTGCGGTACACGTCACCACTGACTAATGAATGTACCAAGTGATTCAGAAATATGATTTTCTGAAAAGGTTGTCAGTTCTGAAGTGAATCCAGTTCACAGTACATGAACCTGTCAGCATAAGTATGACTTTGCTAATGGGACAAAAAAAAAAAAAAGTCAGGTAACATTCCTCTGTACTTTACTCATAATGCCTTTTCTGAGCTACTTGACCTGAAATTCCTGTCCACTATACAAACTTAATGCATATCCTTTGGCAAGAACAAAAATTATGCTCGTCATCTCTGTCAAACCTTACTAACATTCAGATTGTTCCCAAAGCCTTGCTGCATAGATACGTATATGTATAATGAGCAAAAGGCTGTTCACTTTCTGTGTTCAACTTCAGACGGTCATTTTAAATTTGTACCAAAAGAGACAAATCTTAAATGGTGAAAGGAAAGAATAAGGTTAAGTCAGACTTGAATACATTAATGTTTGGACGCTGATAACAGGTATTATGATTATTATTGTAGCCGACAAGCCATCTATCAGAGAATTTAGGCACTGAAACCAAATAATGAGGCCAAAGTGCAGCTTTACCTTAACGCAGCATTGAAAGGCCACAAAAGCCCATCAGCAAATCAGACCAGACCTGAACCACATCCGATCCAACAGACCCAGATAAGAGTACCAGCCAAGTGTTCTGACAGGCTTTGTTGCGAAATGATGCAAAGTGACTATTAGTTTGTTATTTTTTTAACTAAGAATAACAACAACAACAATAATTTGGGAACCCAAAATTCACTGTTAAATTTCAATCAGGTTCATTCTTATTAAATTCATATTTAGTCCCTTGTCCTTCTGTTTCATTCCATTTTATGTCTCATTATTAACAGATTCTCTCCATAACAAAACTATGAATCATTATTAATATTCTCAAAATGTCAGTCACCTGTGTTTATCCCTATATATGTAAAGAAATGTGTAAATATTATGCCAGTAGTTTTCTTGTGTTCAGTTGAAGACAGATGTTTGAGCAATCGTATTGGAAACTTACGACTTTCAGATCAGAGACTGATTAATACTAACTTTATTTGCTACGTATCAAAAATACAGAGGAGGTGCCCCTTTTTATTGTGCGCTCATAGAAGGTGCTTTGAATGTCAATAATATTAACAATAATACTAATTGCATATTTTGATACCCCATGGGACAAGATATTAATAATATTTTATATTAATTACATTTAATTTTGGTGTGCCACATGAGGCCACCCAATAATAAAAATATTACTTAAATTCCTTACATTTTATGAAGGGACATAAATATATTTAATGTTCGCTACATTTAATGGTGCTCCAGTGTGAGGCATATTAACTGTTAATACTATTAATTATATTTAATTTTGCTACACTGAAGGGGTCAGAAAATGGCTGTACACCGATGCTCCCCAGCCAACCTGATGGAGCTTGAGAGGTGCTGCAAAGAGGAATGGACAAAACTGCTCAAAGATAGGTGTGTGCTAAGCTAGTGGTATCATATTCAAGATCTGAGGCTGTAATTGCTGCCAAAGGTGCATCAACAAAGAACTGAGCAAAGACTGTGAATAGTGTTATATATGTGATTTCTTAGTTTTTATTTTTAATAAATTTGCAAATATTTCAAAAAAAATTTTTTTTTCATGTTGTCATTATGGGGTGTTGTGAGTAGAATTTTGAGGGGGGAAAATGAATTTACTCCATTTTGGAATAAGTCTGCAACACAACAAAATGTGGAAAAAGGTAAGCGCTGTGAGTCCTTTCCGGATACACTGTAAAAACAGAGATCAGCAATACACTCACTATGACGGCTTTTGTGTGTGTATATATATATATATAAGCAGCATTAAACGCACAAATGTGTTGATGTAATGACAAAGTAGCCACGTGAATCTCATCACTGACAACGATTCGATACACTGCCAGCGATACGATACATGATGATATGATTTGATACGATTTACCCCATTCCTGATTTGATATGTTTTTGATGCCGATTCAATTCCTCATGAGATACAATGTCATTTGGTGCGATACAATGCAATTCAACACGATGAAATTATACCAAATTTTAAATAGAAAATAAGAAGCTGCAATTCAGTATGGTACTATAGTATTCTTCTTCTTCTGATTCTACTAGATGCAGAGAATTAGTTTTATTCCTTATAAGCAGCAAATTTACCAGATTCAACATTAAGAAACAAGAACTGGTTCCCTCATATTTGGAACCTGTTTGATCACACTGTTACAGTAAACAGTAAAACATCACTCTCAAGGAGTGATTTAAAGTGAGTCACTCATTGACAGAGGACCACCTTGGCAACAGTAATTTGAGATAATTTCTTACCAGTTTTGCCAAGTTAGGGAGCACAGCGGCAGCCACAGCATTCTTTTCAAATGACCTGCGTCTTGTCAAGTTTCCCATCTTTTTAAAAAACAGCCAAAATAATTCCAAATGCCTGATTTAAATGTTTTAGGTGCATCAAAAATCTCCTACAACTGCTTGCGCTGTTGTCGCAGGCCTCAATTTCGAAATAGATTTGTTGCGGTAGAAATATGCTTTCAGGCTTCCGTCCATGGTGCATTCAATGTGCGTCGGACAAAAAAAACAACACACACACACACAAAAAAAGGATGCAATCACGTAGCGACTGATCCATCATGATTACATCCATCAACTGAATCAATGCACACTGAATGAATCGATACACTCACATCGTGCATGTTTGTATCTAGATACTGATTCCTACTGATTAATCTCCACAACCCTAATATAAAGTATCGGAGAGCCAATAAGCTCTAGAAACAGCTCAAAGATGATCAATGGAAACACGATGTACGTGAGCTCAATTTTGAGCTTCATGGCAAAGGGTGTGAATACTTGTGTACATGTGATTACTTAGATTTTTTAAATAAAGTTACAAAAATGTAAAAAAAACAAACTTTTTTCCCATTTTCATTATGGGGTATTGTGTGTAGAATTTTGAGGAAAAAAATTTATTTCATCCATTGTGGAATAAGGTTGTAACATAAAATGTGGAAAAAGTGAAGCGCTATGAATACTTTCCGGATGAACCGTATGGCATGTTTCCACTGCATGGCACCTCCTCAACTCAATTCCACCTGCCTTTTTAGTAGCCAAAGCCAGTTTCTGGTTCTGTTTTTTTGGTATCACCTCTGCTGCAGTTCCAAACGAACTGAGGCGATAACCACCAGCAGGCAATGTGAAAACGCTGCAAATTAGTGATTGCTCTGAGAAAATGGTCACTGTCACTGCGTCAAAAAAGTTATCCGGAACAAACTCAGTTTTTAAAATATTGTTGGGCAAGTAGTGCTGCTTGTACTGTACTTTAGCAAAAAAGCTAAAATATTCACTGGTTAGTGTGTGCTGCGTTCTTCCTTTGTGTGTCGTGTTGAAGATGACAAGGTAGTTTCACACGGCATCGTTATGACAAGTCAGAGGTACTACGATGGAAGCACCTGGTACCAAATGCAAGTAGAGTTAAGGAGAGCTGAGTTCTGCTCTTACAATGTAGTGCAGGGGCGCCAACCTTTTCTGTTAGTTGCCCCGTTAATCAATAGGAATGTCTGGGCCCATGTTGTCAAAGCTTCATTATTTTACAGTTCACTGCTCAAATGTTTCATGTCCAGGTTTGTTTTGATGCCTCGTTATTTAATTTCTAACAGCTGTTAATGTTCTAAAAGGTCATGCCATCATTGCAGTTGACTGTTCTGAGTCGAACCAGTGGATTCTGCCAACATCAGTCTGAAACAAGATCTACTTTTAAAGTTGAGACTGTGTCGCAGGGGTATTCAACTTGTTCCAGAAAGGGCCGAGTGGGTGCACGTTTTCTTTGCAACCACCCACTCCACCAGGTGAATTCACTGATTAATTCATTCCATCTGCTCAAAGTGATGTTAATCAGTGAAATCACCTGGTGGAGTGGGTGGATGCAAAGAAAACCTGCACCCACTCAGTCCTTTCTGGAACAAGTTGAACACCCCTGCTGTATCAAGATCTACCAAGCCATATTGAAAGCCATAACGTAGCCACAATTTATTGTGCACCAATATAATAACACAATTTTCTGGCACACAGATAAAGTCTGAACATTAATAATACCGTCTTGGACGTGTTAGGCACGCAGAGGTGATTTAGCCAGGAAGTTTGCATTGTAGCTGTTGTGGGTCGCCTTGAAATGCCGCTGCCAATTCCCTTTCTTTGGTAAAGCCACATCAGCATTGCAGATAACACAAATGGATTTGGCATTTGAATAAACGAAAAAATAATCCTCCTCCCATTCTGAACAAAAATGATCAGTTTTCGATTTTCTTTAGCTCCCGCCATTGTAGCATGCCCTCGTGCTCTACTGTATCTCCTCGCACCCTTTCAACCCTGAGCAGACAGAAAGAACCATGTGAGATTTTTTTTTTTCCCCTCTTCATGCAATCCACTGGAACTCAGCCTGCAATTGACTGGTTGCCCACGACTGACTAGTTGGGCACGCTGGAAGTAGTTGGAAAAGCGTCATTAGTGGCCTCCAGGACACTGTGATTTGCAACAAGGCTTCACAACCAACATAAGGCAGTCCAGCTTTATTTTATAGGCCACTGATATTGTAATGTGGTATGTATGTGGTACATACGCAAACAGTGAATTGCTATTAGTACAGCACCCAATGTTATTTAAAACTACCCAAGGTCACATTTCATGGACAATCCTAACAATACATTTTTAGATTTAAGTTCATCAGCTGCCTCCTGTTAGCTTTGACACCACAATGTCCTTCTTTATGTCATGATAATCACAGCGGTTTGTCATTGGATGTCGTAGGAATTGGCTGAATACTTCCTACAGCATACAGTAAGAAATCACTGATCACCACAAAATACAGAGCGACATTGTGGCATTGAAGCTGTACAGGAGGCAACTGATGAATTTCAAACACAAAACATAGGATTAGGGTTGTGCACTAACTGTGACTTGGATAGTTTAAATGACAATGGGTGCCCTGATAACAATTGGTGATTTGCGTACAATAACATATCAACAGGGGCAGCATGGTGGCTTAGTGGTTAGCACTGTTGCCTCACAGCGAGAAGGTTGTGGGTTCAATTCCTGTGGTCTTTCTGTGTGGAGTTTGCATGTTATCCCCGTGTTTGCGTGGGTTTCCTCTGGGTGCTCCGGTTTCCTCCCACTTCCAAAGACACGCAGGTTAGGTGGATTGGAATCTTTAAATTGTCCATAGGTGTGTGTGTGTCTGTGTTTGTTTGTGGCCCTGCGACAGACTGGCGTCCTGTCCTGGGTGTACCCCGCCTCGCGCTCTATGGCTGCTGGGATAGGCTCCAGCCCTCCGCGACCCTTAATTGGACTAAGCGGTAGAAGGTGAATGAATGAACATATCAACAGCTACTTTGCTTTTTTTTTTTTTTTGGGTCACTGTGCATTGTGCCAACATGATAGAGGTGGGTGGATTTATCCTAATACTGATACCAACGCTGGTATTGATATTGAACGATCCTCGTGTAAAAAGATCGATACTACAAAAATGTTGATTGTGATAAAGTATTCTGTTGTCATGTACAATGTCTGGTGAAATTCTATTCTAGGTCTTTTGGATCCTTTGGATCTATGCAGTTTAAATATGAAAAAGTATCTATCTGTGATACTGGGCCTGTATTTACTTGGTATCGGATCAATACCAAAATTCCCGGTATCACCCACCTCTACAACATGACCCAAAACAGGAGCGGCGGCACTGGTCCCCACCTGTACCTATCAAAACCTAACATTTCAGAGCTCATGCAGTACTTTTTCTATGTTACTTGCTTAGTTAATCAGGGCCCATGTTGTCAAAGCTTCATTATTTTACAGTTCACTGCTCAAATGTTTCATGTCCAGGTTTGTTTTGATGCCTCGTTATTTAATTTCTAACAGCTGTTAATGTTCTAAAAGGTCACGCCATCATCACAGTTGACCGTTCCGAGTCGAACCAGTGGATTCCGCTAACATCAGTCTGAAAACGTCAAAACAGTCAGCAAAAGACAAAACCAGCCATTCTCACATGATTGTGTAATCACAGAGTGGGACAGAAAAACATGCCGGAAGAGCAGTCAGTAAGCTCTGGAACAAGGACCAGTGTCGCTCAGCGTGATTTGTTTTGAGTAGTTTGGGTAAACTACACAACCATGATGCCACAGACGGACCAACGACCCGCTCAGCGGTTCGACTCACCTGGCGAGTATAAACTGGCCAGTTCTCGGGCGCCGGCGTGTTGTGGGCCACACCTGACCGCGCTCCGACCCGGTCCCTGTGGCGCTGGGCTCGGTGTTTCTACTTCACAGCCGTCCTCAGTCACCATTCTCGCCATTTCTCCGCCGTTGAGCCCAGCCCCTAATCTCTCTGCTGCTCAGTGGTGATGCTGCGTCCGATACCGCAGCTTCGAAGCATGTGTCGAGCTCCACTTCCACTGAAGCTCTGGCGTACCGACACTTTGGTTCATCAACTACGTGATAGAAGGCAGGTTGTCCGTCTTTAAACGGACGAGTTTTGTTTTGTTAAGTTTGTCAGATTTTTGTGAGTTTTTGAAGGTACATTGTCGTATGTTGCTGGTGGTTTATATTGAAATACTCCTTCAGATACCACAAGAAGTCTTCAAATGGTTGAAGATGTGGGTTCTCCTGGGTTTTAATCAGGAACACTCACTCGTTACCAAAGCACTTTATGTTGCTTATTGTTGTAGCCTAGTCAAATTAAACATGGCAATAACTACATCCAGTATTGTTTGAGGAGCACTCAACCATGGAAAGGTAAAGCACTTCTCAGTAACACAAAGTCCAATATGCCAAGAAAAAAAATAATAATTTAAACAGAAAGTAGATCACTGTGAGCAACATCTTTTAAAAAAATAAAATCAGAAATAACTTGTTATATACATATGTGTATACATACATGAGTATATGTGTATCCACATGTGACCGCAGGACCTTTGTGGCTGGGACGGCGGTGGGATCGAACCCCAATCAGCTCGCACTAAAGACCATTCCTCTACCAGGTCAGCCAAAGGGGAATTCCCTGTTACAACCAAGCTAGCGGGAACATCTTTTCAATCAGGACCCGGGACCTTCATCCCGCTACATATCTCCCCACCATTTTTGACTATGTCCCAAAGTCACAGGTGCATTTAAGCATGTTCTGTGACTACCCACATCCAGTTCATGACGCCAGATTGTGACTGCAGGACCTTTGTGGCCGGGACGGCGGTGGGATCGAACCCCAATCAGCTCGCACTAAAGACCATTCCTCTACCAGGTCAGCCAAAGGGGAATTCCCCGTTACAACCAAGCTAGCGGGAACATCTTTTCAATCAGGACCCGGGACCTTCATCCCGCTACATATCTCCCCACCATTTTTGACTATGTCCCAAAGTCACAGGTGCATTTAAGCATGTTCTGTGACTACCCACATCCAGTTCATGACGCCAGATTGTGACTGCAGGACCTTTGTGGCCGGGACGGCGGTGGGATCGAACCCCAATCAGCTCGCACTAAAGACCATTCCTCTACCAGGTCAGCCAAAGGGGAATTCCCCGTTACAACCAAGCTAGCGGGAACATCTTTTCAATCAGGACCCGGGACCTTCATCCCGCTACATATCTCCCCACCATTTTTGACTTTGTCCCAAAGTCACAGGTGCATTTAAGCATGTTCTGTGACTACCCACATCCAGTTCATGACGCCAGATTGTGACTGCAGGACCTTTGTGGCCGGGACGGCGGTGGGATCGAACCCCAATCAGCTCGCACTAAAGACCATTCCTCTACCAGGTCAGCCAAAGGGGAATTCCCCGTTACAACCAAGCTAGCGGGAACGTCTTTTCAATCAGGACCCGGGACCTTCATCCCGCTACATATCTCCCCACCATTTTTGACTTTGTCCCAAAGTCACAGGTGCATTTAAGCATGTTCTGCTTACATCATACTGGGATTTTGGTTCATATTTTTCATTTCAACACATCGTTTCTTGGGGTGGGTGGTTCACCTAAGTACATGTAAAAAGACTGGAGCTGACAGTCATTAGCTCTGGCCACCATCTTGTCAAGGAACTGAATGAAGTTACACAATGCAAACAAAATGGTGTGTTTACACCACAAACGTTTGGGAGGTGTACAGACAGTCACCCAGTCAACTGGCTACTGAATCAGAATCATAATGCCACAGTCAGGGTGATAACAGAGACAACTGAAAGTTTAAAGCAACCATAGCGTTAAATGTTCAATTTCAATCCCTAAGAGACAGCACAGTTATCGAAATACTTAATGTTTAGTTACTAAAAGAGAACTGTATTTCAATCACAATAATCATTTGTCACTGAAAAACAAATGCATACACACCAAAGTCTGTAACAATTCCTTTCACAAGATGGCGAATGAAAATGGTTTGGCAATATGTTCTGCATAATATTGGAAGGTGGACCTAATTGGGTTTGTGCATCCAAAAGGTGTCCACCACTTTCTGAACGGCGCTCATGAGGCTCCAGGTTGATGTCTCAGCTGCCGAGCAACCTTGCAAATCACTTTTCTCTTAAATTGTTTATGGTTAATTTTAGGGTAAGGGTTAGGATTTAATCTCTCTAACAAGCAGAAAAATTCTCAAAATTTGAACAATACTTCCAATATGACTTTACCTTTGCAAATTCACGCAACCACCAGACTCATGTAACATCATGAGAAGGGTTTGGTTGCAGAAGGTGGAGCGCCACTCTACACTGGAAGCCCTAATCCATATTATCACTAAAAAAAACAAACTGGCTCTGAGTGCATGGCACCAGTCGTGTGTTATTGTCACCTTTCTCCATTAGACCACTCAGACCTGCTGGAAGAGCTTTGCACTTCTGGAAGTCATACATATGCTGGGAATTTCAATGTGGGGCTTACATGAACTTCTGGAAGTGGGCCAGTTCTGTTCAAACATTGGTCCTTTGCTGGAATCACATTTTATTAGCAAATTGGCTTTTGACCATGTTGTGCAGACACAGAAGAATATTTTTTAAAAAGTGAAACAAGCTTTAAAAGATAAACATGTTTTTTTTTCCACAAAAGTTGAATATTAATATAAATAAATATAAATGATTCTCATCAGAAACGAACTCAAAGTTTTCTGCAGTACAGTATTTCGACCAGTAGATGGCCCGAACGAAGACTTGAAACTTTGACCATGAACCCTATTTTTAACACATTTGGCACACACAAAAAAAAGTCTGACGCTTCAATAAAGCCTCCTCTCTCTCAGGGAGCCAATGACATTGTCACTTTCTCAGACCACAAATAGCGTAACATTTTTCAGCCAATGATGTGCGAGTTCATGTACTCAACAACCAATCGACGGACGGGAAAAGGCAACACGTATTTCCTGACCTCACCCATCCGCTCTCGACCATTTCCTGGATGTCCAGTAGATGGCGATCTAGCAAAGGTGACCTTATCTGTCAAATTATGTGAAGCTACTGGTCTGTTAAAAAAAAAAAATTAAAACATGCCTACCCTCTTATACAATGTTGACTTACGTAAACAGTGTGTGTCTGTGAAGAATTGCAAATGAACTGACTGATAATTTAAAAATTTTAGACTTATTTTATTTAAAATATGGATTTTTTCTAAGATGACAGAAATGATTTTAAAAAAATCTAGCACATTCATTGAATGAATCAAACTAAGTATTCTTAAGCACATTTATTAATTCCCATCATTCACAGATAAAATGTGATTATGTAGACAATTTATGATTCTGGTGGTTGGAAAATTAAAGAGAGAGAAAGAGAGAATGTCAGTTTATACACAGGGACTAAAACTTGATATAATGAATGAATAATTTCACTCAGTAACTTTTGATTAATTGTGCATTATGTGTGTGTGTGTGTGTGTGTGTGTGTGTGTGTGTGTGTGTGTGTGTGTGTGTGTGTGTGTGTGTGTGTGTGTGTGTGTGTGTGTGTGTGTGTGTGTGTGTGTCCATGGATGGGATTTGGAGAGATTGCGTGCGTATACATCAGCAAGAGATAAAAAGACGTCTTATGGAACTCGGGTTTGAGTTTATCAGAAGGCGTGTTGAAGTCTGTAGCCAGCATTTCTTATCGTTTGTCCTGTTTTTTTTTTGTTTGTTTGTTTGTTTTTTTAAACAGCTGCTTTCTCTGGCCCACCCTGGCCTACTTTTCTGCTGCGAAGGCATCAAAGGTCATTTCAGGCCATCTTTAATCAATGCACATTTTTCGGATCACCACAAGGGGGCAGTCAGTAGTCATAAGATTTAAAACAGTTTTTGCACAAATTGGAGAACCTTCAGATCATAAAATAGCAAAATATGACCCCTGTGTGGATTTTTTCCATTAGTCAAGCTGCCGAGATTTGCCTTTAGGGGGCGTCGTCAAATGCACTATCAGTAAAAAGACATCTCACTGCGTTTTATTACACGTTTATATGACATCTTTTATTAAAAGATTATTATAGCTAATATTTGACACAAGGTTTCCTAAAAATGGAAGGTTGTCCTTACTGAGGTTTGTGTCTTCACACCTCTCTCAACTTTAGAAAAGTTACAACATATACCTTGTAAAATGCAGTGAGGAGGAACTCAGATAAATACGCATGTTCATCCCCAGGTTCTGAACACAATAAGTCAAAAATCGTAAAGGCTAGAAACTTGTATGTCTCCAAATTTAAAGGGCATATAATGAAAATAAACTGATTAAAATTTGCTGAACATTGATGTTCCTGATCAATTATAAAAACGTTGGTTTTACTAATGTAATAAGCGGCAGGGGTGGTGGTGAAGTGGTTAGTGCACTTGGTTTCGGTGCGGCAGGTTCCCGGTTCAAATCCCACCCCGGCCACATTTCTCCATGTTAAGTGGAGTTGCGTCAGGAAGGGCATCCGGCGTAAAACCTGTGCCAATTCAACATGCAGATCTACCTCAGATTTGCTGTGGCGACCCCGAGTACAAACAAGGGAGCAGCCGAAGGGTCTTTCTTACTTTTACTACTAATGTAATAAGCCATATACCAGTCTGCCACCTGCTGGACATATCTGGGATTGTTGCACAGAATAACCTTTGCATCACATCCATGATGGAAATTCGGAACAGCTGTAGCTACAAGTAGCTATGATGAAATGAGCTTGTTCATCACTTTCTTTCATTTTCAAAGCTGAGCTTTGGTGGTCACAAAGGCCACTGCTGTTTTTCTTTGATCATGGCCCTGGCTGTTAACTCGGATCTCTCGTTTCTCTGATATTTGAATCTGTTAACTGATCATTGTTCCTGATCACTACTCTTTGATCCAGATTATTGAACTTTGACCCCTAATCCTGATATTTGATGTCTAATGACAGATCTTTGATCATTAGCACTAAATTTTGGTTCAAACCACTTATCTTTATGAATGAATTTATTCAGCACACACAGACCAAAAAATAACAAAATAAACTCACAAAGAAAACAATCCAACAATGCACTCGTGCCCGAAAGGGTGTAGGCAGAAGCAAAAGATTATACCCCCCCCCCCCCCCCCACACACACACACACACCTTAACCAAAAAAGTACAAATGTATACATAAGTATATAAATATAAACATATGATAACTAATACAAAATATAAATTAATCACTGAACTAAAATTTCAAAACAAACATGCAAACAGCAGTGCACTGTGCATAAAAAAACAAAACAAAATCAATAAACCTAATTCGTCACACCATAAGTAATTAGATGATTTTGTAGAGCCTTTTAAAGCCAACCAAGTGATTTTACGTTATCTGGGCACAAATTCCAAATATTAACACCTTTAACCGAAACAATAACTTTTTACAGTAGCTCAAATCTTTGATTGTTGAAATAATAATGTTCCTCGCAAATTATAACTGGAGTCCCTCATTTTGAACAGGTCCCGGACATGTTGTGGTAAAAGTTTATTTTTTACTTGAAACATAATTTGTATTATGCTATAATCAATCAGGTCCCAAAATTGTAAAATGTGTAAACAGATAAACAATGGATTTGTTGGCCCACAATATGGTTTATTATTTATAATTCTTATGACTTTCTTTTGTAGTAAAAATACAGGATTTGTATTAGTTTTGTAGGTGGTTCCCCAAACTTCAATACAATACATCATGTACGGAACAAGTAATGAATGATATAAGGTAAGTAATGAGTGTTGGGGAGGAAGTCGTGCTTTAAACAAAATGGCAATGGCTTTTGACATTTTGATTTAACATAATTTATGTTTTCCAACTCAATTTATCGTCAGTGAAAACCCCAAGAAATTTAGTTTAATTTACAAGTTCAATTTCAATATCGTGTACTAGTAAATTTCTACTTAAATTCCTGGGTTTATTTCCAGATATGATGCACTTTGTTTTACCAAAATGAAGCAATAATTTATTTAAATCAAACCATTCATTGAACTTCTGTAGGTCCCTTTCCATCATGTCCAGAACCTTTCCCAAATGATCCCCACTACAAAACACAGTCGTGTCATCAGCAAATAAAATGCAACTCTCAAACTTAGAAACCAAACATATGTCATTAATACACTATAAGCACTCAGAGAGTGCAAACCTCCGCCAAGGCCATGGGGTCACTGACGCCATAACATTACACGCCGTGGACTCATTGAACCTAAAAAAGTCTAACAATGATGTTTGCTCAGTAGTAAAAAAAAGTTTCATCTGCTGTGACTGGATAGCATGTATCCTTAGCGCTTGGCATCACAGTTTATTGCAACTTGCACCTTTCCCAGAAGCTACTGTCATCTGAGCACTGATATTGATATTGCATGTGCTTATAGACAAAAACAAATAAGATACAAAATTCAATTTATTATTCAATTAAACTGCAAATATATGAATTTAACATTTATGAAACACTTCTCTAAACAAGGCCATAGGGTCACTGACCCTAAAGAGATTCCCTCCTTGTCACAGTGATCTATTCAACAATTCAGTGTTACAACCAAAACTATGATACATACACTTTTCTTTCCTTTATATTTGACATCCTTGACCATGAAAACATACCACTAGAACTTGGAATCACTTATGTTTATTTACTTTATTAGTTCAAAAGTTATTGTATAAAAACGGTTTTCTTCTGGATCTAGCTCCATAACATTTGAAGCTACATCAAATCTGATGACACCTTACTGAATCAGTACAGATTCAGCTACAATTTGGTGTTAGTTGTGCATCTCTAGCTTCATTTGTCACCTCACACTGACACATTTTCCATTTTCCCTATATTTTTGCATATTCTGGATCACCAGATCCGGAATCCGGATCCGATCATCACCAAACTTTGTTGTTTGATAGAACATTTGACTATGTTACACCCTAATTTTTTTCAAGCCTTTCTGCCTTGTTTTTGTGGAGTTAGAAACTAGAATGTCAAAATTCCCCCTATCCCGCAATGGTGAAGAATCCTTTAAAAAATTCCTGGATCTGGATCATGATCCGGATCACCACTAACATTTAATCACTTGTTCCTCTTGTCATTTCCAACCACTCCACAAAATTTCATCAAAATCCGTTCAAAACCTTTTGAGTTATCCTGCTGACAAACAGACAGACAAACGCGACCGAAAACATAACCTCCTTGGCGGAGGTAATAAAAGAACCAAAATAAAAAACGCCCAAGGACTGAGCCCTGGGGCACCCCACAAGTGCACTTCAAAAAGTCAGAATTTATATATATATATATATATATATATACACACACATACATATGTAGCAGCTGCGCTCTGCGTTGTGTTGTTATGACTCCGCCCATTCGCTCCCCTTGGGACGCGAACCCGCGAGCTCCGGCATGGGAGTCGGACTCTCTAACCAGAAGGCTAAAACCCAGGGCTCTGGCCTTGTGACCAGAGAATCCTTTTGAGTTGTTGGGAGTGAGGTTTGCTAACTACATCTGCACAGCGACACCTGCTGGCCTCCGTTACACATATCTTTGGACCATGGACCACTTCTCCACAAAGTATCATTAAAACTTGTTTATCTGGGGAGGTGATGGTTTAGTGATTAAGCGTTGAACTTCAGACCAGAGGATCCTCGGTTCAAATCCCAGCCTGACTGAAAAATCACTACGGGCCCTTGGGCAAGGTCCTTAATCCCCTAGTTGCTCCTGGTGTGTAGTGGACACCTTGCATGGCAGCAGCCTCATATTGGGGTGTACGTGAGGCATTTGATGTGTAAAGCGCTTTGAGCGTCTGATGCAGATGGAATAGCGCTATATAAATGCAGTTCATGAATTAATACATTTCAAGCAGTCAGCACTATATTTGTGCAGCTTTGCAATGACATAGAAAAACATCTCCACTAATGGTGTTATTACACTGTGTGATGTTTGACAGCTGGCAGTTTGTTCATTCATTCAGTGAAGAAAAGAAGCAAAAAAAAAAAAATCCACAAACTAAGTTGCTTATAATAATCATATCTGGCAACATCAATCATACACTTGACCAGGATTGAGTGGGTGTGTGTCACACAAACCACAATCTGGCTCTTGGGGCAATTCTCACTTCACACGCAGGACATCATATGGACTTCTGTGACATATGTCACAGAAGTCTAAAGCAAGCTGTTTCTGGTCCACACTTTGCTTATAGTCGGTGATTAAAAAAAAAATAGAATTGTGGGGACTTTTAAAATGAAACTCCAAAATTGTGTATAAAAGTCAGTCCACACAACTTTGGCACTCCTTTAAGGTTTGTGTGGTTATTCATTTAATTGTACCCCGGTCTAATTTTTAGCTGTTGAAGTTCTTTTCATAAATGAATGATCATAAATAAATGCGAAACATGTTGGGAAAGTGTAGTGACACGGACCCACAACAGGGGGCGTAAATGAACGGACAATGAAAGAGTCGAATATGAACACTTTAGTGTTGTGAATGAGCACAACCCAGAGGAATGTGAAATTTTGCAAACAGTCAATCACAAGGGTGACGTGTGGGCAGGCTCGAGGATAGAAGACGTCTGTCCTGAGAAGAACCGGAACCACACGATTTCCTCCGCCACCGAACCCGGAGAATACTGGAGCCGCCAAGTCCCGAGTCCCCAGGAGGCCACCGTCTCCGAATGTCGGATCTGGTACGGCTGGCAGGGAGCAGAGACAATAAGACATGGGTGTGTGCACACCCAGTAACAACAATGATGGAGAGTCCACCTCCACCTCTAACACACACTCGTGCAGCTCCTGTCTTAACACTTATCTGGTAGAGGTGTGAAGCGAAGCTGTCGCCGGTCACGCCAATCTCCAGATAAACACTCCGCAGGAAAACAGCTGCAAAAACGAGTTCACTAAAAGTCAGTACGGCACAGCTCAAGGCTGAGAATGTTACCTTAACAGGTCGACAATATCTCGGCAATGAGGTGGAGATGACGTCCGGGTTTTATGGAGTGAGATGATGAAGTGTAGATGGGTGACAGCTGTCAGGAGATAATGAGTGACAGCTGTCACCCCCGGCTGTGTCCGTGGCGGCAGCGCCCTCCCGTGCCTGAAGCCCGCACTTCAGGCAGGGCGCCCTCTGGTGGTGGGCCAGCAGTACCTCCTCTTCTGGCGGCCCACACAACAAAACACCAAAGTTTGCAAGTTTTTGACTCCCAAAGTCATTTTTAAATCTCACAAGTACCACACACTGTCTCTCCAAAGTTTGTTTCTTTCTTTTTTTTAACCATTTCCGACCAAAAAAAAAAAAAGTGTAACTGCGACAAGTCCTAATGAGAAGCACAGGTTGTCCGCCGGCTGTTCGTGCGTCACGCACCTGCGCCACTACACTACCCCGCCCATGTCTGGTTTGTGATAAAAACACCCCACGAGACAGGAAGACTTCTCAATTCCTCTCACAGTCCGTGATCACCGCAGACTGATCTCACTTGAGTGTTGCCATCTTTTACGCAGTGGGATTTAAACTCGCAAAGTGACAGCAGAACCAAAAAGGCATTCTGGGCGCCTGACCTCAGCCCTCCCCCACGATCCTGCAATCCGGCGGGTGTTAAGATCCATGGAAGTGGCCGGATTCTACGACGAGGGCAGCTTTGCTTTCCACGGTCGAGACAGCATTATCAGTCCCGTCAGCGGCGGCGGCGCACACTGGAAGCTCGGCGACTCGATGACGGAGCTGGGCATTGAGGACCGGGAGAGAGCCATCGACTTCAGCCTGTACTTGGACTCTGCGCTGCACTGCGCGCAACTGGCGGCGCCGCACCAGCAGCACCAAGCGGACGCCTTCTCCGACTTAACCGCGGACAGCAAGATCAAGAGAGTTGCAGCTTTGCAGAACTGCAAAAACTACACGTTGCTCAACGGGCTGGAGTCGAGTCAGTGCAACAACTTGAGGGACCCGAGGGAGCCGTACGCGCTGGGCTACAGCGAGCTGCAGGACACGCGTGTGGACAGTGTGCTCAGCCACGAACTGGCAGGGAGCCGCTACAGATCCGCAGACAGAGACGACAGCCAGGAGGACCCAAAGATGGACAACGGCTCCTCCGGCTTCGACATGAGGTACCTTCACTACCAGTCCCCTCCCAGCGGCAGCCTCGGAAACATCTCCACCGCGTCCTCGACTTGCTCCAGCCCGCCCGGCACACCTGCGCCCTCAGGTAAAAGCAGGTCGCCGTCGTACAACAGCGCCAAAATGTCCAGCGGCAAATCCAAGAAACGCCTGGACAAGGACAGCGAGGAGTACAGACTGAGGCGGGAGAGGAACAACCTGGCCGTGAGGAAGAGCAGAGATAAAGCCAAAATGCGCAACTTGGAGACGCAGCACAAAGTGCTGGAACTGACTGCGGAGAACGATCGTTTACAGAAGCGCGTGGAGCAGCTGTCCAGAGAGCTGGCCACTCTGCGCAACCTGCTCTCCGCCACCGGACAGTGTTAGAATCCCGAACTGGCCCCGAATCACTGCTGGACTTTTGAGGTTCCAGCTGTTGAAAACGGTACGAATGGACAGGTGACCGCACCGGTTTACAAAGATGCTCGGAATAGGACTGAAGTGGGTGCACGGATTGCGCAATCCTTCGCGATCCGCCACATGTCACCTTGCTTTATTCTCAGATGTCAATTTATTTGTGCGTGCGCGCGCGCGCGTGTGTGTGTGCATATGCAGTATTTCTGTGCAGGTTTTCTGTGAATTTCTAGAGTTTTCTCTATCTGGAGCAATGGTTGTCAAGGGAAGAGTTGTGCTGCAGTGAAATGATGCAACTCTTTGTAATAGTATTGGCAACGAATGAAATAAGTCTAATTATTTAATATTAAATGGTGAAATGCTTTAAATGTACTTGATATTTTATTGAATTAAAAAGATTTATACTTTGTTTAAACATTTTTTATTCGTTATTTCTTCTTTTCTGTCATTTCTCAGATGGTTTAGAGGCACAGACTTGCAGGACTGATTTGCTTTCTTCAGATCTTCAACAGTCTGAACATTCAACTTTATATTTGCAGATATAAAATTGGTGGAATAATGTGCCAACAAAATGCAGTTTATGCATCCAACAAAACACACAGATGCAGCGACATGCTGTGGAATTTTCCTTTTTTTAAATCAATACTCCTATTAAAAGATCAATATCTTTGCAATTTATTCTGGCAGCACAACAGACTACATATTATCTTTTTTACAGTGATATAAATTAAGAATGTTTGAATAACATCCACAAAAGGGGGCATTTTTGCATTTCAGTTAAAAACAGTGCAATGAATAAAGAAACATGGCTTCAATATCAGAATGTGCCCAAATAACAATTTTATTGTAGTTTCTCAATTAGAAAGGAAAAAATTTAAATCCAATCCTTTTTTTTATGGTGGATTAATAATTTGGTTAATCAAAATCACTTTGTTCATATGGGAGGAAAAGAAGCAAGAAATGTGCACACATGTTATCGGTGAACTCTTTAATACTTTTGTATTTTGAGCAAATCTGTGTCTCAATTGATTTGGACCAAAAATGTGATTTATAAGAGCTAAAATAAATAAATACTGAAAATGATACAGCTGACAGCAGCAGAAAACAAAGTGCATGCAGCACAAAATGTTTTATCTTTAGCACACAGCTTTGTCAATAGTGTGCAGGGTCCACTGGCCCACACAGGGGTTCAAGGTCGCACTGAGAATTAATCAGCAACCAGCCTCACACCACTTCAGGTCACACTCCAAACAGCAAGGACGTGGAAGCAGACCAGATAATCCCATCTTTAAAAAAAAAAAAGTGTGGGGTAGGGGAGACAATCTTCAGAAAAATGGAGAAGTAGAAGATGGGAGTGACGATGCAGATGTTGATAGATAAGTCGACAATCGGCTGCAGTTGAATTCACAAGGCCTCAGTCCACATTTCACTGTGTGTGTGTTTGTGTGTGCACTGCAGGAGACGTTATCTGTCACATGAGCAAGCAAAGCTCAGAGGAGATAAAGACAGGAGCATGAGACACATTGATCTGTAGGTGATCCATGACAGTTCAGGGTGGGGTCGGTTTAACAACTTCAGAGGTAAAAAGAAAAAAAAACGCCTCGTTTTTCCAGTACGGCCACATGTACTGGATGGTCACAGAATGGTCCTGCTACATTCTCTACATAAAGTAGTGTTATGCTGCTTTGTGAGAGCTGACATTTTAAATACACTGGATTTCTCAACATTTCCAGTGATGAACAGTTTAGCTTTAAGCTGTTGTGCAATATCCTCCCTCTCCAACGCATCATCACTTGAAGAATGCTACACCCACAAGTCAATGAGACATTGTTCTTTGTGCATCACAACAATTTTAACTGCGGCTCAGCATTAAGTGCAGGGGTGGCTCTAGTTTTTACACATGGGGTGGCCTGAGTGTTGTATGCAACCCAACTGGGTTATGAAAAGTACATTAATCTATGGGTTCATGATGGGGAAACAAAAATGGGCTGTTTTTCGTAATGGGTATGAATTCATTTTGTGACGGGGGCACAAAATGTGGGGTGAACTGGGGGATCTGGAGGTGTCGTGGTTAGCGTTTCAGGAGGGTACACACTTACGCTATTGTTATGGTTAGAGTTAGGAGAAGGGGAAGATTATAAATAGCAAAATATAAAAACCGTGTCACGAAAAAAAAAGTGAGCCCGTGCTGGGTGTATGATGGTGTTGGGCGATTTTGAATCAGAGCAAACAGATACTATTTTCATGAGAGAGATCATGGTGTCACCCTCATCTGTTGGAGTTTTGGTTTGTTAGCAGGATTTCTCAAAAGGTGTTGTCTATTCGGCTGCTCCCGTTTTTGTTCGAGGTCGCCACAGTGGATAGATCCGCATTGGCACTTGGCACAACTTTACGCCGGATGCCCTTCCTGACGCAACTCCAGTGTCACCTGGAGAAACACACACAACAGCTGGTGTTCCAAAGAGGTCTCCCATCCAAGTACTAACCAGATGCCGCACTGCTTAGCTTCTGAGATCTGACGGGATCAGGCTAACACAGAGCAGACCGGCTGCTAGGATTTCTCAAAATAGACTTTTTTTTTTTTTTTTTTTTTGTAAAATGTGTGGGGGAGGGGGGCAGATGGTGACACAGCAGTAGAAGTTTCAATATTTGATATAACATTGTAGAAAGGAAATGTTGTATACCTTGAACCTTGAAAACATGCACATGCCCAGTAATAGGAATTATCATAGGTGTCTTAATGAGTTGTCACACAAGTAAAATGGGCAGGGCTTAACCTTGTGACATAGTGACTTATTATTATTATTATTATTATTATTATTATTATTATGGAGTCACCGTGGGTCAAATCACTATTCATACAGTACTGTATAAATTATTTAATCCCCTAGAGGTTCTGTATACGTATGTGTGTGTGTGTGTGTGTGTGTGTGTGTGTGTGTGTGTGTGTTTAGTGTTTTTCTAAAAAACTAAGTTACAAATTTGTAAAGTATTTACCAAAAAAAAAAAACATTTTTTTTTTATTCACAAAAGCAGGATTTTTTTTAAAGTAAGAATCCATTTCAGATGAACAAAAATGCAATTATAAGTTTACAGCAAAATGAATTACTCCACAGAGACAATAGAGGATAACGATACATCAATAAAGAATTAACTTAATGCTCAGATTAGTTAAATGGAGTTCGGTTTTAACAGTAACACACAAGCTATTTATTTTGTTGAGTGTTTATTTCTTCATACTCTATCATAAATTGATATTCAGAATATTTCCATTATTTCTGACAGCTAATTTGGCGTACACATTGTCTTTGTAAATTCTAATGTCACAGCTATGTCAGTGTGCCTTGACATCAATGGGCAAACTTTAACTCCAAATAATATCATTTAAATTAAAGATTACTTCACTTACTATTACTTTATTTCAAGTAAACCTGACACATTAAAATATTAAAGTAAAGAAAAGCATTTGGCTCAGTTGGATTGACCATGAGAACAACTTGAACAGAATTAAGTCTTTAAATTGGAACCACCAAGACACCAATTTCAAATGAACAAACCTTTTAAGGTTTACTAGAACAAACAAAAACTCTTTAATGAATTAACAGTACAGAAATAGTGGCATAGTAGAGACTAATCCTGACTATGCCTCATGAGACCCCCTGCAGACCCATGCATAACTCTGGGTTCCTGTACCATGAAGTGGATGAGAGTTTAAGACTTCTCTTGGACGGGAAGCTAGTCCATCACAGGTCATCATCTTACCAACATCATCTACAGCAGAAGCAAATGACAACATGTCAGTGTCTGTCTCAAAGGCACAGGCAGGTCGTCTGAAGTCATCATACCTTTAACTGAGCCCTGGTCTTTAGGTTGTCAGTTCAACTCCTATGCCTCTGAGCTAACAAGTATAAAAGCACTCTAAGTCCTATATACTGTAGGCCCTAATGATGCCTATAGATTATCCTATACCAATACTCCAAGCCCCTCATAGGCTGGTACTTATTTACAGCTGGATGGACTTCTGGGACAATGCAGGTGAAGTGTGCAAGAACACTGACATGGAGCCTGGTGTACAAACCTGGAATTCCGTCTATATTGATAGTCCAACTCATCCAGTATCCCATTACAACTTCTACTACCACAACCACAATTTCTTCTGTTGGGTTTATTGGCAGATGGTAGACGTCTAGGTGCATTACTGTCACCAGGTAAATATGGTTGAACGTCTGACATTATAACACTGAAGTGGGGGCTGGTTATAAAGTCACACTATAGCTCAAATACCCAATGAAGACTTTGCTGATTGCTGGACAATACAATCATCTTCAAACAGAAGCACATGTTGACTTTCTTCCCGTCACTGTTCATTTTAAATCTTTTCACTTCTTACAACTCTTCTGGGCTTGTAATGGGAGGAATCCCATACAAATTGGGAGCTTAAGTAGAGTTTTCATGGACGGTCGTATGAGGCTGTGTTTGAAGGTGGGATGTACAAAGTGGTGTACTTACTGTTACATAGTTTTAACAGACAAAGTGTACATTTGTTAAGACCAGCTGCCATTGAGATACAACAAGACTTCCAAATACAATTATTTTAAGAAAAAGATTGACATTCATCCACCATAGTCATACACAGAGAGATATAGGAAGGAATAAACACTGTCACTGTACATGAAGTACAAACATGATGTGAATACAATACTTATTGATAATGTCAGTCAGGGACACTTAGGTTTGTTGTGAAATGTGTGGATATTTGAGCCACATGTGAGCCAGTGACTTACGTTCTAAGATTTGAGGTATAAATAATATAAATTTTGATCCAATACAAACATTCAAAAGCCACTTGGCACAAATTAAAGATATTTGATCGACATGTAAAATTGATAATAAACACTTTTTATGTAAGTTGGGTCTATGTTTTGATTGATATGTTACATTATATTATTTGAATGTAGTATTTCATATCGTTTTCAAAAATCTGTTTTATTATCAATTATATGAAAATAAAAGGATTCCTGTTAAACAGGTTATTGGAAGAGATTCAGACAAAATTATGCGAACATTTATAATATGTAAAACAGCAAATCCTCAGTACCCGCAATGTCCCGAACACAGTTTATTTAAACTTGAACTCACAGCAAATAGATTTTATTCAGCTTATGTACTGACTGAAACTTTGTAGAAATTGTGGGAAATTCGTCATTTTTAGCAAAAAACACATTTTAGCTGTCTCCTCAGTGTTGACAAGTTAAACTCAATCGCAAGGAACACTTACAGCATGCCTTTCACAGTAAACGCATTTGATGGGATGCTGGCATTGAACATTTTATTGTGAAATGGTGTGAGCAACATGAACTATCTGATGTTGTTTAACTTTGGTACCAGTAACATCAGCGAGCCAACACTTGATATTATTTGCAAACAAACGTGAAAAGAACATGTTTAACTGACTGCTATTCTCAAAAGTCATTGTCCTGCAGTCTGTTTTCTCACGTTACCCTGACACTGAGGTTGCAGTTCTTGGTCAGAGTTAGCTTATAGTTATGAGACGCCACAGAGGGCGCCATCTTGGAAGTACTAATGTTACGATGTTAAAAGAACAATTTAATGTCAGAATAAAGGTTTTGAAAATTAATCCCCAAAATTTTCATGTGCCAAACACAAGCCATATCCGAAAGCTGAGGACACTCTGACAAACAGTGAGAGAGACATGCGCGCTGCATACCCACACACAGATGTTTCTTGCTTTATAGACAGATGACAGTCTACACACTGCACACTTATTGCTATGATTTTAAGCTGTAGAACTTTATTTATCTGTAGAATGCTTTACATGTTCCACTGCCAATGTGGTTGTTGAAAACTCAATGAAAAGGGTTCTGGAGATGATCTAGAGAAGCTTGAATCTTTGACTGGACTGGGTTGCTTGACACGAGCACATTTCGCTTCAAATCGCAGAAGCTTCCTCAGCTAAAATTCTTGCTCTGGTAGTTGGATTTCTGTCTGACTCTTGTCAAGAAGAACAAACAGAAGCCACAAAAGCTGGAGTTTTAAACCTAACTAGACGCTTCCTACCGAGAGGCAGACTGCTATTGGTTAGTGACTAAACAATTGCTTTAATTAGCACCTATTGTGCTCTAGTTAGCACCCTCCTAATGACAGGGTAGCTGTCCCTCCTAACGATGGGACTGACACCTCTCCTGATGGCGTGAATGACTCATTACCATGAACAAAAGACTGAAACGGCTTTGATCTGAGTACCCCATTGTAAACAGGGGACAAAGCGTGTCTCCGACCCCCTCCCCAGTTAAGGCTGGGTTTCAACTGTTTCACATAGAATGCCTCTTTCACCCCTCTCTCAAACCATTTCTTCTCTCTGGCTAAGATTTTAACTTCCTTGTCCTCAAACGTGTGGTTAGTGTCTTTAAGGTGGAGATGAAATGCAGACTGAGGTCTACTGGCGCCCTCTCTGCAGTGCTGGTATAGCCTTTTGTGTAAAGGTTGCTTAGTCTCACCTATGTAGTGTTTGTTTCAGTTTTCCTGACATCTGATAGAATAGACTACATTGCTCTGTTTGTAACTAGGGATCCTGTCCTTAGGGTGAACTAATTTCTGTCTCAAGGTGTTAACAGGTAAAGTGGGTTTTTGTGCTGTCTGAAGATCCTCTGTAGTTTTTCCCCTATTCCTGCTAAATAAAGGAGAGACACTCCTCTTCTTCTTGTCTCCGTCTCCTGTCTATCTGGTCTCTTTGTTCTCTTTGTTCATTGTTTGGTTACGTTTAAAACTCCAGCTTTTGTGGCTTCTGTTTGTTCTTCTCGACAAGAGTCAGACAGAAGTCCGACTACCAGAGCAAGAATTTTAGCTGAGGAAGCTTCTGCGATTTGAAGCGAAACGTCCTCGCATCAAGCAACCCAGTCCAGTCGAAGATTCAAGCTTCTCTACTATGGAAACCACCTGGACAACTGAGAGCCTACACAGAAACTTTACTCAATAGTGTGAGAGAAAGACTACAGAGTACAGAATTATGCTCATTATTATCAGATGTAATCAGGACATTTAGGTGGAGAGGAATGATGTTATGCTGGTGGACAGTTTGCAGACTGAGTGATAGTTTTGATGTGTGCCATAATGTGCCATCAGGGATAACAGACTCTTAACCTGAGTGGGAGAAGGATGTGAAATTGTCAATAGTCACAGAGATACTTTCAGATTTGGCAAGAGGGTATTTAGTACCTAAGAGGAGAACTTCAGTTTGTATCACTATTGAGTTTTAGAAAGTTTTAAGAAAATAAGATTTCAATTGACTTTATTCACACAGCACCAAAATACATCATAAGTCACCCCAAGAGTAAGCCTAAACCTTACCCATGCCATAAGCAACAACAGTGGTAATAGTGCTAATGGTAAACTCTGTGAGTTGTTTTTTGATTATAGGAAGAAACCTCAAGCAGACCAAACAAACAAATTTCCAAACCAACCAGACCAAACAAAGCTGTGCAACCTGAATAGCCCAGTGTTTGCACAGACAGATGCTGAAAGGACATCTACTACATGCCAACCAAAGTCCCAATTAAACAAACTATGAGCAGATCAGTGATCCCATCAATGCCAGAGCAGTCATCAAATCAGGACTTCCCCCATTTCTCACCGCATTTAATTTCAAGCAAACAATCAAAACAGGAAGATTGTGGCAGAGTGGAATTTGGCTTGGTAGATAATTAGACCTGGGTATGATATGCAAATATATCCTTATAATATAGCTAAGGGGAATTGGTAAATAATAAATAAGAGAAGGCCCAGTACAGAACCTTGAGGGTCACTCACCGGTAGTAACTGAGGAGTGCTGTGATCTGAAGTTTTTGTGTTGGACAAAGTTGTAGCCTGAGACATATTAACTGAACTCGGAAAAAGAGGTTCCAGTGTGTTCTCTGTCAATAAGGATGGTATCAAAGAGACTGGGTTAAGAGCACATAATCAGCTGGATTCTACAGATCATTGGTCATGTTGACCAAAACTGTGGGAGGGACGGATAAACATGAACAAATTATTACTGTCAGAAAGGTGAACATAAACCTGAGCAACAACAAAAATACCATACAACTGTATGGTATTTTGAAGGCTTTTTTTCCTTCTTCTTCTTCATATAATCAAAAACACCAAGGGAGTTTTCCTTACCACTGCCAGTAATGTGTTTGCTCATGGGGTGAGTAAGTTCTAGACCTTACTAGTAAATCCCTTCTGCTGCTCCCTTGTTTTTACTCAGGGTCACGAGCAAATCCAAGGTGGATCTGCATGTTCATTTTTACGCTGGATGCCCTTTCTGATGCAACTCCACATTACATGGAGAAATGTGGCGGGTGTGAGGTTTGAACCGGGAACCTTCTGCACCTAAACCAAATGCACTTACTTACTTCAGTTAATTTATGTTGTAATTTGGTGCTGTTATAAACAAACTGAATTTAGAATTGATTGGAATTCTTAAAAGAAATGTTATATTTGAGATTGGTCAAAAATGACCTGGAATATTGAACCAGGTTTCATATATACACTGGAGCTACTGCAGCTGTTCTGAGGGACAAAGGAACCAGGATAGATGTAAGAAAGGAATGTATAAAATCAATTATGAAAGTGGAAAGGGGAGGTAGGCAGGCTTTTACCAGAAGGTCCCCCTGTCAGGTAAAGTGTTGGGTTTTACAAAGAAATAAAATATTTCATCAGCAGTTGGGAGTTTAAAACAGGCAAGAAAAGAGGAGATGGATGAAGGGGAGCAGGATGAATAGTTGTCCTCTACAAAGGACACGCACGAACACACATACACATGCATTACTGCCCGACGATTCATTCAGTACATCTCGTTACTTTGTTATCTTTATCTCTACTTGGTCAGCAGAGCTGAGTAAGTTTATTTACTTTATTGCTAATTTTATGTTTAAGAAAGCTATATTTACACATTTTATTATTTTCTGATTATATTTGCAATGCAATAACGGATCCATCATAAAACTCTGCCGGGCAGAACATCTTTTTGTTGTTTTTGTCATGTTCTGGCTGTTTGCGGTGCGTCTGTCTTGTTGTGTGTGTTGCGTGAATTTGCAGCAGACGTGTTATCAAATTAAAAAGTTGCATGTGTGCAGGTTATAATTGTGGTCTTTTGTTTTTTTTGTTTTTTTTTTATGTAACTGTTCTAGAATTGATGCAAGTGTTTGTATTTGTGATTTGTCAATTTGGAAATGTTGTCTTAATCTTTCTATTAACTACTGTATTTCCTTGATTAAATGCCCGGGTGTGTATTCTTTTCAAACCGTGCTCAGACCGGCACCTAAATGAGGCAGGCCTTTACTCAAGGCTGGTGATTATTAACAAAGTGCTGCTTGCTTCCTTAAGTTCCACACATATCCCTGGGTGCAGTGGACCAAAGACAACAGCTTTAGATAAGAGTCCTCTGTGTCCCTGCAAACCCTCACCGTAGCCTGATGTGCAGCTCCCAAACATCGAAACGACAGAGACCGCAAGGGCTGTGATTTGTCACTTTTACGTTTTCACTCCTTCCTCTCCTCCTGTCATATTTTAAAAGTTTTTGCAGTGCACACGCCCATTACATTTCAATCATGGATCAAACAGAGGAACATTTTGCAGAAAAGAAGGGGAGCTCATGGAGGGACAAATTGATAGATAAAAAAAAAAAGGGGGGGGGGGACCTACCAGGAACCGTAGGCTGAATATATACCAGGAACAGTTGCGGTGCAGGTGGAAAGAAAGTCCTTCCTTGTTCTCCATGTTGCGCCCCTACTTTTCCCATGGTAAATTACACCAATGCACCAGAGAACGTTGAAAGGGTCATGCCCATGTTGACATCATTGCCTGGCCACAGAGTTGTGAAGCTGCAGAAGTATAAATCAGGCCTGGCACTTATTTAAGGCAGGCATTTATTTTTTTAGACAAAGTTTTGACCCAGCCGTTATATGAGGCAGGCCCCTTTTCAAGGTCAGGCGTTTAATCGAGGAAATACGGTAAATTATTTTCTGTCTCTTGAACACACAAAAAACACAATTTGCATCATCATCTCCTGCTGCAGACAGCAGTAATCCTGCTATAACAGTTGTAGAGCGAGAAGGTCCACTGCACTGGCATTGCTCGATTCAGTAGAAGAGATCAATAAACATGTGGACCAAAGGGAAATAGTATTAGGTTTATTTATTGACCTAAGAAAGGCTTTTGACACAATTGATCACAATATATTATTTCATAAGATGGAACTGTATGGGATCAGAGGGGTGGCTCTGAGTTGGATTAATAGTTACTTACAAAACTGGAAGCAGTTTGTTAAACTCGGGGACTACTGTTCTTCATGTCTGGACATAATTTGTGGGCTTCCACAGGGTTCTGTGCTGGGACCAAAATGATTTATTTTATACATCAACGACTTATGTAAAGTTTCAAATCTGTTTAAAGCAGTTCTCTTTGCTGATGACACAAACCTGTTTTGCTCAGGAGAAAATCTGCAACAGTTGTTATCTGATTTAGGAACTGAAATGATGAAGTTAAGAAATGGTTTGATATTAACAAATTATCATTAAATTTGTCAAAAACTAAATTAATGTTATTGGGAAATTATAAAAATACATACAAATACAGTTAAATATACAAGGGGTAAGCATAGAACGTGTCAAAGAAAATAAGTTTTTAGGTGTCATTATTGATGAAAAAAATTAATTGGAAAGCTCATATTCAACATGTTCAAAAGAAGGTATCAAAGAGTATTGCAGTATTAAATAAAGCAAAGCACGTTCTTGATTGCAGAGCACTACATACTTTGTATTGTTCATTGGTTGCACCCTACCTGACTTACTGTGCTGAAGTTTGGGGCAACAATTATAAAACTACAGTGCAACTTCATTCTACAAAAAAGAGCATTAAGAACAATACATAATACAGGTTATCATGACCACACCAACCCGTTGTTCATTAAATCTCAAATATTAAAACTTCACAATATGATTTTGTTCAAGACTGTTCAATTAATGTACAAAGTGAAAAATAAACAAGTGCTCTTTAGAATTCAAGATTTTTTTACTGAATGAGAGAGGGAAAATATAATTTACAGGGCTTTTATCATTTTAAAATTGCTGGCACTCGGACGACCAGGAAAGGTTTCTGTCTCCATGTGTGGCCCTAGAATATGGAATAATCTGACGGAGGAACTCAAACGATGTCCAAATATCAATCAGTTTAAAGATTCAATTCAATTCAATTTCAATTTTTTATATAGCGCCAAATCACAACAAACAGTTGCCCCAAGGCGATCAATATAAAGACATGATGTTTTCAAGATATGTATCTGCTGAAAGGTGAGTTTTGTGTGGTGCCAATTGTACATGTAAATTTGTTTGGTAGCATTTGGATTGTGTCCTTTAAGCTAAAGAGTTTGAAGTGGTAGCTACCAAGGTAGCTTAGCCGCCGTTAGTTACCCCCTGGCAGATCCCGAGCAGCCAGGAAAGCAGGCTGACTGGGTGACTGTGAGGAGGAAGCGTAGCCCTAAACAGAAGCCCTGTGTACACCGCCAACCCGTTCACATCTCTAACCGTTTTTCCCCACTCGACGACACACCCGCCGAGGATCAAACTCTGGTTATTGGCGACTCTGTTTTGAGAAATGTGAAGTTAGCGACACCAGCAACCATAGTCAATTGTCTTCCGGGGGCCAGAGCAGGCGACATTGAACGAAATTTGAAACTGCTGGCTAAGGCTAAGCGTAAATTTGGTAAGATTGTAATTCACGTCGGCAGTAATGACACCCGGTTACGCCAATCGGAGGTCACTAAAATTAACATTAAATCGGTGTGTAACTTTGCAAAAACAATGTCGGACTCTGTAGTTTTCTCTGGGCCCCTCCCCAATCAGACCGGGAGTGACATGTTTAGCCACATGTTCTCCTTGAATTGCTGGCTGTCTGAGTGGTGTCCAAAAAATGAGGTGGGCTTCATAGATAATTGGCAAAGCTTCTGGGGAAAACCTGGTCTTGTTAGGAGAGACGGCATCCATCCCACTTTGGATGGAGCAGCTCTCATTTCTAGAAATCTGGCCAATTTTCTTAAATCCTCCAAACCGTGACTATCCAGGGTTGGGACCAGGAAGCAGAGTTGTAGTCTTACACACCTCTCTGCAGCTTCTCTCCCCCTGCCATCCCCTCATTACCCATCCCGTAGAGACGGTGCCTGCTCCCAGACCACCAATAACCAGTAAAAATCTATTAAGCATAAAAATTCAAAAAGAAAAAATAATATAGCACCTTCAACTGCACCACAGACTAAACAGTTAAATGTGGTCTATTAAACATTAGGTCTCTCTCTTCTAAGTCCCTGTTGGTAAATGATATAATAATTGATCAACATATTGATTTATTCTGCCTTACAGAAACCTGGTTACAGCAGGATGAATATGTTAGTTTAAATGAGTCAACACCCCCGAGTCACACTAACTGTCAGAATGCTCGTAGCACGGGCCGGGGCGGAGGATTAGCAGCAATCTTCCATTCCAGCTTATTAATTAATCAAAAACCCAGACAGAGCTTTAATTCATTTGAAAGCTTGACTCTTAGTCTTGTCCATCCAAATTGGAAGTCCCAAAAACCAGTTTTATTTGTTATTATCTATCGTCCACCTGGTCGTTACTGTGAGTTTCTCTGTGAATTTTCAGACCTTTTGTCTGACTTAGTGCTTAGCTCAGATAAGATAATTATAGTGGGCGATTTTAACATCCACACAGATGCTGAGAATGACAGCCTCAACACTGCATTTAATCTATTATTAGACTCTATTGGCTTTGCTCAAAAAGTAAATGAGTCCACCCACCACTTTAATCATATCTTAGATCTTGTTCTGACTTATGGTATGGAAATAGAAGACTTAACAGTTTTCCCTGAAAACTCCCTTCTGTCTGATCATTTCTTAATAACATTTACATTTACTCTGATGGACTACCCAGCAGTGGGGAATAAGTTTCATTACACTAGAAGTCTTTCAGAAAGCACTGTAACTAGGTTTAAGGATATGATTCCTTCTTTATGTTCTCTAATGCCATATACCAACACAGTGCAGAGTAGCTAACTAAACTCTGTAAGTGAGATAGAGTATCTCGTCAATAGTTTTACATCCTCATTGAAGACAACTTTGGATGCTGTAGCTCCTCTAAAAAAGAGAGCTTTAAATCAGAAGTGCCTGACTCCGTGGTATAACTCACAAACTTGTAGCTTAAAGCAGATAACCCGTAAGTTGGAGAGGAAATGGCGTCTCACTAATTTAGAAGATCTTCACTTAGCCTGGAAAAAGAGTCTGTTGCTCTATAAAAAAGCCCTCCGTAAAGCTAGGACATCTTTCTACTCATCACTAATTGAAGAAAATAAGAACAACCCCAGGTTTCTTTTCAGCACTGTAGCCAGGCTGACAAAGAGTCAGAGCTCTACTGAGCTGAGTATTCCATTAACTTTAACTAGTAATGACTTCATGACTTTCTTTGCTAACAAAATTTTAACTATTAGAGAAAAAATTACTCATAACCATCCCAAAGACGTATCGTTATCTTTGGCTGCTTTCAGTGATGCCGGTATTTGGTTAGACTCTTTCTCTCCGATTGTTCTGTCTGAGTTATTTTCATTAGTTACTTCATCCAAACCATCAACATGTTTATTAGACCCCATTCCTACCAGGCTGCTCAAGGAAGCCCTACCATTATTTAATGCTTCGATCTTAAATATGATCAGTCTATCTTTGTTAGTTGGCTATGTACCACAGGCTTTTAAGGTGGCAGTAATTAAACCATTACTTAAAAAGCCATCACTTGACCCAGCTATCTTAGCTAATTATAAGCCAATCTCCAACCTTCCTTTTCTCTCAAAAATTCTTGAAAGGGTAGTTGTAAAACAGCTAACTGATCATCTGCAGAGGAATGGTCTATTTGAAGAGTTTCAGTCAGGTTTTAGAATTCATCATAGTACAGAAACAGCATTAGTGAAGGTTACAAATGATCTTCTTATGGCCTCGGACAGTGGACTCATCTCTGTGCTTGTTCTGTTAGACCTCAGTGCTGCTTTTGATACTGTTGACCATAAAATTTTATTACAGAGATTACAGCATGCCATAGGTATTAAAGGCACTGCGCTGCGGTGGTTTGAATCATATTTGTCTAATAGATTACAATTTGTTCATGTAAATGGGGAATCTTCTTCACAGACTAAAGTTAATTATGGAGTTCCACAAGGTTCTGTGCTAGGACCAATTTTATTCACTTTATACATGCTTCCCTTAGGCAGTATTATTAGACGGTATTGCTTAAATTTTCATTGTTACGCAGATGATACCCAGCTTTATCTATCCATGAAGCCAGAGGACACACACCAATTAGCTAAACTGCAGGATTGTCTTACAGACATAAAGACATGGATGACCTCTAATTTCCTGCTTTTAAACTCAGATAAAACTGAAGTTATTGTACTTGGCCCCACAAATCTTAGAAACATGGTGTCTAACCAGATCCTTACTGTGGATGGCATTACCCTGACCTCTAGTAATACTGTGAGAAATCTTGGAGTCATTTTTGATCAGGATATGTCATTCAAAGCGCATATTAAACAAATATGTAGGACTGCTTTTTTGCATTTACGCAATATCTCTAAAATCAGAAAGGTCTTGTCTCAGAGTGATGCTGAAAAACTAATTCATGCATTTATTTCCTCTAGGCTGGACTATTGTAATTCATTATTATCAGGTTGTCCTAAAAGTTCCCTAAAAAGCCTTCAGTTAATTCAAAATGCTGCAGCTAGAGTACTGACGGGGACTAGAAGGAGAGAGCATATCTCACCCATATTGGCCTCTCTTCATTGGCTTCCTGTTAATTCTAGAATAGAATTTAAAATTCTTCTTCTTACTTATAAGGTTTGAATAATCAGGTCCCATCTTATCTTAGGGACCTCGTAGTACCATATCACCCCAATAGAGCGCTTCGCTCTCAGACTGCAGGCTTACTTGTAGTTCCTAGGGTTTGTAAGAGTAGAATGGGAGACAGAGCCTTCAGCTTTCAGGCTCCTCTCCTGTGGAACCAGCTCCCAATTCAGATCAGGGAGACAGACACCCTCTCTACTTTTAAGATTAGGCTTAAAACTTTCCTTTTTGCTAAAGCTTATAGTTAGGGCTGGATCAGGTGACCCTGAACCATCCCTTAGTTATGCTGCTATAGACGTAGACTGCTGGGGGGGTTCCCATGATGCACTGTTTCTTTCTCTTTTTGCTCTGTATGCACCACTCTGCATTTAATCATTAGTGATCGATCTCTGCCCCCTCCACAGCATGTCTTTTTCCTGGTTCTCTCCCTCAGCCCCAACCAGTCCCAGCAGAAGACTGCCCCTCCCTGAGCCTGGTTCTGCTGGAGGTTTCTTCCTGTTAAAAGGGAGTTTTTCCTTCCCACTGTAGCCAAGTGCTTGCTCACAGGGGGTCGTTTTGACTGTTGGGGTTTTACATAATTATTGTATGGCCTTGCCTTACAATATAAAGCGCCTTGGGGCAACTGTTTGTTGTGATTTGGCGCTATATAAAAAAATTGATTGATTGATTGATTGATTGGTTGAAAATGGGAGTGGGAATAGATGGGTTTTTACTTCCCCCCACTCCTTTTGGACTAGATAATTTTATGTTTGGTTAAAGTGGTGGGCGTTAATAAGCTTTGCTTCTGCCTATACCCTTTCAGGCACACGGATGCATTGTTAATCCATTTTCTTTCTTCATTGTAAGTTTTTTGTTGTTTTGGACTGTGTGTGCTGAATAAATTCATTCATTCATTCAACAAATGTGACGTCAACATGTGAATGCAGCTTAATACTCTGTAACCTGTGCGTCACATTGTGCACACGGACACACACACACTGACTTGACTGTGTAGCTCTCAGACAACACAACATCAGGCTAAAATATAACATTATATCACATGTGTATGGAATCTCAAATCAAATTTCAATGCTGTCACTGACCACCGCTGCCACCTGTGTGGAACCGCTTATAATATTGTATTAAAAATCATTAAATTAAATAATCCCTGCTGTTTTTTTAACATTTTAACCCAGAGAAGTCCATTGTTGCGACAGAGCAGCTTACAGCAGAGTTCTTGCCTCTCTAGGAGCTGTCAGTGTCAGCATTTCAAACATTCTAAGCATTTTTTCTTGGATGACCACTTGTTTCCTAAAGGAGCCCCACAAAGTCTTGCCCTGCCTTGGTTTGTTAATGCTGAGAGGGAAGAGGGAAATTCCCACAAAGGATGGTCTCTTTTTGTGAACATTTAGCACCGCCTCCTTTCCAGATATTACCATCAGTGGGCAGAGTCTGTCCGTAAAGTCCGTGTTGCATCACAGGCCCTTTGCAGGTCAGATGGCCTCTTAAAAACTCCTCTGATAAAGCAGTGCAAACACACGCACACACACACACATGGGCAGCTCCAGTGTCCACCCTGTAGCCGCTCAGACACAGAAGAATATTTCTGACCTGTGAATCATGTATCTGGGTTTTTTGGCAATTGTTGACTTACGCTTTTTTTTCCCCCCACCAAATATTTCTTAAATTAACTTTAAACAACATTTTCAACAGTGCTTGTTTCTGCATGTTCTCTGGGTTGTTTAGTTTGGTATCGTGGCATTAGATATCCAACATGTTTGCTGCAACTTTCCATCATGAGTATCACAGTCTATTAATACAGTTGTGTTTCACTTATAAAAACAAAAGAACCAAGACTTTACTTTTGGTTTCACTGCATTTTACATATTTCAGTCACAACAAATACAATGTTGCCATGACTGTTGTTAACAAACTAGAAAAAAGCACAAAACAACGATAGGATAAATAAATGTTTTAGTTTGTGTTAATAAAACCTTGTAGTTGAAAATTTTTGCACAGACAAACAATTCATAATCTATGTCACAGACGCAGCTCTTAGCTTCCATTTCAACTTTCTGATAACACTATATTTTATAATTTTTGTGCCAACTGAAACTGTGTCTGAGATGATTTGAAGCAAAATGGAGCTCAAACCAAAATAGAACACAAATCACTCATTAAACTACTTGATTATACTGGAAGTTTTTTTTTTTCTTTCTTTCTTTCTTTACCTTCTCCTGCTGTAACACTTTTGAGTTTACTTCATGGATTTTGTGCTGTTGATCATGAACATAACCTTAAAATTGTCCTATCACTGTTTTATAAATAACTCCTTTTGTTATTCCCTTCATATTGCAATGAACTCTTAATATGATTAAAGTAAGGCCGATACACATTAAAATCTGGGAATCAAACCCAGATCTACATATTTGTAACCCAACACCTATTCCACTAAGCTGTCCACTCTGCAGACAAAGTATCCCAATGGTAAAGAGTTGGACTGCCAGCAAATCTGAAGGTTCAGATCAAGGTGTGTGCTCCAGACTATAATAGAGGACCTACCTGAAACATGAATGCACATTGTTTAGGACAGGACAACTCAACTGTTCTAGACTAATATGACCCCAATGAACATCTTGGGGTATGTGCCAAAATCTCAAACAGCCTGAAAATGACCACGCCGTTTCAATGTTAAGAATGACCAGCACATGTTTGGAAGAGTCATAGAAAAGTGTAAAATTTCAGTTTTGATATTTTAAGAGAAAATGGCTAAAATAAGTGGGTCAACTTATTACCGTACATCGAAGGAAAACAAACATTTGCCAAATACAATGAAATTTTATTTTCAGTCATACTGTTGTCAATGGAATATTGATTTAAAGTGAACAATACAAAACAAAACTTGTTTCTTGCATTCAACATTTTGAATACCTTGGAAAATCTATAGCTGCTGAGGTTTAGAAAATAAAGCTGTATTTGAAGTAACACTGGGGATGAAAAGGGCGTGGTCATTTTCAGGCTGTTCATCCCGGATAGACATTTTGGCACATATCCCAAGTTGTTCACTGGCGTCATATTAGTCTAGAACAGTTGAGTCATCCACTCCTATGATGTGCGTACATGTCTATAAGCTAGGTCCTAGACTACTACCTGCCTGTGTCATTGCGTGCATATGTGTCGCAGATGCGTTGCTGAACTATTGCGGCTCCTGTGTGTGTGTGTGTCTCAGAAACATTTCTGTTGTGGCCCTGCTACAGTCAGCCCGTTTATCTTTTGTAATGTCTTCCCCCCACATTATCTTTAGGAACCATTTTTGGAAGGGATTTTACAGTGCACTAATCTTTTTTTCTTCTTCTTCTTAACTGGGCACAGCTTACTTATGGTCTGCTGACAGTCCCTGAAACTACATGTTAATTGGAACATGTTATAAATATACAGACTTGTCATCTGAATCAGCTGAGGCGACTTCCTCCCATGCCTCTCTCTGTTTTAAAAAAATAATTAACAGTAATAAATAACTACTATTATTTTATTATATAGCATTTTAACAACAAAGTGCTTCACAAACCAAAAACACACAAAACCCCAACAATATCACTAGTTAATGAAAAGTAAAATAAATTAAATTACATTCAAATAGAATTAAGACACTAAGCAATAAACATTCCCATCTTATTTATTATTCCACATTTTTTCATCTGGACAATGTTACAACAGCAAATGGTGTTTAATGTTGCCATTATGATGTCAACGTTTACCTCATGAGTGAAAAGTAGGCACCACTGTGATACTTTACATGACCTGCCACAGTCATGATGCTACTAGCACTGCACGTGAGACACACGCGTCATGCAGGCAGTGTGCAAGCTATAACCTGTTATCATGTGTGCCAAAAAGAAGATCAAACTGTTGTGCAGCTATCATGGAATGCATCTGGTTTCATCAGGTTAGATGCTAACAGACAGACTATAGAAGTTGCACACATTTATCGATTCTGTTTGGATGCATGTTATTTCAGGCAACAGTATTAAATGTCTGCCTAAAACAATGATTAATCTGAACTAATATAAATACTAAATGTGAGTAAAGTCAATAAATTTGTTTTGTTTCTCCAAATTCCAACAGAGTGCAACAAATGTAAAATTATTTTTGTTTTCAGCTTGAAATCAACAAACCTTTTGAAATAACAAATTGTTGTCCATTGTTACCTAGAAGGTAATTAGGATTCAATTTTAATTCTTTAAAAAATTCAGTCACAAATAACTACAGTTTGAAGTCAAACATAAGATATTAGTATTATTATATTAATGCATCATTGCCACACATGTTGATAATGTAATGTAAGATCAAACACAGTTCTGCTCTTAAGTATTGCCATTTTAAGTGTGATTTTGTTTGCTTAATCCAATTATTAGAGTTCCTCATCAAAGCGAAAGGGACACCGGATATCCGGAACATGGGTGGTAACGGGAATGCGTACTGCCTGAGCTACGGTAAACTAAGCAGAAAATGATCTGTCTTGAGGTGAACCAAGATTTCAACATCTTTGTTCACTTCTGCTATTTTACTGTAGATGACTGTGAAAACGCAAACTGACATGCAGAAGTGACTTTTGGCCAGTATGCAGCAAAAGCAGCACTGCCCAGTTCTTGTGCAACACCAGGTCATCCTGCATCTTGCAAAATGAATAGTGGTTTAATTATCCAAACAGACAGATGTGTGACACGTTTGTTTTACAACATTATTATTTGAGAAACTAAAGATCCAAACTACTGTAAAAAGTCATTGTGTTTCCATTAAAGGTGTTAATATTTGGAATAATTGTCCTGATAATATTAAATTACTTGGTACCTTAGTTGGCTTTAAAAGGCTTTACAAAAATAATATAATTACCTGTTATTATTTGAAGAATTAGGTTTACCATTTTGTTGTTTTGCTTGGGTTTGTCCACTGTTGCTTGTTTGGTTCTGTTTTGAAATTCTGGTGCACCAACTGAGTTGTATTGTTTATGCACATTTATGTTGTATTGTTGTTATGAGTATATATATTTTTATATGTATACATTCTTTATTTTTATGGTATAAGCGGAGGGTATTTACAAGCTTTGCTTCTGCCTTCACCCTTTCAGCCACACAGGTTCATTGTACGTTGTTCTTTTTATGAGTTTTGTTTTGACTGGTCAAAACAAAACTCATAAAAGGGTCGAAACACTTTGTTTGGACCTGCTGGTCATGAGTCTTCACAGACTGTGTTGTTATTCTGTGTGTCAAAAAAATAAATTCATTCATTCATTCAGTCTGTGAAGACTCATGACCAGCAGGTGTAAGTTTAAGTACACAAGTGTTACAATACAAGTGTTCTTTCAGTTAATCTGTTGATTAATATGTAAATTAAACCTTGCAGAACATAACAGAATATTTCTACAAAAAATTGTTATTGTGTTAGATGGCATGATACAGGAATATGATAGTTTATTATATCACCTCTAACTGTTGTGGCTGGCGTGCCTGGCTGGCTTTTGTTGGTCTTCTGTTTCTGTCTTTTGGTTTTCCTTCCAGGTGGTGCGCATTTGGGACTGAGTGGCTGTGTGGCTGAGTTATCAGGACCTCACCCTGATCACCTGCGGCTCGTCAGGACTCACAGCTGTGGTGCATCTACATGGATTGGAACATGGTGGCATTTAAGTCTGGAGTACACAGTGTGTGTTTGCCAGAGACTCGACCTTGTGACCAGACGGGTGAGATCGTCGTCTCTAGAGCCATCTCATCATCAGTGGATGCAGAGAACGTCCAGGTTTGGTGCATGGTCTGTGAAAGAGGAGGGGGTGAGGTCTCACGCTCGTCAGCACACTTCCTGAGGTACGTTAGATTTTGTGACTAACATTTATACAGTCAGTAAATGTGGTGTCCCTCACACCTTGTTATATTGAGCTGTTATGTTAGTCGTTTTAATTAGCTTCCACTGCAGTGAGTTTGTGAACAGGATGTTCCATGCCTGCAGGGTGGGAAGCTGATTAGTAATTAAGCCAGGAAGTGTTTGCTGTTTGTACACCTTTGAGCGTTCTCTCTGTGTGTTGAGTGTGGACTCACAAGATGATTTCTTCATTCACAGACTCGGTTTGTCGCGGCCACCTGGGGGGTGTCGGCGGGGTCCTTGGGTCCGAACTGGTTCTGGCTCCGGACCGTTAGCGCTGCTGGGAGCGCACCGCAATCCACCACGCCAGACCGCGCACTTTTATATTTATCACATCACTGTTATGTTTATTAAACTCTGTTATCCTTTGTACCGTGCTCTGCTTATTTCATACTGGGTCCTTCAAACACTGGTCGGTTCTCCGGGCTGCGTCCGACACATAACACTAACGTTGAAAATATAGAGTTAGACAACCAATATTTATCATCCCAAATCAGAAAAAGATGGAACGGTATGGATAATACAATAAAAAAATAAAAATAAAAAAAATCTCTGTTATATTTACATTTATTTTGACTTTTATTTCACTCCATACAGTATGAAGCCAAGATATTTCATGTTTTTTTTTCTGGTCAAATACTTTTCATTTGTTAATCCATTTCCGTGTTTAAGGTATCAAACACATTCCAAAGACAGACTAGTTCTCCAGCACATCAAGGTCTATCTTCCTCCAGACTTTGACCCTCACCAGTTCGCATACCGTGTGAACAGATCCACGGAGGATGCCATCGCCGTACCTCTCCACTCTGCTGAGCCACCTGGAGCAGCAGCAGAGCTATATTCGGATGCTCTTTGTGGATTACAGTTCAGCCTTCAATACAATAATCCCGGACATTCTCACTACAAAACTGGCCATTCTCGGCCTCCCCCCTCCCACATGTGCCTGGATCAAGGACTTTCTGACCAACCGGCCCCAGACTGTGAGACTTGGCCCCCACCTCTCCTGCACCCGCACGCTGAGCATCGGCTCCCCACAGGGCTGTGTGCTGAGCCCCCTCCTATACTGCCTCTACACCTACGACTGCAGTTCAGCCCACCAAACCAACCTGGTCGTCAAGATTGCTGATGACACCACCGTGGTCGGACTCATCTCTAAGGGTGATGAGACAGCTTATAGAGGAGGTCCTGAAGCTGGCAGCCTGGTGTTCAGAGAATAACCTCTCACTGAACACTAAGAAAACCAAGGAAATCATCATTGACTACAGGAAGCACAGCATCGACCCACCTCCACCCCCCCTTTTCATCAATGGCGAGCGTGTGGAGAGGGTTCACACCTTCAAGTTTCTCGGCGTCCTAATCTCCGATGATATCTCCTGGTCTGTGAACATCACAGCAGTCACCAAGAAGGCTCAGCAGCGGCTACACTTCCTGAGAGTCCTCAGGAAGCACAAGCTAGACTCCAGCCTGCTGCTGACCTTCTGTCGAGCATCCATCCAGAGCCTGCTGACATACTGCATCACAGTATGGTACGGCAGCTTTACTGCTGCAGACAGGGAGAGGCTCCAGAGAGTCGTAAAGACAGCCCAAAAGATCATTGGCTGCCCTCTCCCCTCCCTGATGGACATTTACAGCTCCCGCTGCCTTAGCAGAGCCCTAAACATCACTAAAGACAGCTACCACCCTGGCTTTGAACTGTTTGACCTGATGCCCTCAGGGAAGCGCTACAGGTGTATTAAGACCAGAACAAACAGACACAAAAACAGTTTCTTTCCCAAAGCGGTAACCATCATGAATTCCCGCATGCACCAACGATAATGTGCAACATTCCATTCCATAATGTGCAATATTTATAATTTTTAACAATGTATATAATAACATACTTATTCTGCAATGTACATACCATCCAGGACCATGCACCTTACCTTAATGTTTACATCGTATATTTTTGATACTTATTATTTGATATTGCTGCTTTTCTTCTTACTTGCCTGCACTAATTTTGGAGTTGGCTTTTAATCTCATTGTACATTGTATAATGACAATAAAAGGCATTCTAGTCTATTCTATTCAAAAAAGCTGAGACAGTAAAGTACCACTTTACCACTTTGAAATGTAATTCCTTCTCACAAAACTGAAAAGATGTTATGACACTGAGGATACCAATTGATGAAGTGTGTCAGATGTTAATTTGTCATATTCTTTTTGCAAACATGCCTTTTACAGTGTGTAATATGCAGGGCTGTTGTTGATGCATTTTCCCTTTCAAATTTCCCCACACATTCTCTATTGGGGACAGGTCAGGACATTTTTTCTTTTCTTTTTATTATTGTTGTTTATGCACCAATAACACCAGATCAAATTCTTTGTATGTGAGAACTTACTTGGCAATAAATTCAATTCTGATTCTGACACACTGCAATAAAATATAAGTCAAAGTAAATGTAAGAATCAACACACATATGAATACAGACGTATCACTTTGTTTGGACAAACAATAATTGTAAACATAAAGTCATCAGATCATTTCTCATTTGAGGCTTCTCAAAAAAAAAAAACCTCAGTCTTTTCTTGTATTGTGTTCTTGGTGAAAATGAAGATAACCAAATGAATCCATCACGGTGCCAGCGTTTAAAATTTGTGTCAATACTGAAAGTTTAGCTCATTCCACTGTTCCTCATCCTCTCATCTGAAACTTTCCTAGATTACCAGGCTCACTGACACAATGTGCGGTTAAGACGAGTTTGATTTACACAATCAGGTCTTAAAACTGGATAAATTATGGAAGTGACATTTTTCCCTGCAATCTACTGAACACCTCTAAGAAACACAACTTTGAAATGTGCAACCATCATAAACTGTGAATTGACTCTCTATACTCTGTTAAATATAAACTGTTCATTCATTCATATGATGAAGGATAAACAACATATTTTAATGAAATAAAATCTGCAAAGAACTGAAATTATAGTTACAACCATTCCAGAGTTAGCGATTGCTAATCAATTTTTAAATGTTATTAATATTATCGTTCAGTTTTTGTATTGTAGGTTATACACACACATACAAGTAGATTCAAGATTGTCACCCCTGATCAGTAACCAAAATGTGGAACAAGACCATGTGAATCATCAGTTCCACATCCTTTCACCCAGTTTGGTTGACATCAGCATGTTAGTCTCCCCCCGTCTTCATAATTATTTGCAACCTGGTCTCACGGCAAGTCGTCATTCAGCAACACGAAATATACATTAATCTATTGGTTCGTGATATTGTGACGAAAAGCGCCTCATTTTCGTCACGGCAGCACAAATTCATTCCAGTTCATTCTGTGATGGCTGCACGAATCAGTCGATCAAAATTTTTTAATAAACTGTGAGGGACATCAAAGTGGACACCATTCGAGAAATTCAGATGGTTTTTGGTGAAAATTTTATGGGCTTCAAAGAGATTACGGAGTGTTACTGTCGCTTTAAGGACGGCCCAGAGCGACTGGTGGTGCGCCGCGCTCCGAAGTCGCCATCGTCAGGCTGAGTGACCATTTCATTTCTAAACGGATGGCTGTATGGATCCGTGACCATCGTGTGCAATTTCTCTGGTTATCACAAGAGCTGGACATCAACCATTTTCCGGCAGATTTCACTTTTAAGAAGGGATTTTGTCATGGAAAGCCGAGCGGAGGCTTCGCACGTCACGATGGATTCGCTACTGGAGCGAGACAAAACCACCTCCTTTTTGGTCTCACAGGACGGCTTTGAGATGGCGTTCAGACAGCTGTCGGTGGTTTTTCCATCGAGTGATTATCCAAGAAATTGTGGATGCGCCTGGACATGCCAGAACATGTCCTGTGAGGCTTCATCATGGCGTTGCTGGTAAAATGGACAAAGCTGGTGGGCATGCTGTGATTCATTATGTTACAAAAAAAGGGAATGTCTCCGAAGGAGATCCCTGAGGACATGGTAATGATATTAGGGAGGACGTACCGTCTTGTGCTACAGTTGAACACTGGTCAGCCAAATTCAAGAGGGGCAGAATCATCATCAAAGATGGAGCAAGACTTGCTCCATCTTTGAATCTTCCTGATCTTGCTGAGCAAGATCAGGAAGATTCAGAACTGCCATCTCAACCGATATGATCCAGAAGATCCATGATATGGTCCTCGCTGACAGAAGTGTATGTGTCCATCATATAGCCAGTTCTGCAGGCATTTCCCAGGAGAGAGTTCATTCGATTCGACAGAAGAACTGGGGATGACAGAACCTTCAGCACAATAGGCCTCAAGGCTTCTCACAGCTGATTAGAAACACGCGAGGTTTCAGATGTCCAGGGAGAATCTGTTGTGGGCTGCCTGTTCTGTCCTGCTGCTGCTCCTCTCTCCCTCTCCTGCACAGGTGGTGCGCCGCAGGCTGATCGACACACCTGATTCCCATATAATCAGCATCAGCATATGAACCCTGGCTCCTCATTTCATCTTCGCCAGAAACTCTGCAAACCTTCCATGGTAAGACTGGTCATTTTGCTCATGCTTGAATATTTTTCTCTGTCTGTGTTTCCACACACCAGCCTGAAAGAGCCGCAGCTTATCTCTGACGCAACCTGTTGCTACCAAGACTCATCTGCCACCTGTTACGGAGCTCCCATGCTCCACATCAGCCAAGTTAAGTGTTTGCTCTCCTTTTGCTCATCTGAGCTGCTGCACACTGAACTCTGCCTGGAATAATCATACAAACTGAACTGTGAACCTTTCCTGATAAAGAACTACTAGAAGAAGCTGAACTGAATCATTCTAACTGCCTGCTTATCTGGACCAGCTGTGATAAGTTATCACTGATTGACTGTGTGAACCACTTCTGGAAGTGACTGGCTCAGCACTCACCCATCTGTGTCTCTTCCCCAGCCTCGTCGACAGCTTGTGGCGTCCACCTGGCTCCGAATCCTCCACACCTGAACCGAAGTTGCCAGAACTGTAGATCCCCTGGTTCCACCGCCGTGCGGGCCCGTCTCCACCCAGTTAGACTATGCCCCTGCATATCATTTTTCCTCTGTATATAATCCATTGTAAATAAATCCATTTTCTAACGTCCATTTTCTGCTCCCTGCTTTTGGGTTCGTCCTCCACGCTCGTCTGAACCGTAACAGAATCTTTGGCTTTTTAAGGCATATCCAGATAACTTCATGTGATCATTCATGACCATGAACAAGACCTGGGACCATCACTTCAAACCAGAGTCCAAACAAAAGGCAAAGCAATGGAAACATGGGTTCTCCCCCACTGAAGAAAACCATAGCCATCTCATCTTCTAGAAAGGTCTTGGCCTATGTCTTCAGGGATGCTGAGGGCATCATATTGGTGGACTATCTCCAGAAGGGAAAGACCATCATTGAGGCCTATTATGCCTCCTTTTTGTGACAACTGCGAGAGAAAATGAAGCAGAGGCATCCTGGAATGCTCTGACGAGGTGTTCTGTTTGACCAGGACAATACTTCCGTCCATACATTGCGATAGCTGCCTTTCATGAATGTTCTCCAAACTTGTTCTGCAACCACCTTATTCCTCTGATTTGGCTCTTTCAGAATTCCATCAGTTTCCAAACATGAAAAGGCATCTTGCTGGAACTCACTATAATACTGATGATGTCATATCTGCAGTGGATGACTTCCTTGAGCTCCTGGATAAGACCTTCTTTGAGAACAGTATTAAGGCACTGCAGCAATGCTGGAAAAATTGTGTGGACTTATATGGGGATTGTGTTGAAAAATAAACCATTACATTAATTCAGCTGTAGTTTATTCTTGGTTAGGCTCAAAACTTTTCAATCACCCCTCATAGCACAAGTGTATGTCCACATTGTTATTTATATCATTTCTTTTGGCTTCTCTTTTTTTTTGGATAAGTGTTGTTGTTGATTTGGGCCAAGTTTATTTTGTTTGTTTTTTGGGGTTTTTTTACACCAGATAACCTTTCTGGTGCAACTCCAGATATACATGGAAACTCGGCAGTGGTGATCTTGAACCAAGAACCTTCTGTTTTGAAAGCAAGGTTACAAGCGTTTTGCACCACCCTGCCCTCCATGTCAACATTTACGTGGCACATAATCTGAGGGTAAAATAAGGCGCTGGGTGCAAGGGGAGTGAATTTAGTCACTTGGTCATGAGCATATTTTAGGTGTAATGGAAAATAAACCTGATTGCTTCATTTCATGTCCCGTTATTCCCTTTAACATAAGAGTTACAGAAACCTCTGATGCATTGCTATTCAGATGGCGGACTCAGAAGTCAGACGCTTTCTGTGTCAACAAGCATGGGAGCATCAATCATCCACCACAGCTTCCTGAGATGAACCATCTGAGCACCTTCTTCAGCAACACCTCCTCCTCATAGTCTGCGACCATCCAATTTCCTCCCGTATTTATTCCAATCCCAGCTGCATTTGGATCAGACAGTGTTGGTAGCCCCATCCAGCACACATGGGAAGAAAAAAAATCCACAACGTAAACCTAAACCCACCTGTATGTTAATTTTAGAGAAGGACCAAGTCATTTTCCCTTGTTTATAGTATTACACAAAAATGTAAGCATTTTTCACTGTAACATATCCCAACCCTGTTTCATGCCATTTTGTGATGGCATCAGAAAAAGTACACTTTTTGCAAACTTACTTCTCATTACTACATTGGAAAAGAGTAAATTTAGGATGCCGCACTGGCTGTGCCTGCGACATCAGATATTCTGTGTCTGCTGCCTTCGTGGAACTTCATAGACCCAAATCTAATTTTAGGCATTTTACATATATTAATCTGGAACCACCCCCAAAATCCCAATAGTCCAAATGTAACCTCCACTGAGGTCCTTAGTTTGGGTCTCGTTAACATAAGGTCACTGTCCTCAAAATCACTGTTGATAAATGATCTAATTGGAACACCACCTAGATACGATTGGCTTATGTGAAACCTGGATTAAACCTACTGCTGTCCTCCCCTGAAATTAATGAAAAATGAAAAACATACTTATTTAGGGTTTGCTCCTTCTCTGCCCCTGATCAAGGCAGCATCTACATCTGGAGTTGGTCCCCGGGTGCCAGATTGTGGCTGCCTACTGCTCCTAGTGGTTGGATTGTGTCTAACTGTAATTAGGATGGGTTAAATGCAGAGGACAAATTTTGTTGTATGTATACTCAACTTGTCATTGCACATATATATACTCAACAGAAATATAAACGCAACACTTTTGGTTTTGCTCCCATTTTGTATGAGATGAACTCAAAGATCTAAAACTTTTTCCACATACACAATATCACCATTTCCCTCAAATATTGTTCACAAACCAGTCTAAATCTGTGATAGTGAGCACTTCTCCTTTGCTGAGATAATCCATCCCACCTCACAGGTGTGCCATATCAAGATGCTGATTAGACACCATGATTAGTGCACAGGTGTGCCTTAGACTGTCCACAATAAAAGGCCACTCTGAAAGGAGCAGTTTTATCACACAGCACAATGCCACAGATGTCGCAAGATTTGAGGGAGCGTGCAATTGGCATGCTGACAGCAGGAATGTCAACCAGAGCTGTTGCTCGTGTATTGAATGTTCATTTCTCTACCATAAGCCATCTCCAAAGGCGTTTCAGAGAATTTGGCAGTACATCCAACCAGCTTCACAACCGCAGACCACGTGTAACCACACCAGCCCAGGACCTCCACATCCAGCATGTTCACCTCCAAGATCGTCTGAGACCAGCCACTCGGACAGCTGCTGAAACAATCGGTTTGCATAACCAAAGAATTTCTGCACAAACTGTCAGAAACCGTCTCAGGGAAGCTCATCTGCATGCTCGTCGTCCTCATCGGGGTCTCGACCTGACTCCAGTTCCTCGTCGTAACCGACTTGAGTGGGCAAATGCTCACATTCGCTGGCGTTTGGCACGTTGGAGAGGTGTTCTCTTCACAGATGATGCGAAGGAGATGTGTTGCACTGCATGAGGCATATGGTGGTCACACCAGATACTGACTGGTATTCCCCCCGAGTAAAACAAAACTGCACCTTTCAGAGTGGCCTTTAATTGTGGGCAGTCTAAGGCACACCTGTGCACTAATCATGGTGTCTAATCAGCATCTTGATATGGCACACTTGTGAGGTGGGATGGATTATCTCAGCAAAGGAGAAGTGCTCACTATCACAGATTTCGACTGGTTTGTGAACAATATTTGAGGGAAATGGTGATATTGTGTACGTGGAAAAAGTTTTAGATCTTTGAGTTCATCTCATACAAAATGGGAGCAAAACCAAAAGTGTTGCGTTTATATTTCTGTTGAGTATATATATGTGCAATGACAATAAAGGCTCTATTCTATTCTATTCCCATTAAATGAAGCCTGCCCACCTGCGTGCACATTTTGTCACATCCGTCGTGATACAAGGCAAGGCGGAGGTGTTGCTCCAATTCATAAATCTGTGTTTAGCTTAGTGGCTCTTGGGGGTCTAAAATATAATTCGTATGAACATTTCACTCTCTGCTCTGCCCAGAATACTATGTATAGCCAAGATCAGAAGAATAAAAATCAACCATGTTATTTTGTCACTGTATATAGGCCCCCGGGCCCATACTCTGGATTCTTAGATGAATTTGTTGAGTTTATCTCTAATTTGGCAACCTGTGCTGGTAACGTTCTGATAGTAAATGGTAAATGGACTGCATATTTATAGCACTTTTCCATCTGCATCAGAAGCTCAAAGTGCTTTACAATTCTGCCTCACATTCATCCATTCACACAATCACACTCACACACTGATGTCATTGTTGGTGACTTCAACATTCATGTAAACAAGCTTTCTGACCCCCTCTGTAAATCATTTATGGACATTATGGATGCATTAGGATTCCAGCAATGCATTCAGGGTTCGACACACATTAGTGGAAATACCCTGGATTTGGTCCTCGTGCGCGGTATTGCTGTCACAAATATTGACATTGTGCCTTTTACATCAGTGGTCTCAGATCACTCACTTATTAAATTTACAGTCTTGTTGCCTTGTTCACTGGAATGAGAAACTTATTTATCTTCATGGAGACATATCAACTACTCAACTACAACTGAACTTGCAGCCAGACTGCCTGATAGCTTAGTGTCACTTTTGGAAAATGACAGTTAGATAATATCTGTGCTGATTCCTTATTTTATGTTAGTGTTCAAGTATTTGCTTTTGTTATCTGAGATCTGGTTTAAAGTTTAAACATGAGTTAAGTTTCACTTCCATCATGCATCTGCAAGTTTCAGATACAGGGAGGGCTCCCCCTATCTGTGAGAGCCAGTAACATATAGACTAAACCGCACCCACTGTAACGCCCACATTGTACAAAAGTGGTGTGCGAGCCATTTTTGTGGTCTTTCACAAGATGGATGCCGTCTGTGAAGACCCAGGCCTGGTTTTCAACGTGACCTTCAATAAATTCAAAATGAGGAATATATCGATTTGGTTCTTTGTAAGGGGCAGTAACTTACTTAAAGAACCGTGAGTAATTACAGTACATGGCCACTCAGTAGATAATTTTGTCGACAGTTTAAACTCAGCGCTCACAACCATGTTCGACATGACTGCTCCACCTACATTAAAACTACGCACCCCTAAAACACACTCGCATTACTTACATGCCTCAAGCATAAGTCTAGAGGTCTAAAACGGAAATGGCGTAGTTCAAAATTAGAAGTATTCCACCTCACATGGCGCAATGTTGTCTTATAAGAATTCACTGCTAGCTACAAAGCGGGCTTACTACTCTGATTTCATTAAAACAAAACCAAAAAATAATTCAAAATTCCTGTTCTACACAGTGGCAACACTTATTCACGGACAAATCGCCAAGATTTCTTAGATTACGTCGAGAAGAAAACAGATGACATTAGGTTAAATATATCTCAGCATGACTTAGTCCGGCCACTACACCCTGTTATTGTGGTGGATGCTATCATACATCATCTAGAATTACCAAATTTGGTATTTTATCACTGGGTATGCTGACAAAGCTTGTAATTTCTGCTAAAAGCACAATCTGTCTGTTTGACCCTATACCAACACAATTGTTTAAGGACCTGTGGCCCACTCTTGGGCCTACTGTGTTGGAAATTATTAATCTGTCAGTAACCTCAGGATCTGTTCCTCAATGTTTCAAATCTGCAGCGATTAAATCATTACTTAAGAAATCTAATCTTGACTCCAGTCTATTGAAAAATTATAGGCCGATATCAAACCTATCATTTTGATCCAAAATTCTGCAAAAAGTAGTTTCACAGCAGCTCATGGACTACCTTATATATAAGAATAATCTCTTTGAGCCACTGCAGTCTGCATTTAGAACATACATATCCTCCTACAGAGACAACTCTCACTAAAGTGGTAAAGGATATTCTGCTTGCAATGGATTTAGACACCACTACGGTTTAGGTGCTATTAGATCTTTTTTGATATGGTTTGATATGGTGCATCACTGTATTTTACATGATAGCCTGGAAAATTATTTTGGGATTTTCAATTTCAATTTATTTTCATTTATATACTGCCAAATCACAACAGAGTTGCCTCAAAGCGCTTCACACAGGTAAGGTCTAACCTTACCAACCCCCAGAGCAACAGTGGTAAGGAAGAAACCTCAAGCAGACCAGACTCAAAGGGGTGACCCTCTGCTTGGGCCATGCTACAAACATAAATTACAGAACAATTCACGGACGAATATACAAGAAATGCTATTGGCGCACAGGACAGGAGGATCGCCAACACGAATACAACTCCCATCTCTGGATGGAACTACACCTTAAACAGAGAGAAAAAACAGAATCAGGCATCAGAAAGACAAAAAAATACTGTATAATTTGCCAGCATTAAACAACAAGAAAAACAGAGAAACTGGGAATGTCCTTGCATGATTGACATTTTACCTAATTTGTCGCTCTCATTGTGTCCTGTACAATAACACTACCTCTAACATTGGTGACATGAAATATGGGGTTCCACAGGGGTTCATCTTGGGCCCCCTGCTTTTCTCCCTTTATATAGTACCCCTTGGGCACATACTGTGGCTTTATGGGATTACTTTTCATTGCTATGCTGATGACATTCAGTTGTACATGCAGATAACTGATGGTAATCTCATACACATAAACTCCTTAGAGGATTGCCTTCATCAATGAAAATCTGGATGTCCAGCAATTTCTTTCTTTTAAACTCGGACAAGCCGAAATGATGGTTCTTGGTCCAGCAAAACATCTGCATCAGTTTGACCAGCTAATGCTTAGCCTAGGCTTGTGTGTCATACATCACACGGACAAAGTGAGGAACCTTGGGGTGATTTTTGATCCCATGCTGTCCTTTGACCTTGTCAAGATACGTGGTCGCATGGCACAGAAAGTGGGTGGACACAAATGCAAACTCTCAGATGATGCGTAAGATGTAATAATAATCTTTATCTCACAGACAGTCCAGGGTCCAGTACACAGAAAGGCAGGCCGCATAGCAAAGATACAGATGAGGGCAAGGCAAAAATACGTGGTCAGGAACAGGCTGAGGTCAAAGGCACAGTGAGACACAATTTCAGAGTCAGAGACAGAAGGCAAAATCTGGAGAAACAGAACGAGGTCAAAAAACACTGAGATAAACAAGACAAGATCGGGGCTGGAACGAAGATACAAAGATCAACGAGCTGGCACCGCAGTGAGGGAAGTGAGAGCTTAAATAACAGGTGAAGTCATGTTACATCCCCTCTTGTTTGCCTCTACTGGTGGTTGGCTCTCACTGCTGTATTGTATCACTTCCTGTTCCGGAGCACAGCGGTGTTTTTCTGTATCTGTTAGCTGTTTAATCTGCGCAGTTAGATTGATCTAGTTATCTAGATTACGATTTGTTTCCCAGTGTAATCTTTACGTGCCTTAACTAAAGCACTCCTTCTGCTGAATCACCTCTAAATTATTTACACATTATTCACTTTGCGTGTTTTTAGGAATGCGCTAGCTTAGCGTAGCTACTAGCTCTTAGCCGATTTAGCATGGCGGCTTCTCCTGTCTCTCCCGCACTTTTCTGCTCTGGGTGTGAAATGTTTAGTTATTCCTCGGCCTCCTTTAGCAGTAATGGTACTTGTAATAAGTGTAGCTTATTCGTAGCTTTGGAGGCCAGGCTGGGCGAATTGGAGACTCGGCTCCGCACCGTGGAAAATTCTACAGCTAGCCAGGCCCCTGTAGTCGGTGCGGACCAAGGTAGCTTAGCCGCCGTTAGTTACCCCCTGGCATATCCCGAGCAGCCGGGAAAGCAGGCTGACTGGGTGACTGTGAGGAGGAAGCGTAGCCCTAAACAGAAGCCCCGTGTACACCGCCAACCCGTTCACATCTCTAACCGTTTTTCCCCACTCAGGATCAAACTCTGGTTATTGGCGACTCTGTTTTGCGAAATGTGAAGTTAGCGACACCAGCAACCATAGTCAATTGTCTTCCGGGGGCCAGAGCAGGCGACATTGAAGGAAATTTGAAACTGCTGGCTAAGGCTAAGCGTAAATTTGGTAAGATTGTAATTCACGTCGGCAGTAATGACACCCGGTTACGCCAATCGGAGGTCACTAAAATTAACATTAAATCGGTGTGTAACTTTGCAAAAACAATGTCGGACTCTGTAGTTTTCTCTGGGCCCCTCCCCAATCAGACCGGGAGTGACATGTTTAGCCGCATGTTCTCCTTGAATTGCTGGCTGTCTGAGTGGTGTCCAAAAAATGAGGTGGGCTTCATAGATAATTGGCAAAGCTTCTGGGGAAAACCTGGTCTTGTTAGGAGAGACGGCATCCATCCCACTTTGGATGGAGCAGCTCTCATTTCTAGAAATCTGGCCAATTTTCTTAAATCCTCCAAACCGTGACTATCCAGGGTTCAATCAATCAATCAATTTTTTTATATAGCGCCAAATCACAACAAACAGTTGCCCCAAGGCGCTTTATATTGTAAGGCAAGGCCATACAATAATTATGTAAAACCCCAACGGTCAAAACGACCCCCTGTGAGCAAGCACTTGGCTACAGTGGGAAGGAAAAACTCCCTTTTAACAGGAAGAAACCTCCAGCAGAACCAGGCTCAGGGAGGGGCAGTCTTCTGCTGGGACTGGTTGGGGCTGAGGGAGAGAACCAGGAAAAAGACATGCTGTGGAGGGGAGCAGAGATCGATCACTAATGATTAAATGCAGAGTGGTGCATACAGAGCAAAAAGAAAAAGAAACAGTGCATCATGGGAACCCCCCAGCAGTCTACGTCTATAGCAGCATAACTAAGGGATGGTTCAGGGTCACCTGATCCAGCCCTAACTATTGGGACCAGGAAGCAGAGTTGTAGTCTTACACACCTCTCTGCAGCTTCTCTCCCCCTGCCATCCCCTCATTACCCCATCCCCGTAGAGACGGTGCCTGCTCCCAGACTACCAATAACCAGCAAAAATCTATTTAAGCATAAAAATTCAAAAAGAAAAAATAATATAGCACCTTCAACTGCACCACAGACTAAAACAGTTAAATGTGGTCTATTAAACATTAGGTCTCTCTCTTCTAAGTCCCTGTTGGTAAATGATATAATAATTGATCAACATATTGATTTATTCTGCCTTACAGAAACCTGGTTACAGCAGGATGAATATGTTAGTTTAAATGAGTCAACACCCCCAAGTCACACTAACTGTCAGAATGCTCGTAGCACGGGCCGGGGCGGAGGATTAGCAGCAATCTTCCATTCCAGCTTATTAATTAATCAAAAACCCAGACAGAGCTTTAATTCATTTGAAAGCTTGACTCTTAGTCTTGTCCATCCAAATTGGAAGTCCCAAAAACTAGTTTTATTTGTTATTATCTATCGTCCACCTGGTCGTTACTGTGAGTTTCTCTGTGAATTTTCAGCCCTTTTGTCTGACTTAGTGCTTAGCTCAGATAAGATAATTATAGTGGGCGATTTTAACATCCACACAAATGCTGAGAATGACAGCCTCAACACTGCATTTAATCTATTATTAGACTCTATTGGCTTTGCTCAAAAAGTAAATGAGTCCACCCACCACTTTAATCATATCTTAGATCTTGTTCTGACTTATGGTATGGAAATAGAAGACTTAACAGTATTCCCTGAAAACTCCCTTCTGTCTGATCATTTCTTAATAACATTTACATTTACTCTGATGGACTACCCAGCAGTGGGGAATAAGTTTCATTACACTAGAAGTCTTTCAGAAAGCGCTGTAACTAGGTTTAAGGATATGATTCCTTCTTTATGTTCTCTAATGCCATATACCAACACAGTGCAGAGTAGCTACCTAAACTCTGTAAGTGAGATAGAGTATCTCGTCAATAGTTTTACATCCTCATTGAAGACAACTTTGGATGCTGTAGCTCCTCTAAAAAAGAGAGCTTTAAATCAGAAGTGCCTGACTCCGTGGTATAACTCACAAACTCGTAGCTTAAAGCAGATAACCCGTAAGTTGGAGAGGAAATGGCGTCTCATTAATTTAGAAGATCTTCACTTAGCCTGGAAAAAGAGTCTGTTGCTCTATAAAAAAAGCCCTCCGTAAAGCTAGGACATCTTACTACTCATCACTAATTGAAGAAAATAAGAACAACCCCAGGTTTCTTTTCAGCACTGTAGCCAGGCTGACAAAGAGTCAGAGCTCTATTGAGCTGAGTATTCCATTAACTTTAACTAGTAATGACTTCATGACTTTCTTTGCTAACAAAATTTTAACTATTAGAGAAAAAATTACTCATAACCATCCCAAAGACGTATCGTTATCTTTGGCTGCTTTCAGTGATGCCGGTATTTGGTTAGACTCTTTCTCTCCGATTGTTCTGTCTGAGTTATTTTCATTAGTTACTTCATCCAAACCATCAACATGTTTATTAGACCCCATTCCTACCAGGCTGCTCAAGGAAGCCCTACCATTATTTAATGCTTCGATCTTAAATATGATCAATCTATCTTTGTTAGTTGGCTATGTACCACAGGCTTTTAAGGTGGCAGTAATTAAACCATTACTTAAAAAGCCATCACTTGACCCAGCTATCTTAGCTAATTATAGGCCAATCTCCAACCTTCCTTTTCTCTCAAAAATTCTTGAAAGGGTAGTTGTAAAACAGCTAACTGATCATCTGCAGAGGAATGGTCTATTTGAAGCGTTTCAGTCAGGTTTTAGAATTCATCATAGTACAGAAACAGCATTAGTGAAGGTTACAAATGATCTTCTTATGGCCTCGGACAGTGGACTCATCTCTGTGCTTGTTCTGTTAGACCTCAGTGCTGCTTTTGATACTGTTGACCATAAAATTTTATTACAGAGATTAGAGCATGCCATAGGTATTAAAGGCACTGCGCTGCGGTGGTTTGAATCATATTTGTCTAATAGATTACAATTTGTTCATGTAAATGGGGAATCTTCTTCACAGACTAAAGTTAATTATGGAGTTCCACAAGGTTCTGTGCTAGGACCAATTTTATTCACTTTATACATGCTTCCCTTAGGCAGTATTATTAGACGGTATTGCTTAAATTTTCATTGTTACGCAGATGATACCCAGCTTTATCTATCCATGAAGCCAGAGGACACACACCAATTAGCTAAACTGCAGGATTGTCTTACAGACATAAAGACATGGATGACCTCTAATTTCCTGCTTTTAAACTCAGATAAAACTGAAGTTATTGTACTTGGCCCCACAAATCTTAGAAACATGGTGTCTAACCAGATCCTTACTCTGGATGGCATTACCCTGACCTCTAGTAATACTGTGAGAAATCTTGGAGTCATTTTTGATCAGGATATGTCATTCAAAGCGCATATTAAACAAATATGTAGGACTGCTTTTTTGCATTTACGCAATATCTCTAAAATCAGAAAGGTCTTGTCTCAGAGTGATGCTGAAAAACTAATTCATGCATTTATTTCCTCTAGGCTGGACTATTGTAATTCATTATTATCAGGTTGTCCTAAAAGTTCCCTAAAAAGCCTTCAGTTAATTCAAAATGCTGCAGCTAGAGTACTGACGGGGACTAGAAGGAGAGAGCATATCTCACCCATATTGGCCTCTCTTCATTGGCTTCCTGTTAATTCTAGAATAGAATTTAAAATTCTTCTTCTTACTTATAAGGTTTTGAATAATCAGGTCCCATCTTATCTTAGGGACCTCGTAGTACCATATCACCCCAATAGAGCGCTTCGCTCTCAGACTGCAGGCTTACTTGTAGTTCCTAGGGTTTGTAAGAGTAGAATGGGAGGCAGAGCCTTCAGCTTTCAGGCTCCTCTCCTGTGGAACCAGCTCCCAATTCAGATCAGGGAGACAGACACCCTCTCTACTTTTAAGATTAGGCTTAAAACTTTCCTTTTTGCTAAAGCTTATAGTTAGGGCTGGATCAGGTGACCCTGAACCATCCCTTAGTTATGCTGCTATAGACGTAGACTGCTGGGGGGTTCCCATGATGCACTGTTTCTTTCTCTTTTTGCTCTGTATGCACCACTCTGCATTTAATCATTAGTGATCGATCTCTGCTCCCCTCCACAGCATGTCTTTTTCCTGGTTCTCTCCCTCAGCCCCAACCAGTCCCAGCAGAAGACTGCCCCTCCCTGAGCCTGGTTCTGTTGGAGGTTTCTTCCTGTTAAAAGGGAGTTTTTCCTTCCCACTGTAGCCAAGTGCTTGCTCACAGGGGGTCGTTTTGACCGTTGGGGTTTTACATAATTATTGTATGGCCTTGCCTTACAATATAAAGCGCCTTGGGGCAACTGTTTGTTGTGATTTGGCGCTATATAAAAAAATTGATTGATTGATTGAAGTATCAAGGTGCACGAGGGTTCTGGAAGGAGGTGTGGTCTGGTGAAGCAAAGAGACAGGATGAGAAGCAAGAGAGAGAGAGTGAGTGAAAACAAAACAGATCAAAAGCAAGATGGGTCAGTGAATGAAAACCAGTGGTGAAAGTATAACGTGCCCACAGACCAACAAAAGGAAACGTAAGCAAGATAAAGGGCAACACTAGGAGTGACAGACCTAAAAAGAGTACAAGAATAATAAGACTATAAACACCACTAGAACCAAATCCGAATCTGACATCACAGACACATGAAAGAAGATAGAACCGATTAGAAGTAGAACAGAACGTGGCTGAAGTATAACTAATAACATCACAGAAAATAAAGAAAGAACAGAAACAAAACCAGAACCTACAGCAAAACAATGGAATGACGTGAACAAATGATCACAGAAAACAATACCAAAAACAAAAAGAATACAAGTTGATAAAACGCCAACGATACATAATAAACGCAACCAGAGAAAACATAATACAAAATGATCAAAAAGGCAACCAAAAGGATCAAATCCGGGGAGGCAGATGACAATAGGGTAGAGGACCCACCCTGACAGACCTACACATTAGAGATATTATGAGGACTGCTTTCTTCCACCTGTGAAACAAAGTGAAGAGTCGTCCCATCCTGTTTATGGCTGATGCAGAGATTCTGATTCATGCATTTGTTTCTTCTAGACTGGACTACTGCAAAGTTCTATTTTCTGGTTTACCGCAGTCCAGCATTAGAGGTCTCCAATTGGTTCAAAATGCTGCAGCCAGGAAGCAGAAAGTTCAACCTGCACATCTTTGGAAGTGGGAGGAAGGCGCAGCACCTGAAGGGAACCCACACAAACATGTGTTGCCCTTCACCCCTTTTTACAAAGGGGTGAAGGGCAACAACAATCTTCACAGTGCAGATGGCATTGAGTACTGTCACTGATGACTGTTATGTGTTTAAAACCAACGGCGTGATGAGGTCACTGGGCGAGAGAATCAACACGAGCCGTTGCAGTTAAATCACTGAGATGTCTTGACCCAAATTCTGGGTCTTTTAGTTAAGCTTAAGACTAGTGGCTGGCGATCACCTTAGTATTTCTTCTGTTTTTCTTGTTGTTTAATGCTGAAAAATTATACAGTATTTCTTGTCTTTCTGATGCCTGATTCTGTTTTTCTCTCTGTTTAAGGTGCAGCTCGATCCAGAGATGGGAGTATTTGTGCTGGCGAACCCTCCTGTCCTGTGCACGAACAGCATTTCCTGTATATTTGTTTTGTGAATTGTTCTGTAATCTATGTCTGTAGCATGGCCCAAGCAGAGGGTCACCCCTTTGAGTCTGGTCTGCTTGAGGTTTCTTCCTCAGAGGGAGTTTTTCCTTACCACTGCTGCTCTGGGGATTAGTAAGGTTAGACCTTACTTGTGTGAAGCGCCTTGAGGCAACTCTGTTGTGATTTGGCGCTATACAGTAGTGTGAATAATAGTAGTGCTATGTGAGTAAAAAGATTAATCCAGGTTTTGTGTTGTGTGGGCTGCTGAAGAGGAGGTACTGCTGGCCCACCACCACCAGAGGGCGCCCTGCCTGGAGTGCGGGCTCCAGGCACCAGAGGGCGCCGCCGCCTCACGTGAGCAGCTACGGTGACAGCTGTCACCCATCACCTGAGACAGCTGACGGCAATCATCTGTGGGGTATATCAGCAGGACGGCACCTCCACCTCATTGCCGAGATATCGTTTCTACCAGAGAGGTAACGTATCGAAGCTACGGAGTGTATGTTTTTGGATTTGTGCTTAGTTTGTGGATTACTGTTCCAACGAGAGGTGGAGGTAACTTCCCTGCTGTTCGGAGTCCTGGGTGCAAACGCGCCCCCATCTAACTGTCCTTTGTTCCTCGCCAGCAGTACCAGGTCCGACACGCGGAGGCAGTGGCCACCTGGGAGTTCGGGACTTGGCGGCTCCAGTATTCCCGGGGTCCTGTGGCGGAGGAAGCCGTGTGGTTCCGGTCTTACCTTGGAGAGGCGTCTCCTATCTTCGAGCCTGCCCACACGACACTTTTGTGAATTGACTGTTGTCCATTGCTGTGATTGGTTGTATTCGTTGTGCACATTCACAACAGTAAAGCTTGTTATTTTGACTTACTCCATTGTCCGTTCATTTGCGCCCCCTGTTGTGGGTCCGTGTTCCTACACTTTCCCAACAGGATATCTCGGCCAGCGTCATGGATCCCGAGGGGCGTCAACCGGCTGTTGAACGGCCAATGGAAGAACAGGACGCGCAGGCGTCCGCGGGAGGGGTTATCGGTGAGTTGCAGCGGATCCTCACCGCTTTCACGACTCGGTTGGATTTCATGACCGAGCAGAACGTCCTCCTGAACCGCAGGGTGGAGGCTCTCGCCGCGCAGGTGGAAGCGCGCCCTCCGGGCGCCGCTGCGGCTCTCACTCCCGTAGATCCTGTGCGTAACGTTGACGTTCCACTGGTTGTTCAACGACCTCTCCCTCCTTCCCCGGAAGCATACATAAGCCCTCCAGAGCCGTACGGAGGCTGTGTGGAGACGTGCGCGGATTTTCTGATGCAGTGTTCGCTCGTCTTCGCACAGCGTCCCGTTATGTACGCGACCGATGCTAGTAAAGTAGCTTATGTCATAAACCTGCTTCGCAGTGAGGCACGCGCTTGGGCTACAGCGCTCTGGGAGCAGAATTCACGGCTCCTTCTGACATACGATGGGTTTGTGAGGGGGCTCAGAACCGTGTTCGATCACCCTAATAGGGGCGAGACCCGCTTCAACCGTGCTACTGTCAATGAGACAGGGGCGCCGGAGCGCAGCTGTTTATGCAGTCGACTTCCGCATCGCGGCTGCGAGATCCGGCTGGAATAACGCTGCCCTCCGCGCCGCCTTTGTAAACGGACTGTCTTTGGTTCTCAAGGAGCACCTGGTGGCTAAGGACGAACCGCGGGATTTAGACGGGCTTATCGATCTTGTCATACGGTTGGACAACCGGTTAGAAGAACGTCGGCGGGAACGAGACGAAGGGCGTGGCCGGGCACGCGCCGTCCCTCTCCCTTCCGGTTCCGACCGCGCTCCGCCTTCCCCACGCTCCACGGCCCCTGCGCTCCGTGAGGCCACAGCTCCCCCTACTGACGAAGCTATGGACACGAGTAGGGCAACATTTAGGGCACCAGCTGCACAGAGGAGACGGGCCCATGGAGCTTGTTTTGTTTGTGGTGCACTAGAGCACCATGTGAGAGACTGCCCCGAGCGGTTACAACACCAACGCCCGCCCCTAGAGACTGGGCTAGGGGTGGGTCGAGACATTCACGTGGGACACACCCACATTGCTACACGACTCCCAGTCACGATCCTGTATGAGGATTTAACCCTGAAGGCCCCAGCACTGGTGGACACGGGCTCTGAGGGGAATCTGTTGGACTGCAGATGGGCCAGGGAGATAGGGCTCCCTCTGGTGGCGCTTACCTCGCCTGTGCAGGTTCGAGCGCTAGATGGCTCCCTGCTCCCTCCGATCACACATAAGACACCACCTGTAACGCTGGTGGTGTCAGGAAACCACCGGGAGGTGATCGAGTTTTTTGTGACTCAGGCCACTTCCCGTGTGGTTTTAGGCTTTCCCTGGATGTTGAAGCACAATCCCCGGATTGATTGGCCGTCCGGGGTAGTGGTTCAGTGGAGCGAGACCTGCCATCGGGTGTGTCTAGGTTCCTCGGTTCCTCCCGGCTCCCAAGCTAAGGAGGAGGTCAGAGTCCCGCCCAATCTGGGGACGGTGCCGGTGGAGTACCACGACCTTGTCGACGTGTTCAGCAAGGATCTGGCGCTCACACTCCCCCCCCACCGTCCGTACGATTGTGCCATCGATTTGGTTCCAGGCAGTGGGTTCCCGTCCAGTAGACTGTACAACCTCTCACGGCCTGAGCGCGAATCAATGGAGACCTACATCCGGGACTCGTTAGCTGCCGGGTTGATCCGAAATTCCACCTCCCCGATGGGCGCAGGTTTCTTTTTTGTGGGTAAAAAGATGGCGGATTTCGTCCATGCATCGATTATAGGGGGCTGAACGAAATCACGGTTTCGCAACCGATACCCGTTACCCCTGTTGGATTCGGTTGTTCACGCCCCTGCATGGAGCCAAGATTTTTAACCAAGCTTGATCTTAGAAACGCGTATCATCTGGTTCGGATCCGGAAGGGAGACGAGTGGAAGACGGCATTCAACACCCCCTTAGGTCACTTTGAGTACCTGGTCATGCCGTTCGGCCTCACAAACGCCCCCGCGACATTCCAAGCCTTGGTTAACGACGTATTGCGGGACTTCCTGCACCGGTTCGTCTTCGTATATCTAGACGATATACTCATCTTTTCCTCCGGATCCTGAGACTCATGTCCGCATGTATGTCAGGTCCTGCAGCGGTTATTGGAGAACCGGCTGTTTGTTAAGGGCGAGAAGTGTGAGTTTCACCGCACCTCTTTGTCCTTCCTGGGGTTCATCATCTCCCCCAACTCCGTCGCACCTGATCCGGCCAAGGTTGCAGCGGTGAGAGACTGGCCCCAACCCACAAGCCGTAGGAAGCTGCAACAGTTCCTCGGCTTTGCGAATTTCTACAGGAGGTTCATTAAGGGCTACAGTCAGGTTGTTAGCCCCCTGACAGCCCTGACCTGACCAAAAGTCCCCTTCACCTGGTCGGATCGTTGCGAGGCCGCGTTCAAGGAGTTGAAACGGCGCTTCTCGTCTGCACCCGTTCTGGTGCAGCCCGATCCTAGTCGCCAGTTAGTGGTTGAAGTGGACGCCTCGGACTCAGGGATAGGAGCTGTGCTGTCCCAGAGTGGGAAGGACCGATAAGGTCCTTCGTCCGTGTGCCTATTTTTCCCGCAGGTTGACCCCGGCTGAACGGAACTATGACGTCGGCAACCGAGAACTCCTTGCGGTGAAAGAGGCTCTTGAAGAGCGGAGACACCTGTTGGAGGGAACGTCCGTGCCATTCACGGTTTTCACTGACCACCGGAACCTGGAGTATATCAGGACCGCCAAGCGGCTGAATCCCAGGCAAGCCCGCTGGTCACTGTTCTTCGGCCGTTTTGACTTCCGCATCACCTACCGGCCCGGGACCAAGAACCAGAAATCGGATGCCTTGTCCCAGGTACACGAAGACAAGGTCAAAGCGGAGTTGTCGGATCCACCGGAACCCATCATCCCGGAGTCCACTATCGTGGCCACCCTCACCTGGGACGTAGAGAGAACCGTCCGGGAGGCCCTGGCACGAAGCCCGGACCCCGGGACTGGGCCAAAGAACAGACTTTACGTCCCACCAGAGGCAAGGGCTGCAGTTCTGGACTTCTGTCACGGCTCTAAGCTCTCCTGTCATCCAGGGGTGCGAAGAACCGTGGCAGTTGTCCGGCAGCGCTTCTGGTGGGCGTCCCTGGAGGCCGACGTCCGGGACTATATCCAGCCCTGTACCACCTGCGCCAGGGGCAAGGCCGACCATCGCAAGGCTCCGGGACTGCTACAGCCGCTGCCCGTGCCTCATCGCCCCTGGTCCCACATCGGCCTGGATTTTGTCACGGGCCTCCCGCCGTCCCAGGGAAACACCGTGATCCTCACGATAGTGGACCGATTCTCCAAGGCGGCCCACTTCGTGGCCCTCCCGAAGCTCCCAACGGCCCAGGAGACAGCGGACCTCCTGGTCCACCATGTCGTCCGCCTGCATGGGATACCATCAGACATCGTCCTCCGATCGCGGTCCCCATTCTCCTCGCATGTCTGGAGGAGCTTTTGCCGGGAACTGGGGGCCACGGTCAGTCTCTCGTCCGGGTATCACCCCCAGACCAACGGGCAAGCAGAGCGGGCCAATCAAGAAATGGAGCAAACACTGCGTTGTGTGACAGCCGCGCACCCGCGGCCTGGAGTACTCATCTGGCCTGGATCGAGTACGCCCACAACAGTCAAGTGTCATCAGCCACCGGCCTCTCCCCCTTTGAAGTGTGTTTGGGGTATCAGCCCCCATTGTTCCCGGTGGTTGAGGGAGAGGTCGGTGTGCCCTCGGTCCAGGTCCACCTGCGGAAGTGCCGTCGGGTGTGGCGTGCCGCCCGTTCTGCTTTGTTGAAGGCCCGGATGAGGGCGAAGACCCATGCAGACCGGCGGCGGACCCCGGCCCCTACGTATCGCCCCGGGCAGGAAGTGTGGTTGTCCACAAAGGACATCCCGCTACAAGTGGCCTCCCCTAAACTGCAGGACAGATACATAGGACCGTTTAAAATTCTCAAGGTCATCAATCCCGCCGCAGTGAGGCTTCGGCTTCCAGCCTCACTGCGGATCCATCCAGTATTTCATGTGTCAAAGCTCAAGCCCCATCACACCTCGCCCCTCTGTACACCCGGTCCGGCACCACCTCCTGCCCGGATCATCGATGGCGAGCCGGCTTGGACAGTGCGCCGGTTGTTGGACGTCCGACGGATGGGCCGGGGCTTTCAATATCTGGTGGACTGGGAGGGGTACGGTCCCGAAGAACGCTCCTGGGTGAAGAAGAGCTTCATCCTGGACCCGGCCCTCCTGGCCGACTTCTACCGTTGCCACCCGGGCAAGCCCGGTCGGGCGCCAGGAGGCGCCCGTTGAGGGGGGGGTCCTGTTGTGTGGGCCACTGAAGAGGAGGTACTGCTGGCCCACCACCACCAGAGGGCGCCCTGCCTGGAGTGCGGGCTCCAGGCACCAGAGGGCGCCGCCGCCTCACGTGAGCAGCTACGGTGACAGCTGTCACCCATCACCTGAGACAGCTGACGGCAATCATCTGTGGGGTATATCAGCAGGACGGCACCTCCACCTCATTGCCGAGATATCGTTTCTACCAGAGAGGTAACGTATCGAAGCTACGGAGTGTATCTTTTTGGATTTGTGCTTAGTTTGTGGATTACTGTTCCAACGAGAGGTGGAGGGTAACCTTCCCTGCTGTGCGGAGTCCTGGGTGCAAACGCGCCCCCATCTAACTGTCCTTTGTTCCGCGCCAGCAGTACCAGGTCCGACACGCGGAGGCAGTGGCCACCTGGGAGTTCGGGACTTGGCGGCTCCAGTATTCCCGGGGTCCTGTGGCGGAGGAAGCCGTGTGGTTCCGGTCTTACCTTGGAGAGGCGTCTCCTATCTTCGAGCCTGCCCACACGACACTTTTGTGAATTGACTGTTGTCCATTGCTGTGATTGGTTGTATTCGTTGTGCACATTCACAACAGTAAAGCTTGTTATTTTGACTTACTCCATTGTCCGTTCATTTGCGCCCCCTGTTGTGGGTCCGTGTTCCTACACTTTCCCAACATTTTGAGTATATTTCTTATTGTTACATGGGAAACAAGGTACCAGTAGATTCAGTAGATTCTCACAAATCCAACAAGACCAAGCATTCATGATATGCACACTCTTAAGGCTATGAAATTGGGCTATTAGTAAAAAAAAAATAGAAAAGGGGGTGTTCACAATAATAGTAGCATCTGCTGTTGATGCTACAAACTCAAAACTATTATGTTCAAACTGCTTTTTTAGCAATCCTGTGAATCACTAAACTAGTATTTAGTTGTATAACCACAGTTTTTCATGATTTCTTCACATCTGCGAGGCATTAATTTTGTTGGTTTGGAACCAAGATTTTGCTCATTTACTAGTGTGCTTGGGGTCATTGTCTTGTTGAAACACCCATTTCAAGGGCATGTCCTCTTCAGCATAAGACAACATGACCTCTTCAAGTATTTTGACATATCCAAACTGATCCATGATACCTGGTATGCAATATATAGGCCCAACACCATAGTAGGAGAAACATGCCCATATCATGATGCTTGCACCACCATGCTTCACTGTTTTCACTGTGAACTGTGGCTTGAATTCAGAGTTTGGGGGTCATCTTACAAACTGTCTGTGGCCCTTGGACCAAAAAAGAACAATTTTACTCTCATCAGTCCACAAAATATTCCTCCATTTCTCTTTAGGCCAGTTGATGTGTTCTTTGGCAAATTGTCACCTCTTCTGCATGTCTTTTATTTAACAGAGGGACTTTGCAGGGGATTCTTGCAAATAAATTAGCTTCACACAGGCGACTCCTGACTGTCACAGCACTTACAGGTAACTCCAGACTGTCTTTGGTCATCCTGGAGCTGATCAGTGGGTGAGCCTTTCATAAGTTTTTCCCTCTCCAATCAACTTTTTAATCAAACTACACTGTTCTTCTAAACAATGTCTTGAACATCCCATTTTCCTCAGGCTTTCAAAGAGAAAAGCATGTTCAACAGGTGCTGGCTTCATCCTTAAATAGGGGACACCTGATTCACACCTGTTTGTTCCACAAAATTGACGAACTCACTGACTGAATGCCACACTACTATTATTGTGAACGCCCCCTTTTCTACTTTTTTTTTACTAATAGCCCAATTTCATAGCCTTAAGAGTGTGCATATCATGAATGCTTGGTCTTGTTGGATTTGTGAGAATCTACTGAATCTACTGGTACCTTGTTTCCCATGTAATAATAAGAAATATACTCAAAACCTGGATTAATCTTTTTAGTCACATAGCACTACTATTATTCTGAACACTACTGTATAAATGAAAATAAATTGAAAATTGAAATCTTAATCTCTCCTGTACTCTGACGAAATTGTGAATACAATCTCTGTACAGTGATGATGTGACGTGTAGGCTGTGACCTGTGCAGATTACTCAACAGGAAACAATCTCTAGGGAGTGTTGTGGTAGTGGCAGCCGTGAAAACATTCAACACCCACACCAGCTTAGCTATGTGACCATCCTCACGTTCACCATAAAGGTGAAAGGTAAGAACCTTTCACCTAATTCCCAAAAGGTAACACACACACACACACACACACACACACGTGTGTGTGTGTGTGTATATATATATATATATATATATATATATATATATATATATATATATATATATACACATATATATATATATATATATATATATACACACATATATACATACATACATACATACACACACACACGCACACACACGTGTTTTATTTTCCACAGTTGCTATGAGGAAAACAACCAAATATAAATAACCAAAACACCTCAATGGTGACATCTGTGGTGAGACAACCAGCTTTGTTTACATGTGGACATGTCTGCGTCAACGTCATAAGTGTGCAGCTAGAGGAAGGATGCGGGAGCTTTGAAGCACACTAACAGGGGAAGGACCAGCTCCAATCTCTCAGTATTTACGCTATGACCTACATGCATGAACTTATGACAGTCAAAGCACTATATATCACCGACGACTGTGTACGACAGTTTGTCCACAACAACAGCCGGAGGGAGGGCAGGAAAAGGAAGAGGAACTACTCACAAGCAAATGCCTCTACAGCCGTAACCAAAAGAAAGAGTGACGCCAATTTAACGAGAGCAACAACACTGTGCTTTTCCATTTGAACCACAAAAGAAAACAAGCCTGGCTGCAATTATATTCATGAGCAGTACAGGCCAATATTCAAATTAGATGGATTGTATTGTGAAAATTATTTTTTAATCTACCTTTTAGATCAACATACATTTGGGGTTTCTTGCTGAACAGTCTGAAGTCAAACAGTTCTGTGAGGCATGTCGACATTCTGCTGCTTCACACAAAAGCTATACTTACGTGACATACGTACGTCACAATCCACCAGAGCAGTGTCTGTAGCGATTTTTTTTTTTTTGCTACAAATTTTATTATCTGTTTTTCAAACGTCTCGTGGCCTTTGATAATCTGTTGAAAATATAGAACATATCCCCTTTTTAATGAAATCAAACTGCATCCACACTGCAGCCCTTCGTGCAAAATTTCATTCTCTGCTGAAATCTGATCATCAAGATTATTCACATTCATTTATGTAAATGACGTGTATTTGACACCAGCAGATCTGCAGCTTCTCTCTATGTCTTCTTTTCCCTTTTCCACATGTGCAGACATTGAACAAAAAAATGTCATCCACATGTTAATAAAATCTATTTGTGAAATTTAAATTATGATAATGTCCCATAAATCACCTATAAATGCTTTAACATTGCTGGTAGAAAGGCCATATTTCACAGCTGACATCAAAGATCCTTCCCTGCATGTATATATGAACAAGACACAGGCCATGAATGTTGTTTGAGTACTTCTCCCTTGAACTTAAAGATTAGAGAACAGCACAACTGCATTTTCATTAAACTATGAAATTTACCATCAGGTAGAGTGCGTCATCCTCTCTCCTCATATTCCTGCCACAATCTGTCACAAAGGTTTACTTGTCTTGTGACACTTTGCACAAAGCCTGGTAGAGAGCTATGTATGGAACATGGAACCAATGTTATGAACAGGCAACTATGTCAGTTGGTCCACTGTCAATTTTTTTTTAAAATGCCACCCACCGCCTACGTAATATTATACTCAGTTGTTGTTGTCCATTCGGGGTTGCTACATCAGATCCAGTACAGACCTGCAACGGGATTTGGCATCAGTTTTATGCTGGATGCCTTTCCTGAAGCAACTCCAGTTTTACCTGGAGGAACAGACACAGACCCTAGTCTTCCTAAGATGTCACCCATTCAAGTACTAACAGGACCAACTCAGCTTAGCTTTTAAGATCTGACAGGTTCAGGCTTGCACAGAGCAGACTGGCTGCATAATAATATAGTCAGTAATAATTATTAATTAGTAAGTTCTATTTAGGCCCTGCGGCACATTAGTATGTGTGCATCCCCCCAGATATCGCAGTGTGAAGTGGATAAGATTCTACAACCATCCCTGAACTGGACATCAGTCCATCAAAAGTTAGAATCCCACCCAAGACTAGTACCCATTTACAGCTGGGTGGACTGGGACAGTTAAGATGAAATATCTCACCCAAACACACACATACACACAGGTGGTGTGACCAGCAATCAAACCAAGATCTACATATTGGTAGTTCAGCTCCTATTTCAGTGACTGTATATGATGGACAACCAGCAAGCAAGAGAGAAAAAATGGCACAGCTAATTTGTTAATGTGCTAAAAACAAATCAAATTTATTAATTTCTATAGCGCCAATAAAAAGACAAAACCATAAAAGAGCACAAGAATTAAAAACACATCATAACACAATATAACTAATCATAAAACAAGGAAAACAAATGGGTCTTTAAACTTGATTTAAAACTCTCCACAGTATCCAACTGCTGTATATGTGCTGGGAGATCATTCCACAGAGCTGGGGCACGGTAGGAGAAAACTCTGTGACTGGCAAACTTCTTATTCACCCTGGGAACAAAGTCCTGCACCCTGTGAATGCAGGGCCCAAGTCAGTACGTAGGGCTTTACCAGGTCAGCCAGATAGGGAGGTGCAAGTCCATGAACAATTTTATAGGCCAATTTTATACCAATTTAAAAATTTTAAAACCAGCCAGAGTAAAATTTGTAGATAATCTGCGATGGCCTGAATGTCTACGTGTTATGTGTCGACGCGGGTTGAGGAGCGGACCTGCGTCTGACGGAACCCAGCACTAAAACAACCAGAAAGCGGTTCCAATAACAAAACAATTTATTTTTCCCCCTTTGGTGCATAACAAAGTGTACAAACAAAAACTGCGTCGGTCTGGCGGAGTGAAGGACGGCACGCTCTCCAGCGCCCAAAAGGATCGAAGCCCGTTGCTTCTGGACCCACGTTCACCGCCAAACACCCCCCAGGTGGACACGACAAACCGACTCTGCGAAGGATAGAAAAGGTGAGGTAAGTCAGCAGCTACAACTAATATCCTTCAAAAGGCACACACTATCAGTAACACATTCAGGTCCGAATTCAAGCTTTATGTAAATGAGCAGCTTCCCACAACAGGTGGAGGATCATCAGTCCGCATGCCACGGCAGTGAGAAGCGAGCTGCATAACTCTCATCAAAGTTCAAATATACTGCGTAACAAAATACCAAGTTACTGTTAACAATTATTCAGATAATCAATCACCTCTGATGTGTGCTGACAGCATGTGTCCCTCACCCTTCCTCCTTCACAGGCACGATGTGTCAAACCCAGGCGCGGTCCTCAGCGTCTCACAAACGAACATCACAAGGTCGAGTTCCCGGCAATTCTGCTTGAATCACACATGACTTAAATGCAGAACGCCATCTCATTATCTGCTTCAGCTGAAAGTCTTTAAGGTTGCATGTGAGCACCATCCACAGGTGCTGCACATCATGTTGATGAGGGTGAAGGACTCTTCTGCCAGCACCTTCTCCACAGACAATAAATCAGTTTGCATACCACCTGGAGAGCAAAGAAAAGAAAAGAACACCAAAATGTCCAGCCACACCCCCCCCCCCCCCCCCCCAACACACAACATCTACGTAGGTGTTATGTAATATGTCAGTAACCACTAGTTGTCTTAATTTTGAAATTTGCAATTATCTATTGGCTCTAATGGAACACTTTGTCAGAAACTGAAACGCTGCCACGGAGCAATCAAAAACATAAAATTTCATCCACTACTCAATTCTCAATGTGTTTAGAGAGCAGATTAGTCATTTCTTTCATCTTCTCCCCTTTTTCACTTGGGGGTCATCAGATCCATAATAGATCGACAGAACAGATTCTGGTCTTAAATTACTCAGCAGCCCCAAGTTTATGTTTGCTTTAACTGAACATTGTTTAGAAAATGATTTAAAAAAAAAAAACTTTGTTTGACCTTTGACCTGTTGAAATGACCCCTTTGCTATATTTCAGTAATCGAACAGAAAACATGTTTCTGTCAAGAGATAATCTCAAGAAAACCTGTGTATGAACTTATGGTGAGGTAATATCAAAAGGAAATGCTTTTGTATGTTGGGTATTGATAAGAGTTTCCAAACTCCTCATAGATCTGCATGTCATGTACAGTAAGGAAAAAAAAACTGTAGTGACCATTTCTCATTTCAATTCTGAGGATCTCAACAACTAGAAACCAAAAAAGGGAAGGACCATGTTTCTTCTAGTTGCAGCAGATCAGTAGATAGATGGCTACATTTGAGAAGAGGGGATGAACCAGTTCCCTGCCTGGGTGGTTGATATCCAAGACCCAAGGGACAGACATGGCACATGCTCATTGGACGGAAAAAAAAAAACAGTGTGCTATCTGTCATTCCCTTTACTGTATGCACCAGGCACAAAGGTCTTTGCGAGAAGTTTTCCTGTGAGTTAACCAGCAGGCAGAGGCCACCAAAGCTGCCTGAGGTGTAGCAGCGAAGTAGAAAGGTGAAGTTTTCTATTTTTCTATGAGTCTTTACATTTATTTTGTTTAATGGTTTTCTTCAATTTCGTCTCACGTAGATAAGCATGTGTAAGGCCCGTCTGAGTACTGAGCCCTTTCAGTATCATAAATGCACACTTGAGGCTAGGTTTTTGCTAGGCTAGGGTCATTCTGCTGCCAGCCTATACCAATATATCTCAACTGTGCCAACCTACACCTGATTTTTAGCCCAATACACCCATGGGCACCCAGGTGAGCACATTCCTACTTGCAATGTATATGACATGGCATTGGGCACTTGACATAAAAACCGCAATTCTACTGGGCAGAAAGTACAAATAACACCCTGGTTCCAAAGAAAACAAACAAACCAACCTTTTTTTTTTTTGTCTCCATAGCTAGTTTCTCCATCTTCACCGTCATGATAGCTGTATGGAGGGATTTTTTGGTAACTCATCAGTTGAAGCTGTTTTAAGGATGGGCTGCCTACAAGCCTAGTTCAAGATCCCCAGTAGGAGAAAACTTTAGCTTTTGTGGACTCAACCATGATTGTCATTTTTGAATTGCATGTTTTTGATGCTCAGCTCATACAAATACAGGGAGAACATGCAAACTCCACACAGAAAGTAACTGGGCATGGGTGGAATTGAACCTCAGGCTTTCTTGCTGTGAGGCAAGAGTGCTAACTGCTGAGCCACGATCCTGCGTGAAAACTCACAGGGGATGTCATGAAGGGTTTGTCTATTTATAAAGTCACTGTGTGCTACTTTGAGTTGAAGATAGGACCCTTAGTATTGCACATTCAGGCCAAGACAGCACTGGGCACTTCTGAATGTGTAGTTACTCTTCCGCCTGTCAAACCTCCATTGTATTGTGTTTGTGTGTGTGTGTGTGTGTGTGTGTGTGTGGTGTGTGTGTGTGTGTGTGTGTGTGTGTGTGTGTGTGTGTGTGTGTGTGTGTGTGTGTGTGTGTGTGTGTGTGTGTGTGGTGACTCAGACTTGGTAGAATGCAGCGTCACACTTGGAAAAAACTGTTTCCCATCACAATCTGGAATTTCCTGATCATGACTTGTATTTCTGTGGAAATGACCTGCAAGATCCACAAAAAAAAAGAAAGAAAGAAAGAAAAAAAATTGGCAGTCAAAGATGGTCCCGCCTAGCTGTACTGCTGGCCAGCTAGTGGGAAGTTCCAGGTTAATAACTAAACTGAAGACACATGCTGGACAAGTCAGCAGGACAGGGTGGATATACTTCATGTCAATGTGGAGTCAGCAGACAGACTTTAGGCTGGCTGACTGACTGACTGACCGACTGACTGACTGACTGACGTGCCGTATAAGTCACAGCTTTCAACCATTTAAAGTCTGATCGCAGAACTTAAGAGATCAAGATGACAAATACAGGGTGTCCCAAAAAAGTGCCACAAAAATAAAGGCATAGAAAATCTATACACTTTTGGATACTGATATCTGTCATGTGTCATCTTGAAGCATATCTCAGAGAGTTTTATCTCTGGTGTTCATTTATAATTTCACCTCCATTTGTAAGAGTACTGGCTTCACAAGATGTGCTCAGTATGTGCACCGCTCCTCTGGTTTGGCCAGATCTCCCTTTGTCAACATTGTGAACTGTTCTATCAGGTGTGAAACGTCTTTACAATCCTCCATATTGTCTTCTATCTGGAGAATGACACTGATATTGTCATTGGGTTTGCACGATCCGTTTGGTCTCAAAGTAGAATTCCACCCGTTTCCCTTTTGGCTTGATTGTAAGCGGCATCCTCATTGGATCAGTCTCAAACTACATCAGAAGAAATTCCTCACATATATCTTATTGTCTGAAAAAAAACACACACACACACACACAATTCAGATTAGCTACTGCAGAATTAGGGTCAAAGTAGCGTGTCGCCCGTGAGGATGCATGGGGTCTAGTGTGGGTAGTGTTTATAAAATAGGTAGCTGACATTTTTCAAGGGTGGTAATAAACTAAGCAATGAGTTGGAATGGCGTGTGAGTCTAGAATGTTTTTCAAACCTTAGACCTCAACAGTTTTTAGAAGAGAACCTCAACCCTTTTATTTCCTGTTAATGATGTCATTTTTATGTTAATTTACTGTATTAATGTATTTATAAATTGTTTAGGTTGTTGTTATCATATACACACAATTATTACTGTTATTTTATTAAATTTTTACTTCTATTTTGTCATTTGATTTTTAAATGGACCACAATGGAAATAAGTGTTTTCACTTTCTTGTCATCCATGTATTTTTAACATATTTACATTTATATGCACTTACACTTACGTTTTTAATATAAAGATGATTTACTGCCCCCTGCTGGAAAGGTGTGTGACTCCAAAATGTAATTAGCAACGTCTCCAAAAATATTAGTCCTAACAACCTCCCGTTTTCGCAGCGTTCATCCTTGACCCAAAATACATAAACATACCAAACAGCAAATGTCAGCTGTGCTCTGTTTGTCCCTGATTGAAGTTGCATGCATGCACAGATGTTTGTCTTTACCGCATGCAGGTGCTTCTAATTTTAGACACAAACAGGGTGGAAATCAAGTACAATATTCATGGTGTCAGCAACATCAGACTGAACTCACTCATGGTAACGGCAACATAACTTAACTAAAGTGAGTAAACCTACAAACTACAAAATCACAATAAATCAATAACACTAACAATAATAATAACATGAACCACAATAACAACATTTAAACCCCCCAAACCACAACCTCCCATGGTGCATTGCAGCACGGGAGTTTCTCCACAAATATTAGTCATATCAACTTTCCATTTTCGCAGTATTCATCCTTGACCAAAAATACATAAGCATGCCAAACAGCAAATGTGTATGGCATAATCAAAGCCATACACACACTCACACACAGAGGCCAGTTGGCTATTATAATATAGATGATTTTGTCATGGACACCAGCATGGACTCCCAAAATTTCCTGTATATTAGAAGAGTTTAGATGCAAAACCCAGTAAGTGCTCTTTTCTTTAAATGGAGAATCAATGCAGTTGATAATGGAGATTTAAAGGAAACCCTATTCGGAAATGCAATTTGAACAGTTTGTTCAAATTGTTTCATATTTGGCACAGTGATGGTCCCCTTGACAGCCAAGTACATGATGGCCTCAACTAAAAATTTATGGTTTTGGAGATACTGGGTTTTTCATCTGAACTCTTCATTTGTATTGTCAAGTGTGTCATAGTATGGCTCAAGCAGAGGGTCACCCATTTGAGTCTGGTCTGCTTCAGGTTTCTTCCTCAATATCATCAGAGGGAGTTTTTCCTTACCACCGTTGCCTGTGTGCTTGCTCCCAGGGGTTGGTAAGGTTAGACCTCACTTGTGTGAAGCGCCTTGAGGCAACTTTGTTGTGATTTGGCGCTATACAGTAGTGTTCAGAATAATAGTAGTGCTATGTGACTAAAAAGATTAATCCAGGTTTTGAGTATATTTCTTATTGTTACATGGGAAACAAGGTACCAGTAGATTCAGTAGATTATCACAAATCCAACAAGACCAAGCATTCATGATATGCACACTCTTAAGGCTATGAAATTGGACTATTAGTAAAAAAAAAAGTAGAAAAGGGGGTGTTCACAATAATAGTAGTGTGGCATTCAGTCAGTGAGTTCGTTAATTTTGTGGAACAAACAGGTGTGAATCAGGTGTCCCCTATTTAAGGATGAAGCCAGCACCTGTTGAACATGCTTTTCTCTTTGAAAGAAAATGGGACGTTCAAGACATTGTTCAGAAGAACAGCGTAGTTTGATTAAAAAGTTGATTGGGGAGGGGAAAACTTATACGCAGGTGCAAAAAATTATAGGCTGTTCATCTACAATGATCTCCAATGCTTTAAAATGGACAAAAAAAAACAGAAACGTGTGGAAGAAAATGGAAAACAACCATCAAAATGGATAGAAGAATAACCAGAATGGCAAAGGGTCACCCACTGATCAGCTCCAGGATGATCAAAGACAGTCTGGAGTTACCTGTAAGTGCTGTGACAGTTAGAAGACGCCTGTGTGAAGCTCATTTATTTTGCAAGAATCCCCCACAAAGTCCCTCTGTTAAATAAAAGACATGTGCAGAAGAGGTTACAATTTACCAAAGAATACATCAACTGGCCTAATGAGAAATGGAGGAATATTTTGTGGACTGATGAGAGTAAAACTGTTCTTTTTGGGTCCAAGAACCGCAGACAGTTTGTGAGACGACCCCCAAACTCTGAATTCAAGCCACAGTTCACAGTGAAAACAGTGAAGCATGGTGGTGCAAGCATCATGATATGGGCATGTTTCTCCTACTATGGTGTTGGGCCTGTATATCGCATACCAGGTATCATGGATCAGTTTGGATATGTCAAAATACTTGAATAGGTCACGTTGCCTTATGCTGAAGAGGACTTGCCCTTGAAATGGCAATGACCCCAAGCACACTAGTAAATGAGCAAAATCTTGGTTCCAAACCAACAAAATTAATGCCTCGCAGATGTGAAGAAATCATGAAAAACTGTGGTTATACAACTAAATACTAGTTTAGTGATTCACAGGATTGCTAAAAAAGCAGTTTGAACATAATAGTTTTGAGTTTGTAGCGTCAACAGCAGATGCTACTATTATTGTTAACACCCCCTTTTCTACTTTTTTTACTAATAGCCCAATTTCATAGCCTTAAGAGTGTGCATATCATGAATGCTTGGTCTTGTTTGATTTGTGAGAATCTACTGAATCTACTGATACCTTGTTTCCCATGTAAGAATAAGAAATATACTCAAAACCTGGATTAATCTTTTTAGGCACATAGTACTACTATTATTCTGAACACTACTGTATAAACAAAATAAATTGAAAATGAATTTGTAGCACTTTTGTTGGGACACCCTGTACAATACGTGCGAGCCTGCAGTAATTTCAAATAACAATTTAAATGACAAATTGAGCACTATAATACCCATAAACAGGGTGAGCCATCAAACCAGGCAAGCTTTTAGTTTCAGTAGAAACAACTGTGGAAGACTTCCGGTGCTGGCCAACACCTTGATAGAAGTTTTCCTACTGCAGATGGGTGCAGCATGTTCCGTCTTGCCGGCTGCTTGACGTCAGCAGAGCGTGGTGGTTTGGACTGCTATTACTCACTGTTTAAGTTGCATTCCTGCACAGCACGTTCTTATTTCCCAAACAGGAAGCTGCATCCAAGACTGTTGCCAAATTCTCTGTAGCTGCTCTGTAGCTCTGGTGGAGTTTAACAGAAGCAGTGCATGTTTCTCCTTTCTGTCTTTAAAAACATTAACCGCTGCTGAAACCAGTGTTTGACCCCTGCTTGAGGCTTGCAGTTTTGGGGGAGATAAAGAGGTTTCTTGACAGTGTTAGTCACAGAGTGTCTTTGCCAGTGTGAGCTGTGGTGTCCATGGCAGATATTAAAATTTAGTCAAATTTTGAAGCCTTTTTTTGACAAATGTGGTAATTACATCTTGACTGAATCCAAACAGCATTCTCCTTTCAAAACATTTAAGGCTATAATCTGTCAGGAGTTTAGTATTCCACAAAGTTCACTCTAAATAAATGATGATTGTTGAATAAAACTCGGCAGGCTACAGAAAACAGGAAAGAGTGGGCTGTTACAAAAGGCCAAGCCTTCATATTTTAAAGCATTGTTTTACAGCAAGCCACAGTGCCACCTAGTGGACATTGTAAGCATTTTTCTGAAAACATGCTGAGCCAGAAGCTATAAAGAACCATTTCAAGATTTTGGAAAAGGTTCATTTTACAGTAACAATGCATTAATATAATTTACCGTATCGTCAAGTGGAGTACAACTTTAATGTGTGTGGTTCGGAGCATGAAAACAATACCAAATGGAACTTGTTCATTAGCATAATAAGGTAGATGTGCAACAACCGAATGAAACAGTAACTGTGGATAAGCCATTCTGAGGTGTTAAATATTAAACCTTCTGTCATGTGACTGCCAGTTATAGGGGTCATGGTCAGTTCTAAGAGCATGCACTGGTGCCACATGTACCACTTTCATTCCAAAAGCTGCCTTGGGTCCCAGATGGCAACCAACCAGGCAAACAACCAGTCCACCCCCACCTACGTGACACGTTGGCGTCCTCATGGCCTTTTGGTTACCTGGGTTCTCAATACCGATGCACCTGCTTGCTCGATCATGTCCAGAGAACCATACCACGTCGCCAAACTGTTGTTGCTGACATCCCCTCACAATGCAACAAGTTAATCTCAACTGAATCTCCCTAAATCATTCATTTGATGCAGTCATTCCTGGTACCTGCCGATTTTCTGGAGTGACCTAGTACCAAAGACATCCAGTGTGCTTCAGCTCATTGGTTAACCTCCAAGACTCACAACTACAGCAAAAATGGAAGCAATGGATGTACCAGTGTCCTAAAAACTTGGACCTTCGTCCGCCTGAAAAGGTATTGGCACCACCAATCACCTCTGTCCAGTGATTTCATGACTCAAGCTCATCCCAGTCATCTCTCGATCTCAAAATCAAAATTGGTCTCAGAAAATTCGACACTTTTAATACACGCCTGATGTTTGAGTCCAGGAAGACATCGAAAGCCTGGATCTTAATCTTGATCCATAAAACCACAAACCCCAACAGTCCAAACTTGTCCACCCAATCGCAATCCTTCCCCAACAAAGCCACCCAAGTTGCTCCCTACCCAACACCCAATTCATGCAAGCACTGAACAGAGAAGAACCTAGAATATATCCATGACAAACATCAGAATTCACTGGGAAGAAGGCAGATACTCTGCCCGTAGCATACACAACACTCAGTACATGTGTAGACCAGCTATGGCATGCAGCAACTTATTGGGGATCAAGATGTTCCAGAGTGCAGCCTGATCAGCTAAATCAAATATAAACTGAACCACATGAACATGCAGAGCTGGGATGGGGTCAACGGTTGAATTAACAAGCATGAAGCCACACTGCTCGAGTCACTGGTTGGCAAGTAGCTACGGCATGTAGAAACTAGCCTAGCAAAACACAGTCCTGACCTTAACTCTCACTTTTCATGAGACATGCCTACTTAGGTGATCTGCACTCTGATCATTATGCCGCCATGACCTGCAAGAGATGAGTGACAGTCCCTCTAAACATGTCAAGACCAACAGACATAGCAGAAGCATTCTTGCTGACTCATGACCGCCGAAGATACCGCAGGCCTCCATGAAGGTTAGCTTCTCCAGTAACTAACTGAAGAAACGCTCTTGTTGAGTGTTACGAAACAGACAGTCCTCATGGTAGAGGTGGGCGGATCGATCTTAATATCGATAATATCAATACCAACGCTGGTATTGATATTGAACGATCCTCGTGTAAAAAGATCGATACCCAAGCTTTTTTCTCTGACTGCTGCGCACGCAAATTCATCAAAGTCTACTCTTTGCCTGTAATGCCGCGTTCACACCGGGCGCGACGCGAGCAACTGCAGCCACAGGTTGCCATGTAATTCCTATGTAATGACACGTTTTGACGCCAAACCGCGCAGCGCGACGCGATGGATGCGAGCGAAGCGACGCGAGTGAAGCGATTTTGAGCGTTTTGCGCATTTGTAGCGCGATATTGCGTTGCGTCGCGTCACGTCATGTTGCCCTCCTCCCCAAGTTGAAAAATCTGAACTTTTTCGTCTCGTCACGCCGCGATGACCAATCAGGGACTGAGTATGTAGTGACGTGGAGATGTCTGGAGTTTGACTGAAGATGTGAACATGTCCTGTCTCTGGTAGCAGCCTGTGAGCAGGACTTATGTCTCTTTTGTCCTTTATTTCACAATTATGAGAGAGTTTTTGGAGCGAGCAGCAGCACCACAGCAGCGGGGAGCGGAGTTTCTTTTTATTTTTATTTTACATGCGTGCCCGAGGGAATCGTCCTTGGAGATTATTTTACTTATTAACTACACAGATGTATAATAAAGCAAATGGTGACTTTTTTCTAAAGACAATTATGACTAAAACAATTATGAGTTTTTTTGGGAAAGAGCGAGGAGCAACCTCACAGCAAGCAGCGGAGTATCTTTCTTTCTTTCTTTCTTTTTTACGTGCGCGCGCGAGCGAATCGTCTGTGTGCAGAATATTTTATTAATTAACTACACAGATGTATAATAAAACAAATGGTGACTGGTTTCTAAACACAGTTATGACAGAGTTTTTTGGGGGAAGAGCGAGCTGCAGCAAGAAGCGGAGTTTCTTTTTCTTGTACGTGCGCGCGCGAGCGAATCCTCTGTGTGGAGAATATTTTATTAATTAACTACACAGATGTATAATAAAACAAATGTTGACTGGTTTCTAAACACAATTATGACAGAGTTTTTTGGGGGAAGAGCCAGCTGCAGCAAGCAGCGAAGTTTCTTTTTTTAATTGTTTACATGTGCGCGCGTGAACGGGACAGTTGGTCCTCAATCTGGGTCCCGCAGAGGCGGAAGGACCGCGAAAGCAGCCTTCATCCAGATGCAGCTCCTGCAGCAAATAATGATACTCTCTGTATTGGGAGCTTTTCACAACAACTCGCTCCGTGTGATCAAGGTCCGTCATGATGACTTGACGCCGAGCGGAATGGAAGCTCCTCCTATTTGATGATGCACCGGGGCGAATTTTCACAGCGAAAGTCCACCCAAGCAGAGCAACACACCGGGCGAAGGAGGCGCGTCCGTCGCCACGCGACCCCCGCGAATTTGTAGCGTCTGATCGCGCCCGGTGTGAATGCGGCATAAGAGCAGCGCTGCGCTGTGTCACACAACACGGAGCAGAGCACCCTTGTATTGTGGTTTGTCAGCCCGCTACTTCGGGAGATTTTGTTTTAAGTTGTGTGGAGTGATATTTTTTTAAACAAAAATGTTGATTGTGATAATAAAGTATTTTGTTGTCACGAACAATGTTTGGCGAAATTCTATAATAGGTCTTTTGGATCCTTTGGCTCTATGAAGCTTAAGTATGAAAAAGTATCGGTATCGATATCGGCAATGCTGGGCCTGTATTTACTTGGTATCGGATCAATACCAAAACCCACCTCTACTTCGTGGCCATTGTGTAACACCCAACTTTCCCTCTCCGGTTGTTAAGTGTGACGTAATGCATCATGTGATTTTCAACTTCCGGCTCCAAACAAAAAAGGCGCGCTGTCATTAACATTGAAACGATGTGATCTGGCTGCATTTAAACCGCTGCACACGGACAACAGCAGTAACATTGCAACATAAAACTCTTTGTATATTGTGCCTAAAACTCTCCTGGATATATTAACTGGGTTTTTAGACGTTGTTATTGCGTTTGTTTTATGTAAAAATGCCAGAAGCTCAGGTCGTTTCTCCGTTATTTTCAATGGGATTTGCTGCGATCGCTTCCTGTTCATGTCGTTCGGGGAAAGCTAAGTTTGCACTTTACGTCCTGTTTATTGTAATAATTTTTTTATTAACAAACAGACATGTATATTTTACCTGTGCATAATAAAATATATAAAAGGGGAAAAAAGTTTTATTAAGTGTTCTTACCTTAGAAACAGACGAATGCGGTTAACGGCGGGAGGGAGGTTTGCGCACACTGTAAACACAAACTAAACTGTAGATCCTTAAAAGAATCATATAGACGTAAATTTGTGAACTTGCAGATCTTTGGACCCGGAAAGATTTATCACGTGATGCGTTACGTCAGAGCTTAACCGGATAACACAAGAAACGGCAGCACCTTTACATTTAAAACAAGCCGACTGCCTGCGGAGTATTTATTTATTTTTGGCTGTGGTTTGGTTACCATCATCAGGTATGAACTGAATAGTGTTGCATTTAGTTTCTCAGTGTGTTCCCAGTGAGAAACACCAAGAACACTGTTCTTGTCATCCATAACTCTGTTTTACATGTAAGAACTTATTAAAGTACTCATGGTCACTCTGTTAAACTGACACGTGTTCATTTTAACTCTTAAGTTTAATTTTTTTTTCACCATATTAAATGCTATGATATCACACACTGCTCACTCCAAAAAAGAAAACAAAACATTCCACATACAGGGAGGTGCTGTCCTGTGATGGTCACCTTGGGAAGATTGACTGGCCTTGACCTAAGTGTATGGAGGCTCACAGCAAACAAATGCAACTAGTGATCATTTATACAAAATCCATTCATTCATTTTTTTTCTCAGGTTAAACAGAACTTTTGTGTGTTCAAACACAACTTTATACCAAAGTGACAAGCCAGCATCAGAGGCATGCATGTTTACAAGCCAATAAATGTCAAGTATGAGGGAAACAGCCAGATGATGGCGCCAGGATGCAAGAATGTCAAGAAAAGTTAGTCCGATCATAATTTTGCAAACTGAAACCAAACTTTCTCTTGCACACCCCTTAGTGGCAATCCACGCTTTCCCAACTTGCAGAAACTAAAGACATTAAAGCATGCATTTGTGCACCCTTATCACTACATTACACACCGTTTACGACAGTGAGCAGTAAATTGAGACTTTAAGGACCGGAGCACTTTGAGTCCTAAATGACATTATACTTGTAGTATTAAGTAAAAGAAATTTACACATCGACAAAATGTAAAGCACTGCATTGTGGGACTTGCATCAAAACATTTTTATGTGGTTACGAGCGTATTTAACCCCCCTCCCGCCCCCAAAAAAGCCATCCCTGAAATGACTTTTTAAATTCATTATTGCCATAGGTCAGAAAAAAAGACCCAATCATAAACACCATGAATACATTTTAAAACATAACAAAATCAGCATACTTTATTATTAAAACAACTGTAAATAAAAAAATACATGTTTCTGAACTCAGGTGAAGTACAAGGAAATTAAAGCCTGTATAATGGCTGCACATGTACTAAATTTTAATCCCTTGTTAAAAGCAGAACAAAAATGTCAGCACAATGAAACCTGAATAGGGGAAAAAACAAAAAAAAACAAACCTATACATGTATTTCTAATAAGGATGCACCCTCAGATCAGACATTTATACATTCAAAAGAAAGGTACAGCTGTCCAATTCAAGTACTTTTCTGAGACACAAGCATGAACTTTAAAGCCATACGTTCAACTAATATTTTTCTTTGTTTAATCAAATGGAAAATCTGTTGATTCACAATTGCATCATGCTAAAAAGTTAAATGTAATCAACATACAAAACAACACACTGCCAGCTCAGGGCTATACCCCACGACAAAACAGATGGTCACGAAAGTGTACTGTTGTTGTCCCAGTGCTGGTGTTTGAGTTTTGGTTTTGTTCAAAATCCCTGGTTTTCTGTTGAGACAGGTAGGACGATTTAGCACTCAGAAATGCAGCACGCATGTATTGCTGGAAAAAGGATTGGGACTTCAGCGACTTTGCATTCTAGTATGTCGTCACTGCCTACCAAGGTCAGTGACTCTCACTTCCCTCAGCCCACGCGTCAGTGAAACGCATTGGGTTGCGTTGCAGGTGTACACACACGTTACATTGCTCTTTCACTTCTCTTGCCAGAAAATCCTCCAAATATTTAGTGACGTAAACAGTAGTGAACATCACAACAAGTCTATTGGTATTTACATTTAAAATCAGCTACACCAGCTTGTGATTGCCTGCAAAATGGAGCCTGAGACATCCGACAGGAAGTCCAATGGAACATCGAAACATGCAGCGATTTACCACTTTGCCTTAAAACGGCTCTTTGTAACTTTTTGAGCTACAATGAGAGAAACAGCAGGTGAAACAATGTCACCAGGAAGCAACTCGGATTTACCCTCACATTGACAAATAGTTCTCAATCAAGCATCATGTAAAAAGCTCCAATATCCACCACACAAAAATACATACACAAGTAACATATGTACTGTATTCAACCAGCATGCCTCCTGCAGCACAAGGCCAGCTAATTACAATTTAAAGTCCAGCTCCGCATGCATCTCTTCATTTAGTGCTTTCCAGGGTGGCTTCTCTTTTACTTTTTTTTACTTTTTTTTTTTTCTTTTTTTTTTAAACAAAGTCCACTTGACTTTTGTGATTTACAAGAGATCAAATGCACCTTGTTACTGGTACATCTGTAGACAGGCTGGTGGAAAAACATGACTGATTTTTGGTGCATTGCTGAAAATGAAATAAAACGGAAAAGCAAAGAAATCTAATATGGTACAGGAGAGAGGTTACATGTAAAATGAGCTAACAGGTCAGTCATCCTCGTCCAAAGACCAGGGGAGGTAAAAAGACAGCTGCATACGGTATACATAGTCATGGATGTGAGACCTAAACACTGGAGGCCCTGAGCTTCCAAAATAACATGAAACAACAACGTTTGGGTGTAATGGATCTGAGATTTATCACTCTCAGTCAGCCCTTGCATTGAATTTGTAAAGAAAAAATAAAGGAAAAAACAAATGAATAGAAGCCATTGAAAGCCAACTGACCAGCCTAGTCCATCTTTCACAACAGTGAAAAGAAAAGCAAGAGGAAGAGCGACAGACATCAGTGGAAACAGGCTCGATAACAGACGTAAGCACTGACAGCCACTGCCGTGCACAGGCACACGCTGACTAGAAGAGGGGACCATGTCCCTGGCACAGGAGAGTCATCAAGTGGCTGCACTGATGCCTGCAAAAGCTTTTCCTCCTCTGTGTCATGCTGCTGCTGGGACTGAGCGTAAGCTTTAGAGGTATGATCTTGCACTGCTGTGTGGCAATCGGGCTGATCGGCACATTCAGAAAGAGGCTGAGAGACGCCAACATTTCTCTGTCGCAGGTCAGACGTCTGTGACAACCTGAAAGAGAGATGGACATGACCATGGTCCTGTTTGTTCACTAAACTAATTAACCAGTGCTAGCTAAACTAAATCTACCAAAATGATGATCTGCTCACTTACCCCAGACTGCGGACCTCCACATGTCTGATGAGCTCGTCATTTTCAGGAAAAAAGAAGGGCTCAACTTTGCCATTGTGAGGGTCTCTGGGAGGAGGCAGAGGGGGAGGAGGTGTGAACTCTGGAGGATCAGCTTCTTCATTTGAGAGTTCTTTCCATGACTCCTTACAAAACAAAAACATAAAATAAATTTGGATTATTTCATTTTCATACGACATATACTGTATCTTCTGGACTATAAGTCATAGTCTTGTTTGTCTGGTCCTGCAACTTATATTTTGAAGTGACATATATGGAAAAAATACTGCATTAACATCTATGGCCACAAGATGGCACCATCTGCATGCAGGACAAGCTACCCCTGTATACTGATCTGAATATGGTACTAGTTGATCTACACTCCGGAGCAGAAGGTGGCAATAATGCACCATTAAGCAGGCTGCCAACTTCCGTAAAACAAAAAGAAAAATAACATCTGAATGAAGACATATTGGGTGTTAGAGAGCGAGTGAAATGAATATTAAACCATGCTCTCAAACTGAAAGAGCATGACCAGAAAGGGAATAACCTTCATAGAGTGATGAAAGTTTTCCAGAAAGCTGGGTTTTTACTTGCGTGGTGAGTGTTTCTGGATTTTTTTTTTTTTTTTTTACTACATACGTCAGAATCCATTCATGTTCAATGCCCAAACAGTTGGTGGCGTTAGTGCTCCATGTTGGTTTGCAATAAAGCCACCAATAAAATCCAACAAAGAAGAAGGGTTATTTATTTGGTTTCGTGTTTATTCAGTTATATTTTTGGGGACTGCACGGTGGTTCTCCTTACAGTTTACTTTGTTGTGGACATTAAAAGTTATGACATGCGCATTTTCCAGTAATCATACATTAAGTGGAGTTAATGGGTGAAGCTACCGAAGCTGCTAACAATGCTAACTCTGTTAGCATACAGATGACAGTTTAACTCTCACGAAAACAATCAGGGAGGTAAGAAAGTATTTTTATTTGATTACCACTTCCATTATGCATACGAAAATAAATGTTGGCATTAATGTACTTTTTATAATATTTACGTCAGGGTCTAGCCATATAAGCCATGAGTTTCCTAGAGCCCTCACCAATTTTTACATTAAATGAAAAGGGAATAAGTGAATTCAGTACCTTTCAATATAAGCAATATTTGTATTTTTAAAAGAAATTGCTAAAAGCCAAAGAAAATAGAGATGAACAGAGGCAGGAACTGGGATTGTCCCGGGGAAAACTACTGGAAACCCAGACATCTGTACATAAGGCAGCCAAGAATTTGAAAAGAAAGATTATCAATAGCTCTAAAGCTTCTGCCAAAACTAGTAAAACTCGGAAATTTGCCATAAATGCTTCTATCGTTCCTTTTGAATTGATACTAAGAATTATTGTTTTTGAGTTCTTTGAATTCTCATTTCCTTTATACTTTTATAAACCACAATGTATGTTTTCTGGATTAAAGACAGGCACAAAACAAGTTGGGTGAAAAGACTGAGGTGGAAAAATTGACCTGACCCAACAAAAAAGTGTTTTGTTTTTTTTTTAAAGTGGGTAAATACACCTGAAAATTCACCAGAATGCATGTGAGATTTCAAATCTTTCTGGGGGGAGAACATCCCCCCCGCCACCATTTTCAGTTTTTTTTTTTCCCCCCATGAGCTACTTGTTGATACTACTTGGTACTCCACTTATTTGCACTTTGTGGAACAGTCAGAACAGCAATTAGGAGGCTGGCTAGGTTAGAGTAAACTTAACTGTAATTTTTCAATAACGTACGTACGTGCAATTAAAAAGTTAATATCCATTTAGTGAGGTAAACGTGCATTTAACTTCATGATGTTTTTGTCTCTTCCTTGGTGACAAGAACCAGTTCAGACTTGCGTTCTTTGCACCAATAATAAGAATTCGCCCATTAGCTTCTGCTCACTAACATAACATTTGCCTTACAAATAAATAGTGTGAAGGATAAATTCATTTGGCTTCTTTTTGTATGAAGTAATCGCACCACATTTTAAAAATAAATGTGTCTTATACACCAAGGTGACTTACATGTTTTCCCACCCTCTTCTTTCCCGCATTTTTGATGCACTTTTTGGAGAAATGTAACTAATCCTCTGCTACAATATATAGTCTGGAAAATTTGTTGCTATTCTTTGTGCGTATGCATTTTTTTTTATGTGAAAAGTGTGCAAAACAACTACCGTTCTCGCCTTTAACATGTATATTCACTAGGTCATCCATTACTTTGATATAACAGCTGAATTCAAGTGATTGTACGAAGAGAGTTTATAACATGACTCTTTTGTTACACAGACTCAACTTGTTTCAAGGTCATGCTGGTGTGGAGCTGAAAAAACAAATGACCTCTTACGAAAATAAATGATCCTGGATGGAGAAAAAAGTCACAAATAATTCTTCCAAGGTGTCACAGAAGAGGAACAAAGCAGAATAGTGAGAAGGACTGACCTGCAGAGATGCATCTCCTTTGATGAACTTGGCACCTTCAATCACAGCAAGGTAGGAAAAGCGAAGTTGATCTGCTGTCTGAATTAAGCCCATACGATAGCGCCGCATCTCCAGCAGCACATCACGGATATTCACTGAAGATGGGTCCTTACGGATAGACATCTACATGTAACAGCACACAAGGTGTGATTTAAACATGCAGAATTAAATCTGAGGTATAAATTACTGAAAAATGCTGCGCTGCTGCGCTAAAAATGGTACTTGCACTCTTAATCATTGCTCTACAAACACTTACCGTAATTTCCAGACAATAGAGCACACCTGAATATTAGCAGCATCCACCAAAAGAAAAAGAAACTGTACATAAATAAGCCGCACTTGTCTATAACCCGCAGGTCTTCACGTTTTAACATGAAATATTTACACAGAAAGATGTTAGACAGAAATTTTTTTAACTTTTAATTAAATATGTACCGTAAATGCTTTTTTCCCCTGAAGTGTTACATGTAAATATTGGTGTGCACATCATCCAGTGTGCGCATGGTGTTGCGCGGCTCCTCTGCTCCACAGAGAACTGAGTAATTTTAATTTTTTCTAACTTTCATCACATGCAGCCAGGACAGGATGGAGTCTGTGGTAAATGAGACGTTAATGAGGCGCTTTGACTTTTCTACTTGTTGCGCCAAGACAGAGAACCAGTGAGGAAGGATGGGGGGAGAAGGCTCTGCTCCACTGACGGCGCAATTCTGGCGCCGGAGAGGGACTTTTCTTTACTAAAACAAACAGGTAAGACCTTATATTTACACTGTGTGTGAGTTTACGCCGCATGAGGAGCGCAGCTTTCAGGAAATCAACTGACAGCATCAATTGACGTATTTGTTCTTATGAAAAAAGCGCCATGTCTTTGTAAAAGCCGCAGTGTTCAAAGCGTGTGGAAAAAAGTAGCGGCTAACAGTCCGGAAATTACGGTATTTAGTGTAAAATAAAAACATTACCATTTATATGAAATTTATCATGCTTTCTTAATAATGAAATTCTGTACAAACCAATAACAGGCATGTGTCAACAAGACAAAAGGTCCCAGAGCGCCCGATTCCAGCACTGCAGTGCACCACCACTGGTCCTTGGTCCGAATTGAGGCAACCTGATTCGCGCACCTTGAACAGAAAGTTAAGGAAGGAAGCTGGAGACTCTGGTACCCCAAAATCAGGCCAGGTGGTGTAATGAAAGTGCAAAATCTCCCGAGTCTCTTGTGTCTGCAGAAGGAGATATGACAGAGAACAAATTTAGCTGCACAGAGGCAGAGTTAAAAGACCAGCAACAAAAACAGAGTAGGACTCTTGTGCTTCAAGCGTCATCAACTTCCTGATCTTCAAGTGTTTACACGTTTTCAGTCGTTAAATCACATTCAGCTATTTTGGCAACTAGTCAGTAACACTGACTCACTCGGGCGGAAAAGGAGAAAAAATAAATAAAACTTACAGAAAGATTTTCCAGCTCCAACTGACGGACAGTGTAATAAGATTTGATGTCTTCAGAGATGAGAGTAAGCTTGAAATTGGTATCATCAAAGACAGCATCTTTCTCTTCTCTGTGCGGCCAATATTGCGCACATTTAACCTAAAAAGTCACATGAAGTTGCACATTTAACACAAGAACAGGAAAAATAGTGGCAATTATACCAAACTGATTTCCTCCCATAAACTTGGCTGAGACAAGCCAATGTTTTGGTCTGAAATGCTGATGCTAAGCCCGTCTGCACAAGATCATTTACTTCACTTTTAAACCGCTCCAGGCTACTTTTGGAACTAAGCCAATCCTGAGACTTAACCGGTTCCCAAACTCTAATCTGCCCACTCTATCCAGCTTTATTTATTTGAACAATTTAAAATTTTTAATTTTATTACATTTTATATAGCGCCAAATCACAACAAAGCTGTCACGGCTTCACACGAGTAAAGTCTTAACTTTACCAACCCCTCAAGCAAGCACACAGGTAACAGTGGTAAGGAAAAACTCCCTCTGATGATATTGAGGAAGAAACCTCAAGCCGACCAGACTCAGAGGGGTGACCCACTGCTTAGGCCATTCTAACAGTTACAAGGTTTTTACAAAGTTTTACAGCACTAAAGAAACATAAAACAGGAATTCAAAAACATCTGCTGCATCAGCTTCAGGCATGGCATCTCGTGGTACCGCAATCCGTTGTCCCCAGACGCGACTCCTACGTATTTCCCCCGTACCTCGGACAGAGAGAAGAAAAAAAAAAAATTAGTCGGCTGGAAAAACCAGACCTAATGTATAATTCATCAGCATTAAATCGACAAGCTGTGAGGACAGCCATTGAATAGTCTGTATTATAATATCAGAAATAATTTGTACACATCTCAAATAGTACATGTATATATTTGAATAAATTCTAGTAGAGAGGTGGGCCTCAGTTCAAGGAAGAGGTAGATTTTTGAGCCAGATGCAGGAGCACAATCACTTTGAAAGAACAGCAATGACACCTTTAATTCTGCACAAATGAATCTCAGAGGTGTAACTGGAAAAATCTAGATATCTGCAGTACTGTCACCCCCTTTCTATTCTGTATCTGTACTCTAAGCATGAGTGAATTTCCTGTAAAATTATAAATATTACAGACTAGACCAAAGTTATTGTGATTTCTCAACAGTGAAGCTCTATGTAAACACACCCATTGATTTCCATGTTATTTGTACTTTGGCAAAACAGCCGCCACCCCCACCTTGCGTGGGTGAGGAAACAAACAGTAAACTGTTGAGAACTGACAGAGGCGCATTTTCTCCAAGTGCTCTTTAGTTTTGTATTTTACTTGAACATTTTCACACTTGAATTTTTAAGGTTGTTTGAGTTCAAATTCTACAAAAGACTTAAAGGTGGAAATTTTATACGTGTAAACTCACATATAACATTTCCTCCTTGAGTCTTTTGTGATGTGCAAGGTCTATATCTTACTTATGTATAGCTCTTTGATGTGATATATTATGATTTGGTGCAGTACAGGAAGAAAAAGATGAAGCCATTAATTGTCATTGTACGTACATACATACATACAATGACACTTGACTTCTGTGTATAATTAATGCTAATTATTGTTAGCCGCAATCCAACAACCAAGAACACCCACGGACCAAGTCCAGATGTAGACAGGCTGCCTTGGTCAAGGGCAGAGAAAGGAGCATTTTGACAAATAAACTGAACTATACATGGAATGGTATGATTTAAAATCATATTTTCAGGAAATTAAGAGCTAGCATGGATCAAATTAAAATTATTGTTCTTCTATTAGAAACTGTTGCTTCCTTTGCCTTGTTTTTCCCTAACTGCTGGATCTGTGTCTCCAAGATCGATTTTATGGGTTGCGCAAGTAAGTTGCTGACATGATCCAGATTGTTTCAATGTGAATCAGGTTGGGAAAACCTATCTTACAGCCCAGGCTTGATTTGTTTGGTTAATTCAAGCCTGGCTTTAAACTAAAGCTTTGTAAATTCTTCTGTGGAACAGCCCTCTGGAGAAACATCAGACACTGTCATCATACATTCATAGGTTTTGCTGTAAGAAAAGAAACCACAACTTACAGAGCCTTTCTCTATGACTCGGTTCAGCATCACCACACCGCGGGTCCTCTGCTCCCACACCATCTCCCAGAAGTGGCCACATGTGTTTGGAAGGGGTCCCTGAAAACAGAATGAGAGACAACTGCTGATGTTACTGCCAATATAAGTGAATGGGCCACAGACGCTTGCCAAGATAGACAATATTGTTCTAAGAAAGGACAGCTTAAGACATCATTCTTTAATTAAAGAGACACTCAGTGGGGTAATTACAGCAAATATTCACATCATTAATTTGGCAAAAGGTATGACCTTGTACATTGTTTCCTCTAGTCTTATAGGCCTGGTGGGCCACCAAGCTAAAGAGAAACATATCACCACCGCCTTGCCTGAAAGAAAATTCTAGGCAAACACTGTTGTACATCCTCATTTACTACCATCTCGTCCTTCTAATGTTAGTTTCTTTAACAGTGTTAACAGTTATGACATCATGATAATGAAAGTATAATACCGTGTTTGTGCATCAGAGTACCCTGGACATTCCGTGCGAAATTCTGCCTGAAGAATCATGGCCAAATATTACATGTGTTGGACCACCCATTTCAATGAAATGTCAGATGTCATTACAAATAAACACAGGTCAGATGCGGAAGAGATGAAAAAATATTGGGTGAAAGCACAGTGAACACCCCAATTGATTTTTGAAGGGTGAAAGTAAATGTAAGCCCTTTGCATTTACTTATGGAGGTATATTTTCTCATTCTAACTGATTAAATATAATGCACTGGTCATATTCTGTAATCCGTGAAAGTTTCAGAGGTCTGCTACAAATAATAAGAAAATTACAGCTCTCTGAATATAGCATATTTGGTCCATTTTAGCATGTAACCAGTGGCCCTTTTGCTCTTATGCCAAAATTGGTTGATTGCCATGATGGTAATAATAAGTCAGACAGCTGCCAAATGGCAGCAGTTGTTTGCTGTGTCCACCAGTCTTCTTGAACTAACCACTGCAGACTTCCCAGCTTGCCCTTGGAGCAGCCATTGTGGCTTAAAACATGTGCTGTTTTGTAACCACTTTTTGGATTTTGCAGTAGATGATGCTTCAAAAGCCTGGCAAATATGCAAGATCAATTTTACTGCAAAAAATAAGTTCAGTACTAGTTTTGGAATATACTACATAAAAAAGGAGAAAAATTTAAAGTTTTGCAAAGCCATGCATCCAAAGGTGGATGACCTAGTGACTGTCCATTACGTCAACATCAATTTTTGGGAGCATTTGTATTGATACTTTTAAAGAAAACCTTAGTAATATTGAATAAATCATCTTTTCTATTACCAAAGATCTAGAACAACAGCAAAAAAGTTAAAACTGTGTATTATTATTATTATTATTCCTGCTGAGTCAGGCTTGAATCCATGTTTGTCCATTACGTCAACATGATGGTGAAAATTAGCCTCTGGTCAATTTTTGACCTTTTATATTTTCCAAATTATTTAAACCATCACAAATTATTAGCCAAATTTTGAAAATATTTATTAGTTTCATCGAATAAAATTGGAAAAAAATGATAACAGAAAGCTCCACTTTTTAATATCAAGTTAGTAAACATGGCTCACAAGCCAATATTTTATAAAAAATAATGTCTATTTTGATCAAACTTTGACTTAACTGTATACCTTGAATTTCTACTTTGAATCCCCTTCAACTGTTTTTTCTTGATTAATGCAATGCATAGCTATGACAAAAGAAAAATGTCAAATGTTATATAAAAATTGATTTTATGACCATGAAAACTGAACACAAAAAAAAAAAAAAAAACTTGATTTTCTGATTTTTACCTCATTTTAATAGATGTTTATTTACTTAGGTGTATTAAACATGTCCACTTTTGACATTTACAGAATAGAATAAAAATAGAATAAAAAAAAATAGAATGTGAAAAAGACATATCTTGTATAATGGTTGTATAAAGACACAAATGTCAGCTGTCAATATACTGTTTTTGTCATCATTGAAATGTGAAACCTGCTGTTTTCAAACTTAATTTACACAGTGAAAATTAAATCTGATTTATAAAAAAAACAATGCATTTCTGAATTCTACAGAGTAACAGCATTCATTTGATGTATTACAGTTGTCTCTGTACCATAAATTTGATTTTTGGTGCCAAGGGGCCATTTTTAGGGGTGTTCACCATGCTTTCACTCTATTGCAAGAATTCATTATTTTTTGCTTTTTACGGTGTGTTGGGGACACAAATTTAATTTACTTTAGGGTGGTCATTTAATAAAAAATAAATTGAATTTCGAGTGGGCGTTTAACCAACTTTCTTAAAAAAAGGGGGGGGGCTGATGCTCGGACAGGGGTGGTCCAGCACGTGAATACAGTAATAAATACCAGAATAAAAAAAAAAAATTTCATTGTCTTTTAAAGAAGCTCACACATTCATCTCTGTGCTTACCTGAGTAAGGATGTACTGTCTCTGTGCCTCTTCTACTGTTATTAGACTGGCATTTATGTAGTCATTTGTACCCAACTGTAGACGTATTCTGCTGTGGTCAACTGAGAACAATAAAATAAACACATTACATCGACCAAAGCTTCCAATGTATCATTTTAATATAGTCTGTACAGAGAACATTCACATGGTCTGGGGATATTTAGTATAACCTGGTACAGTTTATTGCAACTCCAAATCTTCTAAAAAGAAAAGGTATTACTACACAGTCAGCTTTCATATTCAAATACAGTACTTAAAGAATCCTCCTGGATCAACAAAACCCAATCGGTTTCACACAGCAGCTTCCTGCAGACGGAGTCATTTTGAAGTGCTCTGGTTTGTGCAGCATTCAGAGTAGCAGAATGGAAATTATGTTTTAGGTGGATATGGTGATGCTGTTGAGATGTACACGTGGTCTGGGGATGCATGGTTAATCATTCATGCTACCTGTATTGTACTGACACACCAACCACAAAATTGTGAACACACTGACAGTGCTTGTGTAACCTACCACTGTGACATTCCACCAATGAGCATGTTCACTTGTCTTTCAACAGAATGTAACCACGCCATTGCAACAATATATATCAACATGATGCAAACTGGTATGGCGCATCCAGAAAGTATTCACAGCGCTTCACTTTGTCCACATTTTGTTGTGTTACAACCTTATGCCAAAATGGATTAAATTTATTATTTCCTCAGAATTCTACACACAATACCCCATAGTGACCATGTGAAAAAAGTTTTGAGATTTTGCAAATTTATTAAAAATAAAAAACTAAGAAATCATATGCACATAACTATTCAAAGCCTTTGTCGCGAAGCTCAAAATTGAGCTTAGGTGCATCCTGTTTCCACTGATCATCCTTGATGTTTCTGCAGCTTAATTGGAGTCCACCTGGGGGTAAACTCAAATTAAACTGGGATTGGACATGATTTGAAAAGGCACACACCTGTCTACATAAGGTCCCACAGTTGACAGCGCATGTCAGAGGACAAACCAGCATGAAGTCAAAGGAATTGTCTGTACACCACCGAGACAGGATTGTCTCAAAGCACAAATCTGGGGAAGGGTACAGAAACATTTCTGCTGCTTTGAAGATCCCAGTGAGCACAGTGGCCTTCCATCATCCGTAAATGGAAGAAGGGCTCTTCCTAGAGCTGGCCGTCCTTCCAAACTGACCAATCGGAGGAGAAGGGCCTTAGTTGGGGAGGTGACCAAGAACCCAATGGTCACTCTGTCAGACCTCCAACATTCCTCTGTGGAGAGAGGAGAACCTCCCAGAAGGACAGCCATGTCTGCAGCAATCTATCAGGCCTGTATGGTAGAGTGGCCAGATGGATGCCACTCCTTAGTAAAAGGTACATGGCAACTCGCCTGGAGTTTGCCAAAAGGCATCTGAAGGACTCTCAGACCATGAGATACAAAATTCTTTGGTCTGACAAAGATTGAACTCTTTGGCGTGAATGTCAGGCATCATGTTTGGAAGAAACCAGGCACCATCTCTTCAGTGAAACATGGTGGTGGCAGCATCATGCTGTGGGGATGTTTTTTCAACAACAGGAACTGGGAGACTAGTCAGGATTGAGGGAAAGATGAATGCAGCAATGTACAGAGACATCCTGGATGAAAACCTGTTCCAGAGTGCTCTTGACATAAGACTGGGGTAACGGTTCATCTTTCACCAGGACAATGACCCTAAGCACACAGTCGAAATATCAAAGGTGTGGCTTCAGGACAGGCTTCAGGGCGTGAATACTTATGCGCCTGTGATTTCTTAATTTTTATTTTTAATAAATTTGCAAAGATTTAAAATAAAAAAAACTTTTTCATGTTGTCATTATGGGGTGTGATAAGTAGAATTTTGAGGGGAAAAAAAATGAATTTACTCGATTTTGGAATAAGGCTGTAACATAAAATGTGGACAAAGTGAAGCTCTGTGAATACTTTCCGGATGAACTATATGTATTATCCAGGATTGATTGATTGACTTTATTTAGCAAAATAATGTACATAATATATTATGTAATTGCACACTAAAATACACGAACAGCACAAGAAAGTGGAAAAACACTTGTTTCCATTGTGGTCTGGTATCAATTAATCAAATTTCAAATTGATGAGCCAACAAAATTTACACAAACGATAGCAGCCCAGCAAACTGTTGACATTGTGACATCTAACAGAAGTACTTTCTTTTCATAAAAAGAAAAACTAACATGTCTCATTATTAGCAGATTTTGACTTTTATTGCTGCAGTGAAAGTTTTACTCAGCCAAAGCATTCAAGGACGTGAACTGCATTATCTCGCAGAAAAAAAGTGGGAAATCTTCATTGCATTGCATGTGTAGTTATTAGCTGCAAAAAGTTTCAAAATTGACATGGCCTGAGGGTTAGAACTGAGGAACACATCATTATCAGCTAATCAAAGCTGGCAGCCAAGATGAAAGGTCACAGCAAAATGCAACAAATACCTAATGTACAAAAATCTCACACTCACACACACACCTTGCAGATGCTGATGGGGAAGTGTTTGACAAGGAAGTGTTTGTCAGTCAGTCATTCTCATGAAAATGTACCATTTGTGTTTTTATTGCTTCTGTTATTTTTAGATTTTGCACTGACGCTTTGTATGGTTACCAACAATGACCTTCTATTACCCAAAATCAAACTTGAAGGAGGACATTTCAAGCAGATAAAGATGCCCAATTTATCTATCAGGGACATTAGTCTCTTACTGGATTCGACAAGAGGAACCAGATACCTGATAGGAACCAGAGTGCTGCTAAGGACTAGATTAATGCAGGGTCTTTGTGAAACTGGAACTGTAGCATTTGGTGAGAGAGCTGGTTTTCTCAACCTCACTAAGGAAAGACAATTCACATCATAAGGAAACAAGAAACAAAATTAATAGTTAATATTCAGAGCTAGACCCAAAGTTTTAATCACATTAGACAGACAAAAGATCACAGTTTAAATCTGATTGCACATACGAAGGGAAACTGAGAAGTTTTGAGCCTGACCCAGAAAAAGTAAAGTGCGGTTCTCCATCTTTTGCATTCTGAGAAGGCAACATTTCTCAACATTGCACCCAATGAGTCAAAACTTAACACATTCTCAAGAAATGTTGAGACAAGCTGGAGCTGTAGATAATTTTTCTGTGATTCTGGGAGCAATGAGAAATTATTGCACTAATTAAATACTAATATTCTTTTGTGTCCATGTCTTCAGGTTATCCCTGGTCATTCAGGGTTGCCACAGTGAATCTGATATAGATCTGTTTTGGGATTTCGAACACAATTTACGCTGAACACCCTTCCTGATATAACCCCAGTTCTACACAAAGAAATATACTCTCAGCTCCTGGTGTCCCCAAGCAATCACCCAGCCAAGTACTAATAAGGACCTAGACCTACTCTACTTCACTTCTGAGACGAGGTGTGTTCTTAAAATTTGCACTTAAATAAACGGAGACACATTAAAACAGTCAAAATACTGGCTCATTTACATTAATGGGCTCTCATCTCTAACCTTCCAATTGTTGCTCCAGCAGTGGAGCTATGAAGGTTAGGTTTTGGGATCATTTGGATATATTCTTTCAAACTGTCTGGGTGAAATTATGCAGTAGGCAAGAAAAGCGCACCTACTGGCAATGAGTAACACATTACCTTCATATTGTATATATATATACATATATATATATATACATACACACATATATATATATACACACACACACGAGACCCAAATACATTTTTACCCCCATTCATTCAGTTTAGACACTATGAAAAAGAAAAACTCTCAGGCCCCGTACCACAGCACTGAAAGCCATGATGTTTATTCTGGCATCATGTTGCCAACATTCTTATGTAAACAGACATGCATGTAAATACAATGGACAATATCATGGTCATGTCCCAGTATCCTACAATATGTCTATATTGTAATTATCGTGACAGGCCAAGAAATTAACTAACAATACTTGAAAATACAAGGCAAAATGTGAATTTAAAAACCACACATTTCTGCTTTTATGTCACTCCATCAATAGTGATGCAATGTTGATCTACTGTGTAACATAGTAACAATGGTGTTCCAAATAAATATTTTAATGCTTCTGTGACATTAAACAGTAGACACTGGTATGTTTGTACAACATTTAGCTATGCACGAATCTGCTTAGCAGCTGTGTGGTTGCTGCTGTGACAATGTAGAACAAGTCATCGCTACTGATGTTTGAACATAAATAGATTACAGAGCTTCAGTGGCCTTATGTGTGACAATATTCTATACATCGAGTGCGGACAAGCTAACCTTTAATGACACTGAATTAAAGGAATATTTAAAGAACTTCTTATTCTCTCCATAGCCATGAAAACAGGGAAAGTGTGACTTACATGGGCTAACATCTCTGTAACGATTCCGAGTCTTGTTTTCGGGTAATTTGGCAAGCTTGCAAGGAAGGTCACAGGACAGCTGACGAATCTTCTGTAAAGGGGGGAAGCATTCGATTAACTTCCCATTATAAAGTTATAAGGCCTGATTGTTAATGCACCAATATATGTCAGTGTTCCAATTTCAATTTATTTATTTTCATTTACATTCAACAAAAATATAAATGCAACACTTTTGGTTTTGCTCCCATTTTGTATGAGATGAACTCAAAGATCAAACTTTTTCCACATACACAATATCACCATTTCCCTCAAATATTGTTCACAAACCAGTCTAAATCTGTGATAGTGAGCGCTTCTCCTTTGCTGAGATAATCCATCCCACCTCACAGGTGTGCCATATCAAGATGCTCATTAGACACCATGATTAGTGCACAGGTGTGCCTTAGACTGCTCACAATAAAAGGCCACTCTGAAAGGTGCAGTTTTGTTTTATTGCCTCATGCAGTGCAACACATCTCCTTCGCATAGAGTTGATCAGGTTGTCAACTGTGGCGTGTGGAATGTTGGTCCACTTCTCTTCAATGGATGTGCGAAGTTGCTGGATATTGGCAGGAACTGGTACACGCTGTCGTATACGCCGGTCCAGAGCATCCCAAACATGTTCAATGGGTGACATGTCCGGTGAGTATGCCGGCCATGCAAGAACTGGGACATTTTCAGCTTCCAAGAATTGTGTACAGATCCTTGCAACATGGGGCTGTGCATTATCCTGCTGCAACATGAGGTGATGTTCTTGGATGTATGGCACAACAATGGGCCTCAGGATCTCGTCACGGTATCTCTGTGCATTCAAAATGCCATCAATAAAATGCACCTGTGTTCTTCATCCATAACAGACACCTGCCCATACCATAACCCCACCGCCACCATGGGCCACTCGATCCACAACATTGACATCAGAAAACCGCTCACCCACACAACGCCACACACGCTGTCTGCCATCTGCCCTGAACAGTGTGAACCGGGATTCATCCGTGAAGAGAACACCTCTCCAACATGCCAAATGCCAGCGAATGTGAGCATTTGCCCACTCAAGTCGGTTACAACGACGAACTGGAGTCAGGTCGAGACCCCGATGAGGACGACGAGCATGCAGATGAGCTTCCCTGAGACGGTTTCTGACAGTTTGTGCAGAAATTCTTTGGTTATGGAAACCGATTGTTTCAGCAGCTGTCCGAGTGGCTGGTCTCAGACGATCTTGGAGGTGAACATGCTGAATGTGGAGGTCCTGGGCTGGTGTGGTTACACGTGGTCTGCGGTTGTGAGGCTGGTTGGATGTACTGCCAACTTCTCTGAAATGCCTTTGGAGACAGCTTATGGTAGAGAAATGAACATTCAATACACGAGCAACAGCTCTGGTTGACATTCCTGCTGTCAGCATGCCAATTGCACGCTCCCTCAAATCTTGCGACATCTGTGGCATTGTGCTGTGTGATAAAACTGCACCTTTCAGAGTGGCCTTTTATTGTGGGCAGTCTAAGGCACACCTGTGCACTAATCATGGTGTCTAATCAGCATCTTGATATGCCACACCTGTGAGGTGGGATGGATTATCTCAGCAAAGGAGAAGTGCTCACTATTACAGATTTAGACTGGTTTGTGAACAATATTTGAGGGAAATGGTGATATTGTGTATGTGGAAAAAGTTTTAGATCTTTGAGTTCATCTCATACAAAATGGGAGCAAAACCAAAAGTGTTGCGTTTATATTTTTGTTGAGTGTATATAGTGCCAAATCACAACAAAGTAAGGTCTAACCTTACCAGTGTTAGTGTCACAGTGTTTCACAGACAATGGGGCAGTGCAGTCTCGTTTGAACCCCTGCGTGATATGACCAATTCCGGGGACAGCCTGCCAGTGCGCAACGCAAATACAGCATCACTTCACACTGAAAGATGGTGTACTGTTTTGTTTTTGGCTGCAATCACCAAAGAAGTTGTGAAAAGTGGAGTTTTGTCGGTTCCCAGAGGACAAGGGAAGACAAGGTAAAAGAGAGGTTGTGTCGGCAAGTTTTAGCGAGATTTAATGTGAATAATGACAATGGGGCTGTCCCCGGAAGTACAATTTTTGCATCATATGTTCTTTGATTTAACCTCTTTATCGTCCACCCTCAAACGAGACTAACGGTGCTCAATGATGGCAGAATATGGGGGTTGGACCTCAGAGGGGGCTGACTGACACATTGAAAAGCCCAACAAAACAGATCTTTTATATTATGGTAGGCACCAAGTGTAATTTTATTTTTGGGTCATTATAAAAATGCGGCTGAACAAATTAGACAGTGGTGTGAAGTCATAGTCTAGATAATTAATGGGAAAGTCTGTATGCATCAGTTTAATATATGCATGACTATTTTGTGTTACAGGTTCAGCCAGATATGAGCTAACCACACTTTGCCCATTATCAAAGTCAAAATGACAAACTTATTCCTTCAGTGCCATTGCTTGCATTTCTCAGTGACATTTTATAATTAGAAAGTGCAACTACTGCTATCACTGTGCTGGAAATCGTGTTCCCTCCTACAGGTTCATTTTAAATTGGAACTCTGACCTCACAGACAAAGAACATTTTGATGTGTCATCAATTTTTCAGTCAAACTGCAATATGTTTACAGGGCCGTCTTCCCCGGCAAAAACTTACTGAGAGTCCACATCCCCTGCTGTCAATTTTCCAAGCACATGCAAAGCAGCCTGTCTTATAACGGTACACAGGTAGGCTGCAAAGTGTCTATGGGACTCTGGCAACCAATAAAAGCCACCCAGTGAATGAACAACATCACCAAACCAGCTCCTTCAGACACCTAAACATACGCTTTCTAAAGCTTTCACCTGCAAGGGAGGTGGACAATAAACTGAAAATGTTGGTGCCCATTCCCCACTCAAGATTGTACTGGTGAGTTTTCAAAGGGTGGGTAAAAAAAAAAAAAAAAATGCTGACTTTGTTGTCCGTTTCTAAAATATCAGTTTGGCCTTTCAGTCAAGGCACACCACCTCACCAATATACATTATACAAATAATGAATGTGAGTGCAATGGTAAGAATATTTCATGAGGTGAAAGTTGGAATGTTCCATTCAATGATGCATGAAATATTTCCTTTACATAAATTAAAATACATTTGTTATTTGTTTTATATAACACCTAAAATAGATCCTTGTCATTTGATATTTTATTCATTTATAAACAAGAGAAAGGGAATGACGTTTTGGTGTGCGTCGCTGGTCTTTTGAGATCAAGAGGTTCCAGAAAGTCCAACAGGAACTTTAAATGGCAGTCCAATCCAATCAGAAATTGTTTTCAGTCAATTTGCAAAAACAGTCAGACAGTTCAAAAACAATCCTGACGATGTAGTCCATATCTAACGCGCACTGACTTCTTCGTGTACAGACTGCTGTCTGCTTTCCCCAGTTCAGTGAAAAATCGTGACAGAAATTTGGTGAGCTTTTCATCCGACGGCGCTGTACTTGTACTTCAGCTACAGATGTCCCAGCGAATACGGCAAATACCTCCAGATGATTTAGAGCATCATGATAACAATAATAAGCTCATTCAAGCCCTTGGCGCTGCTCGCTCTCGCCCTCTGGGGCCGTGGCCCTGGTTGTGTGGTTCTGGGGCTCTCCCTATTGGTGGGTCTATGCCAGTGCCCTGTGCGCTTCCCTTGGATATGGGGCTGCTCCCCGTGCCTTCGTGGGGAGGGGTGGTGTTGGGGGTGCGTTCCGGCGCCGTCGGGCCACTCCCCTGTTGGTTTGCTGTGCTCTCGGTGGCTCTGGAGGCTGCCTTTCCTGGCCCCTGTGCCCTTCTGCTGCCCCTTTTCTCCTGGTTCCCCCGGGGCCCTGCATCCTGGACCCACGTCCGTCAGTGCTCGCGGCCGGCCGCGTGGCTTCTGACGTGCCGGAGTGTTCCATGTCATATGGTAAGATTCTGTACTCTTGTCTTGGCCCAACACACCAGCCACAGTAGTGATCAGATATATAGCTGTGATCTGGGTCTCTGTGTGTGGATGGTCGCGTGTTTGTGGCCGTCACCACAATTCGGTTTTTGGGTGCTCTTAAGAGGATTAACACTACGGTGTTCTAAATTAGGGTATGGATGCTCGCTAATTAGACAACAGACTGTTGCTGTCACTGTTTGTTCATGTGTGGTTGTTTGTCATGGTATGTCATATGGTTGGGGCCCCATCTCCTCAGTGTCTCATGTCACAGTTATTGCCTTCACCACTTGTCTGTAGTTCTTGTCTGTCTGTGCTGTTTTGGTGGTCGGCCGTTCCTGATAAAAGTTGTCGGTCGGCTTTGAGTAGGATGTTGTAGGCTGATCGGGAAGGACGGATGGGAGTCACACACACACACCACATTCACTCATGCACTACATAGCTTCTGTCTTGCAAGAATAAATTGCATATTTGGGTATTAATGTCCATAAATGGTTCTGTCAGTGTGGCATTTACCATTACTATATATGCAGACAGGGGAAAAAAAATAATAATAAGCTTGTTCAAATTGTCATCTGGCACCAAAACAAACCCCTGCCATGTTTATTTCTAACCTAAATGACGTCACCATTAGTGTGAGTGCGCCCGGTAATTGCAGCGTGCAATAACACAAAACGTATAGCACCAAAATTGCATGGTAAATAGCACGGTAAATGGAACACAATGGCAAATGGTACGAATGTCACATGACATACAAACCACCAATCAAACGACAAGGATCTATTTTTTTCATTTGCGTAATGGAAAGAATATATCATTTGGTGAAAGATGAAATGTTTCATTCAACTCTGTTCCACCTCGTTGAATCAACATTCCATCTTTCTCCTCATGAAATATTCTTACCATTGCACTCGTAAACATTCATTATTTGTATAATAATACTAGAAATATAGAGGTCATAAAAATGTAATAATTTGATAATATCTGCCAAACATCAAAGGCTGTGGCCCTAGCAGACTTCATTTATTTTATATGTTTCCATCTATTGAATCTGACTCTTGTAGAGAAAGTGTCAGACTAAGAGTAAGTCTATCTTACAGCACATTCACAGTTGATAGAGAGGTTTTTGGCCGTGCCATTACCTATGTAGGAAAATGAAGGGTCAGGTCTTTAGGGTCCTGCGGTTTCCTAGACTTACGAACCGGTGACTTAAGGCAGCGACTAGATGTCTTTCATACTAGGTATCACTGAAATGACTGCATAAAACAGAATGTTAAGGAGACCCATATGGTGTGTCTTGTATAATGAGGGAAAACATCAGTGACAACATTTTGGCTATGCAGCCTCTTTCTATTGGCACAATCCAAAAGGCAGGTGCTTCAGCACTAAGAACAGGTGTTACTGGAAAAAGCCAAGGGGAAGGCCAGGTTTCACCTGAGTCCAACAGATACAGGGCTACTTTCAAAAAGTAGGGATGGATCAGCTGTTTTAATCCAGAACTCAAGGCAGTTCCATAGTGTGCTGGACACATGCCATCAAGTTGACCTAGCCACTGAAATATGGACTTTGGTGGCCTATAGGCCCTACACAGACCAGATGCACAGTAATCCAATGTATAGAGGGTTTTCAATCACGTGACCAATTTGCTGCAGGACAGGTGCCGTCTCCATTCTGGATTACAAGAAGGCTGGCGCGTGATAGAAAAATGGAGAGATTGTACAGTTATTACGATGCTTTAAATCCTCGAGATAAAGCTATTTATCGTGATAGATGTGTAGCAGTTGGTTCAGTGGATCCGTATCTTGTACCAGATAGTGAATTTAGTGGTGATGTAACGAACTGGCCGACAGTGTCACACTGCGATATTGTGAACTAGGAAGCTGCCGACCAGGTCAGCCTCGCCGGCTTCCTGCAGAGCATCACAGCGGAGCTCTGAAAGCGGAGGTCGTCTTGAAGTCCTGAGCGATTTCTCTCACCAGGCACTAGAAGGGCAGCTTGCGGATCAGCAGCTCAGTGCTCGAGGACCACAATGTAAACTCTGTAATGTAATGTAATGACCACCATGATGCTGCAGTGGCTAAATCAAATGCAAGGCTGGGACTAATCAAGCGTTCATTCCATGACATGCAATCTATGATCTTTAAGCAACTATACAAATCTCTAGTGAGGCCTATAGTTGAGTACTGCACAGTTGTTACCCACCCTGTGTACAGGTGAGATGAGGACAGGATTGAAAAAGTACAGAGACGCGCAACGAAGCTAGTTAAGGACCTGAAAACTCTGCCTTACACTGAACGTCTGCAAACACTTCACTTACCCACGCTAAAGTACAGGCGCAGAAGAGCTGACATTCTACAAGTGTATGAGCTGACATTCTACAAGTGTACAGGCTTCTTAATGGGAATGATGACCTTGAAGTGTCCCAGTTCTTCTCACTACAGACATCAGGCAGAACACGATCTAATGGGTTCAAGATTTTCAAGCAACATTGCCAGACTAAGCTTAGAGGCAACAGTTTTAGCCAGAGTAGTGGATCCATGGAATGCCCTGCCCACCGAAATTGTGACAGCTCCATCTTTGAACCATCTTAAATCGTCTCTCGGATGGCACTGGAAACGTGACTCAGACAAATGTTCAGTACAGTTTAGTGACAATATATAATTATATACACTAAGACAGGTACTGGGTTTAATGAAATAGAGGATAACCAGTCAGTGAATGACAATCCTAACACTCAGTAAGTAAGTAAGCAAGCATCCGTATTGGAAGCGTTCTTGTGTTATCCTCATTGGTATTTTTATGTATTCTTATATAATTTTATTGCCGAATAAAATAAGATAAAATTCTGGTAACAGTGGATTTCTGTTAGCGGCGGATCTCTCTCAGCGCCACGGTGCCGTGAGGCTTCTTCACACCGACGTTGAAGCTTCTGCAATTGTTCGCCAAATGCACGTAGCGTAACACAGCGGCCACCGCGTCGTAATCCAGAATGGCCGCGGGACACAAAATGACGTGACCGATACGTCACATGAAAACCCTCTATATGTTAAACGCTTTGACTTGATAAATTATAAGACAAATGTTAAAGCGTAGGTGAACATACCAACATGCCATTTTACATTCAAGTCTACACAGGAGAAAATCATAACATGATGTATGCAAGAAACTGGACAAATAAAAAAACACCTAAAATAAAGTTGAAATATAATTTAAAAAGCTACAACAAACCCAGTATCTGCATCCAGATGTTAAGGGTATAACAGGACACAGTGACGGGATATGCAGATAAATGAATTTATAAAGAATTAAAAAAAAACTGCAGCACCAGACGTGTAGGAGATCCTACCTGATAAATGGCGTTCCAACTCCCGTTTTCATCGATTTCCCGAAACTCGGCTTCCATTGCAGTCCTGCTGCTACTCCGTGCACCAGATACGTGTAGCAGCAGACCCCCCCCAAGAATCCGATCAAAAACGTTGGTCCAGACTCACTGTTTCCTCTTCAGCTGAAGTGCAGATTGTTGTCTCTCGGCCTGCTCACAGCGGAAGCACGCAGCAGGCTCCTCCCACACGTTTTGGTGGATTAAAAGAAAACGCACAGTCAGCTTTATAAAAGTAAATGAATCTTCTCCGGCTCCTCTGGGCCAAAAACGACGTTCACGGCTCCTTTTCGGACAAGCAGAGCCGACTTTTTCTGTCTTCTAGTCACTTTATCATTCCCACCGGAGCTGGAAAAGCGGACAAGCGAGGACGCGCGGAAGACATCTTGCCAAAGAAACAGGATGCAAAGCAAGATGATAAATTCACCTGCTGGACTTTGTTGGTTGTCAAATGTGACAGACTTGAGACTAAAAATATGCTCATGTCCCCATACATAAGTGTTTATTTAGCTGTAAATCGTTATATTAAACACTTTTGTGGCGAATATTTGATGTAGAATAATACTTGAATAATAAGATCAGTAAATTGAAATGATTAATTGTCCGAAATGAGTAATACTTTTCTTGAGCAAGCTGAAAGACTCTTTGATATAACTAGAAAGCAGCGCACGCGAGAGCTCTACAGAAAGATTAAGTTCAGGATTCTGTTCTATAATTTAAAGATAATGGCCTGTTCATCGGAATTTTACGACGGAGTTTTAGGGCCACATTGAATTTTTGTGTTTTTTTTGGACTTCGACAATAAAGTCGTAATATTACGAGAAAAAAGTCGTAATATTACAAGAAAAAAGTCGAAATATTATATTGTGACTTTATTCTCGTAAAATTACGAATTTATTCTCGTAATATTACGAATTTATGCTCGTAATATTACTTTATTCTCGTAAAATTACGACTTTTTTCTCGTAAAATTACGACTTTATTGGCGTAATATTACGACTTTATTCTCGAAGTCAAAAAAAAAAATCAATGTGGCCCTAAAACGCCGTCGTAGAATGAAATCTTTCAGACGGCTTTTTTTATAGATTGGTGTAGCAAAGGAACTAACTTGCATGACAAAGTCTTCTGTCCAAGAGTTTTGTGGACTCCTGTTCCTCTGTGGCAGCTAGAGATACCCAAGGTTGACCTTGCATACTTGAACTTAAGGCAGTGAATAATAATGGAGTCATAGTCAATCAATCAATCAATTTTATTTATATAGCGCCAAATCACAACAAACAGTTGCCCCAAGGCGCTTTATATTGTAAGGCAAGGCCATACAATAATTACGTAAAAACCCCAACGGTCAAAACGACCCCCTGTGAGCAAGCACTTGGCGACAGTGGGAAGGAAAAACTCCCCCCTAACAGGAAGAAACCTCCAGCAGAACCATGCCCAGGGAGGGGCAGTCCTCTGCTGGGACTGGTTGGGGCTGAGGGAGAGAACCAGGAAAAAGACATGCTGTGGAGGGGAGCAGAGATCAATCACTAATGATTAAATGCAGAGTGGTGCATACAGAGCAAAAAGAGAAAGAAACACTCAGTGCATCATGGGAACCCCCCAGCAGTCTAAGTCTATAGCAGCATAACTAAGGGATGGTTCAGGGTCACCTGATCCAGCCCTAACTATAAGCTTTAGCAAAAAGGAAAGTTTTAAGCCTAATCTTAAAGTAGAGAGGGTGTCTGTCTCCCTGATCTGAATTGGGAGCTGGTTCCACAGGAGAGGAGCCTGAAAGCTGAAGGCTCTGCCTCCCATTCTACTCTTACAAACCCTAGGAACTACAAGTAAGCCTGCAGTCTGAGAGCGAAGCGCTCTATTGGGGTGATATGGTACTATGAGGTCCCTAAGATAAGATGGGACCTGATTATTCAAAACCTTATAAGTAAGAAGAAGAATTTTAAATTCTATTCTAGAATTAACAGGAAGCCAATGAAGAGAGGCCAATATGGGTGAGATATGCTCTCTCCTTCTAGTCCCCGTTAGTACTCTAGCTGCAGCATTTTGAATTAACTGAAGGCTTTTCAGGGAACTTTTAGGACAACCTGATAATAATGAATTACAATAGTCCAGCCTAGAGGAAATAAATGCATGAATTAGTTTTTCAGCATCATTCTAAGACAAGACCTTTCTAATTTTAGAGATATTGCGTAAATGCAAAAAAGCAGTCCTACATATTTGTTTAATATACGCTTTGAATGACATATCCTGATCAAAAATGACTCCAAGATTTCTCACAGTATTACTAGAGGTCAGGGTAATGCCATCCAGAGTAAGGATCTGGTTAGACACCATGTTTCTAAGATTTGTGGGGCCAAGTACAATAACTTCAGTTTTATTTGAGTTTAAAAGCAGGAAATTAGAGGTCATCCATGTCTTTATGTCTGTAAGACAATCCTGCAGTTTAGCTAATTGGTGTGTGTCCTCTGGCTTCATGGATAGATAAAGCTGGGTATCATCTGCGTAACAATGAAAATTTAAGCAATGCCGTCTAATAATACTGCCTAAGCATGTATAAAGTGAATAAAATTGGTCCTAGCACAGAACCTTGTGGAACTCCATAATTAACCTTAGTCTGTGAAGAAGATTCCCCATTTACAGATTACAATTGTAATCTATTAGATAAATATGATTCAAACCACTGCAGCGCAGTGCCTTTAATACCTATGGCATGCTCTAATCTCTGTAATAAAATTTTATGGTCAACAGTATCAAAAGCAGCACTGAGGTCTAACAGAACAAGCACAGAGATGAGTCCACTGTCTGAGGCCATAAGAAGATCATTTGTAACCTTCACTAATGCTGTTTCTGTACTATGATGAATTCTAAAACCTGACTGAAACTCTTCAAATAGACCATTCCTCTGCAGATGATCAGTTAGCTGTTTTACAACTACCCTTTCAAGAATTTTTGAGAGAAAAGGAAGGTTGGAGATTGGCCTATAATTAGCTAAGATAGCTGGGTCAAGTGATGGCTTTTTAAGTAATGGTTTAATTACTGCCACCTTAAAAGCCTGTGGTACATAGCCAACTAATAAAGATAGATTGATCATATTTAAGATCGAAGCATTAAATAATGGTAGGGCTTCCTTGAGCAGCCTGGTAGGAATGGGGTCTAATAGACATGTTGATGGTTTGGATGAAGTAACTAATGAAAATAACTCAGACAGAACAATCTGAGAGAAAGAGTCTAACCAAATACCGGCATCACTGAAAGCAGCCAAAGATAACGATACATCTTTGGGATGGTTATGAGTAATTTTTTCTCTAATAGTTAAAATTTTATTAGCAAGAAAGTCATGAAGTCATTACTAGTTAAAGTTAATGGAATACTCGGCTCAATAGAGCTCTGATTCTTTGTCAGCCTGGCTACAGTGCTGAAAAGAAACCTGGGGTTGTTCTTATTTTCTTCAATTAGTGATGAGTAGTAAGATGTGCTAGCTTTATGGAGGGCTTTTTTATAGAGCAACAGACTCTTTTTCCAGGCTAAGTGAAGATCTTCTAAATTAGTGAGACGCCATTTCCTCTCCAACTTACGGGTTATCTGCTTTAAGCTGCGAGTTTGTGAGTTATACCACGGAGTCAGGCACTTCTGATTTAAAGCTCTCTTTTTCAGAGGAGCTACAGCATCCAAGGTTGTCTTCAATGAGGATGTAAAACTATTAACGAGATACTCTATCTCACTTACAGAGTTTAGGTAGCTACTCTGCACTGTGTTGGTATATGGCATTAGAGAACATAAAGAAGGAATCATATCCTTAAACCTAGTTACAGCGCTTTCTGAAAGACTTCTAGTGTAATGAAACCTATTCCCCACTGCTGGGTAGTCCATCAGAGTAAATGTAAATGTTATTAAGAAATGATCAGCAGAAGGGAGTTTTCAGGGAATACTGTTAAGTCTTCAATTTCCATACCATAAGTCAGAACAAGATCTAAGATATGATTAAAGTAGTGGGTGGACTCATTTACATTTTGAGCAAAGCCAATAGAGTCTAATAATAGATTAAATGCAGTGTTGAGGCTGTCATTCTCAGCATCTGTGTGGATGTTAAAATCGCCCACTATAATTATCTTATCTGAGCTAAGCACTAAGTCAGACAAAAGGTCTGAAAATTCACAGAGAAACTCACAGTAACGACCAGGAGGACGATAGATAACAACAAATAAAACTGGTTTTTGGGACTTCCAATTTGGATGGACAAGACTAAGAGTCAAGCTTTCAAATGAATTAAAGCTCTGTCTGGGTTTTTGATTAATTAATAAGCTGGAATGGAAGATTGCTGCTAATCCTCCGCCTCGGCCCGTGCTACGAGCGTTCTGACAGTTAGTGTGACTCGGGGGTGTTGACTCATTTAAACTAACATATTCATCCTGCTGTAACCAGGTTTCTGTAAGGCAGAATAAATCAATATGTTGATCAATTATTATATCATTTACTAACAGGGACTTAGAAGAGAGAGACCTAATGTTTAATAGACCACATTTAACTGTTTTAGTCTGTGGTGCAGTTGAAGGTGCTATATTGTTTTTTCTTTTTGAATTTTTATGCTTAAATAGATTTTTGCTGGTTATTGGTAGTCTGGGAGCAGGCACCGTCTCTACGGGGATGGGGTAATGAGGGGATGGCAGGGGGAGAGAAGCTGCAGAGAGGTGTGTAAGACTACAACTCTGCTTCCTGGTCCCAACCCTGGATAGTCACGGTTTGGAGGATTTAAGAAAATTGGCCAGATTTCTAGAAATGAGAGCTGCTCCATCCAAAGTGGGATGGGTGCCGTCTCTCCTAACAAGACCAGGTTTTCCCCAGAAGCTTTGCCAATTATCTATGATGTCAATGCACTTCATGAGCATGTAACAGAGAGTTACCAAGAACATACTTTTTGAGGTGTTGAAAAAAGGTGCTATTGGAGCAGCTTTTGTAGTCCAAGGATGGACTATTGAGTCCTGCAAGAGAATATCAGATTTCCTGAATGTATTCACAGTGGAATTATTTGCTTTTATAATGGCGGTACAGTGGACAGCACAGATAGATCATTGTAAAATGTTGGTGTGTAGTGACTCTGTGTCAGCTATCAACACTACTGGGACAGATTCATTCAGGAGTTAGTAATACCTCATTTACAACATTCTTTTGCTGATTAAGCTGATGGCAAGGGTTGAGATATCATTAATGTGGGTTCCAGCACATATAGGTATCCCAATAAATGAAAAGGTGGATAGGTTAGCCAAAAAACTGTGACAAAAGAAAACATTGATATTAGTATAAATTTTTAAAGCAGAGGGCGCGTATATTGCATGAAGGGAAATTAATTCACAATGGCAAAAATTCTGGAAGCAAGAGACTAATGGTAGGCATTTATTTTCAACAACTAGTAGAGTGGGAGATTCAGGAAACAGTAGAAGAAGAGGATGGAAAAGAAAGGACTATTAGCACTATTGCTAGACTGAGAATTGGTCATACTTTCTTGAACACTCGCTTCCTCCTAGCAAAGCACCAGGATGGACTTGGAATGTCAAGAGCCACAGTGCAGGATGTTCTCAGGTATTGTAGCAACTATTCTTGAGAAAGGTAAGAGCTTCTCTCAGAATTTCGAAGAATGAGCCTGAAAAAAGTTTCTGTTGGACGTATTTTAGACATAGGTTCAAGTGGGAGGGGGAAGTGCTGTTTTTTAAAAAACTCGAAAGACACTGGACTTAGAGGATTGAGTACTGCTATAATGGACTGATGCAGAAGGTGGCAGCAATGCAACTGTAAGGATCCCGGCTGCCGTTAAACGCCATAGAAGAAGAAGCAGAAGAAGAAGGTTGGGCGCGCACGCACGCATGCGCACACTTAGTGTGACGTCAGGTCTGTTTACGTCCAATCTGTAGTCTGCATGCAGTTATGAACGAAATTTGCTAATCGTATCCGTGGTATTATTATTTTGACGTTTCAAAAATAGAGAGCTTGTGTGTAGCGCCATTTGGAGGTGGTCATCATGGATTAGCTCTCGTCCACTGTTTTTTGGGTTTTTTTTTTTTTTTTGGGGGGGGGGGTTGTTTTTTCGCAGACTGCGTGACGGATACAACAGACTAGTTTGTTGCTGCTACCGTTAGCTAGCCGCGCAACTTAGCTAGACGTTTTGACGTTTTGAGTGAGCTTCACAGCAGTGACAGGTATATAGAAATTCTTGACAAGTGTTTGTGTCTGTCGCTTCGTGTGTTGTCTTTCTCTAACCGTCAGCTTACGTTATATGGCTGTATTTTCGTGTGTGCTTGAGTTTGGCGTTAGCTGGCTGCTAGCTAATGTGTAGCTATAGTTACTGCCTCCCAGTGGTGGAAAAAGTAGTCAAATCTTTGAACGGTAAGTAGCAGCTTATTATAAAAATAAAGAGTAAACGGTCCTGTAGTGTTTTGTATGCTGTGTAATGTGCACGTAGGTGTGGGTGCAATAGACTGATTTGAACTGAGAGAAAATCAGCAACCACAGAAGAGCAACACTGAACACACAACACATCGAACCTTGAAGCAGATCGGTTGCAGCAGCAGACCAGTTCCCACTTCTGTCAGTGGGCTGGAATAATGGAAGATTTTAAAAACATTGCCTGGCATCTTTCTTGCGACATATTGATGATAGTATCAGAAGTTGTCGTAAACTATTTGAAAGCACTGCCCCATCATATCTTGTATCAACAACTCCAGCTGCTGATGTTGGTGTCATGGTGTGGTATGTGCATGATGCTGTCACTTCAGTATGGAAGAGAAATACCAAACATTAACTAGATGTATGTTCTGTGTTGTAAACCTATTTGGTAGAATGGCCTAAGCAGAGTGTCACCCCTTTGAGTCTGGTCTGCTTAAGGTTTCTTACTCAGTATCATCAGAGGGAGTAGAGAAGCTTGAATCTTTGACTGGACTGGGTTGCTTGACGTGAGGACGTTTCGCTTCAAATCACAGAAACTTCCTCAGCTAAAATTCTTGCTCTGGTAGTCTGACTTCTGTCTTGACTCTTGTAGAGAAGAATAAACCAGAAGCCAACAAAAGCTGGAGTTTTTAACCTAACCAGACCCCTCCTACCGAGAGGCTGACTGCTATAGGCTAGTGACTACACAATAGCTCTAATTAGCACCTATTGTGCTCTAGTTAGCACTCTCCTAATGATGGGATGGAAGCCTCCCCTGATGGCTCCCTTGACGACTCTCCTGATGACGTGAATGACTCATTACCATGAGCAAAAGACTGAAACTGCTTTGACCTGAGTACCCCATTGTAAACAGGGGACAAAGCATGTCTGAGACCCGCCCCCCGGTTAAGGCTGGGTTTCAACTGTTTTACAAAGAATGCTTCCTTGACACCTCTCTCAAACCATTTCTTCTCTCTGGTTAAGATTTTAACTTCCTTGTCCTCAAACGTGTGGTTAGTGTCTTTCAGGTGGAGATGAACTGCAGACTGAGGTCCACTGGCGACCTCTCTGCGGTGCTGGTATAGCCTCTTGTTTAAAGGTTGCTTAGTCTCACCTATGTAGTGTTCATTACAGTTTTCCTGACATCTGATATAATACACTACATTGCTCTGTTTGTAACTAGGGATCCTGTCCTTAGGGTGAACTAATTTCTGTCTCAAGGTGTTAACCGGTTTAAAGTAAACTGGGATTTTGTGCTGTCTGAAGATCCTCTGTAGTTTTTCCCCTACTCATGCTAAATAAGGGAGAGACACTCCTCTTCTTCTTGTCTCCGTCTCCTGTCTATCTGGTCTCTTTGTTTTCTGGGACTTCTGCACTTTGTCCAGGGACCATTGTGGGTACCCACATACTGTGAGGGCTTTCCTTACAAGTTGTTGTTCTTTAGCCCTTCCCTCTGCAGTTGTGGGCACCTGTAGGGCTCTGTGTTGAAGAGTCCTGATCACCCCGAGCTTGTGTTCAAGGGGGTGGTTTGAGCCAAAGAGCAGATATTGGTCAGTGTGAGTGGGTTTTCTGTAAACCTCTGTCTGGAGCTGCCTGTTCTCTCCAATCGTAACATCACAGTCCAAGAAGGCTAAATGGTTGTTTCTGGCATCCTCACGTGTGAACTTGTTATTGGAATCCACCAAATTGATGTGTTCTGTAAAGTCCTCGACCTCGTGTTGCTTGATTATAACCCATGTGTCATCAACATATCTGAACCAGTGACTGGGAGAGATGCCCGTGAACAACCTCAAGGCTGTCTTCTCCACTCGCTCCATGAACAGATTGGCCACAGTGGGGGATACCGGAGACCCCATCACACCACCATGGATCTGCCTGTAGTAATTCCCCCTAAACAGGAAATACATGGTGTTAAGACAGATCTCCAAGAGTTGGCAGATGCGGTATGGATTGAGTTTGGTCCTTTCAGGTAGAGACACATCCTCCAGCAGCCTCTGCTAACAATCAATCAATCAATCAATTTTTTTATATAGCGCCAAATCACAACAAACAGTTGCCCCAAGGCGCTTTATATTGTAAGGCAAGGCCATACAATAATTATGTAAAACCCCAACGGTCAAAACGACCCCCTGTGAGCAAGCACTTGGCTACAGTGGGAAGGAAAACCTCCCTTTTAACAGGAAGAAACCTCCAGCAGAACCAGGCTCAGGGAGGGGCAGTCTTCTGCTGGGACTGGTTGGGCCTGAGGGAGAGAACCAGGAAAAAGACATGCTGTGGAGGGGAGCAGAGATCGATCACTAATGATTAAATGCAGAGTGGTGCATACAGAGCAAAAAGAGAAAGAAACAGTGCTAGAGCACAATAGGTGCTAATTAGAGCTATTGTTTAGTCACTAGCCTATAGCAGTCGGCCTCTTGGTAGGAGGGGTCTGGTTAGGTTAAAAACTCCAGCTTTTGTTGGCTTCTGGTTTATTCTTCTCTACAAGAGTCAAGACAGTGTAGCTTATTCGTAGCTTTGGAGGCCAGGCTGGGCGAATTGGAGACTCGGCTCCGCACCGTGGAAAATTCTACAGCTAGCCAGGCCCCTGTAGTCGGTGCGGACCAAGGTAGCTTAGCCGCCGTTAGTTACCCCCTGGCAGATCCCGAGCAGCCGGGAAAGCAGGCTGACTGGGTGACTGTGAGGAGGAAGCGTAGTTCTAAACAGAAGCCCTGTGTACACCTCCAACCCGTTCACATCTCTAACCGTTTTTCCCCACTCGACGACACACCCGCCGAGGATCAAACTCTGGTTATTGGCGACTCTGTTTTGCGAAATGTGAAGTTAGCGACACCAGCAACCATAGTCAATTGTCTTCCGGGGGCCAGAGCAGGCGACATTGAAGGAAATTTGAAACTGCTGGCTAAGGCTAAGCGTAAATTTGGTTAGATTGTAATTCACGTCGGCAGTAATGACACCCGGTTACGCCAATCGGAGGTCACTAAAATTAACATTAAATCTGTGTGTAACTTTGCAAAAACAATGTCGGACTCTGTAGTTTTCTCTGGGCCCCTCCCCAATCAGACCGGGAGTGACATGTTTAGCCGCATGTTCTCCTTGAATTGCTGGCTGTCTGAGTGGTGTCCAAAAAATGAGGTGGGCTTCATAGATAATTGGCAAAGCTTCTGGGGAAAACCTGGTCTTGTTAGGAGAGACGGCATCCATCCCACTTTGGATGGAGCAGCTCTCATTTCTAGAAATCTGGCCAATTTTCTTAAATCCTCCAAACCGTGACTATCCAGGGTTGGGACCAGGAAGCAGAGTTGTAGTCTTACACACCTCTCTGCAGCTTCTCCCCCCCCTGCCATCCCCTCATTACCCCATCCCCGTAGAGACGGTGCCTGCTCCCAGACTACCAATAACCAGCAAAAATCTATTTAAGCATAAAAATTCAAAAAGAAAAAATAATATAGCACCTTCAACTGCACCACAGACTAAAACAGTTAAATGTGGTCTATTAAACATTAGGTCTCTCTCTTCTAAGTCCCTGTTGGTAAATGATATAATAATTGATCAACATATTGATTTATTCTGCCTTACAGAAACCTGGTTACAGCAGGATGAATATGTTAGTTTAAATGAGTCAACACCCCCGAGTCACACTAACTGTCAGAATGCTCGTAGCACGGGCCGGGGCGGAGGATTAGCAGCAATCTTCCATTCCAGCTTATTAATTAATCAAAAACCCAGACAGAGCTTTAATTCATTTGAAAGCTTGACTCTTAGTCTTGTCCATCCAAATTGAAAGTCCCAAAAACCAGTTTTATTTGTTATTATCTATCGTCCACCTGGTCGTTACTGTGAGTTTCTCTGTGAATTTTCAGACCTTTTGTCTGACTTAGTGCTTAGCTCAGATAAGATAATTATAGTGGGCGATTTTAACATCCACACAGATGCTGAGAATGACAGCCTCAACACTGCATTTAATCTATTATTAGACTCTATTGGCTTTGCTCAAAAAGTAAATGAGTACACGCACCACTTTAATCATATCTTAGATCTTGTTCTGACTTATGGTATGGAAATAGAAGACTTAACAGTATTCCCTGAAAACTCCCTTCTGTCTGATCATTTCTTAATAACATTTACATTTACTCTGATGGACTACCCAGCAGTGGGGAATAAGTTTCATTACACTAGAAGTTTTTCAGAAAGCGCTGTAACTAGGTTTAAGGATATGATTCCTTCTTTATGTTCTCTAATGCCATATACCAACACAGTGCAGAGTAGCTACCTAAACTCTGTAAGTGAGATAGAGTATCTCGTCAATAGTTTTACATCCTCATTGAAGACAACTTTGGATGCTGTAGCTCCTCTAAAAAAAGAGAGCTTTAAATCAGAAGTGCCTGACTCCGTGGTATAACTCACAAACTCGTAGCTTAAAGCAGATAAGGTTGGAGAGGAAATGGCGTCTCACTAACTTAGAAGATCTTCACTTAGCCTGGAAAAAGTCTGTTGCTCTATAAAAAAGCCCTCCATAAAGCTAGGACCTCTTTCTACTCATCACTAATTGAAGAAAATAAGAACAACCCCAGGTTTCTTTTCAGCACTGTAGCCAGGCTGACAAAGAGTCAGAGCTCTATTGAGCTGAGTATTCCATTAACTTTAACTAGTAATGACTTCATGACTTTCTTTGCTAACAAAATTTTAACTATTAGAGAAAAAATTACTCATAACCATCCCAAAGACGTATCGTTATCTTTGGCTGCTTTCAGTGATGCCGGTATTTGGTTAGACTCTTTCTCTCCGAATGTTCTGTCTGAGTTATTTTCATTAGTTACTTCATCCAAACCATCAACATGTTTATTAGACCCCATTCCTACCAGGCTGCTCAAGGAAGCCCTACCATTATTTAATGCTTCGATCTTAAATATGATCAATCTATCTTTGTTAGTTGGCTATGTACCACAGGCTTTTAAGGTGGCAGTAATTAAACCATTACTTAAAAAGCCATCACTTGACCCAGCTATCTTAGCTAATTATAGGCCAATCTCCAACCTTCCTTTTCTCTCAAAAATTCTTGAAAGGGTAGTTGTAAAACAGCTAACTGATCATCTGCAGAGGAATGGTCTATTTGAAGAGTTTCAGTCAGGTTTTAGAATTCATCATAGTACAGAAACAGCATTAGTGAAAGTTACAAATGATCTTCTTATGGCCTCAGACAGTGGACTCATCTCTGTGCTTGTTCTGTTAGACCTCAGTGCTGCTTTTGATACTGTTGACCATAAAATTTTATTACAGAGATTAGAGCATGCCATAGGTATTAAAGGCACTGCTCTGCGGTGGTTTGAATCATATTTGTCTAATAGATTACAATTTGTTCATGTAAATGGGGAATCTTCTTCACAGACTAAAGTTAATTATGGAGTTCCACAAGGTTCTGTGCTAGGACCAATTTTATTCACTTTATACATGCTTCCCTTAGGCAGTATTATTAGACGGTATTGCTTAAATTTTCATTGTTACGCAGATGATACCCAGCTTTATCTATCCATGAAGCCAGAGGACACACACCAATTAGCTAAACTGCAGGATTGTCTTACAGACATAAAGACATGGATGACCTCTAATTTCCTGCTTTTAAACTCAGATAAAACTGAAGTTATTGTACTTGGCCCCACAAATCTTAGAAACATGGTGTCTAACCAGATCCTTACTGTGGATGGCATTACCCTGACCTCTAGTAATACTGTGAGAAATCTTGGAGTCATTTTTGATCAGGATATGTCATTCAAAGCGCATATTAAACAAATATCTAGGACTGCTTTTTTGCATTTACGCAATATCTCTAAAATCAGAAAGGTCTTGTCTCAGAGTGATGCTGAAAAACTAATTCATGCATTTATTTCCTCTAGGCTGGACTATTGTAATTCATTATTATCAGGTTGTCCTAAAAGTTCCCTAAAAAGCCTTCAGTTAATTCAAAATGCTGCAGCTAGAGTACTGACGGGGACTAGAAGGAGAGAGCATATCTCACCCATATTGGCCTCTCTTCATTGGCTTCCTGTTAATTCTAGAATAGAATTTAAAATTCTTCTTCTTACTTATAAGGTTTTGAATAATCAGGTCCCATCTTATCTTAGGGACCTCGTAGTACCATATCACCCCAATAGAGCGCTTCGCTGTCAGACTGCAGGCTTACTTGTAGTTCCTAGGGTTTGTAAGAGTAGAATGGGAGGCAGAGCCTTCAGCTTTCAGGCTCCTCTCCTGTGGAACCAGCTCCCAATTCAGATCAGGGAGACAGACACCCTCTCTACTTTTAAGATTAGGCTTAAAACTTTCCTTTTTGCTAAAGCTTATAGTTAGGGCTGGATCAGGTGACCCTGAACCATCCCTTAGTTATGCTGCTATAGACGTAGACTGCTGGGGGGTTCCCATGATGCACTGTTTCTTTCTCTTTTTGCTCTGTATGCACCACTCTGCATTTAATCATTAGTGATCGATCTCTGCTCCCCTCCACAGCATGTCTTTTTCCTGGTTCTCTCCCTCAGCCCCAACCAGTCCCAGCAGAAGACTGCCCCTCCCTGAGCCTGGTTCTGCTGGAGGTTTCTTCCTGTTAAAAGGGAGTTTTTCCTTCCCACTGTAGCCAAGTGCTTGCTCACAGGGGGTCGTTTTGACCGTTGGGGTTTTACATAATTATTGTATGGCCTTGCCTTACAATATAAAGCGCCTTGGGGCAACTGTTTGTTGTGATTTGGCGCTATATAAAAAAATTGATTGATTGATTGATTGACAGAAGTCAGACTACCAGAGCAAGAATTTTAGCTGAGGAAGCTTCTGTGATTTGAAGCGAAACGTCCTCACGTCAAGCAACCCAGTCCAGTTGAAGATTCAAGCTTCTCTACTATGGAAACCGCCTGGACAACTGAGAGCCTACACAGAATCATCAGAGAGAGTTTTTCCTTACCACTGTCGCCTGTGTGTTTGCTCTAGCGGTTGGTAAGGTTAGACCTTAATTGTGTGAAGTGCCTTGAGGCAGCTTTGTTGTGATTTATGATTTGGCACTATATGAACTAAAAAAAATTGAATTGAAATTGTTGCTTTTCAGACATGAGGCTTTGTTCTTTTCCTCTATTTTCCTCATTATTTGAGGAGCATTCTGAAAGTTGGCCTGTCTGAAGGCATGGCATAAAGTTGTATGAGTGATTGAAACACCTCTGCAATTGTAGTGTTTTCTGTGTTAACAAGGTACTGATCCCAGAGTAGAAAAGTTGCTGGTAGACTTCCCCAAAATCATGATCAAGATATATATACTTTGGATATGCCCTCATAAGGGGGGAAATCTGGCGTGATTTACTGTCAGGGTATCAAATAATACGCTGACAGTACCCTAACTGAACCATGCAGGTGTCAGTGTATACCACAAATCTCCACAAACTGTTTCTCTTTGACTTGCATGTTGAATGTGTAGCATGATCGTATGTGATGTAAATATTTTTTTCTGTTTATTTCTTAGAGTCGTGGAGTAGTTTGAGATCCTTGAGAAATTCTCAAGGCGACATGGCTCCAAAGGACATCATGACCAATTCCCATGCCAAATCCATTCTTAATGCAATGAATTCACTACGCAAGAGCAACACACTTTGTGATATCACTCTGAGAGTGGAGAACACTGACTTTCCGGCACATCGGATTGTCCTAGCTGCCTGCAGTGACTATTTTTGTGCCATGTTCACTAGTGAGGTAACTGCAACTTTTTTTTGACCTGATTGCATGGTCATACATCCAACTTGATTGTAAACAAGAAGCTGCAGCAGATGCAGTTATTTTTCATAAATAAATAAATTGTTGATCACACTGTAAGCAGGTATCTTGAGGCAAATTAGGCTTTTTAATTTTTTTTTTGTACAGTTGACTGTCTTGCAGAATGATTGAGAATCATTGCAACACCAATACTTGATGCTTTTAAATAATCACTTAAGTGTTGCTGTTACACATGACTGTCTCTTGTTGTGGCTCCACAGCTTGCGGAGAAGGGTAAATCCTTTGTTGACATTCAAGGACTCACTGCTTCAACTATGGAGATCCTGTTGGACTTTGTCTACACAGAAACAGTGCTTGTCACAGTGGAGAATGTACAAGAACTGCTTCCTGCAGCCTGCTTGTTGCAGCTCAAAGGTAAAGTTAGCAGTGTCTGTAAATTAATTGACATGTTTAACCCTGACATCCCTGTGTCGTTGCAGCACCATCTTTTTTTTTTTTTTTTTTTTTTTTTTTTTTTTTTTTAGAAGAAGAAGAAGAATTGGGTTGAGTATCATATCAGCATTTTGCTAACTGGGTGTATATATATGTGTGTGTGTGTGTGTGTGTGTGTGTGTGTGTGTGTGTGTGTGTGTGTGTGTGTGTGTGTGTGTGTGTGTGTGTGTGTGTGTGTGTGTGTGTGTGTGTGTGTGTACACACACACACACACACACACACACACACTCTGTTTTCTTCAGGAGTGAAACGAGCATGTTGTGATTTTCTGGAGAGTCAACTCGACCCCTCCAACTGTTTGGGTATTCGTGACTTTGCTGAAACACACAACTGCTTGGACTTGATGCAGGCTGCAGAGCTCTTTTCCCAGAAGCATTTCTCTGAGGTGGTCCAGCACGAGGAGTTTATGCTGCTCAGCCAGACAGAGGTTGAAAAGCTTATAAAATGTGATGAAATTCAGGTAAGAGCGACAGTATCTTGAGAAATTGCTGTTGTGTTATTATTATTATAGTATTATTGTGCTGCTGTATAGATTATTGATCTGCTGCAGGTTAATACTCCACATAAGCACTTTCAGCACAGAACCAAAAATTTGTGATTTGAAAGCCCTGATAACAGTCTGTAATGAAACACTCAGAGACTGCAACGTTAGTCAGTATGGTATTCTATGCACAGCATTTTCCAGAGTGCAAGTTGCACTGGAGTATAAGTTGTATTGGTACAAATATACCTCTTTAAGAGGGGAATCCCCCCCTTATATGTTGTATTTGTCACTCAATGCAAGAAGAAGCAAAATGGATTTATGAGCCAATATTTTTTAAAGTTCAGACAGGTTTACATTAGGGTGTGATTCAAGCCGACACAGATTTAAATGAAACTTGGCTCAGAGATGGAACCTACCAAGAAACAAACTTCCCAAAACTTCTTGACCAAAAACCAAATGGTGACCTTGCCAGGGGTCATCAAAGTTCAAGGCAAAAATGAGCAAAACTGATATTTCATTAAATTCCATCTTTCAAGTGGTGTAACATTCAGTGCCATCAAGTCCCCAGGCTAGTTGAACTATCAAATGACATAGGGAGGCAAACTCTTTCATTTTATATACATATTTGGTTGTGGGATTGATGGCACTGAATATAGGTGTCGCTCAAAGTCTGGTCATTTTGTGAAGTTGGCTGTATTTAAAGGCCCATAACTCTCTGTGCGATCAAGACCCCAACCAGATTTCAATGTTATCAACAAATATAGGCCCTACTCTATCAATTGCAACTGAAAAAACATTGGGGTCTTGATGGCGCTGGCCACCAGGTGGCGCCAAAGTACTCGACTTGTCCAATTTTGAAGAGGTTTAGTGCCACCTGGTGGCTCGCGCCATCAGCCTTTTTTCCTCCTCAAGACCCCATCTGGTTGGAGTCTATTGTAGCAGTGGGGTTTAAGTAAAGTGATCTAATACACTGTACTGATTTCTCATTAGCCTAAAGCCAAAACGTTCCAATGTTTGGTAAAGGGCACTCCTGCCAACTGAGTCGAATGCCTTCTCTGCATCTAGAGTGATCAGCGTTGCACTAATATTTTTTTGGACCAGATAATCAGCTACATGTCCTGTGCTTGCCTGTCGTAGACAAACCCAGTTTGGCCTAAGTCAGTTCAGAGACAATATGTTCCATTCTTTTGGTAATAATTATGAGATGAGACAAGATTTATTGTCATTGTCATTACATGAGTGCAACAACAACGAAATTACGCTTACACTTCAATTACCTCAGACAAAATACAGCAATTAATCCACAATTATTACTAGTTGAACGTAATAATGGCACAAATTGGAATTAAAGACAACACATACAACCCCTGGCAAAAATTATGGAATCACCGGCCTCGGAGGATGTTCATTCAGTTGTTTAATTTCGTAGAAAAAACGCAGATCACAGATATGACACAAAACTAAAGTAATTTCAAATGGCAACTTTCTGGCTTTAAGAAACACTATAAGAAATCAGGAAAAAAAATTGTGGCAGTCAGTAACGATTACTTTTTTAGACCAAGCAGAGGGAAAAAAATATGGAATCACTCAATTCTGAGGAAAAAAATTATGGAATCATGAAAAACAAAAGAACACTCCAACACATCACTAGTGTTTTGTTGCACCACCTCTGGCTTTTATAACAGCTTGCAGTCTCTGAGGCATGGACTTAATGAGTGACAAATAGTACTCTTCATCAATCTGGCTCCAACTTTCTCTGATTGCTGTTGCCAGATCAGCTTTGCAGGTTGGAGCCTTGTCATGGAGCCTTGTCATGGACCATTTTCTTCAACTTCCACCAAAGATTATCAATTGGATTAAGATCCGGACTATTTGCAGGCCATGACATTGACCCTATGTGTCTTTTTGCAAGGAATGTTTTCACAGTTTTTGCTCTATGGAAAGATGCATTACCATCTTGAAAAATGAAATCATCATCCCCAAACATCCTTTCAATTGATGGGATAAGAAAAGTGTCCAAAATATCAATGTAAACTTGTGCATTTATTGATGATGTAATGACAGCCATCTCCCCAGTGCCTTTACCTGACATGCAGCCCCATATCATCAATGACTGTGGAAATTTACATGTTCTCTTCAGGCAGTCATCTTTATAAATCTTATTGGAACGGCACCAAACAAAAGCTCCAGCATCATCACCTTGCCCAATGCAGATTCGAGATTCATCACTGAATATGACTTTCATCCAGTCATCCACAGTCCACGATTGCTTTTCCTTAGCCCATTGTAACCTTGTTTTTTTCTGTTTAGGTGTTAATGATGGCTTTCGTTTAGCTTTTCTGCATGTAAATCCCATTTCCTTTAGGCGGTTTGTTACAGTTCGGTCACAGACGTTGACTCCAGTTTCCTCCCATTCGTTCCTCATTTGTTTTGTTGTGCATTTTCGATTTTTGAGACATATTGCTTTAAGTTTTCTGTCTTGACGCTTTGATGTCTTCCTTGGTCTACCAGTATGTTTGCCTTTAACAACCTTCCCATGTTGTTTGTATTTGGTCCAGAGTTTAGACACAGCTGACTGTGAACAACCAACATCTTTTGCAACATTGCGTGATGATTTACCCTCTTTTAAGAGTTTGATAATCCTCTCCTTTGTTTCAATTGACATCTCTCGTGTTGGAGCCATGATTCATGTCAGTCCACTTGGTGCAACAGCTCTCCAAGGTGTGATCACTCCTTTTTAGATGCAGACTAACGAGCAGATCTGATTTGATGCAGGTGTTAGTTTTGGGGATGAAAATTTACAGGGTGATTCCATAATTTATTCCTCAGAATTGAGTGAGTCCATATTTTTTTCCCTCTGCTTGGTCTAAAAAAGTAACCGTTACTGACTGCCACAATTTTTTTTCTTGATTTCTTATAGTGTTTCTTAAAGCCAGAAAGTTGCCATTTGAAATTACTTTAGTTTTGTGTGAGGCCTGTGATTCCATAATTATTGCCAGGGGTATACATTTGACATTGTTTATGTGCACTAAACTTGAAGCAGTCAATCACTGGAATTGAGGCAAAGTGGGTGAAGACTGCAGCAGTAAAAAACACGCTGCCTCCAGAGTCTCAAGCTAATTGATGTAAACAGTTTATAATCTGTATTTAGTACTGATATTGGCCTGTACGAGGCACACTCTCCCTTATCCTTGCCATCTTTAGGGATTATTGAGATCAGGATCTCGTAATTACAAGAAAGGATTTCATAATTACGAAATCAGTTGTCTCCTGATGTTGTAATTACGAGATCAGGTGTCTAATTTGTTTTTTCTTTTCTATTTTCTTTTTAATTTCTTTTTTTATATATAGCTTCTGTACTTCCAATCCCTCAATAAGGTTAGCCGATGATAGCACACTGTGATCAGACATAAAGTGTGGATTTTCCCCTAAGGTGCTCCTGGATGAATGTCCAGGGAGGGACACCGGATGTCTCACCAAAATGAGACGTGTCTCGCTCCCCCCCAGGCTTCCAGCTTTTACTCACACAGCCCCACGACCACTGAGGGACAAAGAGGGGCTCACTCCCAACCAAGCGCATGTCAGTCTGTGTGCCCCGCCTTCCTGGAGGAGTTTCATACAGTATCAGCAGTTACAAATTGGTGATTTTCGATTATGACTCTGGAATTCTCATGCAAAACCCAGTAAGTCCTTTTTTTTTTTTTCTTTTTCTTTCAAATGTAGAAAAATGCGGCTGAAAATGGAGATTTAAAGGAAACCCTATGCGGAAATGCACAGCCTTTCATCAATAACATGAAAACAGTTTGTTCAAATTCTTTAATATTTGACAACCAAGTACATGTTGGCATCAACTAAAAATTTATGGTTTTGGAGATGCTGGGTTTTGCATCTGAACTATTCATACATACATATATGTATATATATATATGTATATGTGTGTATATATATATATATATATATATATATATATATATATATATATATATATATATATATATATATATATATATATATATATATATATATATATATATATATATATATATATATATATCGTAATTACGAGATCAGGTGTCTAATTTTTTTTTTTAATCCGGTAAATGTAATACGTTTCTGTAGTTTCAGACACTAGAACAAAAGAAAACGCTCAGAGAGGATGAAGGAGGTGTTTGCTGGTGGTTATGTGATTTATCTGGCCTGTCTGTTTTGTTAAAGATATCTTGATTACCATTTTTTTCCCTTTTACCTCTGTCATAACCATTGCGAGAGGGTGTTTTTTTCTAGAATTCGAAATTGATCATTGTGAAATCTTGTGTATTCTTTCTACTGAAGACAGCAACGGGGGACAATGGAGACAGTATAATTTCACTTTAGCTCAGCAGGCATGGTGTCTGTTCATTTAAGGATCCAGATCTGTTATAGCTGTATTAAAAAGGACTGCTCAGCCTTTGCAGAGATGAATACTTTCAAAGTTCCCCAAGTTAGGATATTACTATACTTACAGCAGCTGAAGTGGTCAAAGATGTGGTTATGGTGCAATCAGACAAATGCTTTGCCTCACAGTAAATAAGGTGGAATGTATTTGTATTTCCTACTATCTTTCAACCCTCTCTTCTGAGTAAGACCAGAGAAAATCAAATATCAACCTGCTGAGATCTCACTGCCCTACAGTAGCACTCACTTTTGTTCATTTGTTTGACGACGTGATTATAGTGGAGAAAATTTGTGCTTGATTTAATTTGATTTAATTTGTGCTTTTTACTTAGAAAATTTCAATCACGAAATCGCATACTTTGTTTTGTGCAACCAAAGTTATTCTCACATGATGATCATTGAGATGTTGTGCCCACTTTTGTTGTTTTTAAAATTAAAAAGTAGACCATGCCTGCAAATTGCAGTCATATGTAGTTTGCAATCAAAAGTAGTGTCTAAGTTATTGATAATTCTATCCAGAAGCACTGATTACTATCATATTTTTTTCAGTAATTAACTATTCATTTATTTTTTTACTTTTTAAAGTCATCTTTTCATTTTCTGCATATGTTCTCTGCACATAGGTGGATTCTGAGGAGCCCGTGTTTGAAGCAGTGTTAAACTGGGTAAAACACAACCGGAAAGAGAGAGAGCCCTATTTACCAGACATGCTTGAGTTTGTTCGCATGCCGCTGCTTACCCCCCGCTACATCACAGATGTCATTGATACTGAGGTGAGCCATGCGGGTTGTTCTCACATTTAATTAAAAATGTGCTTTTGAGATAATATTTGTAACATATTCCATCATAATAAAACAAGTATGTTTTGTTGGGTTGCAGCCACTAATTCGGTGTAGTCTGCCCTGTCGAGACCTTGTTGACGAAGCCAAGAAATTCCACTTAAGACCCGAGTTGAGAAGTGAGATGCAAGGCCCACGCACGCAAGCTCGATTAGGTATAAATCCTGGTTTTAACAGTTTTATGTGTATATTCGGGCTACCTCAGTGATTTTTAGCATTTTGTTTTTATTATGATTTGTATTTCTTCTGATCATTTAGGAATGTTGTTCTGGAGCAGTGTACAGATGCTATTCATTGATGACACATGTACATTGGTGGTCATCATTATTGGCATCCCTGAAGTTTAAGTACTGAATTTAAAATATGTTCAGAAATAAATACAAATGCACCAGGTTGTTTCATTTGTCTCACACCCTGGACATTGTCAGTTTCAGCTCATGCCATCAGGCAGGAGATACAGAATATTACAAACCAGAACAAACTGTTGTGTGTTGGGGGGTGTGGCTGGATGTTTTGGTGTTTTTTTCTTTTCTTTGCTCTTCAGGTGGCATGGAAACTGATTTGTCTGTGGAGAAGGTGCTGGCTGAAGAGTCCTCACCCTCATCAACATCATGTGTAGCACCTGTGACTGGTGCTCACATGCAACCTTAAAGACTTTCAGCTGAAGCAGATAATTGGATGGCGTTCTGCATTTAAGGCATGTGTGATTCAAGCAGAACTGCCGGGAACTCGACCTTGTGATGTTCGTTTGTGAGACGCTGAGGACCGCGCCTGGGTTTGACACATCGAGCCCGTGAAGCAAGGAAGGGTGAGGACACATGCTGTCAGCACACATTAAAGGTAATTAAGTGTTTGATTAAGTGTTGATAGTAACTTGGTGTTTTGTTACACAGTATACTGGAATTGTGATGAGAATTGTGCAGCTTGCTTCTCACTGCTGTGGCGTGCGGATAAGTGATCCTCCACCTGTTGTGAGAAGCTGCTCATTTGCATAAAGTTAAAAAAGATACAGACCTGAATGTGTTGCTGATAGCGTGTGTCTTTTGAAAGATATTGTTGTAACTGCTGACTTACCTCACCTCTTCTTTGCTTCACAGAGAGTCGGTTTGTCGTGTCCACCTGGGGGGTGTTTGGCGGTGGTAGTGAGTCCAGGAGCGCCGGGTTTTGATCCTTGCGGACGCTGGAGAGCGTGCCAACAGTCACTCCACCAGAGGGACGCTGTTTTTGTTTTTACACCTTTTAGGCACAGTGGGTGTAATAAATATATTGTTTTTGGAACCACTTTTCTGGTTATTTGTAGCGCTGGGTTCCGTCTGACGCAGGTCCGCTCCTCAACCCGCGTCGACACAACACAAACCGTCTAAAAAATAGTTTTTATCCAAAGGCAATCATGGCACTTAACTCTTCAAGGTGAAATAGTATGTTCAGTATGCAATACATCTGGTGGCAGTCTTTTTCACCCAGTGCAACCTGTGACCGTACCATTCCTGTCCATAAACAATGCAATTTGTTTTGTTTTTTTGTTTGTTTTTTTTTAGATGTTTTATTCCTGTTCATAGTCAGTGCAATATGTTTTTAAACTATTTATTACTCTTAACTCACGAGCCGAAGCACTTTCAATTTCGTTGTGACTTTGTAAAAAGTAACAATGACAATAAAGACTATCTATCTATAATCTGAACATTTAATAAAATGTCCATTGTTATTGAACAACTGCTTTCATTAAAAAAAACTTTTTTTCCTTTCTTTTTTTTTCTTTTTCAAGGAAAGGAAAAGTATGCAGTTATTGCAGCTCTAATGCATAACTCTTCCTTTGTAACCCACATGGTTGTGGCTGTTAAATTTTACCAATTTATTGGTGTTTTTAGGTGCCAAAGAAGTCTTGTTGGTTATTGGAGGGTTTGGCAGCCAACAATCGCCAATAGACATAGTTGAAAAATATGATCCAAAAACTCAAGAGTGGAGCTTCCTTCCTGTAAGTATTGTTTTGAACCAGATCCTTATGTGTTGAGATTGAGATGTAAAATCTACTCCCGCCTATTATAGAACATTGCACGCAAGAGGCGTTATGTGGCCACGGTGTCGCTCCACGATCGGATTTATGTGATTGGTGGCTATGATGGTCGGTCGAGGCTCAGCTCTGTGGAATGTCTAGACTACACGGCAGATGAGGACGGCGTTTGGTACACTGTTGCCACCATGAATGTGCGTCGTGGCCTTGCTGGAGCCACAACACTTGGAGGTAAATGATTATTGCCTTCACCTGTGTTGCCTTCCTGCAGAATCCTTCCCAGAGGTGTAAACACAATCACTAAAGATCTTTCTTTTTATTTGGTTCTGAACAGATATGATCTATGTTGCTGGTGGCTTTGATGGAAGCCGCCGACACACCAGCATGGAGCGATATGACCCAAACATTGACCAGTGGAGCATGCTGGGAGACATGCAAACAGCAAGAGAAGGAGCTGGGTTGGTGGTGGCCAGTGGACTTATCTACTGTCTTGGTACAGATAGAACAGCTTGCCTATCTTTGAAACATTAGATGATTGAAAAAATGTTTGGAAATTTTAATTTTCTTCCTTTGTACTCGTAGGTGGATATGATGGACTAAATATACTGAATTCAGTAGAGAGGTATGATCCACACACAGGACACTGGACAAGTGTTACTCCAATGGCCACCAAAAGGTCAGGTGGGTTCCCCAGGCTTGGATGACAGAGAGAACTAAAATGTTCTTAGCAGCTCTGCTAGTATCTTCTTCCTTAATCTGAGACCATTGTACTGTTTTAGGAGCTGGTGTGGCTTTGCTAAATGATCACATCTATGTAGTAGGAGGTTTTGATGGCGTTTCACATCTGGACTCTGTGGAGGTCTATAACATCAGGACAGACTACTGGACCACTGTAGCCAGTATGACTACTCCTCGATGTTATGTAGGGGCAACTGTTCTGCGAGGACGTCTCTATGCCATAGCCGGGTAAGAAAGCCTATCCTTATGTTTTAGCTTCTGTGGTAACAGTCAAACCAAGATCTAAGTGTACCACAGAACATTGAGTAGCTCTATGCCAATATGTATTCACTGATTAAACCAGGGGTAGGCAACCTGTTCCAGAAAGAGCCATGAGGGTGCAGGTTTTCTTTGCAGCCACTGACTCCACCAGGTGATTTCACTAGTGAAACTAGTGAAAGGCTTCGAGCGGCCATCGACAGGCTGGAACGACCAGATCATTTCCAAACTGAATGCTGTGTTGATATGGGACGTTGTCTGACTACCAGAGAAATGGCAAGAGAGGTGGACATAGCACTTTTTCGGCACATTACACTGTTACAGGAGATTTTGTAATGAAAGACGTGCGGCGGAATCCGCGCGTCAGGACGGAGCCGCTAATGGCGCAGAACAAAAAGCACCTCCGTGTTGGAAGTCTCACGGGACATGCCCAGCTCTTCCACCATTCGGAAGATTCAGACGGCTTTGGGTGGCTTTTCAGTCGAGTGAGTATCCAAGAAATTGTCGAAGAGCTGAGCATGTCACAACATGTCCTGTGAGACCAACACGGAGGTGCTTTCATTCCACGCCATTAGCGGCTCCGTGGCGAATTCCTCCACTCCTGTTTTCATGACAATCTCCTTTAACAGTGGAACGTGCCGGGAAAGTGCTATGTCCACCTTTTTTGCCATTTCTCTGGTAGTCAGACGACGTCCCATATCAACACAGCATTCAGTTTGGAAATGATCTGGTCGTTTCAGCCTGTCGATTGCTGCTCGGAGCGCGGCGCGCCCTCCGCCACTGTGCGCCGTCTTTAAACCGGCTGTACCACTCCTTAATCTGTGTGATGCCCATAAAATCGTCCCTGAAAGCCATCTGAATTTTCCGAATGGTGTCCACCTGGATGTCTCTCACAGTTTCTGGAAAAATTTTGATGCAGCGCTGCTCCAGCCGTTCAGACATTTTCCTCACAATGAAAATCCGACGAGGGGGGAGGACCAGTGCTCACTCAAAGCGTGCTCACAGGCGAATTATGCAACCGACAGGTGTGAAAAAACTCACACATGCGCACGAAGTTTCAAGCTTGGCTGATGCAATCACACATGATTAAAATCCATAAGGTTATTGCAAAAATAAAAAGGTCCGATACTTTTCTAACAGACCTCGTATATATTATACAATTGATGGATGGCAAGGCGTAGACGAGGCGTAGCCAAGTCCAATATAATTTTTCTTCATCCAATATTTCTCTATGTTGGACGACTTGCCATCCATCAATTGTTATGTTCTCCACCCCTCTCCCAAATTAAGCAAACAACAAAGAGTCAAGTAAATTAGATCAATTTATTTTGTTGTGAACAGCATATGATTGATTCTGATGCGATGAATGCTTCTAAAACATCAGTAGCGTGCTTGTCTACCTTCTTAGTGTTTTTGGCATCCTTGGAGTTCAATATTTCCACCAGTTCCTCCTCTGTGAACTGAGCAAACCTCGCTGGCAGACAATTTTCTGCTGTTGTTGACATGTTTGTTGCCATTTTTTTCAACCGTCTGTCAGCTAGTTCCTGACCTTCATATGCCATGCTCTGATTGGCTAGCTGTTGGCAGTAAGCTCTAACGCTATTGGTCAGTGGGAACTGATCCAATATAACTTTTGGTCCTAGCCTTTTTGGATCCACCATAACTTTCTGGTGCCAAGCATGCCAAAACACAGGTAAATGATGGACAGAAAGACTAATCTGTGATTGGCTATTGCAATCTGAGTGGAAAACATGTAATTATAATTATATATATATGTGTTCTGCTTTGTCTTTCTTTCATGGAATTTACATTTCAAAGTGTATTATTGTTTATTTTTACTGGGGGGGATCTTTTTTGCATTCGGTGTGTCTTGTCACCTTCTAGATATGACGGGAATTCTCTTCTCAGCAGTATTGAATGTTACAATCCAGTTATCGATACATGGGAGGTGATTACCTCCATGGCTACACAGCGCTGCGATGCAGGAGTGTGTGTTCTACGAGAAAAGTGACCTATGCCAAGAAGAACAAACACGAGCGGATAAACCGTAGGAGGATGGGCAGCTATCACTTGACAACATGCCACTAAGACAAAACCACAAAGGGAGGGGTTTCTTCACCAGTATGCAAGTAGGTGTGCTTGAAAAAAAAGGGCAGTTTGGGTTGACTCCTTCGCTTTTTTGGAACAGACATTAAGCTTCGTCATGGTCAACATATTCTAGAAAGAAAGAGTCCTCTGATGAGCCTGTCACCATTTGCATGAATCTCTTTGATACTTGTTGCTGTCTTCATCTGAGGTTTTTTTTTTGTTTTTTTTTTCTTCCTCATTTTGTCTTCAAAGTGCACTATATTTTTACTTGTCAGATGAAGACTCAAAATGATGGAGCAGATTTAGACTCCAGTTGCTGCTAAATGCCTTATGACTTCATCCTACATCCATCAATGAACATCCACGTTGCCTCTCGTTTGACATTGATGAGAACTACAGTAGCTTATTTTTAAGTACACTCATCTCATATTGGCATGGTCATTGATGGCTCAATAATTCATGCCCGTTTTTAGAATTCTTACGTATACAGTGCTCTTAGAAACACAGTACTTTAATACAAATGGTATCGTCTGAGAATATATACAGTATTTAGAAATGAATATGTTTAGAAAATGACTGAATTGTACATTTATTCTGATTATTTTGCTCCATTTTGCAAAATTGAAAGGTCATAACTATGAGGCGCATGCGACACCCTTCACCGGCGAGTGCTAATAAACATTCTGAGAATTTAAGATTTTTTTTTTTCCCTCCCTCTCTTGAATCTTGGGTTGTCTCGGTTTTATGTACACCTGAATGTCTACTTTGGTATAAATATTGCTGAAATAAACTATTGAATAACATTTTCTAACACTCCTGGTCACAAGTCTCAAATTCATCAAAGTACTGGTAAAGTATCATGGGACAGGTCTGTATGTGCACAAGCACTAGTATGTGCTAGTGCTACATGTTGCTGCTTCTACCACACTATGGTACCACTTTGGGTCCTGGACAGCAACTGGGCAGATCACCACTCCAAACCCACCTATCAGAAGTAGCCATCCATCTGCTGCAGCCTGGTGAAATAAATGTAGACCTCTTGGCCTTCTCCATAGTACTGCAGATACAACCCCTGGCAAAAATTATGGAATCACCGGCCTTGGAGGATGTTCATTCAGTTATTTAATTTTGTAGAAAAAAAGCAGATCACAGACATGACACAAAACTAAAGTCATTTCATATGGCAACTTTCTGGCTTTAAGAAACACTATAAGAAATCAGGAAAAAAAATTGTGGCAGTCAGTAACGGTTACTTTTTTAGACCAAGCAGAGGGAAAAAATATGGAATCACTCAATTCTGAGGAAAAAATTATGGAATCATGAAAAACAAAAGAACGCTCCAACACATCACTAGTATTTTGTTGCACCACCTCTGGCTTTTATAACAGCTTGCAGTCTCTGTGGCATGGACTTAATGAGTGACAAACAGTACTCTTCATCAATCTGGCTCCGACTTTCTTGATTGCTGTTGCCAGATCAGCTTTGCAGGTTGGAGCCTTGTCATGGACCATTTTCTTCAACTTCCACCAAAGATTTTCAATTGGATTAAGAGCCGGACTATTTTTTGACCCTATGTGTCTTTTTGCAAGGAATGTTTTCACAGTTTTGCTCTATGGCAAGATGCATTATCATCTTGAAAAATGATTTCATCATCCCCAAACATCCTTTCAGTTGATGGGATAAGAAAAGTGTCCAAAATATCAACGTAAACTTGTGCATTTATTGATGGTGTAATGACAGCCATCTCCCCAGTGCCTTTACCTGACATGTAGCCCCATATTATCAATGACGGTGGAAATTTACATGTTCTCTTCAGGCAGTCATCTTTATAAATCTCATTGGAACGGCACCAAACAAAAGTTCCAGCATCATCACCTTGCCCAATGCAGATTCGAGATTCATCACTGAATATGACTTTCATCCAGTCATCCACATTCCACAATTGCTTTTCCTTAGCCCATTCTAACCTTGTTTTTTTTCTGTTTAGGTGTTAATGATGGCTTTCGTTTAGCTTTTCTGTATGTAAATCCCATTTCCTTTAGGCGATTTCTTACAGTTCGGTCACAGACGTTGACTCCAGTTTCCTCCCATTCGTTCCTCATTTGTTTTGTTGTGCATTTTCGATTTTTGAGACATATTGCTTTAAGTTTTCTTCTTGATGCTTTGATGTCTTCCTTGGTCTACCAGTATGTTTGCCTTTAACAACCTTCCCATGTTGTTTGTATTTGGTTCAGAGTTTAGACACAGCTGACTGTGAACAACCAGCATCTTTTGCAACATTGCATGATGATTTACCCTCTTTTAAGAGTTTGATAATCCTCTCCCTTGTTTCAATTGACATCTCTCGTGTTGGAGCCATGATTCATGTCAGTCCATTTGGTGCAACAGCTCTCCAAGGTGTGATCACTCCTTTTTAGATGCAGACTAACAAGCAGATCTGATTTGATGCAGGTGTTAGTTTTGGGGATGAAAATTTACAGGGTGATTCCATAATTTTTTCCTCAGAATTGAGTGATTCCATATTTTTTTCTTCTGCTTGGTCTAAAAAAGTAACCGTTACTGAATGCCATTATTTTTTTCCTGATTTCTTATAGTGTTTCTTAAAGCCAGAAAGTTGCCATTTGATATGACTTTAGTTTTGTGTCATGTCTATGATCTGCTTTTTTTCTACAAAATTAAACAACTGAATGAACATCCTCCGAGGCCGGTGATTCCATAATTATTGCCAGGGGTTGTAGGTGAAATATTTGCAAAAATTGTGGGTTTGGTGAAACAAGCATGAAATTTGGCAGACAATTTTTAAAAAAGTGCTTGGGAAGATATTTGGCTATAGAGCCATTCCAGATTCATTCCATAACCGAAGTGCCTGCCATTTTACAAAATGGCTGCCAAAATATCTTGTCGAATGTTGTATCAATCAATCAATCAATTCAATCAATTTTTTTTTTATATAGCGCCAAATCACAACAAACAGTTGCCCCAAGGCGCTTTATATTGTAAGGCAAGGCCATACAATAATTATGTAAAACCCCAACGGTCAAAACGACCCCCTGTGAGCAAGCACTTGGCTACAGTGGGAAGGAAAAACTCCCTTTTAACAGGAAGAAACCTCCAACAGAACCAGGCTCAGGGAGGGGCAGTCTTCTGCTGGGACTGGTTGGGGCTGAGGGAGAGAACCAGGAAAAAGACATGCTGTGGAGGGGAGCAGAGATCGATCACTAATGATTAAATGCAGAGTGGTGCATACAGAGCAAAAAGAAACAGTGCATCATGGGAACCCCCCAGCAGTCTAAGTCTATAGCAGCATAACTAAGGGATGGTTCAGGGTCACCTGATCCAGCCCTAACTATAAGCTTTAGCAAAAAGGAAAGTTTTAAGCCTAATCTTAAAAGTAGAGAGGGTGTCTGTCTCCCTGATGCGAATTGGGAGCTGGTTCCAGAGGAGAGGAGCCTGAAAGCTGAAGGCTCTGCCTCCCATTCTACTCTTACAAACCCTAGGAACTACAAGTAAGCCTGCAGTCTGAGAGCGAAGCGCTCTATTGGGGTGATATGGTACTACGAGGTCCCTAAGATAAGATGGGACCTGATTATTCAAAACCTTATAAGTAAGAAGAAGAATTTTAAATTCTATTCTAGAATTAACAGGACGCCAATGAAGAGAGGCCAATATGGGTGAGATATGCTCTCTCCTTCTAGTCCCCGTTAGTACTCTAGCTGCAGCATTTTGAATTAACTGAAGGCTTTTTAGGGAACTTTTATGACAACCTGATAATAATGAATTACAATAGTCCAGCCTAGAGGAAATAAATGCATGAATTAGTTTTTCAGCATCACTCTGAGACAAGACCTTTCTAATTTTAGAGATATTGTGTAAATGCAAAAAAGCAGTCCTACATATTTGTTTAATATGCTCTTTGAATGACATATCTTGATCAAAAATGACTCCAAGATTTCTCACAGTATTACTAGAGGTCAGGGTAATGCCATCCAGAGTAAGGATCTGGTTAGACACCATGTTTCTAAGATTTGTGGGGCCAAGTACAATAACTTCAGTTTTATCTGATTTTTAAAGCAGGAAATTAGAGGTCATCCATGTCTTTATGTCTGTAAGACAATCCTGCAGTTTAGCTAATTGGTGTGTGTCCTCTGGCTTCATGGATAGATAAAGCTGGGTATCATCTGCGTAACAATGAAAATTTAAGCAATACCGTCTAATAATACTGCCTAAGGGAAGCATGTATAAAGTGAATAAAATTGGTCCTAGCACAGAACCTTGTGGAACTCCATAATTAACTTTAGTCTGTGAAGAAGATTCCCCATTTACATGAACAAATTGTAATCTATTAGACAAATATGATTCAAACCACCGCAGCGCAGTGCCTTTAATACCTATGGCATGCTCTAATCTCTGTAATAAAATTTTATGGTCAACAGTATCAAAAGCAGAACTGAGGTCTAACAGAACAAGCACAGAGATGAGTCCACTGTCCGAGGCCATAAGAAGATCATTTGTAACCTTCACTAATGCTGTTTCTGTACTATGATGAATTCTAAAACCTGACTGAAACTCTTCAAATAGACCATTCCTCTGCAGATGATCAGTTAGCTGTTTTACAACTACCCTTTCAAGAATTTTTGAGAGAAAAGGAAGGTTGGAGATTGGCCTATAATTAGCTAAGATAGCTGGGTCAAGTGATGGCTTTTTAAGTAATGGTTTAATTACTGCCACCTTAAAAGCCTGTGGTACATAGCCAACTAACAAAGATAGATTGATCATATTTAAGATCGAAGCATTAAATAATGGTAGGGCTTCCTTGAGCAGCCTGGTAGGAATGGGGTCTAATAAACATGTTGATGGTTTGGATGAAGTAACTAATGAAAATAACTCAGACAGAACAATCGGAGAGAAAGAGTCTAACCAAATACCGGCATCACTGAAAGCAGCCAAAGATAACAATACGTCTTTGGGATGGTTATGAGTAATTTTTTCTCTAATAGTTAAAATTTTGTTAGCAAAGAAAGTCATGAAGTCATTACTAGTTAAAGTTAATGGAATACTCAGCTCAATAGAGCTCTGACTCTTTGTCAGCCTGGCTACAGTGCTGAAAAGAAACCTGGGGTTGTTCTTATTTTCTTCAATTAGTGATGAGTAGAAAGAAGTCCTAGCTTTACGGAGGGCTTTTTTATAGAGCAACAGACTCTTTTTCCAGGCTAAGTGAAGATCTTCTAAATTAGTGAGACGCCATTTCCTCTCCAACTTACGGGTTATCTGCTTTAAGCTACGAGTTTGAGAGTTATACCACGGAGTCAGGCACTTCTGATTTAAAGCTCTCTTTAAATCAGAAGTTGTCTTCAATGAGGATGTAAAACTATTGACGAGATACTCTATCTCACTTACAGAGTTTAGGTAGCTACTCTGCACTGTGTTGGTATATGGCATTAGAGAACATAAAGAAGGAATCATATCCTTAAACCTAGTTACAGCGCTTTCTGAAAGACTTCTAGTGTAATGAAACTTATTCCCCACTGCTGGGTAGTCCATCAGAGTAAATGTAAATGTTATTAAGAAATGATCAGACAGAAGGGAGTTTTCAGGGAATACTGTTAAGTCTTCTATTTCCATACCATAAGTCAGAACAAGATCTAAGATATGATTAAAGTGGTGGGTGGACTCATTTACATTTTGAGCAAAGCCAATAGAGTCTAATAATAGATTAAATGCAGTGTTGAGGCTGTCATTCTCAGCATCTGTGTGGATGTTAAAATCGCCCACTATAATTATCTTATCTGAGCTAAGCACTAAGTCAGACAAAAGGTCTGAAAATTCACAGAGAAACTCACAGTAACGAGCAGGTGGACGATAGATAATAACAAATAAAACTGGTATCCACCATAGCAATGGTGTTCTGTGCACTCTTTTATGTTTTTCCTCTACTTCTCTCACTCTTTCTCTCTCTCTAGTTTTTTCTGCTGTAGTGGCAAATATAATTGTTTTGGGTGCAATAGATGTGGTATTAGTCACAAGATAATTACAATAAAATACATTTTTAATATTATTTAGAGCCAGAAGGCTCACATGATGGCTTGTGAATTATAGCCTTGGATTCAAGAATGCAGGTTTTTGTTAGAACTCAGAACTCAGAAGTTTATTGCCATTGCCAATGAACAGGATTCACAGACTAGGAATTTGCTTTGGTATAATGGTGCAACATTAAACAGAGCAATATAAAATGTTAAGATAAAATATGTGCTAAAATAAGATAAAATATGAAAGGCTATGTGCAACGACACAAACAGGACAACAGTGCAGTGGGAGGAGTGCAATTAAAAACCAAAGTACATTTGTCTAAAGTGACCCGTGATAAAATGATAAAGTGACAGAGTTAAGGTTAAGGTGACTGAGTTGTGAAGTGTTCATGAGTCTAATGGCAGAGGGGAAGAAACTGTTCTTATGGCGGGAGGTTCTGGTCCGGATGGACCGTAGCCTCCTGCCCGAGGGGAGTGGTTCGAATAGACCGTGTGCAGGGTGAAAAGGGTCAGCTGTGATCCGACCTGCTCGGCCCAGAGTCCTGGAGACGTGCAGGTCGTGGAGAGATGGAAGGCTACAGCCGATCACCTTCTCAGCAGAGGCCACAATGCACTGCAGTCTGTGTCTGTTCCTGGCTGTGGCCCCAGCGTACCACACCGTGATGGAGGAGCAGAGGATGGACTCGATGGCCGTGTAGAACTGCACCATCAGCTGGACAGGCAGCTTGGCCTTCTTCAGCTGCCGCAGGAAGTACATCCTCTGCTGGGCCTTCTTGATGAGGGAGCTGATGGTTGACTCCCACTTGAGGTCCTGTGTGATGGTGGTGCCGAGGAAGCGGTGACAGTCCACAGTGGTGATGGGGCTGTTGGTGAGGGCGAGGGAGGGCGGGGGGGCTGTGGCTTTCCTGAAGTCCACGATCATCTCCACTGTTTTCTGGGCATTGAGCTCCAAATTGTTGCTGGTGCATCAGGTCACCAGCCGGTCCGGTAGACTGTGATGTTCAGCAGAGTGTCTACAGGGAGTCCATCCAGACCTTGGAAGATGCAAGTGAAGTGCCATTTGAAGACTGGTGTGATGCAAGGTCCAAGGCATGTCTTCAGTTCCAATTCTGCTACTTCATCCTGCAGCTGGAGTTGGCTCTGATGGTCTACGTGAGAGCGATACATGAAGCCGACTTCCTCACCCTGGACCATACACACTACTATAGACGGGTGCTGATCCACCTACAAGTCATGGTGTCACTGAAGCAGCTCCATCCTGATGTCTATGCTGAGTTTCTGGAAGGGAACTTTGTTATCAAGAAGTCAACACGTGCATTCTCTGCTGTTGCTATTGACCAGGCCCATGAGCAGGACAATGCTTCCATGAAGGGAGACAGCAGTGCTGTGGGCCTGACGGAGAACCCTGCAGCTCTTCGTCGCTGGATGGTATCTAATCCTGAGATGGCTCATTTAATTCAGGAATTCAAGGGATGAACCAAGAAGAAGCAGGACACAGATGGACATCTCCATGAACATAAGAGACATGCACAGATGGCATTTGCACAAGATGTGCGATCACTGAGCCAAGCCATGGAAGAGATGGGAAACCCATTCGCTGAATACAGCAGTGATGTTGTGGACACACCAGTGGCAGACAGTGCGGCAGACGGAGAAACTTGGACTCGAGCAGTATGAGACATGTTGAAGAGAGGCTTGTGAACCAGACGGTGCCTATCACAGATCCCATCAAGCAGAACATCCTGCATCTTTTCAGCCACCCACCGGTCAAAGAAGTCAAAGAAACAGTTACCAATGTCATCCCTGAAGAATGACTGTTTGCTCTTCTCCAGGCTGTACATTGCCTCCCAGATACACCACGGTGATTTGGACGAGTTCTTTCAGCACTGTCCACCGTCTCTGTCTAAGATGGGTGGCCTGAGAACTGGAACCAAGTCTGACTTGATGCCCTGCCTGGAAAACCTTGTTCCAGTGAAAGAGAATCTCTCCACCCCAGAGTACAGGTCAACATCCTGGATGGTGCTGGCATCATCAACATGCTGTGACCAGGCACTGCAAAGACATTCCAAAGTTATGCCACTGATGTCTTTGTGCCGTATGTCACATCCCAGCTTCAGCATGTAGACAGACCAGACATTGTCTGGGATCTGTACATGGAAGACAGCTTGAAGGTGGACACTCGCAGCAAGTGAGGTAAGGGAGTTTGGAGACAAGTCGAGCCATCAAGTGCAGTTCCTGGAAACTGGCAAGAGTTTCTCTGCATCAACGACAACAAGACAGCTGTTCTCCTTCCTGGCTTCTAATGTGACAGACATCAACACCAACAAACATCTCATCACCACACAAGGCAGTGGCGTTCTTTGCTCCAATCACCAGGATGTGTCAGCTCTAGCACCATGCATGCATGAGGTGGCTGACACTTGTATCCTCCTGAACCTACAGGATGCTGTACAATAGGGGTACAGCATAGTGTCAATACGCAGAGTTGATACAGATGTTGTAGTCCTGGCCATAGCATCAGCCAATCGCCTCAACATCTCTGAACTATAGATTGCCTTTGGAGCTGGGAAGAGCTTCAGGTTCATCGCTGCTTATGAGATTGCCAAAGCTCTTGGTCCTGACTGATAGGTGGCCTTGCAGATGTTCCACACCTTCACTGGTTGTGACATGCTGTCCTGTTTTGGTGGCAGGGGCAAGAAGACTGCATGGGATGCCTGGACCACCTATGAAGACGTCACACCAGCATTCTACGCCTTGGGTGCGATGGCAGACCCACATGCCCTTGACAAGTAGATGCCCCCACTGGAGCGATATGTGGTCCTGCTGTTCGATCGCACCAGCACAGAGGATGGGGTGAACCAGGCAAGGAAACAGCTGTTCAGCAAGAAAGGCAAAGCTATTGGTGGTCTGTCTCCTACACAGGCTGCACTCATCCAACACACCAAGAGAGCTGCCTACCAGGCTGGTCACTTTTGGGCCCAAATGATGACCCCTGCTCCAAAGCTTCCATCACCAAGTGAATGGGGCTGGAACAAGAAGCCTGGTGATGGATGGAGTACATGGGATGGATGGATGGGCGACCTTACCAGAAGCATCAGAAGCTTACAGGGAACTCTTGCGATATGGCTGCAGAGGATGCTGCAAATGCCAGAAGGCAGCTCTTGAGTGTACAGTTCTTTGTCAGTGCAGTGGACAGTGCTCTGAGTGATGCGGCTCTCAGAGAATAGTTAATTGCTGCTTGGACACCATTTCCATCCTGTTGACTTTCAGTTAGACTATAATAAGCCATTATGTGTACCTCTGCTACCTACAAAAGAGAAGAAATAATTCTGGGTTGTTTGATGCACTTGCCGAAGTTGTCCTGATTTCAAAATCATAACATGACATAGTAAGTCCCTTCGGCTGCTCCCTTGTTTGCACTCGGGGTCGCCACAGCAAACCCAAGGTGGATCTGCATGTTGAATTGGCACAGGTTTTACACGGGATGCCCTTCCTGACGCAACTCCATATTACATGGAGAAATGTGGCAGGGGTGGGATTTGAACCCGGAGCCTTCTGAACTGAAACCAAGCGCATTAACCACTTGGCCACCACCCATAAAAATGATTTTTTTTTTTTTTTTTTTTTTAGCTCAAACTAGTAATTATTTGCCATTTCAACCATTATGTGGACAGTAAATGTACTGATACATGATTAAAATACAAAGGAAAAACATTCCCACCCCTAGAATTGATTTAACCTATAATATCAAAGACTTTCAAATAAGCGATGGTGGCCAAATTGTAAACGGCTGCCATTTTTGTCACAGGTGGAATCTGAGATGGCCCTATAATCTAAAAATCACCACTGAGGCATAGTCTAGCAGCAGACCAAATTCCTTGCTTGTTTCGTCAAACCCACAGTACTTTCACCTGTCTGCAGTACTACCAGCTGCTGGGGTTCTCAACAAACACTGAAGCACCTACTTCCTATATCATGTCCAGGAAAAATGCACGTTGTGGCCAAAGTGTTGTAGCTGATGTTCCCTCACAAATGCAATGATTGTCATCTTAGTCTCACTTAGTAACCATTACAGTGTCATTCCAGTGGTTCCCAAGGATCCTCCAAAATGATCTGGTACTAAAGACATCCAGTTACCACTTTAGGTTACTGGTTAGTGTCAAAGTCTCACAATGTTGCAGGAAGCAATATAACCCCATTTTCATTCCTTCATATGAGATAGATAATGTACCTACATTTACATTTACTCTGATGGACTACCCAGCAGTGGGGAATAAGTTTCATTACACTAGAAGTCTTTCAGAAAGCGCTGTATCTAGGTTTAAGGATATGATTCCTTCTTTATGTTCTCTAATGCCATATACCAACACAGTGCCGAGTAGCTACCTAAACTCTGTAAGTGAGAGAGAGTATCTCGTCAATAGTTTTACATCCTCATTGAAGACAACTTTGGATACTGTAGCTCCTCTGAAAAAGAGAGCTTTAAATCAGAAGTGCCTGACTCCGTGGTATAACTCACAAACTCGCAGCTTAAAGCAGATAACCCGTAAGTAGGAGAGGAAATGGCGTCTCACTAATTTAGAAGATCTTCACTTAGCCTGGAAAAAGAGTCTGTTGCTCTATAAAAAAAAGCCCTCCGTAAAGCTAGGACATCTTACTACTCATCACTAATTGAAGAAAATAAGAACAACCCCAGGTTTCTTTTCAGCACTGTAGCCAGGCTGACAAAGAGTCAGAGCTCTATTGAGCCGAGTATTCCTTTAACTTTAACTAGTAATGACTTCATGATTTTCTTTGCTGATAAAATTTTAACTATTAGAGAAAAAATTACTCATAACCATCCCAAAGACGTATCGTTATCTTTGGCTGCTTTCAGTGATGCCGGTATTTGGTTAGACTCTTTCTCTCAGATTGTTCTGTCTGAGTTATTTTCATTAGTTACTTCATCCAAACCATCAACATGTCTATTAGACCCCATTCCTACCAGGCTGCTCAAGGAAGCCCTACCATTATTTAATGCTTCGAGCTTAAATATGATCAGTCTATCTTTATTAGTTGGCTATGTACCACAGGCTTTTAAGGTGGCAGTAATTAAACCATTACTTAAAAAGCCATCACTTGACCCAGCTATCTTAGCTAATTATAGGCCAATCTCCAACCTTCCTTTTCTCTCAAAAATTCTTGAAAGGGTAGTTGTAAAACAGCTAACTGATCATCTGCAGAGGAATGGTCTATTTGAAGAGTTTCAGTCAGGTTTTAGAATTCATCATAGTACAGAAACAGCATTAGTGAAGGTTACAAATTATCTTTTTATGACCTCACAAGTGGACTCATCTCTGTGCTTGTTCTGTTAGACCTCAGTGCTGCTTTTGATACTGTTGACCATAAAATTTTATTACAGAGATTAGAGCATGCCATAGGTATTAAAGGCACTGCGCTGCGGTAAATCATATTTATCTAATAGATTACAATTTGTTCATGTAAATGGGGAATCTTCTTCACAGACTAAGGTTAATTATGGAGTTCCACAAGGTTCTGTGCTAGGACCAATTTTATTCACTTTATGCATGCTTCCCTTAGGCAGTATTATTAGACGGCATTGCTTAAAGTTTCATTGTTACGCAGATGTCTTACAGACAAAAAGACATGGATGACCTCTAATTTCCTGCTTTTAAACTCAGATAAAACTGAAGTTATTGTACTTGGCCCCACAAATCTTAGAAACATGGTGTCTAACCAGATCCTTACTCTGGATGGCATTACCCTGACCTCTAGTAATACTGTGAGAAATCTTGGAGTCATTTTTGATCAGGATATGTCATTCAAAGCGCATATTAAACAAATATGTAGGACTGCTTTTTTGCATTTACGCAATATCTCTAAAATTAGAAAGGTCTTGTCTCAGAGTGATGCTGAAAAACTAATTCATGCATTTATTTCCTCTAGGCTGGACTATTGTAATTCATTATTATCAGGTTGTCCTAAAAGTTCCCTGAAAAGCCTTCAGTTAATTCAAAATGCTGCAGCTAGAGTACTAACGGGGACTAGAAGGAGAGAGCATATCTCACCCATATTGGCCTCTCTTCATTGGCTTCCTGTTAATTCTAGAATAGAATTTAAAATTCTTCTTCTTACTTATAAGGTTTTGAATAATCAGGTCCCATCTTATCTTAGGGACCTCATAGTACCATATCACCCCAATAGAGCGCTTCGCTCTCAGACTGCAGGCTTACTTGTAGTTCCTAGGGTTTGTAAGAGTAGAATGGGAGGCAGAGCCTTCAGCTTTCAGGCTCCTCTCCTGTGGAACCAGCTCCCAATTCAGATCAGGGAGACAGACACCCTCTCTACTTTTAAGATTAGGCTTAAAACTTTCCTTTTTTGCTAAAGCTTATAGTTAGGGCTGGATCAGGTGACCCTGAACCATCCCTTAGAGTGTTTCTCTTTTTGCTCTGTATGCACCACTCTGCATTTAATTATTAGTGATTGATCTCTGCTGTCTTCCACAGCATGTCTTTTTCCTGATTCTCTCCCCTTAGCCCCAACCAATCCCAGCAGAAGACTGCCCCTCCCTGAGCCTGGTTCTGCTGGAGGTTTCTTCCTGTTAAAAGGGAGTTTTTCCTTCCCACTGTCGCCAAGTGCTTGCTCACAGGGGGTCGTTTTGACCGTTGGGATTTTTACGTAATTATTGTATGGCCTTGCCTTACAATATAAAGCGCCTTGGGGCAACTGTTTGTTGTGATTTGGCGCTATATAAATAAAATTGATTGATTGATACCTGTAAAATTAAGACATAATATCTACTGTAGTCATAATTGTTCAGACACCCTGTGCGCAATGACACACAGTGTTTTCGAATAGAATGCTCAGTGTTCACGACTAGTTCATGAAATTAGAGTGTGCCAGAAGTTTTGAACATTTTTAAAAAAAAATTGCGCACTGGCACGCAGCTATGCACAGTGTACAAAGAGTTTACTCATTGGCACGCAGTCTTGCGTGCCAGAGCGGGGATCAAATTCATGCAAGTATCAAAGTGCCTTTAGTGTTGATCCAGTACAATCACTCAGGAACCTCACTCGGCTTCTGAAGTACTGTAATCAGACTTTCCATTGCTTCCACAAGGATCATAACATCAGCCACAAAGTCAAGGTAAGTGAACCTTTCATAAGATTGAAAATTAACCAGTTTCTGTGCCAGATTACGGAATTCAAAGTTAATTTGAATTAAAGTTCGTTATGCACATAAGCGTCAATGCTAAAGGCCCTTATTCACACTGAATACTGCAGATACTGAAAGTAAAGGTCAGCCCATTTCGGATTGTGATCACCACCAGATTTTTGTGGTACTCTGGCAGTCTTGTTCTGGCAGTTTATATTGATCTGGAGCTCACAGAGGTCAGTGAGTAATTTATGTGGACTTTTCTTTCATCTCATTTTTAATATTTCACTATTGTATGGTCATGGAATATGCAACAGACTGGCATCTTCCCCAGGGTGTACCCTGCCTCAGGCCTTATGACTGCTAGGATAGGCTCCAGTGCCCTATGACCCTTATAGTTGGAATAAGCAGGTATAGAAAACGGATGGTCATGAAATATTGAAATGGGTCCCTTTCCAAGAACAGACATTGAAACCAGAAGTGAAATTTCCCACACCCAAAAAATGTTGGCAGCAAAACCACATAATTTGACTTTGAGAATTGTGTATTTGTAACTAGAATCTATAATGCTTATTTTTAAGACACCTGATGATGACCTATATTTATCTGGAAAGGCGGATCATATGACCCCTTTAACAGCTTCATCTTCTTGACCAAGAACAACCAAGTTTCAAGGAAATTTACATTTTTAAGCATTCTGCTGGGGGAAAAAAATGGTTTATTTATTGATTATTGTTTTTTTTTCCTCCTCTAAAAGAATCAAACGTTTTAATGAAGACGAAATTACGATGATCCAACTGCCCAGACTGGCTATTTAAAGAATGAGTCCCGGCAGCCGTGAGTGTCACCTGAAAATATTAATCCGCGAAAGCGCAAACAGAAAAAAAAAAAAAATAAATCGCTTTTTTATTCCTGTTTACACACTTCAGGTTAAAACTCTTACGGTTATATAAATAACTATATTAGATGTGTGTATGTGTGTTTTTTTTTTTTTAAACGCGGGTGAGAAATAAATTAGTCTTCAAACAAGTCATCAGTTTTGGACTGTAAAAGTTTCGTTCCGTAACAATATTTGCTTTTGTTTCGTTTGCCAATGTATTGTTGGCTAAAATAAGTTTCTATCATTCCTCAGTGTCACATTTTAATTTTATGTGTATTAGCACTCTTAAAGTGATGCCTGATAAAATTCAGACCTTTGTATATTTGTTAACTGTATTAAGTTAGACTGAATTGCACCAATTCAACTTCTCCCCAATACTGATTTTAATACTTGGAGTCAAAGTATTGTTCGATACCAATTACCAATACCTGGGCATAAAACCAGTTTATAAAATGTATATATACATGGGTGATTCTGTAACTACGGGCATTATTGGCCTTGTAAATGTAATTTCCACCACACCATTGCCTTACAATATAAAGCGCCTTGGGGCAACTGTTTGTTGTGATTTGGCACTATATACATGTGCTCTGATGTCACTGTTTATCTCCATAGAAACTACCCAAACAATCTTTCATACAAACTGTTTAGGGACATTACAGTGTTGTGGTGGAAATTATGGCAATAGTGTGGGACAACTACATTTTGTTTAAAAAAAAAAAAAACAGTTGTGTGCCATTGAATACCCCAATTATGTTTTGATTATTTTACTGATATTTTATTCAGAGATATTTTAAAACATTAGAAAAAATGTTTCTTTACCATTCATTTTTATCATTGAAGATCAAAAGTCTGGGTCTGGGACAAGCACAAAACGGCAATATTTGCATATAATGATGCTGAAAAAAGGTGAAGAAGTCATCACAGACTACTAGAACAAATTTCTTAACACACTTTCATTGTAAAGATAACTATAAAAGTGTGAAATTTCCCCTTTTTTCTGTTTTTCATACAATATGATCAAAGGACATAAGTGCCCGTAGTCTAAGAATCACCCACACGCAGAAGATGATGAGATGCTCTTAAGTATACATCTCTACTACCTGTAAGGAATTTTCATAAATGTTAGCTGTAACACTGTAGACTACATTACGGGAACCTTCAGTATCTGCCGATACCAATGCATTACTTCTTTCCCTGTCTTAAAACAACTTCTCTATGAAGAAATATGAGAACATTTGTCGAGATGTACTTTGCTAAACTAGGCATCTCACAAAAACATCAATTCAACTGTGAAACCTTTGTAATCTGTAAAAAAAAAAAAAGTCTACAACATTCAGATAGAAGGGTTTGATAGTGCAGTGAAATCACCTGCTGGTGTCAGTGGTTGCAAAGAAAACCTGCACCCTCTTGGGCATTTTTGGAATGTCTTTGGACACCACTATTAAATATCCTATAGATGTGTCTGCAACCTGCTGAATGGTTAATGGATGCTGGACTGACTAGAAGCAGCTGTGGCTGAATTTAATTGTAGTTTCCCTGCCACCTCTGAACACTGTGCACGTTGTGTGCTCATCTGTGTGCGCCACCCACTAGTACCCACCTTCATGTCAAAATCTGTTAAGATGTTAAGGCGGCAACCATGGGTTGAAATATGATGCCAGCTATATGGGCAAACACAGGATGAAATATGTTGTGCGCAGCATGCATATCAGAAATATTCTGGATTTGGACACGGACCACATTGGAATACTGATGCTGCACAAAACTTCCAGAAGTGCACAAAGTGTTGGTCCGGGAGCAAAAGTATTCATCAAATTTCCAAATGTTTTATGCATTTCTGAAAAATAAAACCCTAAATCCTAATCCTTGACCATGTAAAATAATTTGCTTGTTAGCTGAGAAATCAGTGTGCGAGCCTTATTCCAACAACAGAAGCACAACACCCCATCCAAAAATGGTTAGATTTGGGAGTGCAAAAAAAAAAAATTCTGAGGTTGTCCAGATTTGCATTCTGTATAGAATAATTATACAAGAGAGGAGAGTAAAGGTGGAATTAAAGAACTGATTAAAAAGTGTGGTAGGAGACAATACTGGAACTTTTCACTGACACTACATATAGTGATTGCAAACTCAAAACATGTTGGGTGAATTGTAAGTTGGTGTGAGTGAGAATATGTTTGTCTAAACATGGCCCTGTGATAGACATCGAGCCTATGAATGGAACTCAAAACGTGGTGTCATTGCATCACCAAGCGGTTAAAAATGTTCAAGGCATCAGTCAACAGGGTGTGCGTTCCGCGTTATTTCATTCAGGGGTGGTGGCCAAGTGGTTAATGCGCTTGGTTTCAGTGCAGAAGGTTCTGGGTTCAAATCCCACCCCTGCCACATTTCTCCATGTAATGTGGAGTTGCATCAGGAAGGGCATCCGGCGTAAAACCTGTGCCAATTCAACATGCAGATCCACCTTGGATTTGCTGTGGCGAACTCGAGTGCAAACACGGGAAGCAGCCGAAGGGATTTACTAATGTTCTATACCAGCCTATTCCAATTAAGGGTCATGGGGCAGGGGGGGAGGTGGGGTGGAGCCTATCCCAGCAGTCATTGGGTGAGCGGCTGGGTACACCCTGGACAGGACACCAGTCTATTGCTGAGCTCTGGGCAATTTACAACTCTAATATTTCAGAATAGCAGCTGGACCACTTTTGAGACACTATGGCTGTGCAAGACTCCCAGAAGTGTGCAAAGCTATTGCAATTTCCAAATTTTGTCATAAGTCACAAAGCACAAATAAGCCTAACCCTTATCGTAATCCTGACCGTAAACTCTTTTAAACAGAATATTGATGCAGTTGATGGGCAACTGAGACATCAAGCTTAGAGACTCATTCTGACACTGAAATCGTAGCACCTTTCCAGAAGTGGTGGTCAGATTCAGAAGTGAAGAAAAATGCGTGGAACACAGATTAGGTTGCTGTGTGTTTCCAGTGTCAGAACGACTTTACAATTTATTTTATCCTAAATGGGTTAGGGTTTATTTCTTTTTTTTTTTTTTTTTATAATTTTTTTTCTTTTATCAGAATTTTGGAAATTAGAGCAATATTTCTGTCAAAGCATAATTCTGATGTAGTCAAGGTCCAATTTTGGAATTGTTCAGATTCACAAACTGCTCGGAGCTCATGTTGCTGAGATGCCGTAGACCTATTTCAAGGTATGGTAAATATGCAAAATTTAAATGTAAACATATTTTAATATGTTCTACTATACACTCCCAGACTGTTTTTAGAAAAGTCTTAAGTTATCAAAGGATTAAACATTAAAACAGCACCAATAACAATAGTAGAATCGGTAGTTATCGGGAAATACTTATTGCTAAAATCGGTTTTTAAGTGGATTGTTTCTGATGACAGACAGGAATAAAAGCATTCTGGTGTCTATTTTTTTGAGCGGACGTGCTCACTGCCTTGGAACATTCTCCTCACTGTATGTGTGTAAGCTGCCCCTTTTCGTCTTGATGTTGGTTTACTGGCACCGAGTCTGACGGTGAATAAAAAGAGTAAACGAAAACAAAAACAAATTCCAGCACGTCGCTACTTCGTGTGCAGTGACACGTCCTGTCCCATCTACTGGCTCGGTCCGAAACGATGACCCAGCCTCGGCCGGACGAGTTCAAGCCTCCTCCGGAGTGCCCGGTCTTCGAACCCAGCTGGGAAGAATTTGGAGATCCTTATGCCTTCATCAATAAGATCCGTCCTATCGCTGAAAAAACTGGCATTTGTAAAGTCCGACCGCCTCCGGTGAGTGCGAGAAAAAAAAGAAAAAAAACAAACTTGGAAGGTTAGATGTGGAGAGTGGCTGCAGATGGATTTAAAGGGACTATTCAACATGGCGGATTTAAGCTTCATTCTTTGTGTGGCTACAGCTAATCTAGCTGCTTATTTTTCTGTCGTGTTTGGCTCTGGATCGAAGCTCGTTTACGGTCAACGATATTGTGCTTCCATTGGGATGATGGCTGTTGTGGTTTGACGTGTGTCCACAAAGGCTCGGTGCTGCGGTGATTGAGCCCGCAGCTAGCATGCTAAGCGAGCTGTCATCATTTAGCACAGCTGCGTTGACTTTGGTGCCTGTGCGGAAGAAGATCAGACATTAACCGAGGAACCTGTTGTTAAAATCTAAGCCCTTTCCCCTCTTTTTATTTTATTTATTATTAAAATGCCATCACAAATAAAAGCATAACGCTATAAAGGAACTATATTCATTTCCATTGTGGTCCTTGGACATGGGTACAACCAAAATGACAAGTGACAACAATAACAAGTTAAAAACAGCAATAAATATGTTAAAAAAGATAAATGCACCCTGATACACTCAGGTCGCCTGTGTAATTTATTATCATCTGTGGTCAACCAGTTTACCAACTGGTTGCATTTATTGTTTAGTGTTCTGTGAGAGGACAAGCCTAAATTTGCCAAAATTATTGTGAAGCTATAGTCCTCAAATGGTTAATTGATTGGACAACAGTAGCAAGCAAGCAATTTTGCTAGTTTAATTTATATTTATATATATATTGCTTAATTGAATCTAATTTGATTTTTGTTTGCAAAATATCAAAACATATGAAGATGTCACCTTGGTCTGGAACCTGCCATACTTTATTTATTCATTTATTTATGTATTTATAAAAGTGGACGTATGTGTGTGTGTATATATATATATATATATATATATATATATATAAAGACTATATGAATTCTAAAGTTTGCATATTAAAGCACACGTACAACACTTAAAACCAGTTTAGTAAATGTATGGTGTTACAATAATTGTTTTAATTTTAAAAGTGCTTAAATTATCCTGGTAAACTATCGCACATAGTTTTCCTGTTTACTGTATTTTAAATGACAACATTGCTCATTGCAAAAACATTAACATTTTTAATGTAAGAAAATATATGTGGAGTAACAAACCATTGTGGGACAAGAACCAGGTTATCTCTTTATCATTGTTGATGAAGAACAAGTTATGACTGTTTTTCACCTGAATGGGATGTACTTAGAATTTGAGTGTTGTCAGAATGAGCTACTATTCGTCTTGCTCATGTGTAAGCTTGTGTTGGGGTGATGGTCTCCATGTTGGCTTTGTGGTAATCTGGCCTGATGAGTGAGTCAACCATCTGGCCGTTTTGTTTCAGTGGGGGATGTTGGCTACTACTTGCACAACAAAGTATTGTTGTTATACTAGGGCAAAGTTTTGGACATATTAATCAGTCCAGGTGCCATATCTGTAACACCTTTTAGAATTTATTTGAAGTCTGGCTGGAATTTGAAAGTGTTTTTACCCTTTTTTTATTTGTGTAAAGTTTTAAGTTTTTTGAGTTTTCTTGAAATATTACAGTTTCAAGTAGCATTACCAAAAACCTTTTTTTCCTCACGTGGTGTATTGGTGGTCTTGCTTGAAGGATGTACCCTACCAGTGGCTCAAAGATCATTTGAATTTGAGAGCCCTGTGCCAGGAGTGTTTGAGGTCATAACACAAAAACTTATTGATGCTGCATATTACGAAAGGAGTCGTTCTATTCTTCCAATAGCAACAGGCCTCATTTTTGTGATAGATGCGTAATACAGCCTTCTTCAGTCATGTATTTTGCTGTCTGCATGTGTATTCTCTGTTTTTATGAAAGATGCTGCTTGTAAGGGGTCTGGACATTTTGATAATATTGGCTCAATTGTTTGGAGAAAAAAAAAGGTTAAAAAAAATGAACAGGTTCGTACAGGAAAAAGTGGGAAGCATAATTATACAGGCATCTCCTGCTGCATTTGTTGTGACCTTGATGTGCCATTGTGTGTCTTTGTTGCTGTTCAGGGTTGGCAGCCACCATTTGCATGCGACGTTGACAAACTACACTTTGTTCCTCGTATCCAGAGGCTCAATGAACTGGAGGTATGTTTTATGTGGAAAGATATGTCACTTATTCATTTATTTGCTATCCATGTCTGCATAGCAGTACAGTAAAATGTTATAAATTGGTGTTGTGTTGTTGCCTCACTGTAACTACAAGTTATGTGTTGGTTACAACCATTAAGGAGCAAAGACATAATGTTTAGTTAAAAGAAAAAAAAAGTAGCAAAATAAAAATTTAGACTGAAAACGGCAAAGATCAACTTTTTCTTAAATCCAGAGGAAAGTAAATAAAATCTAAATCACATTTATAATATCTTAATAGGACACACGCAAACCAGTGTTCTTCCACCCATTTTCATGGAAATTTTGTCTGGTGTTTCACTTGAGGCCATGCACAGACAATAATTTGCTTTATTTAATTTGTAGATGACTGTCATCAGTATATTTATGGTATGCCTTTTTCCAGGCGCAGACGAGAGTCAAGCTTAACTTCTTGGACCAGATTGCCAAATTTTGGGATTTGCAGGGATGTGCCCTGAAGATTCCTCATGTGGAGAGGAAAATTTTGGATTTATATAAACTAAACAAGGTTAATGTTTGGTGATGATGTATATCATTTGTTTTTCTTTGCATGTGAACAACAGCCACTGCTAATGTAACTTTGAGCCATCCTGTTGTTTCAGCTGGTAACAGATGAGGGTGGATTTGATACCGTGTGTCGGGACAGGCGATGGACCAAGATTGCACTACAAATGGGGTTCGCCCCTGGTAAAGCTATTGGCTCACACCTACGAGCACATTACGAGAAAATCCTCTATCCCTACTCTCTGTTCCAGTGTGGAGCAAATCTGCTGGTGAGTTGCATCAGTAACACAGGTTGTCTTGTTCCTAATGATACACTCAAGGAGATACTGTCGTACATATAAATGTGATTGTCTCAACCTGAAGATAATGTCCTAACAATGCCTATCTGTACAGTTAAGTTGAATAATGGATTTATTAGCTATAAAATTTGAAATATGCTTTGAACAAAAGGCCCCTCATCCACTGAAATATTTTTGACAAGGATATGGATCGTATTCATACCACAACAATAAAAGAAGACAAATGCGTTATTAGAATAAGGCGTTTATGCATGTAGTGTGATGGACAAACGGCTTGTGTATATAATTTATTTGTAATTTAGAAATAAAAGGTTGCTTTCTCAGTAACTTACTATGTCTTGTTGAAATGGTTAGCCTTTGCTGGGACAAATTACTGCGTGTGAAGTCATAATCTCTCATTTGAACCTTTCCAAGTCATAACATTGTGCAAGAGAGGTTATCAAAGGTCAGTGGATTGATAGTGTGTGACCTCTTGGACTGGTCACTCTAAATTTTTTAATTACCCAGATCTTTCTTGCCTCAGGCACCAGATCCAGCTTCTAAACTGATGCATTTGGAGGCTGATCTTGAACTTGAAAAGGTATGCTTGTATAATGAATGAAGAAGCTGCTAGGCCTCATAATTAACACAGTGCATGTTTACCTATGGCTGGCAATGTTATGTTTTCAGATAATTGTTGCTGCAAAGGCTCATTTTACAGCAAATAGATCAGAGCAAACAAATAATTCTCATCTGTGAATGTCGAGTTACATTCAAGACTGTTATAATTATCATGTTGATAGTAATTAAAAACAGTGTATTTCATTTGCTTGTATGGTCTAAATTGTGTCGACATAGTGATCTAATTTTTGTTTGTTTAATTGGAGACTTACATTCTGCATATTGGTCATAACTGTTGTGATCTGATGATTTATTTATTTTTAAACAATATTCCAATACACTACTACTTTATTCTAAAGGTTTAGAATGCTTTCCATGAAGCTAAGAAGGTACCAGTTTTCACTCATGCACATGGTTTCGCTGAGAAATGTGTCCCCTCTAATCAGTGTTGTTAACCTTTGAAATCAGCTGGTGGACTGTTGTGATGAAAACATGCACCCTCTTTGTTGTAAATGGAACAAGTTTGAGACCAGTGGTTTAGAAGATCTGATGTATTGATTGTTATATTGCTAATAAGTTGGTTGTACCTTAAACCATGATAAAGTCCCTTACCAAAAAATAGTACTGATAAGTATATAAAAAGTAAACTGGAAGTATACTTGAAACATACTTGCATGTACTACTTTTTGGTAAGGGGTAGTACAATAAATTGGGGGGTGGGAGGGGGGAGCTCAAAGCCAACCTTGTATGCTACTGTTCCTTGTATGCTACTGCCTCGGCTTCAGTCTTTTTTCAGACTTGGCATGTTGTTGCCTAACTCATATGCTTTCTGTTTATGCCAACAAACTGTAACTAACTGTATTTATTGACCACCTTTCTTTTCTGCTTCTTGCCTTGAAACTAAAACATGTTTAAAACAACCTGTTGGGAAAGAGGAAAAGTGATGCATGTTAGTCAGCCTTTTTATCCACAAAATCATGCTTATGACAATGTACTATGTAATATCATCAATATATTTTTATTTGTTGTCGTACAACTATAGTGGTTCAACAGTCACGTGGTATAATAAAAGAATTACTTAGGAGATTTTGTTGAAATTGAATACACAGAATTTGACCTTCCTGGCCAAACAAAAAACATACACAAACATTGCATAAAGTTGTTTACAGGCAACACAGTTTATAAGCACACAACACATTTAAGCATATATGTCTATACTTTAGTTGTGGACTTTTTTTGGGGGGGGTAAATTAATTAAATAGGTCACAAAGTCCAACTAACTTCCCAGATAACATTAGGATCATTTTCATCAATAATACATTCAGGCATTTCTGTGATTTTCTTCTTCTTTTCTTCTCTCAGCTAAATTTTAGCCAGGCAAATTTTACATACATTGCATGATCCACTGTGCAGCAAGCTATTCAAAAGCTGGTTTTTGGCCTGGTTGTATAGACTTGATTTTGGTGTCAAATTATTCCTAATAAAGCAGAAAAGGTTATAAAGCAGTAAACTGTAGTAACTGCCATATTTCTTCTTTCAGTGTGTTCAGAAACCAGTCCAGCAAGTGAGCAGCACAAAAATCACAGAGAGCCTGAAATCCACAAATGTCAAACCACAAGATCAGACTGAGATGTGTCCTCCTCAGTCACACGAGCCATGCCCCAGCTCTCGCAGAACAAAGCGTATGAAGACTGAGGTGGGTGTTCTTTGAACAGTTTTAAACAGTTAAATCCATCTGAAATGCATGTCAGTTGGTCAGATCAGTGCATGCCATGCATTGCTATTTTCACCACATGACTTAATTGCAATGGGTCCTCATGGGCAACCACCAAGTCAAAGAAGTGGATTGTCTCCACCTCCCAAAAACTAATCTTTCTGCTGCAGCCAGGTGAAGGATGGAAATGCCCTTGTGTTTTCCCAATTTATGGAACTGGGAAAGCACAAGGGCACATGACACAGGGAACATGACAGTGTACAGTTCACTGTGCACTGTATCGTGCAAAATGAAATATGCCACATGGTCATGGAGTCGTAGCTGACATTTACCAAATCTCCCTCTGTAAATGTTTGACACACAGTTATTGTAGCAGTATCCAAGGATCCTTTGGAGAGATTTTGTAACAAAGATGTCCAGTCATCCCTTTTTGTAAATAAGTACCATCCAGGTCTGACAACCATACAGTAAAACTGGAAGCACCAGGACCAGGGTTCTAGCTAGAATCAGTTTAATCAATCAATCAATTTTTTTATATAGCACCAAATCACAACAAACAGTTGCCCCAAGGCACTTTATATTGTAAGGCAAGGCCATACAATAATTATGTAAAACCCCAACGGTCAAAACGACCCCCTGTGAGCAAGCACTTGGCTACAGTGGGAAGGAAAAACTCCCTTTTAACAGGAAGAAACCTCCAGCAGAACCAGGCTCAGGGAGGGGCAGTCTTCTGCTGGGACTGGTTGGGGCTGAGGGAGAGAACCAGGAAAAAGACATGCTGTGGAGGGGAGCAGAGATCGATCACTAATGATTAAATGCAGAGTGGTGCATACAGAGCAAAAAGAGAAAGAAACAGTGCATCATGGGAACCCCCCAGCAGTCTACGTCTATAGCAGCATAACTAAGGGATGGTTCAGGGTCACCTGATCCAGCCCTAACTATAAGCTTTAGCAAAAAGGAAAGTTTTAAGCCTAATCTTAAAAGTAGAGAGGGTGTCTGTCTCCCTGATCTGAATTGGGAGCTGGTTCCACAGGAGAGGAGCCTGAAAGCTGAAGGCTCTGCCTCCCATTCTACTCTTACAAACCCTAGGAACTACAAGTAAGCCTGCAGTCTGAGAGCGAAGCGCTCTATTGGGGTGATATGGTACTACGAGGTCCCTAAGATAAGATGGGACCTGATTATTCAAAACCTTATAAGTAAGAAGAAGAATTTTAAATTCTATTCTAGAATTAACAGGAAGCCAATGAAGAGAGGCCAATATGGGTGAGATATGCTCTCTCCTTCTAGTCCCCGTCAGTACTCTAGCTGCAGCATTTTGAATTAACTGAAGGCTTTTTAGGGAACTTTTAGGACAACCTGATAATAATGAATTACAATAGTCCAGCCTAGAGGAAATAAATGCATGAATTAGTTTTTCAGCATCACTCTGAGACAAGACCTTTCTGATTTTAGAGATATTGCGTAAATGCAAAAAAGCAGTCCTACATATTTGTTTAATATGCGCTTTGAATGACATATCCTGATCAAAAATGACTCCAAGATTTCTCACAGTATTACTAGAGGTCAGGGTAGTGCTGGGTAAATGACGTGATCGCGACTCTTGGCCGGGGGACTGGGGGCCCCAGCGGGGGTCAAGGGAGCAGTGCCCCCTGAAGCTATAGGGTTTTATACATCTAAAACGTTATTGGCAAGCCCTATTTTAACTAATTTTGAGTGGTTTTAGATGCATTGAAAGAAAGAATAATGGACAAAAAAAATGACATTTATGTTGTAATATTTGTAATACCAAAGTTCCTTTTTAAATGTTTCTGTCAAAGTCTAAGTTAATAAAATAAATAACATTGAAAAGGTTAAAAACACATTAATATTTGATGGGCATATAGCATTTACTCTCTTGTTCAAAATTGACACACTGTACCTTTTTAATCCTGTGAAGCAGGCAGAGTTCTGAGTTCTGTCATGACAGATTTTTTTCCAACATTTTTCATTGGGATAGTATTATTATTATTATTATTATTATTATTATTATTATTATTATTTTATTTTAAACAATATATTCTCTATTTGCCTTATGAACAAGAGCTGAACCTGGACTGATTTCACTTTTTCACTTTCACTGATACACTGAGGCTCCTCCCACGCTCCTCCTTGCTCTCACTGTCTGTTTGCCTTCGACCTTTTTGGAAACAGGGAGCATTTAAACTGTATAAACCGTAAACTTCTGAGTATATTATCAGCATCTGCCGACACAGAAGCATCTCTGGATTATGAAACATTTTTCTGGAAGATTTTTTTCCCTTTAAGTCAGAGCTCTAATCTCTTCTTTCAGCGTTCTGTGAAGCCGCAGAACACTGAAAGCAGCTGACTGCTGTTGTCTTTGCTGATTGTGCTTAGATAGGAAGAAAATCAGAAATATATTTCTTATTTCTTTAATTATTTGGTTGAAATTGCAAAATAAAACAAAAGTACAACTCTATAAGCTTGAAGTGTGATCAGACTAGTAAATTTTTCAGCAATATTTCAGTTAATTTTTTGGAAAATCTATGGTTAGCGGGACAACCAATTTTAACACAAGAGTCAGGCAGAAATTTGCAGTATTGGGCAGTACCACCCAGCACTGCCCACCATAGTTAGAACCCTGACCAGGACCTTAAAAACCTGGACCTTCATTCTGCTTGAAATGTGTCAATATTGCCAAACATGTCTGTTCAGCGACATCATGACTCCATAAGCTATTCCCAGGCATCTCTCTATCAAAGGCAGAGGACCCAGAGCCATAAATGTCCCTACAGAGGTCCTTGAATTTCTCAACGAGTCATTGAAAGTCTGGGTCCACTTAATATTGATCCAGGACAGTTATTAACTCAGACACTGTCACTACTCACCCAGGTAATCAGGCCATCCATTGACTCCATAAAGATCACAACATTGTCTGAAAAGTCACAATCATTGAACTTTTCTTCAACAACAAAAGGTGCTCTGACACTTGCAGGACTTTGATTTGCTCACTTGCACACACTCTGCCGTGCAAGAGAGTAAACTTGTGTCATACTCGTTGTAAACTGTGCGCAACTTCATGTGAGTACGCAAAGAAAATTTTGAAATGTTCAAAATCTCTATCAGGCATTAATAACATGAACTTCATGTGAACATTGCACAAACAATTAAAAACACTGCGTGTGAGTGATTGCGTCAGCGCACAGCATCACAGTGCAGTTCATCTGAATGATTATAACAAGATGTTAAATCGATCATAAATATAATTTTACAGCTACCCATAAGGAGGAAAGAATATGTAACTGTTTTACCAAGCTATTGCAATATAAACATTACAAATTATTACCTTTTAGATGGTTCAAAATACGTTCTCCACCTCATGTAGCAGACGACCGTGAGACAGAGAAAAAAGGTCCAGCTGAAACGGTCCTCTGTGCAGGGCTGTGAAAAGTCCACGGATCCGAGGAATTCCACAGATTTCATCATGGGAGGGGCGGGAGGTGTTCGTGTTGTACTCTGTAATTGTGATTGTCACTGAGTTTTTAAAATGCCTATCGCAAAGCATTCTTTTTTTATGACTGTGCAAGTTTTATAAATCTGCGGACACTGATCTGGTATAACAGGTAAAGCGGGAGGGGTTGGTTGCTATGGCAATGATGTGTGCCCACTGTAAGACGTTCTTTAAACGTAGCAAGTGAACATCGCACACTTGTAGAGCCATTACGTTTTTAAAATAAGAATTTTGTGGCATGTCTGTGTCGCGGAGCGATGTCGGACAGAGAGAAGATGGCGAGAAAGATGGTTTGAAAAATTTTAATAAGGACCAGAATCCGTGGAATTGATGTTGGCTTGAATTTAAGTTCAACACATCCGTAACATAAAAGAAATGGGAAAAGCGAACTGCATCTTGTGCCATCAAGAAACATGGTAAGAATTTTTTTGTCTTTGGAAAATAAACATTGTGCTGTTCAAGGAGGATTTTAGACAAGATTATCTGACTTTTTTTAATTAATGTAGACTTTCTTTAATTGGGGAAAAAAAGACATTGTGACTTTGAATGGATTTGCAGGAATTTACACAAGGATTAAAATTACTTTTTTACTATAAGGTATGTTATTGATATTTTACCATGATTTTCAAGATATTCTACATGCTTTAGCTGTGGTTTTTGAAATGCTAACAGTCTTTTCAGTCTTGGTGAATTTCATGTAGTTTAATTGTTCTGCATTAATGCATAATTTGATTTACAATTAAAAGGAAAATCATTCCAGGTCCTACTTATATTCTGTAATTTCAACATTATCATTGACAGCTCAAATGAAAGGTTGAATCTAGGATCATTTAAATATGCACTTCTTTTGAAATTTTTTTCTTCCAGAAGATGCTGAAAATGTATCATACAAAATTACTTTGGTTTCTGGGGCGCCGCAGGCCCTAGACCCCGGCTCCAGGGGAGCTGAGCCCCCAGACCAACTGCATATTTTCCTCGGATTTCAGAATTCTCATTTCACAGCCCTGTCTGTGATTCCGGAAGTGATTAGAGGTGTTTTCAACAGCCAACTCTGACAGAAAATGATTAATCCATCACAAAATATTTATTTTATAGAAGCAGCATCCAGCACATTAAAGCGCAGCGTCCAATGCACGAATGCGCAGCATCCAGCGGAACAAAGCATGGCGTTCAGCTGGGAACACAGCGCGTGGGATCATCACACAGCAACGTAATCAACTGAAATAAATATGTGAAAATAAACTTTAGGTTGCAAAGATATGCTGCTGCCATCCATGAAAATAGGCTGAAAGAAAAAAGATTTTATGTTGTCTAATCTCTCAATCATATTTGCTATTGTGGTATTGTAAAGCTGTATTTTTGTTCTTTATTCTTCACTTGGTGTGTAGCCTGTCTGTGTGAAGATGGAACCAGGAGAGCCATGTGAAAACAGACCAAACCTAAGGAGGAGGATGGGTTCATATGTTGCCAAGCCAGAACCAGGTCAGGCTCCTCATATCAGAATAAATAAATGTGAAAAAAAAAAAAAAAACACATTTTGTCATTGAATTTAAGATTATGGTATGTTAAAACCTTAAAAAAAACACTGATTTGCAGTGGAAAAGGAGATCTCCATTCCAGTGAAAAAGGAACCAGTCGAGAGTAAGGAGCCAATAATTGACGCTGACAAGTACAAATCCCGAAACAGGAAAATTGTCCTTCCTATTTTTCCAAGTCCAGTAAGTAAGAACAGTTTTATACATTGTTTGAAGAAATGCAACTGAAATTCTGTAATGTTATTCTCTGAAGTGAAGTTAAAAACAGGATTCTCTGGGGAGTTCTGGTATGGCTTTTAGAGAGTAGACGTATATTCAGGTCGCTCCGCTGCACTAATCAATTTTTTTTGTCTTGCAAAACTCGCACTTTTTGTTTGGAATTCCAGTTTTATTTTGATTTTCATATTTACTGCTTTTTGACCACCTGCAAAATGTCCAAGTCTAAAAGCGAGTCCGACTGAGACAGAGAAACTTTGCCGCTTGCTGAACCTGTACCTATGGCAGAAATTAGCCTTCTGCTGGTACACAACAGCTAGCAGGTATACCCTCTGCAAAGCAATAATTTATGCTTTAATCTATTTATCTATTTATGTCTACTGGTGGTTGGCTCTCACTGTGGTATTGTATCACTTCCTGTTCCGGAGCACAGCGGTGTTTTGCTGTATCTGTTAGCTGTTTAATCTGCGTAGTTGGATTGATCTAGTTAACTAGATAATGATTTGTTTCACAGTGTAATCTTCACGTGCCTTAACTTAAGCACTCCCTCTGCTGAATCACCTCTAAATTATTTACACATTATTCACTTTGTGTTTTTAGGAATCCGCTAGCTTAGTGCAGCTACTAGCTCTTAGCCAGTTTAGCATGGCAGCTTCTTCTGTCTCTCCCGCACTTTTCTGCTCTGGGTGTGAAATGTTTAGTTATTCCTCGGCCTCCTTTAGCAGTAATGGTACTTGTAATAAGTGTAACTTATTTGTAGCTTTGGAGGCCAGGCTGGGCGAATTGGAGACTCGGCTCCGCACCATGGAAAATCCTACAGTTAGCCAGGCCCCTGTAGTCGGTGCGGACCAAGGTAGCTTAGTCGCCGTTAGCTGCCCCCCAGCGGATCCCAAGCAGCCGGGAAAGCAGGCCAGCTGGGTGACTGTGAGGAGGAAGCGTAGCCCTAAACAGAAGCCCCCTGTACACCACCAACCAGTTCACATATCTAACCATTTTTCCCCACTCGGCGACACACCCGCCGAGGAACAAACTCTGGTTATTGGCGACTCTGTTTTGAGAAATGTGAAGTTAGCGACACCAGCAACCATAGTCAGTTGTCTTCCGGGGGCCAGAGCAGGCGACATTGAAGGAAATTTGAAACTGCTGGCTAAGGCTAAGCGTAAATTTGGTAAGATTGTAATTCACGTCGGCAGTAATGACACCCGGTTACGCCAATCGGAGGTCACTAAAATTAACATTGAATCGGTGTGTAACTTTGCAAAAACAATGTCGGACTCGGTAGTTTTCTCTGGGCCCCTCCCCAATCGGACCGGGAGTGTTTAGCCGCATGTTCTCCTTGAATTGCTGGCTGTCTGAGTGGTGTCCAGAAAATGAAGTGGGCTTCATAGATAATTGGCAAAGCTTCTGGTGAAAACCTGGTCTTGTTAGGAGAGACGGCATCCATCCCACTTTGGATGGAGCAGCTCTCATTTCTAGAAATCTCCAAACCGTGACTACCCAGGGTTGGGACCAGGAAGCAGAGTTGTAGTCTTACACACCTCTCTGCAGCTTCTCTCCCCCTGCCATCCCCCCAATACCCCATCCCCGTAGAGATGGTGCCTGCTCGCAGACCACCAACAACCAGTAAAAATCTATTTAAGCATAAAAATTCAAAAAGAAAAAATAATATAGCACCTTCAACTGCACAACAGACTAAAACAGTTAAATGTGGTCTATTAAACATTAGGTCTCTCTCTTCTAAGTCCCTGTTAGTAAATGATATAATAATTGATCAACATATTGATTTATTCTGCCTTACAGAAACCTGGTTACAGCAGGAGGAATATGTTAGTTTAAATGAGTCAACACCCCCGAGTCACACTAACTGCCAGAATGCTCGTAGCACGGGCCAAGGCAGAGGATTAGCAGCAATCTTCCATTCCAGCTTATTAATTAATCAAAAACCCAGACAGAGCTTTAATTCATTTGAAAGCTTGACTCTTAGTCTTGTCCATCCAAATTGGAAGTCCCAAAAACCAGTTTTATTTGTTGTTATCTATCGTCCACCTGGTCGTTACTGTGAGTTTCTCTGTGAATTTTCAGACCTTTTGTCTGACTTAGTGCTTAGCTCAGATAAGATAATTATAGTGGGCGATTTTAACATCCACATAGACGATGAGAATGACAGCCTCAACACTGCATTTAATCTATTATTAGACTCAATTGGCTTTGCTCAAAATGTAAATGAGTCCACCCACCACTTTAATCATACTTTAGATCTTGTTTTGACTTATGGTATGGAAATTGAAGACTTAGTATTCCCTGAAAACCCCCTTCTGTCTTATCATTTCTTAATAACATTTACATTTACTTTATTGGACTACCCAGCAGTGGGGAATAAGTTTCATTACAGTAGAAGTCTTTCGGAAAGCGCTGTAACTAGGTTTAAGGATATGATTCCTTCTTTGTTATGTTCTCCAATGCCATATACCAACACAGTGCAGAGTAGCTACCTAAACTCTGTAAGTGAGATAGATTATCTCGTAAGTAGTTTTACATCCTCATTGAGAACAACCTTGGATGCTGTATCTCCTCTGAAAAAGAGAGCCTTAAATCAGAAGTGCCTGACTCTATGGTATAACTCACAAACTCGCAGCTTAAAGAAGATAACCCGTAAGTTGGAGAAGAAATGGCGTCTCACTAATTTAGAAGATCTTCACTTAGCCTGGAAAAAGAGTCTGTTGCTCTATAAAAAAGCCCTCCATAAAGCTAGGACATCTTACTACTCATCACTAATTGAAGTAAATAAGAACAACCCCAGGTTTCTTTTCAGCACTGTAGCCAGGCTGACAAAGAGTCAGAGCTCTATTGAGCCGAGTATTCCTTTAACTTTAACTAGTAATGACTTCATGACTTTCTTTGCTAATAAAATTTTAAGTATTAGAGAAAAAATTACTCATAACCATCCCAAAGACACATCGTTATCTTTGGCTGCTTTCAGTAATGCTGGTATTTGGTTAGACTCTTTCTTTCCGATTGTTCTGTCTGAGTTATTTTCATGAGTTATTTTCATTAGTCACTTCCTCCAAACCATCAACATGTCTATTAGACCCCATTCCTACCAGGCTGTTCAAGGAAGCCCTACCATTAATTAATGCTTCAATCTTAAATATGATCAATCTATCTTTATTAGTTGGCTATGTACCACAGGCTTTTAAGGTGGCAGTAATTAAACCATTACTTAAAAAGCCATCACTTGACCCAGCTATCTTAGCTAATTATAGGCCAATCTCCAACCTTCCTTTTCTCTCAAAAATTCTTGAAAGGGTAGTTGTAAAACAGCTAACTGATCATCTGCAGAGGAATGGTCTATTTGAAGAATTCATCATAGTACAGAAACAGCATTAGTGAAGGTTACAAATGATCTTCTTATGGCCTCAGACAGTGGACTCATCTCTGTGCTTGTCCTGTTAGACCTCAGTGCTGCTTTTGATACTGTTGACCATAAAATTTTATTACAGAGATTAGAGCATGCCATAGGTATTAAAGGCACTGCACTGCGGTGGTTTGAATCATATTTATCTAATAGATTACAATTTGTTCATGTAAATGGGGAGTCTTCTTCACAGACTAAGGTTAATTATGGAGTTCCACAAGGTTCTGTGCTAGGACCAATTTTATTCACTTTATACATGCTTCCCTTAGGCAGTGTTATTAGAAAGCATTGCTTAAATTTTCATTGTTACGCAGATGATACCCAGCTTTATCTATCCATGAAGCCAGAGGACACACACCAATTAGTTAAACTGCAGGAATGTCTTACAGACATAAAGACATGGATGACCTCTAATTTCCTGCTTTTAAATTCAGATAAAACTGAAGTTATTGTACTTGGCCCCACAAATCTTAGAAACATGGTGTCTAACCAGATCCTTACTCTGGATGGCATTACCCTGACCTCTAGTAATACTGTGAGAAATCTTGGAGTCATTTTTGATCAGGATATGTCCTTCAATGCGCATATAAAGCAAATATGAAGGACTGCTTTTTTACATTTGCGCAATATCTCTAAAATTAGAAAGGTCTTAGAGTGATGCTGAAAAACTAATTCATGCATTTATTTCCTCTAGGCTGGACTATTGTAATTCATTATTATCAGGTTGTCCTAAAAGTTCCCTGAAAAGCCTTCAGTTAATTCAAAATGCTGCAGCTAGAGTGCTGACGGGGACTAGAAGGAGAGAGCATATTTCACCCATATTGGCCTCTCTTCATTGGCTTCCTGTTAATTCTAGAATAGAATTTAAAATTCTTCTTCTTACTTATAAGGTTTTGAATAATCAGGTCCCATCTTATCTTAGGGACCTCATAGTA